>NC_138071.1:28936362-29553389 GCF_964194185.1 Rhinolophus hipposideros | reverse complement strand
ACATGGTCTTGAAGCTACATCTGCACAGCACATGATTTAAGATAGAGGGCAGGTGGCCAGCTGGTGCCCCCATATTTCTGTTTCACCATTGCCTTAGGAATGGATGGCTGACCTCAGAGGAGGTAGGCAGAGTTCTGGCCCGAGATGATAACCATTCAACCCGGCTCCAGCACTTCATTGCTCAGAGCAAAGTGTTTTCCAAGCAAATCGCTTGTGGGTGGGGCCACACTTTAGGTTCCTGTCAATTATCTGAGACCAAGTCTGCACGTCCCCGCACTCAGTACATGTTTATTTAATTCAACGGAACCAACATCAGAGTCAGTGAGTTAATTAGCTCACCTTTGGCAGGAGTCCCTCTGGGTGGAGGTTAATGCAGATGGAAGGACCAGAGGGACACTTATGGGAAAGAAGGCAGAGCAGTTCTCATGGTAGTTGAACACCTGCCAGGGTCACCTGGGCAGGCTCTAATCACAGTCTGGGATTGAAGATGTAAATGGTGATGTGATTTATGACAACAAACCCACGTGCAGCATGTCCTTGGTATGAGTGTCAAAATTCTGTTTGTGACTCGTTTGCAGCTTTCATTAAACCACATTTGCTCATGAAGGGTCATTGTTAAGGGGATTTTTAGGTAGTGATGTTTGCTGATGAATGTGTTATGTCACGGGTCTGAAATACCTTCTGTCTCTGTGTTGTCTTTTACCCGTGATGAAAATATGGCAGGATGAAAAATATATGTCTCTTATCCCGAGGAACAAGCCAGCAGGCTCAAAATAATTGATCTTAGGTTGGCAAAGCAAGGCATGTGTAGATTCACAAGTCAGTTATAAAGATGTGTGCTTATGTCTGCAGCTCAGTTAGGTTTTGTTAGTCTACTTAAGGTTATGTGTTCTAGGGCTGAGATGTCATGTTTAATTAATTGAGAGTTAACTTTTATCCGAAATCAGAGAGATCTGGATTTGAAAACCAGTTCCATCATTTACCAGCTTTTTGAACTCTGTCTCTTATTCATTATTCTAATCCATGCCTCAGAGGGTTCTCGCAAGGATTAAGTTAGCTGAAATGTGCCATAACACACAGGAGATGCTCAAAAAATGGTAGCTGTTATTTACTGACCTGAAGTGTTCGTGAGGGTTTTGGTATGATACAACACAAGTAATGGAATCCTTCAGTAATGACTGCTGTTGGGTTAGCTAATATCTATGTGCCAGGAATTGGGGCAATGGACATTAGAAAGTTCCCCCACACCGGGAGCCCGTGATCTATAGGTAAATGGCTCCCTGAGTGGTGAGTTCCAGGCTAACGCCCTTCATTCGGGATTAAAGGTGTGGGCTGTGAAGCTGAGGACCAGCCCAGGATGGCCATGGAGGTTAGGGCTTTGAACTTTCTGTTCTCAAACTTCGTATCTCTTTCTGATAGAGGGGTGCAGATGATACAGGTGAAGGCTGGTGTTTAAATATGCGTGATGTTGAGATTGGGGTGGGGTGGGGTGGAGGCCCTCCACACAGCGGAAGCGGCAACAGAGGTGCGCAGAGTAGGAGATTTCAGGACGTGTCTGGGACAATGGGTAGGTTTGAAAATTAAGAAGTAAATTGAAGTCGGTGAAGAACTGGCTCAGACGATTAAGTGGGAAAAGGTGCTAACAGAACATTGTGTCAGTATCTTGACTGGTGTCAACAGCACATTCAGGTGTCTCAGAAGCTGTCAGGTGACATTGCTGGCGTCACACATCACAGAGCAGGTGTCCTGCAGTCTAGGCTGACAGATAGGTGTGGCTGGTCTGGAGGGTTCAGGTAGAGGAGGCTCCCTCCCTCCCAACCTCTCCCTTCCTCCCTCCTGTTTTCCTTTTTTTTTTCCTTTCTGTAGAGGAGGAAAACTTTTTTTGAAATTAGTTTCTGGTGTACAAAACAATGTACTAGACATTTTCCTCGACTCTCTCAGGGTCCCTGGCTGAGTCTGCAAATTAATGTGACAAAGACAGATTAAGAGGGCAAAAGCACACAAATGTATTTAATATAATGTTTTACTTGGCGCAGGAGCCGTTATAAGACCGGAAGAGGTGGCTAAACCTGAGTGTTCTTATGCTGGGTTTGGGGAAGGGTGGGCGGGTGTGGGGATGCAGGATGGGATTGGGGGTGAGTGCAGTGAGGTGAAGACTTGGGTTCTTCCTGGTGCCCCTCCGTGTAGGAGATGAAGGCACCGCTTTCCTCCAGCACGGGGAGGGCAGCTCTCACACGAGGGTCCTTCTGACCTGCTCCAGGGAGAGCTGGGAGCTCAGAGACCCCTCTGCTTCTGGCATCTTCTCAAACTCCTCAGCCTGAGACAGTCACTGTGTCAAGGCGTTGCACTTCAGGGTCGCGTGTCCTGAGCCCCATCACTTCCTTCCTTCCATAAGCACAGACCCAGTGCCTGCTACGTCCCAGATGACACTATTTAGATTCCCATACAGCTTACACTCTAGGAGAAGACAGACAGATATGTATTTATATATATTTGTAGTGACAAGTGCAGTGCAGTAAACATGCCAAAGAGAGAGACCAGGACCTACTTCCACCGGCCGCTCAGAAGATCTTTCTAAAGAGGTGACTTTAAGCTGACGTCTAATGACAGGGACAGCAGCCATCAGGGAAGTCACTCTCTCTTCCACATAAAGGTTACTTCCTGCTTCTAAGCGCAGCATCTCATTCTGGTCTCCACCATTTTGTTCCTGCTGTTTCGCTTCTAGCATCTTCTCTCTTTCTATGTACGGACTTCCTAACTGCCACCTATAGGAACATGGCTTGTAGGATCAGCGCCCAAACCAGCATCTTGAAAAAGTTACGTGTATTCTAGCTTCTCTTAGTAGCCATTTATGGTTTGGATATTGTCATTTTATCCCAACCATTCTTGAATCCACTTACGTTTTCCGCTTCCATTGCCGCCGTGAGGTAATGAGTTTAATCAGTGTGCTGCCTGTTAGGCTTATGGAACTCACTTGCAGGGAGGTGGTGCTGACAGTGGGACACGTTGGGTTAAGATGCTGAGGGAGAAGGAGGGAAACAAAGAACAGCTGCGGAGAATGAGCGCGGTCTTGGGGGAGGCAGCCCTCTGTTCCCCAAAGCACTGATGTCTGCGTGTAGCACAAACTCTGGGACAAACAAGTGTGTTTGACCCGCCTCTCCAGTTCCTCTTCCTAGTTCTGATCAAGCATCTTGAAAGCCCATGGGAATTGCTGTGTTCTCAGTGAGTCTCCCATGATTCACTGAGTGAAGAGCAAAATCATTGCTGTTTGATTATTTTCTCCCGTTGAACCCTGGCAGAGCCCTTGCATATCATCCTCACGGTGTGTGTAGACAGGACGGTTACGGTATGTGTAAGCTCATGATTGCAGTGGGATAAGAAAAAGAAATCTCTCATCTTTAATAGACGTTAGTGTAAATCATTAGTTCGAAATGTATTATTTTCCTGAATGCTTTAGAGGAAATGTAGGGAAAACTACCAAAATAGATAAATTTGGGGGTATTTACTTACCATTGAACCAGCCTCCTTTCTGAGACCTTGACCGTCCACATGCTTTGGATAAAAGACATGTGTATGGCCTCACCACCCGTGGCCTCCGTGCATTGGACCAGGGGAGACACTGACCTGGGCTCAGACAGTCAGATTCTCTGACAGATTTGAAATTGGAGCCCCCTCCCCCGAATTAGTTGTTGTCTGCTTCTGTCTGGAAGTGTAGGATGGTCTCATGAGCTGTAGGACAGCTGAGAAAGGAGGTCAAAGAAAGCAAGGAGAGGGAAAAGAGTGGGGAGGGGCCAGGGATCGGAAAGGTGTGGGACCCCTACTGTCCTGTCTGTCATGGGTCCGACTCTGTGTGAGAAAAAGTGAAAACTGTGGTTTTCACACTAGCGAGAAACCTGTCATTTGAATGGAAAGTGCTCTTTTCATAGGGAAGAACGTGTGCTAGAGTAGCAGAGTGGGGTTACCTGTGAATACGTTAAATAGTTTTCACCTGAAAGGCCACCTCACAATCCCCACAGGCTTTGGTTGGCTTTAATGTTTTCCTGTCTTCTAATGGACAGTAATTGAAATGGATTTATTATCTAAATTATTCCTTAGTTCAGGATATCACTTAGAAAATGGGATCATAAAATGAGATCTTCACATTCCAAAAGCAATCTGCAGAAGCACGTGAGTATTAAGGCAAGAGTCCTCCAGCCTGACTCTCCCACATGGAATACAAAGCAGCCTTTCAAATTTGGAAAATTTATTGTATTGTAAATTGGATTTAATGTCTTTCTGTACCTAATTTAGAAAAATTGTCAGGAGAAAATATGCCTGATTTTACATGTGATTTCTTCAGACTTTTACAAATGAACAGATCTCTAAGAACATTGTCCCAGGTGACTGGGCCCTGGAATTTTCCTTCCCTTCAAGTGTCACAGTTGTAATCTCTCTTCTTCTCTTTCCTTCGTGCCTGCAGAGCCCACCGATGCCTGGAGTTCATCCCAACTCTCCTTTCCCACGTCCTCTCACACACCTGCTTCGTGCGAGGCTCGGGGGTCCTTAGGACAGCTAATTCCTTCCTCCCCCCACAGACCCCTGGGCACGAAGCTTCTTCAGCCCTCACCCCACCCTCTTTCCCACGCGTCGTTCCTAGGACTGTGAGAAATCCCAGAGACCCACTACTTCTCTGAGACACAAGTTATTCAGTCAATGTTAGATCAATGCCTCCAGGCGGGTACTTGGTAGGTCGGAAGTCCTACAAAGGAATTGAAAAGTTAAAATATGGAGTCGCTCATTTCTAGGAGCCTGCCATATATGGGAAGGCAGATAAGACAAATGTCATCACAAAATAATTGTTGTGGATGAGATAGGGACCAAGAGCAGTGGGAAGCCTGAGGAGGTCTTCCCTGTGGCCCTGGGGGAGTAGGGTGGCTGGGAGGCTGTGGCAAAAAGGAAGCAAGGTCGCCTGCAAGCTGGAAGAGCTTAGGAGGCGCGGGGGTGGGGTATGAGGAGCTGAGAATTGCTGAGAACTGTAGTGTAAGAAAGATGGGGCCTGAGGCTGGGGCGCTGGGCGGGGCCAGTCGATTAGACCTTCCAACCCCTTAAAGAAGTAGAGATTTGACCCTGGAGAGCTGTAGAAATTCACCCCTTTCCTCGCCACGTGGCAGCCTTAAGCAGGTGGCCAAGGAGAGTTAGGGGGCTGTCTCTCAAGATACCTTGTGAGGTGGCATCATGATTTCTTGGGGTTCAGGATATAACCTTAGAATGTTGCAAGTCTCAGGGTCAAATTTACCCTGAATAAATTCATGAGACACATGCACTAACTTATAATGCAGAGCAGCAGTCGGAGGTCTAAGAACTAGAAGCATCTATGCAGAGAGCACACTTCCTCTTGTAAGTAGACCGACCGAATCATAATCAGAGGGTGGTGAGCAGATCCCAAAGGGAAGAGGGTGCGGCCTGTCTTCATGATTCACACGTACCCACCAGAGGACACTGGTGGTCCATCTCCTATAACCCAGCACCTGACTCATTTTAGGGGAACCTTTACCAAGAGGTCTGGGGTTCTCCAACCTTTCTCTGCCCTGGACAGTGCTGGGTGGGGCTGAGCCAAAATGTGTCTGTCAACATTTACGTGGATGTCATGGCCAACCAAACATGTGGATTCCCACATTTTTCCTTTAGACCCATCAGCACGTTCTACAAGGTCCTAGTCAAACTCGCTTAGCGTGGGAGGGACTCTGCTTCCCTCAGGTGACATCAGTCCTTAAGAACGCTATAATCTGGGTATTACTATAGAGCAAATGGAAAAGGACAGTGGCACTAATTCCCTTACTCTAAAGCACAACTTTCCCGGGACGGACAGCTGTGAGCGATCAGCTGAGGCCTTGTGCTGGGCTTCACTCTCAGTGGGTTGTAGTTCTTAACAGGAACGCATGTCGGGCCCAAAGCGAGTCACCTGGGCACTGGTGGGGTGCAGACCCTGCCTGCAGGATGCGCTCACTCCCCACACACCCTCCTCCGTCCACTAGGAGCCCACCCGTTTCTGACCCGCTCATCTGCCCTTGCACATGAACAGAAATGGTTGTCACTTTCAGACTGTTCTCTTCTTCAGGGAAGAAGAAAACCACATTTTATAGGAAACCTCCTAATATGCCGGCTGGCACCTGCTTAACTTTATTCCCAAGTTTAGATGATCATACAGAACTTTAATGATCCACGAAGTAGTTGTTATAAACTGTACTGAAAAGTTCTGGAATGCCATTAAGAGAAAAACATTATGCCTGCATTTTTTCCCTTCTTCTGCACTCTTGAGAATTTCTTTCTCTTTGTCACATTGACTTTCACACTGTTTAATGCCTTCTGCCTGCCTAAGTATGCGTCTTCACCATCTGTGACATCACAAGTCATTCATCAGGCGATGGGCCAGCCTTAGTGAGCTCAGATTGTGAGGGATTGCCAGCGCTTCCGGGTCTGAATCTCCAGGTGTTTCATCAGTGTGGCCACAACAGAAGGCACGGGACAGGCTGGGGCACGTGGGCCAAAGCGAACATGTTTACAGCACCAGTGTCTAGAAGGAGCTGGTGTTGGAAAGGCAGGCGCTCAAGCACACTCATGCCCGTCTTAAATCTGTAACTACAACTGTGGATGAAAAATTATGTATGCTCATTATGAAAAAGTTCAGATAGCAGAGACAGCTTTAAAGACAAAAGGGAAAATCACTCAGGTCTTACTATCCATTAATAATCATAATTAGCATTTTGAAAATCCTTCCAGATTTTTTTTGGCCATGAAAACATACAAAGGCACTCTCAAAATGAAGGATTTATACCAGGTATATTATTTTATAACCTGTTTTCTTCATATTTTGAACACATTTCTAATTCAATAAAGACAGATCCGTATCATCGTTACTGATGTCCACCACCAATCATTCCACCGTCTGATGTAATCTAATTTATTTTTCTATTTTATTTTTTAAAAAATTTAAATTTTTATTATTTTTAGTTTTCAATTATAGTTAACATACAATATTACATTAGTTTTAGATGTACACATAGTAATCTAATTGATTTAACTATATTGTTTTAGTATTAATTAATTATGTTGCTCGTCATGCAGTTTGTTTCCTGTTTTGGTGTTTGAAGATAATAGCAGCTCTGTGTTGGATACTCTTGAATGCTCATGCTTGTCCAGTTCTAGGGTTTGTAGTACTCGACGTCATGTAGAACGTCCATACTCGTCGGACTAGTGAGAAGTGCAGTCACTGTCAAAGGTTATACAAGTTTAAAACTTTGACATATATTGTTCAGTTGCCCTCTTGAAAGCTTGTCTCAATGTGCACCCCTTCTAACAACATACAAGGATGCCCCATTCTTCAAACATGGTATTTGCTGAGGGCCCCCCAGTATTTATCCTGCTTGGACTCTGCAGAGCTTAACTCTCTGGCTTGATGTTTTTCATTAGTTTTAGGAAGTTTTGAGTCATCATCTCTTCAAATGGTGCTATTCCCATGTTCTCTCTTCCTCTTCTTTTTGAAACTCCACTTACATGTATGTTGGGTCTTTCCTCCCAGGTGCCACATGTCTCCCCTGCTCTTTTTGTGATCTGTCTCTCTTTTCTTTCTGTGCTTTAGTTTGGATAATTTCTGGCTTCCAGTTTATGAATCCTTTCTTCTATTGAGTATCATCTGTTAAGCCCATCTTTGGCGTTCTTAATTTCAATTACTGTATTTTTCAGTTCTAAAATTTCCAATTGGATGTGTATAATAGATTTCAATTTTCTGATGAGATTATCCTTTTTTCATTGTTTTCTATATCATTTCCTGGAACACACTCATAACGATTTTAAGTTCCTAATTTTAGTACTTGCATCAAATATGAGTCTGTTTCTCTTGGCTTGTTTTCCCTTGATTTTTGGTCAAATGGCTCTGTTGCATTACAAACAAAGCATTTTAGTTCCCTGAATGCTGCACGTTGTATGTGAATAATTGTAAAATCTCTGATGTTATCTTCTCCTAGAGAGGGCTTACACTTTCTTTGCTGGGAAATCAAGTGGATGTGATGGCCTTTGTCTGGTTGTGGGCTGAGTTGACTCAAGGCTCGCCTGTGAGTCTCTTGTTGGCCCATTCTCCCAGGTGTTTCACCTGATAACCTGCGGTGATCACCTGGGCCCCCTTCACTGCTGTCTCGACCTCTAATCCCTGATTTTTTAGCAATTGGCTGAACATTCATTATGTAGCCTGCTTCTTTTTGACTCCGTGTTTCCTGCCCTTGCAGCTTCATAATCTAGTTAATGTCTGGAGGGAAAAACTGGAAGACTACAAGGGTCCATCTTATTCCTTCCCTTCTCACTAGGACCCCATCCCCCTGAGTCTCGAGTTTTTATTTCTCCACGCATGTGCCAAAACCTTGGGGTGTTTCTCTGACTGTTAATGGCCTTCAGACTCACCCTTTGTCAGTGTCCACAGCCTTGCTCTGTGCCCGAGTTAGCGACGCCTCGGCGGGTGCAGAGTCACCTCTCCATGTGATTCCCCGTCTCCCTGACCTTGGTCCTGAAGTCCTTGTTGCCTCAGTGGCTCTCCAGTGCTTTCAAACACAACTTTTTGGGTACCCCCCCATTTTTCTATTTATTCTTAGCAGGAACAGTGGTTTGCCATAAGCTGCTTCACCATAGCTGGAAGGGAAGCCTGCTGTACGTTTTTTATTATCTTTTTTTGGTGCAGGGGGAAAATCAAATTAAGAAAGTTCCTTTCTGTTTTTTATATTTTTTAAACACATGAATGATGGTTAATTTTATAAAGTGATTTTTCTGAATCAATTGAGGCAATCATATGGCTTTTCTTCTTTAATCTCATAAGATAATTTGGTAGATTACCTGATTAAATATTTTGAGGCTGAATCACTGCATTCTTAAGCTAAATCCCACTCTGTCGTGATAATTTATTTGTGTACACTGCTGATTGGCTAATATTTTATTTGGAGTTTTTGCATTATGATGAAAAGGAGAAATGGCATATGGCTGCTCTTCTTGTTCTCTGGGTTCATTATTAATGTTTTGGGGGCTGTTTTAAATGGCCAAATGCCAACTTTGATTTTTCGCTGTGCAAGCCCTTTCTGCTCTGTCACCTCCGATAGGCTGAGTCACTGTTGGCACGTTTCCTAACCGGGCTTCCAGCCTCTGGCCTCAGTCCTGCTCTCGGCTTTACACTGGGGCGTCATCAGCCTTGGCGCTTAGCGCTATGCAGATGATGGAGCTAGTTTTGAGCATGATAATGTCTTTTTGTTGTTGTTCCTGTTGATTTTTGCTTGGTAGATCTTTATTAAATTAAATTTATTGGGGTGATATTGGTTAATAACATGTAAGTTTCAGGTATACAGTTCTATAATACATCACCTTTGCATTGTGTGCTCACCACCGGAGTCAGTTCTCCTTCCATCACCACATATTTACCCCATTTACCCTCTTCATCCTCCCCTCATGTCTCTTCTCTGGTAACCACCATACTGTTGTCTGTGTCTATCAGTTTGTTTTATTTTGTTTGTTCATTTGTTGCTTTCTGTTTTATATCCCACATATGAGTGAAATCATGTGGTTCTTGTCCTTTTCCGTGTAACTTCACTTAGGGTGATACTCTTAAGATCCATCCATGTTGTTGCAAATGGCAGTGTTTCATCCTTTTTTAATGGCAGAGTAGTATTCCATTGTATATAGAGGGTGCCAAAAAAATGTATGCACATTTTAAGAAATGAAAACTGTATTAAAGTTGTAATACTTGATATATACCGATAACAAAAGATGAATACAAGTCGCGTTTGACTTCTGCAATTACAAGAGGTAATTGCTCAGAGTGGGTACCATCAGCATCCAGACACTTGTGATTATGGCAAACTGCTGCTTGAGCAACGTTGACCAAAGTGTCCACTTGTATACGTTGTTTTGGCACCCTCTCTATGTACCACATCTTTTTTATCCAATCATCTTTCAAAGGACATTTTAGTTGTTTCCATGTCTTGGCCACCATGAACAATACTGCAGTGAACATAGGGGGACATGAATCTTTATAGATAAATGTTTTCAGATTTTGGGGGTAGGTCTTATCCATCACAATAAGTGTTTGGGTCTGATAGCGTTCCTCAAACACGGACTCTGTTATGACGTCTTGACTAGACACCTTCAGAGGATATTTACTTATGGTTTCATGTTGTCAACTTTTCATTTGGAAAAATTGCACATACAAAGAGAAATTTAAAAACGGGTGTGAGGGACACTCAGCTGCCTTCTGTACATTAGTCCCTTGTCAGCACTTTGCCACATGTGCTCCGTATGCATGCAGCCATCCCCCCTTATCTGCGGTTTTGCTTTTTGAGTTTTCAATTACCCACGATAAACCCCGCTCTGAAAATATTAAATAGAAAGTTCCTGGAATAAACAATTCATTGTTTTGAAACCATTCTGAGGAACGTGATAAAATCTCGTGCCGTCCAGCTCCATCCCTCCTGGGATGTGAATCATCTCTTTGTCCAGCGTTTCCTGGCCTGTTAGTCACTCAGCAGCTGCCTGGGTTATTAGATCAGCCACCGTGGTGTCACACAGTGCTGTGTTCACGTCACCCTGATAGAAGCCTCACGCTGTGTCACGATGGCTGCATGGTTCGTCTCGTTTCATCTCGTCACGTAGGCTCTGTATCACCTCAGTGGTCACTACAGGAAGGGTGAGTGCAGGACAATAGTATATTTTAGGAGAGAGAGGGAGACCACATGCACATAACTTTTATTACAATATATTGTTATAATTGTCCTACATTATTGTTAGTTATTGTTGTTAAGCTCTTACTGTGCCTAACGTAGAAATTAAACTTCATTGTAGGGATGCATGTATACATAGTGTATGTAGTAGGTGAGATTTCAGGAATCCCCTGGGGGTCTTGGAACATATCCCCTGTGGAAAAGGGGGGACAACTGTATACAATTTCTTTGCTGAAATAGTTGTCACTATTTATGTCACTCCACTCCTGAATACTTCCTGAGAGCCTCGAAATGGACCAGACTGGGATGGATTACAGGTATCGTTTTGTAGTCCCCCCTGCACTCCTTTATCATTAGTATCGATAATGGTTCTAACTGCTCACAGGGTGGCAATTATAGCGAGGGGGTGTGCCCCAGATTATAGTGACGTCCACGCGTCCATTGTTCCCTGCACCGTATTCTTGTTCAGCACAGATGAGCACCATATCGCTCAGTTTCCTCCGCCAGAGACCCTGTGTGTATTTTATTTAGTTTTTCCTTTTCAGCCAACACTTAAATAAATATTTCAAATTGTTAAAATGTTTTAATAATGTATTTTCTCAGGTCCATTCTCTGGCATTAGGCCACTCATGAAATGTGTTGGGTATAGAATAACCCAAGCATGTAATTCACAAAAATATGCTTGGATGAAAATGCCATAGTGTTGGGAAAGAAAAGATTACTTTAGTCCCAACAAATTAAAAGTAATTTTACATCCAGGTAATTGACTACTCTATTAACAAGTTTCTTACATTTAGGTTTTTATTTTAAAGTCCTTTATAAAAGGGAAGTTTTAAATTTTTTGATTCAGGTCACCAATCTATCTGATTATTCATTTGCATTGTGAATACGTGTTTCGGAAGAGTAGTTGGATGAGACTTGCATTTATGTTGTGTGTATTTTCTAGCATTCTGTATAATGAAAAGGAAACGTCTGACTATTTACCACGTATGTGCCCACACTTCAGGGCGGGGCGTGTACATGGACCTGAGTTCAAGGGTGCTGGGAAATTGTCGAACCGGGTCCGTGATTCTGGCACAACCCCAGGTCTTGTTTGGACGGCGTCAAAACAAATAGTTATTAAATTAAATTAGTGGCTTCTAGAATGGAAATGTAGCCCAGATTGCTGCTGTTTGCCTCACTTTTCCTTTTGTGTGTTAGTGTGACAGATGGCGTTTCTGCCCTGTGTTTTCTCTCATACATGGCTTGTTATGTGAATTTGCAGTCCCCCATCCACCCCCCACAAAAACCTGCTGAACCTCTTGGCCCTTGACTTTGGGTTCAGACATGGGACTTTCTTTGGTCGGTAGACCTTGGCAGGCGTGATGGTGGGCAGTTACAATCCAGCACCCACAGGCCTGTGTGTTTCGCTCACTCTCTTGCACTTCTTGTGCTGGCAGCTTGACCAGGATGGCCCGCAATTCCCAGGAAGGGATGCAGGGAGCAGAGCTGAGCTGCTCTAGCTGGACCCAGCCTGTATCAGCTGACCCTGAGCTGACCTTCAGATGGATGAGCCAAATCCACACTTGTTTTCTGTTCCTGAAGTTTGTGGTTATTGGTTTTGCAGCATTACAGCACCTGTAGGTAACTGATACAGTTGTCAGTGGTCAAGGAAAATGTCTTTGTCCAAGCTTCACGTGACACAAGTGTGGTACTTAACAATGACATGTCCTTTCTCTTTTTTGACAGTGTTTGTAATAAAAATAACCCCAGAACTATAAATATGAAAGTGTTCCTATAGTTGACTTCAGACTTAAGGCCTTTTATAGACAAGGAAACAGCTCAATGAGTTAATAACAGTCAGGGCTGGGGCTGGGAGCTGGCTTCTGGGCTTTCGGTTCAGTACTCTTTCTTTTACCTCCAGAAATTCTTATATAATTAAAAAAGTCACAAGACCCCACATTGTGTGCTGTCTATGTGAAGTAAAAAGTTAGAAATAACCTTCCGTGCTGGGGCTGAGCCACATCCTGAGGCCCCTGAGAGTTTTAGAGCAGTTCTAGTGTTTAAATGGTACCAAACTGGCTGTGTTCAAGCAACAGGCCCCAGGCCGTGTGAGAGGTGGACGGCTGCTGTAATTCATGTGCTCACAAGCACAAGATGTCACTCTCGTGCTTACTGTGCAGATAGCACTCTTGTTGAAAATTTAATGCCTTTAATGGTTTGCCTTTTTAGCCCAGAGTGAACTAATCAGACAGCCTGTACCGAGACATAAATCATAGAGTATTCCTGGGGAAACTCAGGTGAAATAAATCAAGATTCTTTTCTCAATCAGCTCTTCAATCATTCTTTTTAGTCACATAGAAAATATGGTCCATGCTGTATTTACAGTTTGATGGTAAGGAGATGTTTAACATCAATGTAAGAGATTAAAAATGACAAGTTATATGGTGAAGAGTGTGAAAAGGTGTTTACACTGACATGTAATATCTAGGTTGATCTATAACTCAATAATAGATACCATCAATCTTACAGCAAGCCCCCGAGATGTGTGTCAGAGAAGTTAACATGGTGGTCACCCCGTTCCAGTGGCACATGTATGTCCTGTCTGCAGGAAGATGACATTATCGAGCAAGCCCTGGTGGGATGTGCATGTGAGCTGCCTCTGCTCTCCTTGTCCGGGGTCAGCTGCCGGCACGCACACCTCTGTCCCCGCGCTCCATGTTTAGTACTCCTGGGTTTTATGTCTGTCATGTCTGATACCCATTCACCCACTTGGTCTCTACTTTCAGAGAATTAAAACATATTTTCCTGATTTATGTGAGGAATAAACCCAAGTGATAAATAAACCCAAGAAAACAATGATTTTCTTCCACTTCTGGCCCCAAACACATTGCAATTCTTGGAAGAGAATTGTGAATGGCAGATGTTTTTCGATTTTATTTTAAAAATGAAACTTTTGTATCTTCTGTAAAACATTTCGTGTAAAATCTTGACAGACCCCCAAGATTACTAAAATTATATGGTAAGCAAAAAGTGAATTTGTCCTGAGTGAAAGCCTGAAGCGCTCACTTATAGCTTTATGCTTTAGACTAGACGTGTAGGGGCTATCCTTTCCCCATTTCTCTTCCAAACAAAACAAAAACAAAACACCTGTGAAACAAAATCAACATTTATCTTGTCACACATACACACACACACAAACACACACACACACTCATACAAACACACACACACACAGTCACGCACCTCAATATATTCACTGATTCTCAACTATGTTACAGGTTAATGCTTTTCAAATTGGGATGAATAATGGGTTGATACCAGTGCATTCATACTTTTTTAAATGCAGTTATGCCTGGTACTGACAGGAAGTATTTATGAGACAATTACCCAGGTTAGTAGTGGGATCCCTGGTTATCAACGTATTTTGTACAGTTTTTGTTTAAATTGAGTATTTATTGAATGCCTATCATAGTTACAGCAAATGGTAGCTTCTATGTAGAATATATAAGAAGTGTAAGCCATAGCTACTGCACATTTTACTCTATCTGGAAAGATAATAGATACATATTATGCTAATTAAATCATGTTATAATCAGCTGAACTGGCTTAACCCCATCTACAAAACAAAAATATTTGACCATAGGAAAATAATGACTATAAAAAAAGAAACAATTTTGGCCCAAAGCATGTTACAGTTTTAAAACTCAATTTCAGAATAGTACATAATATAAAGATTTCTTTATAGGCAGGATAATTATTTTCACATTACATTATTTTTACCTTTTCCAGACTCTCTTCCACTGGAGAATTTTATTTAAGATGACTAGAGTGGTTGAAGCCACTGTAACAACAGGAGCTGGCTTTCTGCATCTATCTCTCTGGCCTCCCTTTATGTGAGGGGGAGTAGGGTCTGCCCACCACCCTTCCTGGCCTGCTAGCACCCCCTTAGGAGGCGGTACCATACCCTCCATGCTTCTGACTTTCTGCTTCACGTAGCTACTGTGCAAAACCTGGAGTTACAGGGCAGCCACTCTCAAATAGTCAGTGAACAGAGGGTGTTTCCCAGTTCACCTCGTGATCTGCTCCCACTTCTCTTCTCGTGATGTCTTCTCTGGTCTGGGGCTTGCAACCTTGACCCACTGTCTTACCTTGTCCCATGTATGCTGTGTTCACATTATTTGTCTATATTTCTGAAATGTTTGTGATGTCACTTCCTAATTTCCTGCAGGGTACTTAATAGTGAAACATTAGAGGAAAGTCTGTTAAAGACATGAAAAACAACAAATGTTTAGGAATACCAGTATTATTTAGTGCCATTTTGAAAACCCTAACAATTGCAAAAATTACCTGATAATAATACATTTCTTAAAATGGGAAAAAATCAATTATTTTAGGCATTAAGGACTGAAAACTCTAAAAGAAGTCATGTTAAAAACAGTTGGATTTGATGAGTAAAGTTGCTGGATACATAATAAATACACAAATGTCAAGATTATTACTATATGCAGAGATAATTTGTGGATAACATAATGAAAAGCAAATCCTGTTTATGATAACAAATTTATACTGTCAAGGAATACTATTAGATAGGTCTATCATTTCCTGGCCACTTATTGCACTTTTAGAGATATTGCCTACCTTGTCAACTGCTCTACACATGGCAGTCCTACCCACCACACCACTGTCACAGCCCCAATGTGATTGGTCCAGGAGTGAAAATGCCAGTTCAAACCAGCCATTGACTAGCTAACAGCACATCAGATCTTCTCTCCTACGAAGCTGAACTAAGGGACACAGAGGTCTGCGTAATTCATTGGAGGGGAGCAGAGATAAAATTCATACAGGGGTAGAAATGGGCCATGACAAAGCAAAGCTATGTGCCAACCAAAATTATGGAGAAGCAGGAACTAAGAGTAAGCAGAGAAGTTGGTCTGAAGAGAAAGTGCAAGAAAGGAGCAGATTCATGGAGAAAGGCAAGAAGAGAAACCATGTGTCTCCAGAGAGGTGGAAAGGAGGAAAAAGGGTCTTGGTTCTTGACTGTCACGTTTCACTCCGTCATGTTTGTCTCTATTGTGTTTTCTGTCTTTGAATTCCATGAATTCCATGAGGTGTCCCGTAGGTGCCGTGTCCCCGTCGGTGCCGCGTCCCGTCGGTGCCGTGTCCCCGTCGGTGCTGCGTCCTCATCGGTGCCGTGTCCTCGTCGGTGCCGTGTCCTGTCGGTGCCGTGTCCCCGTCGGTGCCGTGTCCCCGTCGGTGCCGTGTCCCGTCGGTGCCGCGTCCCGTTGGTGCCGTGTCCCGTCGGTGCCGCGTCCCGTCGGTGCCGTGTCCCTGTCGGTGCCGTGTCCCGTCGGTGCCGTGTCCCCGTCGGTGCTGCGTCCTCGTCGGTGCCGTGTCCTCGTCGGTGCTGTGTCCTGTCGGTGCCGTGTCCCCGTCGGTGCCGTGTCCCCGTCGGTGCCGTGTCCCGTCGGTGCCGTGTCCCGTCGGTGCAGGACCCCTGTGGGTGACAGGACAGGAGATTTTTGCCCACAGCTGGGAATACAGGCCCTGGTTCTTCCTGGAAGCGAGGACTGTGGCGAGAAATGGTGGTGGTGCCAACCACAGGTGCAGCACACTCCGGTTTGTACCAACACCCCGCTTCTCAGCTGTGATCGCCCCACTAGACAGCAGCACCCCGTGACCTCCACTTACATCGGTTCCCATTCTGAAGCTGAGCAGCAGGATTCGTGTCCACGTGTCACCATGACGTCCTGTTGTGTTCGGACCTTTCAGCCTCCAGTGGACACACAGCCCAGTCCACGCACTACAGAGCGGGCTGTGCTCATGACTGAACTCGCCTCCTCATCTCTTCTTTGTCACTGATCCCCTGAGTTGGGAGCAAACCTTGATCTCAAGAGGCCAGAGCTGCTCAGTCTCAGTTTACCTCCCTAAAAGACAGTAAGTCTCATTTGCCCAGACCTACCTGCCCCCATTCATCGCTGGAGTCCTAACCTGTCAGTCAGAAGGTGACTGTATTTGCAGAGAAGGTCTTTAAAGAGGTGAGGAAGTTAAAATGAGGCCTTAATTCCATATGACTGGTGTCCACGTAAGAAGAGGGAGAGACACCAGGGGCGCGTGTCCCAAGGGACAGCCACCTGCACGCCACGGGGACAGACCTCACGGGAAACCCCCTTGGCCTGAGAACTGTGAGAAATAGCTTGTGTTGTTCAAGCCACCCAGTCTGCCTGCTGTGTGGTGGTGGCCCCAGCTCCTAATGTGCCGTCTCACAGGACGGACGATATGCCACATGGACCCCGGCAACTGGCCATTTGTGGGACGTGCCAGAGCCCGTTCATTCAGTCGTTCATTCAACACATGCCCACTGTGTCCAGCCCGGGGACCAGCCAGTGAGCCTTGTGATGGAAACCTGCATGGAACGTGTGTAAGGGAAACCGCCTTGAGCTTTGTATTTTGGGGTGACTAAGTCACCTCAGGGAACCTGTAACAAGGACTGGTAATTAACCAAATTTCTTGAAAAACATCGATTCGCAGTCACCCATTGTTACCATTTTTAATTATTATTACTATTTAAGAAACAAAACTGTGTGTAGGTTTAATATGTATCCTTCACTTTAAACCAGCAAGAAAAGGGCAATGGGTCCCTCTTTGTCCCTATATTACAAGCAAGCATAATACTTCTAGTGTTTCGGCCTGTTTTCTCTGCCAGGTCACTCTCGTCCAGGTGGGCAAAGGTAAATCCTGCTTGTTGTGAGAAGAGCAGTGCGGCCCTGAGCACACACTGCACACACAGAACAGCACACACACGACACACCTACGACGCACACACGGAAACACGCACTTCCTGAGAACACGTGCACGCACACATTATGGATTCTTGTTTTGAGCAGCAACCACAGTATGTCAGAATAAAGCTGCTGACTTGTCTGAAGTGACCAGCAGAGTGTTGAGTGCGTCTCTGGGTAGCACAGACTTGTAGCCTTGACATTGATTTGCTGGTAGATACCTGGCTGCTACAGCCCATGTTGTATGGAATTTTCTCGTTCATCCTTTTGAGGGGGCAGGTGTCAGGGTGGAGTTGGTATGAGCAAGGAGGGACATGTGAAGCCAGAAAGGACCCTGGCCCAGCTTCACGTGCCCCAAGTCAGCTCCATCATCAGGAGGTGACAGTGTCACTGGGTGAGATCGTACAGTGAGGGACCTGAAGCTGAGCAGGAAATGAGTGGAGGCCATGAGCAGGTTCAAGGTAAAAAATAAAAGTATGAACAAGAAGAGGAGGCAGAGGCTGCAGCCGGAGGGCAAGGTCGGCCAGTCGCTGTTTTCCGGGACGGCAGTATTTGCCTTGGCACGCCTTCTGAGGGCTTTGTGAAATGTCATTGTCAAGGGCACGCCTTTGCCTGGCTCCAAGTTGTTCCTTCCTCAAGGTGGTGGTGACACAGTTTAGGGCCTGACCAAGCAAGGAGATTCTGCGCTGTTCTGTCGGGACTCAAGCAGAATTGTTTTCATTTCTTAGGCAATGTATTAATGCCATGGGAATTTAGATGTGTGCATGTCCTTTCTTTCCATTCCAACATAATGGTACCTGTAGGATGTGTGCGAATTAAACATTATTGATGGCTTGCTTTATTTGATATTTTTTCTTCACTTTATTATGAAAAATTTCAAGTATGAAAAATGAGCTATAGCATAACGGACGCATATACTTTCAATAGTTATTAACATATTGCCATAATTTTTTTGCTGAAGCTTTGTAGATTATAGATGTTACAGACATCAGGGCACTTTACTCTCCAAAACCTCAGCATACACCCATTCAAAACAAGGAAAAGTTTCCATGAAAACACAATGCGATTATCACAAAATTAACAATTACCACCTAATACTCCATATTCCACCAACTGTGCCCTCAATGTGATAGGGCACCTTGATTGTGTCCTCTCAGTTTGGCCTCATGTTGTCCCTTTTACTTATTAAATGGTGATGATGATATCCATGTTTCCTACTTTACTGGACCATTTTGAGAAAATGAAACAACAAACATGGAGTCACTTTGAAAACCCAAAGCACTATATTAACTTCAGGGATTATTTTTATGAAGAAATGAGATTTCTCAGAGATGAAGAGAGTAGCCTTTTCCACATTAATCATCATTCCAAGATACAATATGTATTTAAGAGATGCTTTTGTGTTTGGAGAACTAAGACAGGAAGCCCACATCACCTCACAGAAAGCCATTCCCAGTAAAGGAAGGGCATAAAAATGGGAGCGAGGACAAAAGCCTTTTGTACCTTATGCATAGTAGCTCATGATGCGCTCTGGTGGCCGGTACCCTAAGTGAGCCCTCTGGCTCTGCAGGGGACATCAGAGCACCTGACACTTTCTTCCAGGTGCAAGAAAGCTTCAGCTCATCCTCCCATAGTTCCCCCAGTGTTGCTTCCATCAAAAGGCCCTTTCTCATCACTTCAGCCCACACTGATCTCTTCAGCTTAACCCTAGTTTCTGTGGTTTAATCAGAAACGTGACATTTGGCATAAAAATTTGCCTTTGAAGTCTGGCATATCTTGAATTAGGTATTTTTTAATTGTTCGGAGTGTATAATCTCTGTAAGTAAGTTGTTAGCCCCCCACAAGGCTAGGGACCGTATCATAAACACTATCTGTGGCCCAGAAAGCTACCACCGTGCTGTGAATACGTACGTGGGGGTCTGACCGTCATTGCTGCTCACGAACAGAGAGGAAACCTCTTCTTCATTTCTGAGTAGTAAGTGGGGAATAAAGAGGAATGCCAATTTTATAATTCTGATTAATTTAGCACTTAGAAGGAAAACAGGTTTTTTAATGATAAAATTTATGGTCTAAAGCACCTGGCTTCTCTTGTTGCGATTATTCTGGGAAATATTTTGCATCCTTTGCTTCCTTGAAGAACTTGACCTTAGGTTAAAAATCAGAGGCATTATGGACAGGGGACAGCAGTCTTTGTGGGATGCCTCCCGTTGGCATAATTTCAGAGGAAGAGGAGCCTGGCCAGGTAGAGCTGCAAGGTCCAGGATGACCCCAGGATCTTTCAGTGATTAGCTCAGCCTTGCCAGGCAGTCAGAACGGAAACGCGCCCCCAAACCCTGGCAGCACCGTTTGCTTGTCCTAGCACTTCTGCCTGAAGTTTTAGTCTCGTGTCATCCCTCTCCTGTAATCATTAACGTTTACAGAGCACTAACCCCGAGAGACAGCCTCCCGTGCGTGGGGGTGGCTTTGAATCTCTCTGACCCATTGGTACTGATGGTGGGCAATCTTTAGGCTCACTTTCCTCACTGGGAAAATGGGATAATGACAGTACCTCTCTCCTAGGAGTGTTTGCTGTGCACTGGCACCGGTAGGTGCTCAGTAAACATTGGCAGTTTCATTGTTAATATGTGAGCGATTTACACCGTGCCTGTGGGACGTCAGTAAGTGTTGGTGGCCCTGGATTGAACTGAAAGACGCTCTGTACAGAGCCTACTCACATCTGTTTGCTTCTGTTTACAGAACTAATTATAAAGTAAAGGTGAATGACAGAGGCTGACAGGCAGGGAAGGTGGGTGGGGAAGCAGGAGACGTGGGGCCTGGGCCTGGGACCGCCGGACAGCCCTGGGGCCTAGTTCCTTCATCTCAGTACAGAGGGTTTCAGTGTGGTGAGTGGCTCCCAGCTGCCTCCTTTAGAGCGTTGAGCCTGTAAAATGCCCCGTGGAGAGAGGTCTCATGGTCAAATGCATCTGGGAAACAAACATTTTTGTCTCCCATTTGGAGAATCGCAGTGTCTTTAACTGTCTGAGTTAAAGAAAGAAACCTGGTTAATTTGGTTAATTACTGAAATTACTTGTCTCTTGATCCTTTCCTCTTTTGAGTTTGTTTGTATGACATCCTTTCACATTATGCGAACCTAATGTTTCAAAAAACAAACTTTAGAAAGTGTTGGACTAGATGATTTTCCAAGTCCCTTTGAAGAGTCTATTTTTAGGTATAATACACAGTTAACATTTTCTCTGTTTCTGTAATAATTCCTTTTCTGATTTTCTCACACCTGAATATCCTTCTCAGTACTGTTCCTTCTCTGTAACCTCAGATTAAACTGTGTTTCTAGAAACATCCTTCATTCCATTGTTTAGATTTTGCAAAAGTAGGTGTATTTAGATTTAGGTGTAACTAAATGTAACTTCAGATAATAAAATAGAATTATAAGAATATTATTACAAACATGGAATTATTAATATTCCATGAAAGAGAAGAAATCGGGACCATAGTATTAGCACCAGTAAACTTAGCCTGTGAATCGAAAATCCACTACAAAGCCTGATCCGTGGCCATTAAGAGCAAGAATTTGTAGTAATCACAGTAGTACTTATTTTGCTGTTAGGAGTCAGAGTTTCAAGGGGCAGAAAACAATGAGTCTAATTATTTATAACTTCCTTTAGCTGGATACACAGTTTTTGATGTTGAGATTTAACAACTAAGCTCATTTAATCATCTTTTAAAATTCATGGCCTACCAGAGCTTATTAGAGATGAAAATTATTCCAATTTTCACAAATTGTGAAGAGAGGGAAGCTGGCGTCGGTTATAAGGAACTTACCCTTGGAGTCCAGTGAATGGAAACTGTGTTGCTGTGAAATGTTGTTTAACTAGAACTCGGGGAATGTTCCCGCTCACCCATGTGCTGGTAACCGAGGACTGACTGGGGACCCCATTATCTTCCTTCCTCAGTCGTGAAAGTTCTTGTGAAAAGCAGGAACTACCCTGTTAATTTTGTTACAGGAAGCCATCGCCAGTGAACAAAATCCAGCCTTTCTTGTGTGACTGGGAATCTTGCAGTTTGTTTTGGTTGTGATTCTGAAAGCAAATTTTGTTTTGTCTGTGAGGTTGCCATAGATGCTGGACAGTGGCCGTGGGGACAGAGTCCTCGCTCGGGCGCTGAGTGGATGAGTAAGCCAAATCTCCGTTACCCGAGGGAAGATGGAGAGAACAAAGAGACCTCTCTTAGTGTTGCTAAGAGGCTGCACAGGACGGACATGCAAGCTCCTCCATCGCTGTTTGGAGCATGGCACTTGGGAAATGTTAGTTCTTCATCTTATGAACTCTGATATTAAAAGGAATAAAACTGCACCGTACAACATTACTTTGCTGAGCAGAAGCTTGCCTCTTTCTAATAAAAATACCCCAATAATGTTTGAGATACTTGCTTCATTGAATTCTGCTGCTCTCCATAAGGAGCAATCGGTGACATCCCAGCCTCAATAAAGGTGAATAAATAAGAATACGGTATTTTAACCAAGAAATATGGACCAAGGAACGAGCATTTGATGAAGAATGTTCTATGGAACCCTGGGAATACTGCAAAGGTTCTGTCCTTCCCTGTTCACAAGTCTACGACATGGATCTGTGAAAGTCACAATCTAGCTTACTATTAGGGGTTCAGTTGTGTCCCCCTCCCCCAATTTCTTTTTTTGCAGTTTATTTCTTTTTTTATAAATTTATTGGGGTGACAATTGTTAGTAAAATTACATAGATTTCAGGTGTACAATTCTGTGTTACATCATCTATAAATCCCATTGCGTTCATCACCCAGAGTCAGTTCTCCTTCCGTCACCATATATTTGATCCCCCTTACCCTCATCTCTCCCCCACGCCCCCAATCTATATATTGGAGTCCTAACCCCCATGACCTTATTGGGAAATAGACTCATTGCAGATGTAACCAAGTCAGGTTAAGATGAGGTCATTGGGGTGGGCCTAATCCAGTACCACTGTTTTCTTTGTAAAAAGGGGAACTTTGGACCCAGAGACAGACATGCACAGGAAGCTATGTGACGTGAATACGTTCATTACAAACTGAGGACAGAGGTCTGGACCTCACCTCCCTCACGGCCTCAGGCACATGAGCCCTCGACACCTGCATCTCGGACCTCCATCCTCCAGAACCGGGAGACAGTTTCTGTTGTTTAAGCTTCAGAGTTTGTGGCAGATTTTTATGGCAGCCCGAGCAAATGAATACACGTCATTAAAATCCTTTGGATTTTGGTTTCAGTGGTCAGAGGCACTTGATGTGAATTACTTTCCTTATTTTACCTGATACTCACCAAAATCATTTTCACGCCAATGGGTTTTTCTCTTGGTATTTCTTCTGTAGGATTACTTGCCCTTTGCTTTTTCATCAATCCAAGTTCTAGTCAGTTTTTGTCTCAGTTCAAGAGCCACTTTCTTTGTGCAGCTTTTCTTCACAGTGCTACTTCATCCATCCATCCATTCGTCCATCCGTCCGTCCATCCATCCTTCTATCCCGCTATTATCTATCCATCCATCCTTCCATCATTTGTCAGCTCACTCATTTAGAATTCCTACCGTAATGCAGTGCCTACGTGTACAGGCTCAGCCCTTCCTTTCTCTACCTGTGGTATGGTCTGTTCTGTGCGACCAGGGAGCCCTGTTGACTGTTGCTCGTGGACTGTTCGCCATCTGTCAAGCAGTTGACGTGTACAACGAGCGCTCCAGTGTCACAGGGGAGTGTGCTGATGGGAAGGAAAGAGGGGCATTAACTTTGAGAAGAAAATACATCTTCCTTCATTTTCTGTCGTGTGAGACAACATGTTTCCATTTCCTGTGTTGGGCTACCTTAAAGCCAGCACCCCCTCAGGGCGTCCAGTGCCTGCCGTGCCACTGTCTCCCTCACTTCCCACCTTTTTTCTAATTTTGGAAAATAGGTCACCGGCGCTTTCTACTTCACGGGAGTTTGCTACTAATGCTGTAAGGAAAAGGGACAGTCGGATTCCACGGGGGATCAGGAAGCCCGTTGGACGTCACCCTGACAGCGAATCTCCCAGAGTCTGGCCTTATGCTTCTCGGGGTGCAGTTCTGTCACTGGCTCATGGGTTTTCTTTGCTGGTCTTTCTCTCCATTTTTGTGGAGGAAGTGCGTGTTTCCTGTGTTCCCTACAATGATATTAGCACCTTCCTCATTTTTCTCTGCCCTTATTTCTAACTTGCTTTAGGTAATAAAGCCCCGAGCGTGATGCCACTATCTGGAGATTTTATAGGATTCTGACCACTATTTATGATTAAGCCCAAGAAGGTCAAATGTACTAAACAAGCTAATTAATGAAAAGTGCATGGCATTGTATAACCAAGTTCTAAAAGTTCCACAGTATTATCTTCACTGAAACTGGGAAGGTAAAAAGTGGTAAGAGTTTTCTGGCAGTAGCAGAAATAAAATAAAAATGCTTAAGTTCACCTATTGTGGCACTGGAGTGTGGCTTTGAGGCGGGGATGGTTAAGGTTTGAATTTGGAATTCCATATCCTGGTGGGAGGGAAGAAATCCAGGAGCAGTTTCTGCAGGTCTTGCCGAGGCTGTTTTCTCTGCACCGTTGAGGTGGCTTCATTTACAAAGTTCCATGTCTACCGGACTCTCCGTTTGAGCCATGTTGGCAGGTGAACTCTCAGACTGGGGGTAACACAGGGGCTTTCCGGCCTCTGCCTCCCAATAATTACCGCCTCTGCTGTGAACTGTCTCGGCTCACGCACAGTGTAATGCAGAGCAGGAGTGAAACTGTATCTGCCGGCTGCACTTCTGGTGTCTACAGCCTGCTCTGTCTCTGTGCTTAAAGGTGGCTTTGTCCTGGAAAGGGCCCTCACCCATCACCCGTCACTCGTCACTCACAGCCTCACTTCCTCACTCGGGAAAAGCTTTTCTGTGTATTTCCTACCTTATTTTGTAGTTATTTGTTTACACAGCCACTTGAAGGCAGAGGAAATGACTGAGCACCTGGGTATCTCGTGGGCCTGGCATGGCGTCTCCCGCAGAGAGATGCTGAGGGACATTTGTTAAAAGGATGCATCGAGGTGCTTTACGGACCTCAAGGTCATCATGTGAAGGTCAAGTGAGATAATATGTGTGAAGGCTTTTGAAATTTTGAATAAATATTCAAACAACTAACATTTATCGAGCACTTATTCCGTGCCATATACTGCTCCAAGTACTGTTTGTTATTCATTCATTTACATTTTATTAATACAGTGACCACCTATTTCACACTTTGAAACAAAAAGCAAACTGATGACAGGAGTAGGTACCAGCTCAAAGAGGTGTTACAGGAGGGATCCAATAGGCGTCATTTACGTCTCTGCCCTCTCCTTTGATAAGCTGTCTTGATGGGATAGGACAATTAACACAGAGAATGAAATCCTACAACCTAACCTAACCTAACCTAACCTAACCTAACCTAATGATTTTCTGGTGTCAAGATATTTCACAAGGGCACAGAATTAGTTTTACTTATAACCCTATCATTTGGCAGATAATAAACACTCCTGATATATTTATCCTATTAGATTGACATTTTTGTTTTTAACAAGGATGGAAAACAATGAGCTGATCTAAAGATAGGATTGTATTAACTGTCATATCTCTGCATTTTCCTCCAATGTAATCTGTTCGACATTGAATAGCTTTGTGTCTGACATCTGGTTTTTCTTCAGTGACATCATTGGGCCAGTAATCAAAGAAAACTCTGCTATGATTTTTTTTTTTAAGGTGAACATAAGGAAGACTTTGGTTTTGAACAAGTACAGACCATCAAATTAAAAGTAACTAAATCAGTAGCATTTGGAGTCTAAAAATGCTTCTACTCAACACTGGAAAACTAATAGACCTGTGCAAGTGTAAGATTTAAAAAGTCTTAATATAATGGAACACACTTCTCAGCTGTCACACGCAGGCCCATATGCAGATTCCCCCAGAAAGAGCTCCCAGCTCACCTGGCTGGGTAGGGCTGGGGAAGGGGTGGGCCCTCCTGCCTCAATGCTTGTGCAGTGCCAGTGCAGGCGGGGTGGATAGGGCCGGGAGAGGCAGGGTGCCGCCCAGGGAGAAATGACAAGTGGTCCCTCTGAGCGTGCTCGGCATTTTCTTATGGCGTGCGGTACTGCAGGCGGGGCTAGATTCAAAGCCTCCGGCCTCCCCCTCGAGAGGGAGACCAGTTGATTTATGGAGTGGACGCTAACCACCCCCCTTGCACTTAAATAACCACCTTTCTGTCTCTTTCACACTCTTAGGATAGAGAAGGCAGTAACTTACCTTGGTTTTAAAGTCCTACGAGGGGAGGCGGGGTGTAGATTTGTACGGAAAAGCTTGTAAGTAGGAATGTTGTTCGAAACAGGGCTGTGGAATTCGGACTGCTGGTTGTCTGCCCTAAGGGGGTGTCGAGTCCAATAAACAGACGGTGGCCGTGCTGAAAACCTGAATCCCCCAGACGAGAAGAAGGCTTCAGAGTTCAGCTGAGCTGGCCCTAACTGACTGCACGCTGTGTGTAGCGATCGTTATGTGAGAGAAAATACTGCTCGCACCATGTTCTCTGGGGGTTTTTCTCGTCCAGCTTTCCCCGGCCTGAGCACCAGAGTCTTGTAGAAAAAGTCACGCGGGACCGCTCCAGCCCCGACTCGGGGACAGAGGTCTGTGTGTCCTGGACTAGGGTGCAGTGTCCAGGGCAGTGATGGCATGGAACCTCATAGAGGGAGCAAAAGGGCTGGGAGAGAACGAGCGATGCCCGCAGAGGGGGAGGGTGCCCTGTGGTCGCGTGGCATACATAGTAACGGTCACTTACCAGTGGCTGATAGTTGTCACGGGCACACACGTCCAGGCACTGTTCTCAGTACTGCAGCCGGCCAACGTGGAAGCACTGGCATATGCCCATTTCTTACGGGAAACCAAGGCACAGACCGAGTAAGTCATTTCCTGCGGTTCTCCAGCTAGGAGGTGATGGAGCTGGGGTTCGGGCAGACGGTCACCCCCCACTGCACTTCAGCAGGCAGGCACGAAGTGGCTTCTCAGGTCCACTTCCCCACGAGTGATCTGGTGAGCGTGTCTGGGTGGAAGACGGTCCTTCACCGGCTTTGGCTGACCCTCTCACGTTTCTGAGTTTCGGGAGAGCTGCTTCTTGGCTGGTGCTGCTGTTGCCCCTGCCCAAGTGTCCTGTGAATGGCCTTTCCTCTGGGGGACTCGTGAGACCCTCAGTGGACAAGATGCTCCTGCCCATCCGTCACTGTTCTGGGGGTGTCTATGGGGGCATACACTTTAATCAAGACCGCAGGCTCCCATAGTGAGTGGGTGGTTTGAAGGAATCAAACTCACTTTGCAGGTCCTAAACCTCACTGTGCATTTTCACATGTTTTTTCCCTCCCTCTATATTATTTCATAAATAAAAACAATTCTTTGGGAAGCGTTTCTTGGAAAAACAAATGCAATGGGAACAAAAATATTAACTCTGGGAAGTTTATCTGGGGCCCAGACTTAAATGAAATTTACATGAAAGGAGCAAAGTGGAGATCTGGGAAATAGCTTCTGTATTTTCAAACATATTCACGTATGTTCTCCTTGTGGTCTTAGGAGACCACAGTAACGTTTTAATTTGGTGCGATAGGTCCTATCTGTCTTATCCTGAACACTGTGCTGGGAGTTCTAAGGGCTACAAATTAAAGCACTGCCCTCCACTTCAAGGAGCTTATAATCTTGTTAAAAGTAGAAAATCCTCACATCTGAAATATTAAAACACGTGGGAATAGTACGAGACTTTGAGAGGGTGGAAAGCTTCCTAATGGAGGGCGGTATTGATCTGGACCTTGAAGGATGGGAATGACTCGGACAATAAGTGAGCAGGCGGACGGCTGTTACAGGAAAGAAGACTAGCAAGCAGCGGACTCTGGAGATACCTGGGAAAAGTCCTCGTCCGAGCTGAACACGTGGGGCCACATCCAGGTGCCGGGAGAGGGGCTTTGCAGGCTCAGAAAATTGATATGAGCTGTGAGTGTAGCTTTAATGGTTTGAATGAGAGGCAGGGCTGCACACCAGAGGCCAGCGTGTTTACGGGACCCTGTAGCTGTAATTCAAATGTGAGGCGTGTCAGAGGGATGGCGGAGGGCCGGAAGGGACAGGGAGCCATGCATAGAAGGGACGGCTTACAGGGGCACCTCTGAGTCACGGCTGTAGAGACGAAGGTAAGACTTTTAACTGAAAAATATCTGTTGATCTCATGTGTTAAATCTTCACTATGCAAAATGGATGAGATTGGCCTCATGTATCTTTGCAGCCACAGAATTGGATTGAGATAAATACACACTATGTATACGTTGATGAAATGCAGTTTTGAATGTCGGTGACTAAGGGAATGATGGTACTGCTGGCAGGTGGTGTTTGCAGGTAGGCGAAGGGGTCCTTCGAAGCGGAGCGTCGTATGATAGCGAACGAGTGAGGATGCAGTGGAGATAGAAGCCTGCAGGGTGGGTGACAGGTTGGGGTCTCAAGACAGAGATTTGAAAACCATCCTTGGGGTGTTTGTGAAACTGTGTGAGTGGATAAAGTCTTTGATCAAAAATTTATAGGAAGCCAAGCCAAGGCTGAGCCATGGCCAGTGTCCACAGATCTGGGCTGGAGGTGAAAGGGGTCAGGAGCAGAGGTAGGAGCTGTGGAGGAGCCAATGGTTGGAGGGGTCTCAGGAGGGAAGGTGGCCATCAGGGTCATAGCGGTCAAGGGGAAGGGTGCTGAGAAACGACCCTGAACTGCTATCAGTCAGGAGGTCCATCATACCAGCTTGCGGGAGCTGCAGGAGTGGAAGCAGACGAAAATCAAATCTATTCAACAAATGCTTATCAATTGAAAATTGTTGTGACAAGTGTTACTTGGAATATGGCAATAATATAGCAGCCCCCTGCAAGGGGAGTGTAAGCACTTCCACTAAGAACCATCTTGGGGAGTCTGCAGGGAGGTGGATGGAGCCTGTGGAGATTATTGGGGTTCCAAGGAGGGAAGTGCTTCTGGTGTGGGGACGCAGGGAGAGGGCAGAGGTGGAAGGGGGGGCGAAGAGGGTCCGAAATGAACCAGGCAGGAGGTGGAGACAGTTAGTCTTTGATAGATGACTAGGATTTGAATGTCCAGAGATGGTGGGAGAGGGTTTTAGGAAACTTGATCAGAGCGGCAAGTAATTTGGTGATGAAAACAGTAATGTGTGTAGGCTGATCAAGGTGCAGGCGTGAGAAAGGTGGTGGCGGGTAAGTGGGTTACCGGCTTTGGAGGGCCGGGCTGTGGGGGCCTTGGTGAGCTGCACAGCGTACTTTACGTCGTCAGCAATGTGGGACTTGACGCGCGTGTGCACACACACGTGTGCATGCACACACAGTCGCACACACCTGCACATGCACATTCACGCAATGCACACACGCACACACCTGCACGTGCACATTCACGCAATGCACACATGCACACACACGCACACACACGCACGTACACCCACACTTGCACACACACGCACACATGCGCACACACTCGCACACACACGCACACACACACTCATGCACACTATATATGTATATGTATGTATGTATAGCTTTATCGATGTACAATTTACATAAACTACAACTCACTCATTTAAAGTGTACTGTTCACTAAGTTTTGATACATGTATTCATGCAACTGCAGTACAATTTTAGAATACTTTCGTCACCTTCAAATTCCTTCCTGGTACTTTGCAGTCAGTATCTGCCCCCACCCCGGCCTCTGGCAACCACCAATCTCTTCACCGGTTGGCCCTCCCTGGCATTTTACACAAACAGGATCACACAGTGTGTAGTGTTTTGTGCCTGGCTGCCTTCAGAAGTGTGATGTTTTCGACATTCACCCACATTGCTGCATGTGTTAGTGGCTGATTCATTTTGGTTGCAGAGCAATGTTTCATTGCATTTTGTTTATCTGTTTGCCAGTTGATGGACTTTTGGGTCCTTTCCAATTTTTGGCTCCATGGATTCTGCTATTGTGAGTGTTCACATGAAAGTTTTCATGTGGACATATTTCATTTTTCTAGGATAGATGCCTAAAAGTGGGCTGATGGGTCTGTATCCTTATTTTAATAAGAAACTGCCAAACGTTTTCCCATTTTCTACACCCAACAGTAATGTATGTATATTATTTCATAAGGTTAGCTAAAAGTTTAAAAATTTTATTGATATTTTCAAAGAGCCATCTCTTAGTTTCATTGTTTTTTATCTATTGCTGGGCTGTGTTCCATTTCATTGATTTCTACACTGTCTTAGTATCTCTTTCGTTCTCACTTTGGGTTTAATTTGTTCTTGTTTTTATATCATTGATTATAAACATTCTACTTTTCTAATATAAACTTTTAGTGATGAATTTTCCTCTAAGCATGACTTTAGCTGCATCACGCAAATTGTGATATGTTGTGTTTTCATTTTCATTCTGTTCAAATTATATTTTTCTCATGATTTCTCCTTTGACCTTTTGGTTCTTTCTAAGTATCTTGTATACTTTTGACATATTTACCAAAATATTTTTTCTGTTATTAACTTAAAATCTAATTCTGTGGCCAGAGAACACGTTCTTTATGATTTCAGTTTTTTAAATTTATTGAGACTTGTGTTATGGCACAGCATGTACTCTCTCATAGGGAATGTTCCATGTGTGTTTGAAAGGAATCTTTTGCTGTTGTTGGGTGGAGTGTTTTGTAAGTGTCGATTGTTCGATAGTGTTATTGAAGCCTCTGTCTCCTACTGGTTTATTTGTGTGCCTGAGCTTTACAGAGAGAAGAGTGTGTGTCACAGGCTACAATTGTTATCCGTCTCTCAGTTCTGCCAGCGTTTGCTCATGTGTTTTGGAGCTCTATTGTTAGCTTCATATATGTCTAAATTATATATTTCTGCTACATTGAGCATCTCATCATTATGAAATGTACTTCTGTGTCCTGAGTACTATTCCTTAGCTTAAAACTATGTATTTTATGTTAATATATCCACTTTACTCTCTCGTGTGTAAAGTTTGCATATCTTTTCACTTTTACTGTCTTTGTATCTTTGAATTTAAAGTGTGTCTTATGTAAACAGCATATAGATAGATTTTGCTTTTAGATTTAATCTGGCAATCTCTGCCTTTTGACTGGAGTGGTTAGTGAAGTTATATTTAATATAATTACTGATGTGGTTGGATTCATTTCTGCCATTTCTGTTTGGTTCTATTTCATAGTTTCCTTTTTTCTCTGTTCTCTCTCTATTCACTCATACTTAGCACATTTCCCTTCAGTTCTTTGAACCTAATTTTTTTCAAGTCTTTGAACATAGTTGTAATAGCTTTGAACATCTTTGCTAAATTCAACTTTTGCAGAACTTGGAGTCACTTTCTATCACTGCTTCCCCTTTCTCCCTAGTATGGGCTACACTTTTCTAGTTTTTTTTGCATGTCTTGTAATTTGTATTTGAAAATTGGACATTTTAGATATATTCTGAAGTGACTGTGATTCTGATTTGTATTTCTGAGGGTGTAGGCAGTTAACTGGCCTGGGCTCGAACTGTCATCCCTGCAACGTGCAGCCACGAACATCTCTGCTCAGTTTTCCTTTTTTTGCTGGCCTCCTTGGAGGTCTGCCTGCGCTCACGTTGTTTAGCAACCAGTCAATGATTTGAGTAGAGCTTGTGTTCTGAAATTCAGGACAGTTCCACTCTCCTCCACTGGGCTGCGTGTGGCTTGAGGAAGACATTCAAAGGCATAGCAGTTTCATAATGTCCCCCTTGCTTTCCTAGCTGCTTTGCCACCTACCCTGGACCACGTCCACTACATCTGAGCATATGGCTGCAGCCCCTCGGCACCTGATCTGGGGAAGAGCAGGAGGGTGTGCCCCGGGCAGCAAGACCACAGACGCACCATCACACCTGCTGCAGGTAGGCCTTTCTTTACGTGAGCAGTCCTCAGGTTGCTGCTTGCCCTTGGCTGCTTTCTAATGACCCAGATGGATGTTTTCAGTATTTCTTTTTCCAGTTTCATATTTGTTTTCTATGGAGGAAAATTGTTTAATATTCTCATGATGCCATTACTGGAAATATTTTCATTCAGAAATTATCCATGTAGTGTTTTAAGAAGGTTAGAATGGGTCAGTATATGAAATGCTGAGAGCCTATAGGTAGAGTGAAGCTAGGAGCCACTGGAACAGATTCTGAGGGCCTGAGGGTAGTGGGGGTGGGGGAAAGAGAGGGGCAGGAAGGGCAGGTGGGAGTGGGGTGTCCGTGGGTTAGCTTACAGGGTAGATGTCGGAACTCAAACTCCAAACTAAGTTACTGGGAATTAAAAAGATGACTACAAGGGAACTGGAACAAGAGCTAGAAGGGGAGAAGGGGCAATTAATGGATTATTTAACATGGGAGAGACCTGGGCAATATTTCAGGCAGAGAGAAAAGTTCAGTGGAGAGGTTAAAGACAAAGGAAAAAGAAAACCTGTGTGTGGGAATGTGGTCTTGAAGTCATGTTCGCTTGAAGTGGATTTTAAATCTGAGGCACGTAGCTTTTGTTCTGGTTTCCACCAAGACTACAGAGCAGCTTCGTTCAAATGCTGCCCTGGGGCACACACCTTGCCCCTTGGTGGGGGAGCTGGTGCATTGTGTAAATGAGAATGTCCACATCCACTTCCCATGAAAGTCATTTTTTTCTTTCGAGAAGGAAGAATATATATCTGTTTTTCTAAGCCTATGGATATAATGGTGTAAAGTTATATTAAAAATGTGTAAAAAAGTGGAAAAAGGCAGAATGTCGATAGCCCAATTGAAGATGTTTATTTGGACCAGCAAACAGTATGTCGCCTTAATAAAGTAGAAAAGTGAACAGTTACAAAGTTGATGATAATGCATGAGTGGGTGTCCGGGGGTGGGCTGGTGAGCTGGTGGGGGTAGCGAAGGGGCTGCCTGAGAGCTGCGACACCTGGACATTTGCCAGCAGCTCTGTGGCTCTGGGTAAGTCATTTCTTACTGCCCCCAAATAGGTTGAATTTGAAGATATCTAAAGACCTGCAAAGGTACGTACATACTTTATAATGATTCTAGTGGTCGCGTTGGGAGTATCTATATTAACAAACTTCTAGACTCTCATACTAATAGTTCTCTGATGGATGTGCACGGGAGAGACTGTCTCCTAATAAATTGGTCAGGTTGTTTTATAATGAGATGTTTTTGTTACATATATGATCAAACCTTGAGATTTAGTTAAACACATTTGGCAACGTTCGAGATGCCTTCTTATGGTAAGTGCCTACCTCTAAGAAGGGCATTATAATGTGGTGTAGTCACAGCCAAGCTTACCTGTAGGTGGCCACAGAGTCACCAGATGGGAGGACGTGAGTGCCAGGACTTGAAAGGCATATCTGCTCAAAATTACCTTCCATACCCGTGTGCTCTGCTACCCAGAATTCTACCTTCAGGAATTGCTTCCATAGGGTTAAGGCGTTGTACTTCCAGGATTCATTTTTAAAACCTCTAACACTTCCTGGAACTGATGATGAATTACCCGCCTGGCACTGTAATGGGGATTAGTTTATTTCATACCTTTTCGTTCTGTGGGGCAGCATTACATCAGAGGTGTGGAGCGGGAGAACAAGTTCAAGAAGAATATCTGTTCATTGCGGTGCCAGTAGAGGTCGTACAACTGGTCTACCTGCATCCCGTGTCCCTTCCCTCTACTCAGCCCTAAGTACCCCTGCGAGCTCCATTTTCTCTTAGCCAGAGTTCTTTTAGATGCAAAAATCAGAAACCCATCCAAGCTAGTTTAAGTTAAAATGGGGGAGGGCCTTTATTTTAAGGACCTGGAGAACTCATGAAAGCCAAAGACAGGAAGTGAAGAACAGTTGGATCTCATGTGAGCTGGAAGTGGGAATCAAAATACTCAGGGGTTAAAACAACTGTTGTTGTTACATCTTGGTTGCATTCATGTCTCTTGGTAGACTGGCTCCGTCTGTTCAATGCAGGCCGAATATGGCTGGCCCCACCTCTCGCTCCCCTAGCTCCAGTGCCTGGCACTCACCGCCTCATTGCCTGTGTTTCTTGGCTCAAATTTCTAAGGGAAATACTCTGACTGACTCAGCTCACTGTGGTTTGGGAAGAGTCTTTGCAGCAGGAGTCCTTTAAGTAGCTGTGGCTGGGAGGTGGCGGTCACAGGATGTATTGTGAGCAGAGTGGGAGGGGCTTCCCACAGATGCAGGATGGGTGAGGCTGGCAGTTATGGCTGTCTCTAATGCACATTATGAACTGTTCTGATTGTGTCATTCGTTTGCACAAGAAACTTCAAAAAACTACCCGTATCTTAGAAGACTGCACGGTCCAGCCCACCGTGTGGGTTTACCCGCATTTACTGCTTTTCCCCTGGTGCTCGCTGTCCAGACAGCCTGGCCTCTCTGCTGTTCCTGTCATTCCTGGTCCATTCCTGCCTCAGGATGCTGACACCTGTTATTTCCCAGACTCGGGACTCCTCCTCCCAAGTGTCTGTGTGTCTCACTCCTCACATCCTTCAGGTCTTTGCTTAAAGTCTGTCTTCTCTCCTCGTGAGGCCTCTCCGAGCCTCCTCCCCCCAGATGCCATGAGATGAGAGGGCATCCTTCCCCAAATGTGTGGTGCCGCCCTGATTATGAGAACAAGATCAGGCACCCCCAGTCAGTGCTTCTCCAAACTGCCAAGGCCATGACAACCCAGGAGGACTGAGGAACTATCGCAGACGAGACGAGGCTAAGGAGACATGTGGACCCAGTGCCACCGGGGTGCTGGATGGGGCCCTGGAACCAAAAAGGGACATTAGTGGGAAACCCAGGGAAATCTGAACAGAGTCTGAAGCTCTACTTGTAATATAGCAGAAGTGGTTTCTTAGCTCAGGCAAACAGAGGGGAAACTGAGCAAGGGGCTCTCTGTGTATCTGTGCAACTCTTCTATAAATCTAAACTATTCTACAGTAAAAGTTCGATTTAAAAGCACAGATTTCCATCACCTCAACGTTCCTTTTGCCCCCTCCTTCACTTTTCTCTATAGCGTCCATCATAATCTAAGTGTGCGTTAGTTTGCCAGTTTGGTCACTGTGTGCCTTCCCCTTAGAATATGAGTTCTTGAGGGCAGGGCTTTAGTCAGTTCTGGATTCTCAGGGCGAGAACGGTGCCTGGTGTGTCATCGGTGCTCAGTCAGCACAAGTTGAACGAATGAGGAAAGTCCGCAGTTCTTCATGTGGTATCAGGGCTCCCAGCTCTCACCCTCCCTACTTCCAGCTGTTTCACACATGCCAGATGACGGACCACTGCCCACATCTGCACATGCTGCCGCTTAGTCTGGGCGAGTTGCTTCTCCTCCCTGAAAAGCCTTCCTCCTTATGTCTGCATATTCAGCTCTCTGTCAATTTCTGGGTCACATGCCACCTCCTGGGTGAAGCTGACTCTCCCCCCACCAAACACAGAAACAGTTTTTGTTCCCCAGGATTCTCCTGGTATCTTACCTCTGGGGTCCATCGCATTCACCAGCATCACTAGTGAGTATTTCTGCTTCACGATTTCCTCCACTGGATTCTGAACCCCCTCAAGGGCAGCAATGGCTGCCACCCATTTTTATATTTCCCATGATACGCATGGGAATACGCATGGCAGGTACTCAATGAATGGCCATTAAATGGATAAAGCTGAAGGTGGACCAACTCAAAGTAGAAAGACTAGGAAAATAGATGACAAAGGCACTACGCTAGTTAATTACCATGGGCTTTTGTGGAGAAAAGGCTACGATCAAGTTGGCAAGTGGTCTGTGTGTTGAACGTTAAACATAAATAAATGGCGGCTTTCTGCAGAAGAGTGAAGAATCTGAATAAACATTTAAGAGGAGGGAATGTGTATAACTAGTTCCTGGATAACCACTGAGGAGGCCAGAGAGAGGAAGTAGGTGAAGAAAAAGGAGGGTGTGGAGAGCGGCCGGTATGAGAAGAACCTGAAGGTTATCTGGCTTTCTGTCAAAGGCTGTAAAACGTGTAAAAAGCGCCCACGGCAGGCGCAGGGGCGAGGCCACGTCCACAGATGCTGAAGGGCAGCGCCGAGGTCTGTGTTAATGTGTAACTGCCGAGGAGGTACAAGTCTCTGCAGACATCGCAGGTCTGCACCAGCTCTGGGTACGACACGCTGCCTGTCACTCACTTACCCGGAGTACTGTGCCAGGCTCAGGAGGCCTGCCAGGAGAGCACGTGGGCAGATGAGGGGAGGACATTCCTCTTGGCCAACCATGTGGAAATTTCTATTTTTCCACAGCCAGATGAATGGAAAGCAAATTCAGACCGAGTGAGCGTACATGATAAAAGGATGGACGCCCTGATCAGGTTGATCTTGTAATGAGTTTGGAAGCATAGACGTGCAAACACCCAACCTGGCTGCTCTTTAAAGCAGGTCTCCAGCGTGCTGGTTGTAGGAGACGCTCCCTTCTCTGGGTGTAGCTGTTGGGAAATACGTGGGAGGGAGAGCTGGCGTGCACGTGCCCAGGACACGCCGGCAAGCCCCGCCGGGAGCCCCAGCAAATGCGCCCCTGAAGCTGAACTTGGAGAAACATTTAAGTGCTGGAGCAGTGCAAAATTGCCGAAGAAAGGTGAACTTTGGACCCGGGGCCAAGCTGCTGCATACTGAGCCAACCAAGGGGCAGGCCTGGGCTGACAGTGTTTGCCTCTTTACCGCCTGACTCCTGCCTCTGGAATGCCAGCTCCGTGCAGCCCCACCTACCCTGCTCATGGCAGGGCACCCACTAGTACCAAGCACGGAGCTGGGGCTTGCGGGTGCTCAGTGCATGTTTTCAGTGAAGGGCCTAGAAAGCAGGAAGAAGGGGAGAAGCTGTGGGAGGACCTGGTTATGTGACCTCCACTGAGTATTTCTTATCAAAGAGGCACCTGCGGAGTGTCAGTCCATGGCCTGCGCCATGGTTAGAGATGTCAGTGCTCGTCCCTGCCCGCCCCCTCCACGGCTCGGGGTAGTCCGAGTTTATCAGAGATGTAACACACAGTAAGCGTTGAAAGCAGGTTTCACTAGGTCAGATTCTAGGTTGGCTGGAGTGAGGGCTGCAGACAAGAATCCAAGATGCCCAGTTAAACATGAATTTCAGATACCAACTGTTGACCCTGAGAAATAAGGTACCTACCGGGGAAGGGCTCCTGGTGGCTCACTGGGCTTGAATTTAAAAAAAGTCTAGCAGCTGTTTCTATACAGGGGCCTCTCACTCAAACCCCACTTCAGGGAGAAGCCTGCACTGAACTGCCTGCGCGCTGAATTCCTGCCGTGTGAGCCAGCTCTCCGAAAGGAGTTCCTGGGATCCTATGTTAACCAATAAGACGGAGACTTTCTCCATCCAGTTGGAGCTGAGCAGCTACAGCCCGTCAGCCTCTTCACTGACCAATAATAGCAGCTCCATTCTGTCCTATCAGGATAGTGCCTTTTGGACCAATCAAACTGTGAGGATTTGGAGTCCTCATCTGCATGAGACCAGACCAATCAGGGACCAGGGGTGGGGACTTCTCTCTATATAAGTCAGCTCCCAGCTGGCTCAGGGATCACACTTCCTCTTTCCTCCAGAGGTTGGAGACAGCATTTCCCTGGCTGGAGCTGAACCGCTGAGAACATCTCACCCAAGCAGAGTGGAGCAGAGCTGTTCAGCCAGAGAGGGGCTGTGGCTGAGGGCGCCCCTGCAGGCGTGCTGTTCTGTAGCTGCGCTGCTTCCTGACTGAGCTGTAACACTATTGAGTTGTCCTATAGCCATGCTGTAGCACAGTTGAGCTGTTTGCACTGAATAAACTGTCCTTCTTTACTCAAAATTGGAGATTCCTGTTGTTCACTTGGCACTGACGGCCATCGGTTGACACAACAAATAACTTCTTTAGTACAAGTTTGTTTATAAAATACTTGGAACACACTTATACTAAAACATTATTTGTTGTTAGTCTGGAATTAAAATTTAACCGGTTGTTGTGTATCTCTCTTTCTTTGCTCAGCCTTGGAACCCTAGATAGAATGTGGTTCCCATGGACGTGATTGGACCTGTGTGTGTGCTAGTTAGTTTCATATGGGTAGGTACCCTTTCCATGGTTACAGACCCTTTTCTTCACCTTCAATTAGTTTTCCCACAAACATTTGCTGTTGGAAACTGGTTCTGAGAGCCTGGAGAGCCACCAATCCCTTAGTGCAGCACCATTGTCTGTGGGAAGAGCTGCCAGGTTACGATGATCATGGTGGTGGCAGAAGACAACAGAGTATCAGAGACAGGTGGGTGTTTGGACCGCAGTTCCCGCTATTTCCGGTTTCCTCTTCAGTTCCAGGCATAGCAGTCCACGTGGCAACGCTCAGGCTGTCAGGTCTGGGTTCTGGTCTAGACCCTCTTGGGGTTACGGAGGAGGGTGGCTGGTGGCTGGAACCCTCTTACAACCCACAGGTTTTTAGTGCTGACAGGAGACGTGAAGACTGCGGTGACGTCCCTTTTATCGGCAGATGGACGACTGAAGCTGAGAAGGATAAATGAAGAAGTCAGTGTGAATCCTATGTTCCCCTGCCCCCGCGTTTCCCTGCTTCCCAGTTTTCAGCAACCAGTCAGTGGTTGAAGGAATGGTGTTAGCTGAGCGTTGCCAGAGGCTAGTGTCCCCTGGGGTTGGAAGCTGCATTTGTAAACGTACCTGTAGCAAAAAACCGTTGCTTCACCAAAGTACAAGGTGGTGTGAGCAATAAGAGCAACTCAGGTGGCATCTGCAGCTATTGAAAGACTATAACAAGCTATAGTTGTTGTAGCTATAACAAGACTTTTGAAAAAAGGACTTGTTATAACAAGAAGTATTGATATCGCCTGGAACAGAGGGCAAAAGAAAGCAGCTACCTGGCAGTCACTAAGTCTTCACATGTGAAGAACTAAATTAGGCCCTGACCTTCCCACTTCCCCAAATCCTGACAAAGTGACAACATGATAACCTATAAGATCTGTAAGTTTTGTAAAATCCCTTGGTTGGCAGGGACCTAAAGGAACGGGCAGTTGGCCCAGCTTCTCATCTGAACTAGAGCCTGTCTTTGCTTGGGCACTTGTACCAATGGGAAATCCATCCTCTTCTTTCCAAAGTGGCTAAAATTTGTTCCCAGACTCCAGTAGAAGTTTTGCTGAATCCTATTCATGTCCATCTTAGTCATTACTGGCAAGTCACGTGACCCTCATACCTGTGGGAGAACACAGTATCAGTTACCGGATACCTTCTTCATTCACACTTAGTTTGAGCGAGCAAATTCTCCATGTTCCTTTTTGTTGGGAGTTAAGCATTTATTTCCTATCTGCAAGAAGCCAGACTGTCATGTCTGTGACGTACTCCATAAGATTTTACCAGGAAAACCCATTTAGTTGAACTTTTTTTACATTTGTATTCTTTTTATATTTTAAAATTATAGTTAAAAATGTAGGAGTGACATGAAGCGTTTGCTGGGATAGAAAACCTATGGTGGTAACGGTGGCGTTTGGTTGGAAATACAGAACAGGCTGAGACTAAACGCTGTTGTTTCGGATATGTTGGTTTTGCTTGTTTTAAGAAAAAAATTATATTTTACCCAACATGCTGCTATTTGCATATTCATTTCCTTGACCAAACAACACGGGTCTTGGAAACACCATTTCTTGGGGTCGCTCGATCACTTAGCTTGGGAAGGTTGGGACCCACCGGCCTGAAGTGCAGGTCAGAGCAGGCAGGTCTATTGAACTCGACAGGTTCCCTTCTACTCAGGAGGGGTCACTCTCCTGGGGCAGACCGAAAGTGGAGTGGGACCCCGGCTTCAGGAGCCTGTAGTCGGGCGCTGAGTAAGGAGCATGAAACGGGGCCCAGAAAGAGCCGAAATACAAACCATGGCTGACGGTTCCATGGGAGAGCAGAAAAGGTGAAAGGTCACAGAAGTTTTGACTCTGACATTGGGAGCTGGGTCCTTGGGGAGCAGCGTGAGGCCAAAATTTGCCCAATAGCCATGATTCTCTGCTCTCTTCATTGATTGTGAGATTTAAAAAAATTATTGCCTTGGAGAAAATACTTTGCAGAGGCCAAAAAACAGCCATTCTCTCCGTTGGCCTAATGCATTATCACCATTAGCTGCCGAGTGAGCGCCAGCTCGCATTGATTGTCCTTATCGATTTACAAAAATGAAAGCCGTCACGTGCCCTGGAATTTTAGACGCTTCCAAACACTTCTGACGCAGGAGGGAATGTGTTCTTTTCACCTTCCTCCCAAATGGTGTTCAGAAGAAAATGACGATGTTTGAGCTTTATGTCGCATGAGAAGTCGGCCTTAGTAACTTCTCATTTGCTCACTTGGTGCAGAGTTTGAGAGTTTAATTGGGATGTGTTAACTGGCAGCACACAAGTGTGAAGCCTGCCTTATCGAGTGTCAGTTCCCTTTTTACAGTAAAGTCCTTTAACGCGAATGAACACGTTGGTAAAAATGTACACTGTCCCTTATGTACTGTGTGAGGGTGACAGGGGTGTGTTGTTTGCACTGAATGTTCTCCCACCTCCGAGAAGGAAATAGGAAGTTTGGTGGAGGGGAGGCAGGCATCGTGGGCGTGTTAGCCGTTTACAGCAGAATACAGTGTATCCACGAAGGTGAGCAGCAGACACTGTCCAATAAGCCAGCTTTTCTAGAAGTTGAAAATGACAACATAGTGCTAGAACATCGTGCTGACATGTCTTTTTACCAAGCTCACCGTGCTCTTTCAGAGTGAAGAGAGCTTAATCGTGGAAAAACATTTACTGGGAAATAGGTTAGGTCTGGACATTTTGGGTAAACATCCTCTACCGTTTGAAAAGACCTTAATAATTGTACTTATTGGACTGTTGATGGAGAAGAAAGTGAAACAGAGACCTTTATATTTATTTATTTAGCAGATTTTTTTGGGGCTTGATAATATGTATATATTGTGAAATGGTCAACACCCACCACCTTACATTTTTTTTCTTATAATGAGGTCTTCTAAGATGTACTCTGTTAGCAGCTTCCAAATGTACAATACAGTATAGTGACCTATAGTCTTGAAAGAACTTTCTATTTAGATGCAAAGTCTCATGGAAACTTGTTTTAGGACAGTGTTTTCCAAAAGAAGGGTGAGCAGATTTAAAGAATTACATTTCAGGTGCAGAGGCTGCGTGCGTGCAGGTGTGTACACCTCCTGCATGGTGCTCACGGCACTTCCCTACCGGGCAATCTGTCCCCACGCAGGAAATCCCACTGAGTGCTCATTGCCTGGGAGAGTGAGAGCAGACACCACGGCAGCGAGTACCCACCTGCTGCGGGAAGCCTTTTTAAATCGAGTGCAGCTTACTTCGTCTCCTCTTCGTTTTCCTTTGCTTAATTGCAGGTGATGATTCAAAAAAAGCCTTCACCTGTTTGCCTGGCTTTCATCTTTCGCAGACAAAGCAGGCTGGGGCTTGGGCCTTGATCTGTGGCTGCTTAGGGCCTGGGTATTAAAGGGGCTGGATCACCCGCAGGCTCTTAAGGGTTTTTTTGGGTTAAACTGGTGAGCGTGTATAATAAATTGAAGCTTTGTTGTTTGGCAGATTTTTTTGTATTTGTTATTCTTGTATCAGTTAAGAGACTGGGGGGAGTACCTCATCCTCCCTTCCACATCTCAGATTTGCTTTGAGATTTGTAATGGACTGAGAGGGGCTTTGATATTACAAATATTTTTGCGTGTTTCTGTTTCTCAAATAATTACCCTAAATCCAAGTATCTGAGTGTCTGGGTATCCAGTGCTAAGTCGCAGCAGAGTTTGTGCTGGGCCCGTGACCTGTCCCCTGTCTGGTCTCTGCGGAGCTGGCAGGCCTGAAACCGGCGTCTGGTACGTGGGGCTACCTGGCAAGTCTGCTCTGCTGGGGGTGGGGCTGCACGCCGTCCAGTCTGTAGGCCTCTTCTGTTTGTTTCTCTGGAGCTTAGTTTTGTGCCAAGCAGAGGTTCATGGACTCAGTGAGGATATGTGTTAGGACTGCCTGCCTCTGCCGCGCCGCCGGCCAGAACTGCAAGACTGTGCCGAAAGCAGTCGAGCTGCGAAGAGTCAGGGTCACAAGCTGGTCCGGACTGTAGACAGCACGTGCGAGCGCTGAACCTCAGCTTGGGCAGCTCCTGTGGTCTCCGTGGAACGGACGCGATTGCTAAACATACCTGTGATGCTTCTACCACCTGGCAGAGCACAGACCAGCGTGCGTGTGTACGTGTACGCATGCGTGCACACGTGTGCTGATACATTCATTTCGGGGTGGGCGGATGCAACGTTGCTCAAATACTTCCTTTTCCCCTTTATTCCAGTGGGCACCATGCTCAGCAGTGTGTGTGGAAAAGTCACAGAACACGCGGGAGGAAGTGTTGACTTTGTTTTCAGTCTTCCCTGCCTTCCTCGGGTCGAGGTGGTTGAACTCCACCTGTACTTGCTGAAATGCTCGACTCCCTCTGCTTAATTCTTTGTAAATAACACCCAGTTCCCTCTCCCCCACACCATGGCTTATTTCTAGCTTCATTCACTGCTCCAATCCCGGCTAATCGTATCTCTTGGAAATAATATGAGAAAGTTATGCTGTTTTACTCCATCAGACTTAATAAGTTTGGATGGTTTCCAAGGAGCAGGCATTAATCACACTTAAACCCAGGCCCTGACAGTTCACCCACCAGGAGTGTTCGTGTCAGACACATAAAACAAGCTGCTTTAATACCCACAGTCCTCTGTAAATGGAGCGCTTGCCTGCTGTTAATGAAACGGCTTTGTACTGAGGGATTGGGGGAGCATTGGGGGTGGGGACTGTTAGATCATGGGAAGCACTTCATGGATGGATTTTCCTCTCCTGTTTTGAAGCTTTGCAGAATTATCTGGAACAACAAATGGAATGAGCTAAGCTCGGAACGAGGAGGTAACGGTCACCCTCCAGCAGTGTCCACAGTTTAGTTCTTACCTCAGAGAGATGGAGAGAAACACGGTCCTTTATCTCAGGGCTTCCTTTCCGGGATGCGGGTGAAGCAGACGCTAATATTGGCCTGTTTTCTGGTGGGTGGGACAGTGGTTGACTGGCCACACAGCTTCTTGTGCTAGAAGGGAGGCCGTAGGGAGACAGACGGAAATGTAAATCCATAAGGACGTGGTTCTCATCAGCTTCAGTATGTGGTCTGCTCCTTAGACTGGCTTTGCTGGGACCTTGTAAACGGATAGTGTCCTGTCTGTCCTCCACCCCCATGAAGACAATGCTTTGGGCAACATTTGTCTCTGTTTGTTTTTGTACGAAAATCTTCATGTTGTAGCAGAGTTACATTAATAGCTAATCGGATGACCAGTTATGGTTGGTGTTTTGCTCACAGGTCTACCGTGTCATTAGGAGAAATTGGCTCCGGTAGACAGAGGATGCACTGAGAACGTAAACTGTGCTGTGGGGGTGGGGTGGGGGTGCTCTTACTGATCTTGGGGGGACTCCTACGCCGCTTCTAAGTCCACAGAATGTGGGTGCTGAAGAATGTCTGCCGGGCTCTGAGGTAGAAACACCTGTCAGCCAACACACATCCCTGGGCCACGCGCTCGGTACCCAGTCACTTAGGAAACAGCAGAAATCATAACTCAAGTCGCCCATCATCCCAGCAGCCACTCTGCTAAAAGACGGCTTACCCTCTGGGTGTGGACTGTGGACGGAAGGGCTGGGTGTTAACATCACACAACACAGAGGTGCTAACTAGTTGCCAAGTGGTGTGGTGAATTCAAAGAGTTCTGAGAAGGGCCAGGCCAGGCCTGGAGATGGCAGCCATTGGGGAGGGCGGGCAGTGCCTCAGCGCTGGCTCACTGCAAAGGCAGGTTCTCCCGCTCGCTCCCTGCATAGCTCCCTGACTCGCCCACAGCCGCACATGCTGTCCTCAGTTGCTTAGTGCGTGACTCTGCCACCAGGGGACTTGTGGGGAGCACGCGTGCACGTATTGTATTTCGTTTCATGCAGACTACACGTGCAGGATATTTTGGCTTTAATCTGAGAACACAGTGAACTACCTGGACCAAAACCGACAAACATACAAGCTGAAAAATCCTGATAGAGTTAGTGTAGCAGCGGGTAGCTGACAGTCGTGCGGCAGTTGACTAGCATCAGGCAAATTAGACAGCTGGACAGTGGTTTCGCCTCCCTATTTTATAACCCATGCTGAAAAGGAGTCTATCTTTAGAAAATATGACTTAATATGTGGAATTTATTTGCTTCAAATTGTGTGAACGTGTAACATTAACCCTGGCCTTGGTATTAATGCTCAGAGTTTAGCATGTATTCAGCTGGTGTTGTTTTTATCTACTGGTGGTAAATAAATACACCCATGTTGTATCTGTAGACACCCAAGTCCAGCATTTCTTTGGGATATTTATGCCATCAGCAAGTTGGAGTAGTTTGATGGCACGATTTATAACACTGACGCTGGGAGACAGGGTTTACCTCTTAGAAGCTGGCAGTTTTGTATGGGAGTTGTAGCTGTTCCCGGAAAATAGCTTAATCCACATGACATCATGTTGAGAAAGAAGCTGCATTATACGACTCATTCCTTAAACATTAGCTTAAGAAATATTTAGCAAATGCCTGTTGTGACCCAGGCACTCTTCTAGATGTTAGGGATAGAGTAGTGAGCGAAAGAGACCACGTTTCTGGTCTCTCAGAGCTTGCGTTCTACTGGGGAGGGAAAGACTGCAAACAGTAACATAAAAGGAGTCAGTACAGGAATGAAAGTCGGGGAATGAGATGGGGAGCCGTGGATGGAAGGCTGACACTTTGATGTGGTCAGAGAAGTCCCCTTGATATAGGGCATGTGAGCAGAGACCTGAATGCAGTGACTGAGCGAACCTGGGAGGTGTCTGAGGGAAAGAACATTCTAGAAGGAACAGTAAGTAGAAAGACCTTGGAGTAAGAGTGTGCTTGGTGTTTTCAAGGGACATCTGCTGTTCTCCTATAGCATATATTGTCTGTATAAAGATATTTTTAACTCAACCCAAATTTTCAAGTATAAATGGATTGCTTTCCACCCTGATTTATAAGTGCTTGGGGGCTCACACTACAGCTTAACTGTATCCTGTTCTTTCATATTGTGTAGGCCAATGGTGAATCCATAACAAGTGTTTGATAAATACATGTTAAAGTTAATGGATTCAATGATTAAAATATTACTATTACTATTAACTGGAATGTCGTGGGTAGGTAGTTGATACGGCACATTTTCCAAAGCAAAGAAAAAAATTCAGCTGTCTCAACCTTTCCTTTTCAGTTGTCTTTCCATTAAGATTTTATGTAGCCTCATCAGACTCAAATTTATAATTGAGCATTATTCCAAGAAATGGTCCAATATTGGCTATTTGGTAGAATTTTTTCCTATAATAGAATTTCCAGAAGATCAAGGCCTGTCTGTTGAGATTCTTCAGTTAAGTGGAATCGAACTGGGCAGTTATAGCTTCCTAATGTGGCACAGAGACACCCAGTAAGTATTTTGGAAGTTACTTTTGAGTTTACTGTCATTTTTATTAGAGGTGAATTTTACTTTTTACAGAGGTGTGCTCTGAAAATGAATGCATATGATGATTGAGATGATTGAGAAGCTTTGCATGTGCATTTGGGGGGGTTGGGTTTAGAGGAAACCGGTGATAAATCGTTGGTCAAGCGAAGACTCCTCATGTGACTATGCCAGCCCTGGTTCCTGTGGAAGCAGTCTAAGCACATGCATGTGTTTCTCTGTGTTATACACTGATCATGTGTAGACGAACATTCCAGATGGGCGGTAAGTGCAAAGGCCCAGAGGTGGAGGGCTCTTGGAATGATCAGTGACCATCAAGAAGGTGATTCTGTTGTATTCCTACAGCATATATTGTCTGCACAAACCTCTGTTCCCTGAAGCTAGACTTTGAATGAGGGGAGGATCCACACGGAAGTGTAGAACGTAATCCTATGAGGATGTGTGGTGATACTTCTGAGCCTGAAGGAATGGAGGAGGCAGGAAAGGGAGGGCAGGTTTCTGCTTCGGAGGTGGTTTCCCTCAGTGCCGCGCCTGAGGCCTGGTCTGGATGCAGGGGATTATTTGAGAGGACCCTAGTGCGCCTCAGGAGGGAGGAGACTACTAAGCCAGAGAGGGGCCAGCGCAAAATGAAAATGCAGATTACCCCTGTCATTACGAATCCCCCTGTGATTACGAATGCAAGCTAATCACAGCAGGGCTGTAAGACAAGCATTGGGACCCATCTAAGTGAGGGGCTCGGTGCGACTGTGGGGCACAGATGGAAACCCATGGAGAAGCTGGCCCTGAAGGTGAGGCTGTGTTCATGAGGAGATGTCTGCTGTTGCCCGGTGGGGCTGCATCCCACGGAGGACCCGTGTGAAGGACAGCTCAGGGTGGTCCCCTTGAGGGGTATTTATTCACAACTCTCCTCCCCCATTGCTTGCGTTCGTCTTGGGGGGCTTAACTCCCTCCCACTTCTGGCGTGCTCTGTGTAGACAGGGGCACACTCCAGGGACTGAAGCATGTCTCCAGACAGATGCAGGAGACACCTTGTTTGTGGACCTGGCACCAGGGGCACCTGGTTCGATCAGCGCCCAAAGAGCCACTCCTGCGTAGGATGTGCGGTAATACAAAGGCTCCCGGACGCATCCTCCTCTTAGACCCGCCTGCAGGCTGAGCGAATGTGTGGGGTGTGCAGGGCCTTTCCTGAAAGTCCGCACAGCAGGAGAGAGGGTGTGGGCTGACCAAGGCACTCGCTCACACCGCCGGAGGAGGCTCAGTGCAAAAAGCCTGTGCACGGAAACTCTAGGACCTGAACAAGCTCAAAACGTGACCAGGAAATAGGCTCTTGCCGGCACAGTCCCTTCATGAGTACTTGTGGGGATATTAAAAATGTGCCCCAACTTCATTGAACGTAAAACTACCATTTAATGGCACTTAAATAGCACAGACAAAACTTATAACCCAATATTTTCATGCCTCCAAGTTCTACTCGTGACAAATCTATTGCCTCAGTTTCCCTCAAAGGGGACTATTCTCTCCTTATTCTCCTTGGGGCTGAGGAAGTGCTGTGCTCCCTGGGAACCCAGGGAGATAATATTTCCAGGTTTCCCGGGTCATTAGGTTGGAGCCATGTGACTGGGTTCCAGCAAATGGGAATGTGGGCAACGGCAGCGCACCCCTCTGTTAGGAGCTGGGGTGTACGCCGTCATGTCTCTCATTCCTTCCACACTTCTGGAACCCTTCCATAAAATTCTCAGGTGGGAAGCATGCTATTCAGGCCATTGGGTACTTAATATCCAAACCACACCAGATCTCTTTATTAGTATTAAAAATTCTTGCCCACGCATGCATCCATTCAACAAACACTTTGTACTGCCAGTGCCAGGCGTTGTGGTAGTTGGCAGGGATTCTGGAATGAAGAAGACACACCACTCCAGCTCTCAGAACTCATGTTCCAGTCGGGGGACAGACACTAAGCAAATGAACAACAAATTCACAATTGAGGACAGTGAGCAGCACTAGGAAGGAAACAAAAGGTGTGTTGGAGAGACAGTGAGGACTGATTTAATTGGAGAGTCAGAGACCACCTCACGAAGGAGACAATATTTGAATTTAGATCTGAGCATAAGAAGGAGTAAGACATGCCAAGGTCAGGGGCAGAGCGATGGGTATAGATAGCATTTGCATATCTGAAGGCTGGACTGAGGCCAGTGTGTCTTGTAGAGTGGAGGGAAAGACGGGGCTCAGGATGGTCTTCATTGTTTGCATGAGCCGTGGGTGGGGAATACTGAGGGAGAAGTTTGAAAGCCCAGGGTTTGGGTGGGTTCACCCAGGAAGAAAGTGGGGGTCGAGATGGATAGATGATGGCTCTCTTGATGGAATTCTCGCTCAGACTAATTAGTCTTGGAGATGTAATAAGTATTTTTAGGACCATCATTAATGATTATCCAAATGTGTGATTGAAGTACAATTATGAAAAAATTGGAAGTTTGCTTTTGGGGAGGAAATGTTTTATGTTCCCTTAGGCCAAAATTCTATACTAGAGCAACATCCAAGATTTTTTGTTTCTAAAGATTTAGAAAAAGTCTACTTTTTTGGAGACAACTGGTGTATTATAAGTGTGTGTTTGTGTGATTGATGGAAAAGTTACACATTAAAAGTTGCTATTTTAAAATATAACCCATAACTACTATCTAGGAAGGCATACTGCTTCACTTCAATGTAAATTTACAACTCTAGTGAGTGTACTTAATAAAATGGCATATTTTTTGAAATCTGCATATGAAAATATATTATGCCTGAAAATGAGATACTCGTCTTATTAAGCTTGGCCAGAGTCCAATGTTCCCAGCTAGCTGCCTAAATTCGGTAAGGACGTTAAAACAGGACTAAGAAAAATAGATGGTAACCACGGCCATGACCTAAAGCAATGTGCTGGCCACTCAAGCTGGACAGGTGAGGGAGCTGGAGAACCTGTCTGAGACCCGCTGCTCCCCACGCAGTCTCAGCCTCCGTCAGAAGAGAAGCTGGGAGACGGGGGCTCATTCAGAGAATGGTAAAGGGCAGGGAGGGGAGGTTGTCTCCCCACAACTCACACTCAACAGGTGAGACTCACTCGGGTGACTTGACATCTGCCCCTTGTAAGTGTTGCCATCACACCCAGGGTCCTAAGTCGTGGAGGACACCTCGGCTTGTCTGTCCTTTAAAACCTGTCTTGGGTCATTTCTCTCTCTGAACACTTTGCTTTCTCATTCCTAGTTCTAATTGTAAAACACCAATTGCTTCAACTAATAGAAAAAAACTGTCAAGAATCTTTCAAGACATTTCATAGAATTTATGTATCCACCATCAACCTTTGACTCTATAGACAGAAATTGTTAATTGGGCAATTTGAATGATCTTAATATTGATTTAAGCTTTTAAATGGTCCTTTAGATGTTTTATCCTAATGCCATCATGAGAATCAGGAGGGCAAAAATGATTTTCTAATTTATCAAATTCCTACATTAAATGGTGTAAACCAATGTTGAGACCTAGCCCCTTTTATATTTAACTTATACTTTAACATTTGTACATTTAAAAAAGACAAATTGGGTGCTTTTCCTGTATGCTGATGATCAGACTGCATTCATGTTTCTGAAGTGGTATCGAGAAATCCTTGATTTAGCAAATTATGGCCAAGGGTGTCATCTAAGTTGTAATTTTGCCCAACCTCAAAATAATCATTTTTGATGGTTTTCCGTTGGCACTTAGATGGGTGATATCAATACCTCTAGGAAAACAAATAAACATCCTTACGAGTGGTTCATTTTGTATGTACTGGTCCATATAATACAAGAAAGACATTAAAGGTCTACAGTGGGATATGTGGAACGTGGTAATACCAAGAAAAATCAGCTGTTTGTTTGGTACAGAACTTTATGGCTTCAAGAAATCTCCCATCACAAGTACTGAATCGGGCTTTGGTTCCTCCTATTTCTCTCCTCCCTCCATTTCAGCCAGTACACAGTTAGGTTCCTTTGCCTTTTCAATAAAACAATCTTTGTCATCTATATGGCTAAAAATCTCTCAATAGTTTTCCCTATAACTCTTATGGAAGGCTTGACTGAAATAATGATGTGTAAAGTATACTTAAGGAAAGTGCTAATCATTTATACCATTCCCCATCATCAGCTCCATTTTCAAAGATACATAAGACTATGTGACCTGAATCATATCAATTGGACCCTTAGAGAAGAATGCATAATTATGCTTCAACAGTGTGCCCATGGACCAATACAGAAACAGCCGCATGCAGCTTCAATTTGCATTTTAAATACAACTTTCATTGATGGCATTGTTCAGAGTCACTTTGCTCAGGGTCCCTCTTTTAGCTCAGGAGCAAGAAAAGCTCTGTTTTCATATGAGCTGGTATATTTTCTTCAAATAAGGATGATTTAACTCAACTCTGGCTTGAGTACCAGAAAGTCTGTCAGTCCATCCGTCCGTCCGTCCGTCCGTCCGTCCGTCCGTCCGTCCGTCCATCCATGCAGGTATAGACATATAGTGACCACCTTTGCACTTGCTGTCAATCTTTACTTTTTGAATTTCATCTTTATCTCATTTTTGGTTGATTTGGGTCTTATGTCTAGACTGTTGTAAACCACATGAAATCCCATGTGGATAGAATCTACATGTGAAAAAGAACCCATTAGTGCTAAGTGTTGAAGGTTGATAATGGTGTAATACGCTAATATACACTATGAAAATATCTTTGAATTTTAGTATAGGTCTTTAATGTGTTAACTTCTCATGAATGACTAATATTGGGAATTTTGAGCACTGATAGTCAGTTGTGGGAGGTTACTTCAGAATTGGGGAAGAATTTCTGCCCATCTCCATTGTAGACAATTTAAGTAGGGCCAGCCGTGTGTGCTCGTGGGTCATGCATAATTTTGTATTTGACTATGTATAACTAGATAAAACTGAGCCATCCATGTAACCACTCAGTGCCTGCTAAGAGGGTTTCCAAATTAAATCCAAAGTCCACAGCTGTTAGGCTTTGTGAGCCTGTAATTGTCACTTACTCTTGCTACAGTCTCACTGATTTGACGAGGAAAGGATTGACAGGCACGTCATTCATTTCTGTCCAAATGATATTTATTGATTCCTGCTGTGTGCTAAACACCATAGCATGTGGTGGGTACAGCTGCAAACAAAACTTATGCAGCCCTTGCCCTCATAAAGCGACAGTCAGCAATCAAGGTAAAGTGTCACTGTGATCGGTAGGAAGTACAGGACGCAGTGGGGACCCCTCCTCTCATGGGTGGGGCGGTGTCTCGAGCAAGCAGAGACCTGGGTGAAGATGAGAACTGGGTGGTGGCAGGAGTTGGGCCTGTGCTGTGTAGTGTCTGGACTTGGTCCTCTGCACAGTGATGGGTCAGGAAGGGGTTGCCTCCCCCTGAAGGGGAGGACTAGTGGGTCCTCTCTCTGCAGTCCTTCCAGCAGGGTTGCTCTCCCGTGGGCGATGCTCTGTGCCCACCGCCCCCCACGCACACCCAGTCTTTCCTCAGGGCTCAGCGCTGTCCTGTGGGGTCTCTGCTGGTTTGTGCGTCCTGCCGCATGGCACCCCGAGTTTACCCCATGTGTGCTCTCCCTGTTAATAGTATCAGTTAGTGTTTTCTCTTCAAGAAGAGAGTTGTTTTGTTGGTACCTAAGGACAGGGCCCTGAAAACGGTCCCTAGATACTTATTTTAAAACTCCTATTGTTGGAAAAATAATAGTACTTAAGTAGCACATGTTCTTGGTAGAAAATACAGAGAAGCAAATAAGAGAAAGTAAAATTCACCCATAACTCTATCATCAAGAGATAAATACATTAATATTTAGGTGTAATTAAAGCCTAAACAACCTTCTAGGCTTTTGTTTCTCATGTAATTATAACTATAACGTATATATGTGCACATTCATATATATCCACACACAACATGTTTATAAACTACAAATCATTATTTTGTTAAGTTTTGCTTAATATATATTGTATCTTCCTATGTTAATATGTATTTTCTACAACATTGTTGAGTTTGTTTCTTTTGATTATAAACATGTCTGGAAAATTTGCAGAAGACACAGAAGTTTTAAGGAAATTAGGAGCATTTATTATTTGACCTTCAAACATAACTTTTAATGTCCAAATAGCATTTATGTTACCTTATAACTAGACTATAATTTAGCCAAACAACTACCGATTGTTGGAAATCAAAGTTGTCTTCATTTTTTTCTATTAAAATTAATGCTGAGATGAACAGCCTCATGGATAAATATTGCGTACATCCTAAATTATTTCCTAAAAATAAATTCTTAGAAGTGAAATTGCAATATTAAACAATATGCTCAATTTAAGTGCTTATTTTGCAAAACTTCAAATTTTCTTTATCAAATTTTTCATCAGAGTGTTTTATCAATTTATACTCCTATCAGTGTTTTATGAGCATTCCTATACTCCAGACCACTGGGTTTTTCTTTTTTAAAAAATAAATTTTTATTTTTCCTGATTACAAAAAATATTTATTTTTATGAAAAAACTCATTTGCTCTCCCACCTTGGTATCTCAGAGGGTCCAAGACATAGGGATGTTCAACTCTTAGGACCAGGAGGACGGAAGCAGGTGGGAAGGACCATTGTCCTCTGTGGAGCTTGGGTCTACCCATGCTGGCTCTGGGAGGACGGGACCAGATGTCCTCCCATTTTTGTCTGGTCGGTGATTCTCCATCTAAGCTACACATTAGAACCACCTCAGATATTTCTTTAAATCCCAAAGCCGAGATTGCACCCCAGTCCCACAAAGTCAGACTTGCTGGGGTGGGGGGAACTTTGACATCAGCATTTTAAAAACACCCGGGGTGATTCCCGTCTGCAGATGGGGTTGAGACAGCTGGTCTGCGGATATGCCCTGTTTTATTGATTCAGTGTGTTCCTGCAAAGTTGGCTGTAATGTGGATTTTGAGGAAAGAACCTCCAACATTTTGTTGTTAAACTCAGCATGTGTAACTACAAAAACTGTCACCCATTGAACTGTGGTGACCATCTTTGGTAAATTAAGAAGTGAAAATTAGTGACATTTAAATATTTTTGCTGTTTGAGAATTTTGATACAGCTCCTCCGTTGGGGATTTGCTCTGTTACCATCCATCTTTTGTCTTTCAACCACACAGTTATCTCTTAGTTAAGTACATCCAGACAGACATTTAAAGCCCCCGTATTTGCCTTCCCTCCTCCTTTGATCTGTGTTTACACGGACTGAAGTCACAATCTCCTACTTTATTGGCTGGCACTGTCTTACTCTTAGGCATGATTTACAATAGCCTGAAAATGTGTAAATTCTGGCTCTCAGGTTCCATAAAAAGAATCGGGGCCTTAGCTGTCCATCCCTTGCCAATCGGGTTCCAAGGTTTTCCACCAGCACTCTTATCTGTGGGCTGAGAGGAAAGGTGAGGGTCCAGGAATGGATGTGCTTTTGTAGCTCTGGGAGGGGCCTCTGGGCTCATCTCAGCCTCTCCACTTGATAACTGAGAACATCGGGGCCAGAGAGGCCAAGGCACTTGTCCAGGTTCATAAATCAACCAATTTTGTTTCCTGGGAGTGGATATAATAGAGTATTGATGGCAGAAAGTTTTGAAATTGAACTGAAATGAGGTTTCTGGATTACCCGTGGACTTCAATTACCTGATCTATTTCTCTCACTGTGGGACAGGTATTTTGTAGTTCTGTATAATAAAGGTTCATTTTGAAACAGGCTTGACCTAGAGAAAAGTGGCAAAAATGAGTAGCACAATAATGGATGTTATGTTCTTTATGGATCAAAATCTAATTTTAGATTTTGGTATCACTATAAAAACATGCTATTTCTAGCTCATTATTATTGCTTTTTTTTTTTTTGCTCTAGTTTAAACCTTAGCTTAGATAAGAAGTTTTATAAATTGGAAATTTTAGGCTTGAAAGAAGCAACTTGAACGAGACAGAAGAGTGATTTACAAGTAGTAACTTAAATTGCCCGAGGGAGGAAAATCAGTAATGTAGAAATAAATTCGGAAGTTATGATTCATGTTGTAAAAGTAACTCTTGACTTTACTGAAGGAAAATCTATCCATGCTTCTTAGACAGTGATACCTTGTGCACTGGGGGTACTTTAAGAAGCAAAAGGGAGGACGATATCTCACAATTATTGAGTGCTTACTGTTTCCAGGCTCTGCCCCATCTCAGCTACATCCCTCCTGTCCTATTATTCCCGCCTCCCTGGAGCTCTCTCAGTCTCCTTGCTGTGTTTAAACATGTGTGTGCATGCCTCACGGCCTTTGCACGTCCTGTCTCCTTTTCATGTGAGAGTCTTCATCTCATTATATGCTAGAGGTGTGTATATATACACACCCCTTCCTGTGTTTGTATCTCAGAGAATGGCATCACCCAACCAACTGCATGAGCCTGAAACCCAGGCCTCGTCCTTGACACGGCCCACAGCTAATATGTCACCAAGTCCTCTTCGTTTTACTCCCAGACCCTGGGGATCTGTGTACCTCTGGACGTGACTTTGGTCTAAACTCAACCTCTTGCTTAAGCCACGCCCACTGCCGGCTAGCTTTGCCCTCTTAGGCTCTCATCGATCTTTGAATAATAATGAGATTTAGTTGTTGTTGCCTATATTTGTTGTCTGTTCATTTTTGTAGCTGCTTAATATTCTTTTCTGTGACTATGTCCTGATTAATTTATCCATTCACCAACTGAATCATTTGAGTTGTTTCTAGTCTTCTGCCATTATATACTGTTCTGCTATTAACATTTTGGCATATTTTTCTTCAGGTACACGCACAACTGTTTCTCCGGGACATATATATATATATATATATATATATATATATATATATATATATATATATATATATATATATATATGCCCAGGAGTGGAATTGTTGGATATACAAATGCTCAACTTTACAAAAAAATAGCAAATCAATGTCAAAATAGGTTGTATCAGTTTATAATTTGTGGCCCATTGGTCCCCTGCTCTCTAAGCTTTGGTATTGTAAGAATTCTTGGTTTTTATTAACATAGCGGGTACAGAATGGTATCTCCCTCAGTTTACACTGAGCTGATAACTAGTGAGACTGAACAACCTGTCATGTTTATTCGATTGTCTAGTTAGATCTTCTGCAGTTAACAATGGTTTTGTTTCTTCCCTTCCAATCCTCATAACTTTCATGTATTTTCTTTTCCTTACTGTGCTGGCTGTAATCTCCACTCCAGTTTGAACTAGGCAGCAATGGAGGCCATCCGGGTCTTTACCTGATGTTAAGGGAGTGCTGCTTCCAGTATTTTCTCATGAAGACTTATGCTTGTGGCAGGTATTTTATACACAGTCGTTACCTGATTCAAGACGCTTTCTTTTATTCCTAGCTTGAGTGAGGTTTGAGTATATAAAATACGTTTTCTCAAATTACAGGGATAACCATATTGTTCTTTTCAAAAATAATATCTTTTAATCTGATGAAACTGTGGATGAAGTTTACGGACTTTCCAGTATTAAAACACTCTTGCATTTCTGAAATAAACTTGGCCACAGCATCTTATATTTTCATATTTACTGTTGGATCCAGTTTATTAGTATTTTATTTAGGATTTGGGTTATACTCACGAATGAGGATAGACTTGTCTAAATTCAGTATCAAATTTGTCCTGGCCTCTTGGCACAATATGACAGCTCTCCTTCTCTTTCACTCTCTAGAAGAAGAATGTTACCTCAGAATGGAATGATCCGTTTCCTAATAGTTCGTTAGAACTCATTTGTAAAACCACCTTGTTTTGTGCTTTCTTTCTGGGAAAATCCTTAGCTATTACTGTTTTGCTTTTTTTAGTAGTAAAAAGATTCTTCAGGAATTTCATTTATTTTTAAGTTCTTATAAGTTATAAAGGTCTTATCCATTTGTCCAACTTCACATTTTTGGCATTGAGCTATTTTAATGATTAGATCCGACATTATGTCCCTTCATTCATGACTTGTATAACTTAGTTGTGTCTTTTTCTTTTTTCCTTATCAGTTTTTCCAGAAGTGTGGCTATTACTCTTTCCAAAGAACCAGATTTTAGCTTTGTCGATGTTCTTCAGATTTCTGGGGACTAAGGAGAGGACGTGAGTTTGGGAACAGAGTCCTGTGAGTGATAAGAACATTTGTGAGGCCTGTTGGGTTTTCATCCAGGGGCAGAGAGTAGGTTTCAGAGCCAGTCGGAGACACCAACACAAACGGTCGCATGTGGTGTGTCCTGCCTGTTCAATGGGCGCTTCACTGGGACGCGCACCAATCTCCAGAGACCTGAAATGCAAGGTTTCCACAGAAGGAGGCAAATATCGGGGTGCGGAGCAGTCAACTTAGGGAGCATGTTAACTTCCAGGAGTGACTTAGTCTGGAAATGTGAGCAGGTTATGTAGAAGGTACAGGGGTTAATGTCTGGGAGATGTGTACTCAGTGTTGAGGGGTGTTGGGTAGCGTACAGCTCCTGAAGCTGGCAGAGGTTGACAGTTAGACTTTCTCATGACATATCTGTGAAGGCAAAGGTGAGGCTTAAACGGGTCACGTGTGCACGTAACATGCGCTTCCTCTTGTCTTTTCTCTTAATGAAGTGGGATTCACTAAGGACTCTTTCCTCAGAGCGCTTTCACTGTGGTGTCCACCTTCTAAACTCACGTCAACTTGGTGATGTGTTAGAAGTCCAGACGGTGGCAGTCCTTGACTTTTGCTTGCACCAGTACCAACGGGGTAGCCTATAACCACACAAAACTCAACTCAATTAAAACGTCTCCTATCAGTATTTTCTTCTCTAAGTTAGAAAAATGTGGAACTCTCAAATAAATGACAGGAAGAGATGTGGAATGCTAGGCTCTCAGAGAGGAAAGCAGTCCAGGCGGTCCTTTATCCTCTAGAACATCTTCAGGTGGGTGTGAAGAGTCTGTTCTCTTGTAAGACCTTCCCCTACAGGCTCTCCTGGAGCTTGTTCCATGGTTGCTTAGAAGAATCAATTCACCTTTCTCGGAACCTCATGTGTCCTGGAACAGGTTGTGTTGGCTGCTACTTTGGGTTTGGCATTTCCTTTTTGAGCAATTCTCTGTGCCTGGAAACTTTCAGAATAACATCTCCTACACACACACACACACACACACACACACACACACAGTTACACACTCATTGTGACGTTGAAAGTGCTCACTATTTGACTACATATTTCAGTGACTTAATAAGAGTTTTAGGCACATGGTTTCTCTCTCTCTCTCTCTCTCTCTCTCTTTTTCCCTCCTTTTCTCTCTTTCTCCTTCTTTCCCCCTCTGTCTTCCTCTGCCTTTGCTTTGCTTTTTTAAGTGGACCAGACATTATGCCTCTACTTGCCCAAGACAGTCTCATGTAAAATGCTCTCAGTAATGGCCATATTGCATTATTGCTTAACCTTGGGTGATGCTGCTAGTCTTTGCTTGAAGGAGACTGTCACTGATGTTATAATGCTAATGATACAGGCCTGCCTCTCTGAAAAATAATTACAGATCAATAAATTATGCGGTGAATTATAAAATAATTATCAAATAAGTGGCTCTAGTGTTCCTTTAAATATTGATATAATAGTTGATTTAATTTATGAGATTCTGGTTTTTCCTTTTTCTATAACTGCTGAGTTAAGCAACAGTAAGTCATGGTGACAGTGTGGTCTTCTCTTTGCGTGGGGCACCTTCCATTACTCGTCACGTGGGTCCTTGATCAGTACCCCCTGCTTGCCAGGCTGTGCTACTGCCATCCTGCTCTGCAGACAGGTGGCAGGAGGCTTGTTGTATGTGTTGCAGCTTTCTGACCCCTTCGTTCCCCCTCAGTGACTGCCTGCAGGTCATGGAGCTGCAAAGGCAGCAGCATGGACACACAGAGCCGATGTGGTAAACCCACTCCATTCACAGGACCTGGGGAAACGTCAATTCCACCTGGAGTCAGAGCCCAGCCCAGGGCACATGGGCTGGCACAGGCAGCCAGGCCTTGGCACAAAGTCTCTTTCAGTTTACAAGGACCCAATGATTTTCCATTAGAAAGTGAAGAACCAGGCTTTCTCATCCGGGTTTTAGCGCACAGTGGCCTCTGGTGATAGAAATGAGATGAAGTGGAGACGGATGTAGGACTAAAGTCAAACCAAGCAAACCACTAGCCCTGAAGCAGCCGTCGTTCTCAGAAGAGCAGTAGAATGTACCAGTTCACTCAGCTTCTTTTATCAAAGGACAATGCCACTACGTCAGTTTATTGCAATGGGTTTGGCATTCTGTTGTCTTATACTTTGAGTTGCCTGAGAGAAGTGTTTACCCTACCAGGGCTCTTTTGGACCCACCTGTCCCCCTGCCAGTGGACAGGTGCAAGCCACGCTGTTCTAGCACAGCACCCCAGGGCTGTGTTTCTGTATTATGTGGAAGACTTCAGGAGTAATTTGCATGTGTGATTTTTCACACATCTATTCAGAATTGGCATTGTAGGGCTGACTAACATTAATGCTGTTATATTTGTAGTAGAAGGGAGTTGTCCTCAAAGCTATTCTGAAGGAAGTTCTAAGGAGCTGATCTATTATTGAACACTCTTAGCTTGATTAAATTACTTAATTCCAAAACAGAAGCTGTAAGAAAAAGTGTTAATTATATTTAGCTCTCATAAATTTCAATACGTATAACTTTTTTCTACTTTTTTTACTGAGGTGAAATCCACATTACATAAAATTACCATTTTAAAGTGAACAATTCAGTCACATTTAGTACACAGCTGTACACGTATCGCCTTTATCTAGTTCCAAAACTTATCCATCCCAAAAGGAAGCTCCATACCCGTTAACAGTTACTCTCTACTGTCCCCTCCTCCCAGACGTCGGGAACCATTAATCTGTATTCTGTCTATAGATTTACCTCTTCTGGACATTCTGCGCTAATGAAATCATAAATAAGTGACTTTTTGTGCCTCGCATCTTTCTCTGAGCACAGTATTTTCAAGATTCATCCGTGTTGCAGCGTGTGTTAGTCCAACAGTTCTCTTTATGACTGAATAATATTCCACTGTTTGGATAGACCACATCCATACAATGTCAGCTGTGAGTGGACATTTGGGTTCTTTCTACTTTGACTACTGTGAAGAGTGCTGCTATGAGCTTATGTGCACATACATTTGTTTGAGTCCTTGCTTTCACTGCTTTGGGGTCGATAACTAGGTATGGAATTGCTGGGTCATTTGGTAATTCTATATTTAACTTTTTAAGGAACCACAGACTTTTCCACAGCAGCTGCACCATTTTACATCCCCATAAGCAGTGTATGAGGACACCAGTTTCTCTACATCCTCCTGAAGTCACCTGCACCCACGGCTGGGTGGTGGCTAGGCTCCAAGCACCAAGCAGCTCTGGGCTGAGCACTGGCCTGTGGGAATGTGGGCGAGCCACTGAGCTCTCCGTTAGTTGGAGAGCTCAGTCGGTTTGGAGAGCTCCTTACTCGTTAGTTTGGAGAGCTCCTTACATCTTTTGACACTCTAACATCTAAAATCTATGAATTCATCATCTAAAGAGTCACCACCAGATGCGAGATTTTCTTCTCCCTTTGTTTCATCCTCATTTGCATTCTGAGAAAGTTCTCACACTCATCCTGTAACTTTTGGAAGAAATCAGAATTGGACAAAACAGCTTCAAAAGATCAATTTCCAGATAGATTTATAATTAAGATCAGAAAGCAGTAATTGAGTATCTACTCTGTTTGTGGATTTCGTTAAGTTTCTAGAAAGGGAGGATGAAATACATTTCACAGAGAAGACAGGGCAAGTACTCTAGGCCACGGGGCAGCATTTCCGGGGCATGGAGCAGCAATTTTGTTTTCCTCTAGAGACAGCTGGTCTTGGAAGGGAGGGCAGGCACTGACTGGTAGGTGCCCATCGTGCCATGTCAAAGAGCTGACACTGCCTTCTGTGTCAATTTATAGCGTCCACGAAGACACCAGACCTGCGATGCTGGTCTCCAGATAACCACCCTTTACTGCATGCCTTTGACACATCCCTTAATACATGAAATATTTCAACATACCTTGTATGTATTTTTTCTGATGCTCACAGCAACCTTGCAAAGTAGATCTCCTTGGCTCCCTTTTAAGCATGAGAAAGCCAAGGTTTGGGGACATGCAGGCAACTGCCTGAGGTCAGAGGAGTAGTGAGCGGTTGCCGTGGTTGAAGCTGAGTTGTGCAGACTTCAGATGCGGTGGTTCTTCCCTAACACCATGCTGCCCACCTGTGCGTGTGGAGGGAATAAAGACCACAGCATGCATGCAGTGTGGCGTGCTCAGAGGGCTGTGTGCGCCATTAGACTTCCAAGTTAGGACATGAGGTCGCATCTCTCCATCACCGTTTACGCTGTGTGTTGAGCCCCTTCTTCAGGTGCAGTTTAGTGTAATGGTTGAAGGCACAGGTCGAATCCGCAGACAGACCTGGGTTTGAATTGCAGTTCTGTTGTCTTCTAGCCAAGTGGTTTTACTTCCATGCCTCAGTTTCCTCATCTTTAAAATGAAGTGAATAATGTTTCCCTACAGAGTTTTATATAAACCACTGAGAACGTATTAATTATGTAGCAACTGTCAATAAATATTGTTGTTGGACATTGTATAAAGCATTTAGTTTACACATGTATAAAATAGCACATATATTGAAAGAGCTTAATCATCCAGTTGGGAAAATGACATATAATTCAAAAAATAAAAATGAAAATATAAACTCTCTATAGAAATTCCCAAGTGGGTGGTGTTGAAGGCTACGCCACACATTCAGGAAAATGGGAGAAGAACACAATGTGGAGACATTTCAGACATGTTTGCGGAAGAAATGAGACTTAAACAGGAACCTGGGACATTAGATTGTAAGAGAGGAGGGGACAGAATATTCTGGAAAGGAAGGATATGAGAAACAAGTATGTTTAGGTGAGAATGTTTCAGTGTTTGGAAGCCACCTCTTGGGCCAGACTGACTGACGTACTGGGCTTGTGTGGAGAATGTTGGGTGAACTGTTGAGAGAAACAGAACAAGATGGTGGGTAGATATTTTCCCACAAGCACAATAATGTGGAAAGTTAACTTGGCAGTTGTTTGTATCCTAGATTGAAGTCAAGGAGAAATAGAAATGAGGATGAAGCAAGCCAGCCCAAACCTTCTGTGTTTAACCGTGATTTGGAAATGCAGTAAGTCACTGTCAGTAATGGCGTCGGCTGGGCTGGGCGTGAGTGGTCTGACGCGTGCGTCCAAGGCAGACGGAGCCTGGCTGACCGGGAGGTGGAACCTGTAGGGAAGATCCTCCACTCATGCTCATTTCCACAGAGATACAGCTGTGAAAGGGTTCTTGCATCTTGGGAAGTTGAAGGAAACTCGACTCGGAGATCTTTGCACTTTTATTTCCCTAATTATTATGAAATTCCAGGTCAATATTAGTTCTCTGACTTTAACTTTACCCTTTAGGAGGAGTGGTACCCTGTTCTCTCAGGAACAGTGTTTGAGTGAGAAAGCTCCAATCCGTGCTATGCATTTCAATGACAAAGAAATGTCACTAACATCTCCACTAGGAAAATGCTTCTATTGCTTAAAAATACACACACACAGAAAGAGTTACTGGCAGAAAGAAGTTAATATGTCGCAAGAACTTGGTGTTGATATCAGCAGAACTTAACATTATTCCCTCTCAAAGTAAGATCATTGTTGGCTTAACTATGAATAATTTCCAAGTTTATTTTCAGAACGTATTTGTTTTTAGTAGCACTTTAGGATTTAATGTGATGAAAGACGGCTGTTGTGTTTTTAAAATTTTGATCACTTCAGCCAATAAAGGGATTGAGGACTACGTTAGACTGAACTGTCTTTCTCTGTGCAGGCACCAGATGGCGCCATGTTGCAGGTTCTTAAAACATTAATTTATTATTTTAAAAAGGAATTCAGGAATTATAGCTGCTGGTATTCTCGGTTCACTAGATTTTGCTTAGTGTTTCAAACTGTGGACAAGAGAATCAGAGACTGTATTTAACATGTTTTCTAGTCTCCATTCTCATCAGTTGGTACAAAAGAAAGACTCTCTTCCCTCCCAAATCTGGATTTTCAGGGGAGGTGGGGGAAGCGACTTTACGCAGGCTGTCCCAGGCAGAACTGGGGCACAGACTCGTCTTATTTTCGTTCTCTCCTTCCCTTTCACCTGTAGAAAAGTGATTCAGTAAGAATAGCTTACACTCAATTGTTCGTGACTTATTTCACTAGCGAAATAGGTGCAAAGGATAATGTTTGATGCCAAGGATTGGATTGCTAATGGATTTTTAGCTCTCAATGACAAATCAGTTCAGAAAATATGTTTAAGATTTACACTTACCTTTACCTCTAACCTTACCAGTATTGTTTTTATCTGGATAGATAATAAAAACATATGTCATTTAGTATGATAAGTACATTTTGCTAAAGGCAAATTTGGTTTTCCTTGTTTTCATAAGAATATCAGAACTACGAATGGCTACTTTGAGTTTACAATTAATAAAACATACTTTTGGTGCATTGGTTTGAAGTCTGAGAGGAACCATGGAAAAAATGGAACAGGAAAAGACATCTGAATATCCAGGAACACTGTAATTGATGTATTTGAATCTTAAAACACTACTTATCACTGTAGCTAATGCAGAATAATATGTACCGCTCATGCTTCAAACGAGTAAGGTAAATTCCTCTGTTGAAATTACAGCTTCTAGTGCACATTCCTTCAGGTTAGCCTTTATTTTCATAAAAATATTCCTCCTGCTGAACATATATTTTGAGATTAAGAAGTGCTTTTTATTTTCCAGACAAGAATATTTCTCACCCCTCAGCTTTTAACAGAATAGTGCTTTAGAAGGAGGGTTCTGTGGCAGTGTGCAGGGCGCAATGACAAAGAGAAGCGATTAGAACCAGGGGGCAGTTTCCTCCACTTGGCCATTCATTCAAATACTTAATGAGCACCTACTATGTGTCAGGCATTGTCTCAGGCCGTGGGGGTACAGTAGTCAGTAAGCAGGAAGGAGACAGGAATTGACTCCTGAGGTATGGGAGTGCTGAATTAGGGCGAGCAGGGGCACAGGACCCGCCACAGTGGAGAGAGATTTTGGAAGGAGGATGGACAGGACACGACGGGCTTTGCAAAGAGGGTGCGGATGGGGATGAGTGTATGGTGTCTCCAGGGCTTCCCCTCTTCCCTGGCTTTAACACCCTGAAGAAAAAGAAGGAGCGGAGACCTTCTTGGGAGCCTTTCTAATTCTCTTTATATTTCCCTCTCAACTCTTGGCACCACTGGATGTAGGGAAATGTTTCCAGAATGCCCTGCACTCATCCTCTTGCCCCACAGTTGGTTAAGGGGAGGGTTAATATTAATACTCTTGAAATTGCAGGCAACTGCTGGGATTAATAGTCAAGAGAAGCCAAGTCCGATGCAGTGCTGATGGGCTTGCGTGTGGGACTATCATGTACATGCACTTGGGTAGCAGCTCTGTTCACATGCAGGCCGTGTGTCTGACGTGACAAAGCCTTAGTGTCCTACTATGTGCTGCCGCGTCTCCCCCCATCACAGTGGGTGAGGCCTACGTTTCCCATAGTATGGGAAGGGAAACAAGTCCTTCAGTATATTATTTGGCATTTATCGACCCAATCACTCGTCCCACAGGGACTGATTACGTGGGTCCTGTGTTTGTTCTGGGCTGGGTCCTCTACCGTATTGCACAGTCCTCCCCTAGGAATGCTGCCAAGCTGTGCTGCTTGCCCGCTCTGTGACCTTGGGCATCCCCCAGTCCCTTCATTTCATCTGGAAAGACATGTGAAGAACTGGGAGTACTTCTTGGCACATAGTAGGAACCTAATGGCAGCTCCTTTCGTTTATCAGCAGACCACAAGCTACTTGCTGGGACAAAAAGCAAACACCTGGAAGAGGCTGCACTGCCCATGTGTCAGGTGAGAGCAGCTCCTGGAACAGGACCCCAAATCAGCTTTCAGCTGCTTTTCTGCTGTACCCTTTTTCTCAGGCCTTTGAGGACACGGCTATTGGTTTGTAAAGCTTCTGACAGGGAGAGCCAAATGGCTTGTCCTGGCTCCATGGGACAGGAAGTGATGAGTGATGGCCAAAGAGGGCTGACTTTTTCTCAGTTAAGTGCAGAGGTAAAGGAGAGAAGAAAGAAGTGGCCCCATGTTGCAAAAGAGGAATTTGTCCATCTTATGTTTGTAGTGCTCTCGGCGGTGTTTTCTTAAGTTTGCAGCAAAGATAGAAGCACCGCTGAGCGTTTCAGTCCCCCCTCCCCACTCTGCTGTCCCCATGGCCTTGCTCTGTCGCTCATCACTGAACCCAGGTGTCAAGAAGGGCTCACAAAGAAATGTCTCACTGGGCTGATGTCCAGCTCAAACATGTGATCTTGCGACCTCAGGATGACAAGGATTATGGACTTCAATTTAGGTGTCGTGGTCTTACTCACTGGAGGAGAACAGAATCAGCGAGGATGTGGTCCTCTCACCTGAGATCCCTTCCTTCTAAGAAGGCGAGACCAGGACTGAGCTGTGGAAGGCAGAGCACAGCAGGGCTGCACAGGAGTGACCTGAGCAGTAAGAGCTGTGGCATTTCAAGGAACGGTGGCCAGTGGCATTCGGGGTTGCGCGAGGGGCCCGTGGCAGGCGTGGTTGTTGAGGGGGACTGTGCAGGGCCCCTGCTGACTTGCCTGGAGCTACTGGGCAGACGCCTGCGTCTTCTGTCATCACTCCATCTATTGAGTCACGGGTTGTGAAATGGCTTTTGTGGTGGGTCACATTAGTGATGTCATGTGAGAGGCGTCCCCTTTGCTGAGAGCACTGCACAAAGAAACCCTGAGAGCCTGTTTAGCGCAGACTGCTCCCACTCGAGGCACATTGAAGCGCGTGTAATGTGCACGTTGCAGTGCAACAGTCGTCAAGCCATGACGACAAGGACGTTTCCCATGGGCCCGCAGGTTCCCAGCGTGGCCTGCAGTGTTGCAGTCACTTGGGCTTTTCTGATCACTGGGTGGTTCACGGGACCTGTCGGGTGGGGGTGACCCCGTCACACTAAAAGCCCGGGGAGGGAGAGCTTTTATAACGGGGCGCCCCCGATCTTAGTAAACAGTTTCTGTTAGACCATCCCGAGCAAAAATGCTGCGTCTTTATCAGAGTGACTCACCATCAAGGGTGAGTCTTTATCTTTGTTTCCTTCTTAACATGGAAGGGCGGTAGAACTGACCCATTGTTGCTGAGTTTTGCAATTCTTCTCTTCTGCCATCAACGCCTGACTCTCCCTTGCCTCTCTCCACTTCAAGAATTCCATTCATTCCAGCTAGGGAAACCCACTTCAACTCCTAAGCGACAAACAACAAAGACACACAAAAGCTCCCCTGCGCCCAGAGGAGAGGTGTTTGCATGATGCCTCTGTTTTCTCCTCTGGGTATGAAGTATTTCATTTTAATTATTCACACTAATTTACAGTTGGAACGTGGGGATCAATCTATGCCTTGTGCCTTACAGTTTATTTGTCATAAAAAATTCCATTATAGGAGAACCTGTAGGTTTTTCCTTATATATATATATATATGTATGGGGATTTAGTTCATATAATCATTCTTGTTATGAATGGGCTTAGATAACATTACACAGAAGTAGCTTTTGTCTCAGAGACTGTAGGGAATAATAAAATGTAGTCACTACTAAATTATGTCGTGGACTGAAGTAGATTTTTACCATTAATTGGATCTAGGCCCTCTGACCTTTTAGCAGGAAGCAAACTAAAGGTATAATAATTTTTATAAAGATGAGCTTTCTGTACTTCCAGTAATTTTTTAAAAAACACTGAAATAATTTCTGACAATGAAAGAACTCTGACTTTACTGTTCTTGAGATAAATAGAGCTTTGATTTTTAAAGTTGTCACTTTCTTTCTTTCCACATCACTTCCCCATCCCACCACCTTTGGCCCATGTGAAGGTAAGAGAGGTAAATAAACTCAAAGATAACTGACACTCAGGAGCAAAATGCAAGTGAATCAAATTTATATTTCTACCAAAATCATTTTTTCTTTTGAGACTAAATACTTTATATCAGATTTATGTAATTCGGAAACTAGACTATTAAAAGCAGGCTAAAATAAAAGCTCCTAATGGACTCTTGAAGGAATGTAGCCGGGCCAATCAGGAGGAAGTCTTACGTAGGTCGAAGCTTGTTTATTTCAGATTCCAGTTCATTTTGGTTTTTCTGAATTTTGTCTGTTTTGCATGATATTTGCTCCACATACTGGCTGGGCCACCATTGTTCTTCCCAGCTCTACGAGACACTGTGGGTGGGTTCAAGATGTTTTATCATTTTCTAAATGATGTTTGTTAAGTCAACTGATAGAATTGAACAAACACAGTGGGTGGATTCACACCTACCATAACGTGATACCAAGACTGGGCCGACTTTTCTACGTTTAGAAATGTAATGAACTGGTCACATGCTAGATATATAAGAAGTGCTGAGTAAATATTGAATGGTTTAACACCAAAGCATATATGAAAAGATACAAGAATATGCATTTGTTATTGAGTTTTGCAATTCTTCTCTTCTGCTGCCAGTGACGCCTGACGTCCCCTCGCCTCTTGCCCCTTCAAGCATTCCATGCATTCCAGGTTGGAATGTATGAAGAGCAGACACTTTCCAGGTCCCACGAGCCACTTCCTACACTCTGTCGAGTGGGGACAGCCTGACAGAATTGATCAGATATTGTTCACTTACCTTTTAGTTGTTATGCATTTAAATGAAACAACCAAACAGTTTGACGCTTAGATGTGAAATCATTGCCTTGAGATAACAGGATAGAATCTGTCCGTAAGACTATTGCAGGAAAGGTTAGAGCAGATCATTTAGCTGTTCAGTTAATAATATACAAAAACGTATGTGTCGCTGTGCATGCATTTATGTACATGTTTTCTTGAGAAATAATTTCAAGATGCGAGATGCATCTTGTTATATGCCTGACTTGTGCAGCTGTGGAAAGATAATTAGCAACATGTATACAGTATTTTGTAAGTAAGGACATGAGATAAGCAATTATTCATAGTTCTGCTGAACTGTCAAAGGTTGTAGGTGAGGTCACCAAGAAGCCGACTGCATGGTTGAATGCTTTATTTGAAGTAAAGATGTGTGATCTTTGAATGAAGTTATTAATGATGTGACAAAAATCTTGAAAACCACTCATTTCAATGGGAAACTCTAGTCACAGCCTTGTACTAACAAGTTAGCTGCCACAATGCGGCTTTGGGGTGTAATGCTAGGATTGTGGATCTCTGCTGCAACAATAAAAATAGGAAAAACACGCACTCTGTTCACCTTCTCAGGCTTTGTTGGCTAGAGCTTATCATGATAATGGATTACACAGCTAGTGGTTTTCCTAATTAGGTTAGAACTTTTTTTCTCATTTTGCATTTAGGCAGAATAGATATGAATCATGCTAGTGAATTATCAAAAGATTTTATATGATGCTAAATCTCGTTCCCACCGCTTCACTAACACAGCTGACCTGACGGAGAGAAGGGAGAGAAGGGTGGTCAGTGTGTGAGCTGGCTGACAGGAGCCTGCCAAGCCATGGCCCCTTATCCACGTCCGTGGGTGAGGCAGGAGGCACACAGGGCACACCGTTTATTCTAGAAATCCTGGTATAGGCTTAAATAGTATTGTAGTCTCCCCAAATAAATGGATTAGGGTAGACTGCAAATGAAGGAAGCACCCCTTTGAGCCGAGGGAAGCCCTCTCCCAGGAGGCAATGTGGAAAGGTGGACAAAACCATGGGAGCCGAAGAGCGAGCGGGGTGGCCAGCAGGGCCGTGTGCTTGGTGGCTCGTCCCAGGCCGTGGGGCTGAGCTCCGGAGGGACTGTGGCCCCTTCCTGCCTCGTTCAGTATCTCCGCAGGCAGGGAGCCTGGCTCGGCCAGAGGCGCCGGCCCCCAGTGGCCGTTCCTATGTTCTCATGTAATCAAATTACGCAGGTAATAGGAGCTTTGCTCCTTCGGAAAATCACTTGGGAGCAATGTTTTTCATCGAGGACGGGAAGGAAGTGTTGTCCTCCTCCTTCCGGTTCCTGTGCCGGCACCATCATGAGCTCGGCCTGCGCTGTCTAGTTCCAGGTTTGCTCCGGCTGCCCGGATACTCACTCGTGCCCTTCGGAGGTCACGAGCTGCTGTGTCATCCACCCCAGCTTAGAATGAAGCCCGAGAAAGCAGAATCCCGGCTTTCCCACCTCGCCTTACATCTTCGAAGAGAAATATCCAGAAAGGATTCACTTGTGGATGAAAAGGCCCTGCTCATCCTTTGTAGTTTTGGCTACACGTCGAGCTCCCTGGAGCTACAGCATGGTTCCCCGTTGTCTCATCCTGGGTTGGATTCTGAGGGACTGTCCCTCCATCTTCCGTAGCAGCTGCCCTGTCTACACGCCCTTCAGCAGTGCCCAGGCTTCTAGTTCCTCTGCATCCTCACCTGCACTGGTCATTTCCCGTTTTGGAACAAGACTGCAGGGCCCAGGGCAGAGCGAACAGGCCCAGGTGAGCGGTGGTGGCGGTTGGGCCAGGGCAAGGGTGGTGGGGGTGCGACGCAGGTTGTATCCAGGCGACCTGGGAAGGTCAGGCCGCATGCTTTGCTGATGGGTTAGAGGCTGGATGTGAGAGAAAGGGAAGAGGCAAGAAGCAGCCCACGGAGTGCGTTTCCCTTCGTTGAGGTGGATGTGGGGCCTGCCAGGTTGGAGATGCAAACACAAACACCGTGAGCCTTCTTGGTTTGCAGACAAGACTAGGAAACTGGGGTGTAATGTATGCCTTGCTGATCAAATCCTGACACAGTAGGGGGATGTTGGAGCTGTCACTCGGCAGCCATTTAGGAAAAGGCTTGGACTTGGAGACACGACTGTACTTGCTCTCTGCACTCTCCCCTCGTGTCTGCACCTCCACCTTTCATCGTCTTTGTTCCCCTGAGCCTGTTCCCTTCTCCCTTTTCCCAGGATAGCAGTGGCTCCCGGAGGGCCAGGTCGCCCCGCCGTGGGTCTCATGGAAGCGCTCCGTTCTCTGGTCCCAGTGGCTTCCCGCCCCCACAGGCTCTCTGTCTTCCACTCTCGGCGCCCCTCCAGTAGCGAGTGCTCCTTGATCATGTAAGCTCTTACACCGAGGATGTCATGGTGCTACAACTGTGTCGTCCCTCCGTACCTCAAGTTCATCTCCAGTCTAATAGTGTTAGGTGTCAGTAATGTGGGGACAACAGCGACGCACTGTGGGGCCTCTGTGGCACCTGCGCAAGGCTGGTGTTCGTCCCTCCCCGGGCGAGTCCCCTATAGCCGGAGCCGTGTCCCTCACGTCTCGTTTACTCTCCAGTCCATGCCTCAGCGTCCTCTTTCGATTGCATCCTGCTCAAAACCATACTTCTCCCTCTTCCACCCATTGCCCGCCGCCTCTGGAAACACTCCCCAGTTTTCAAGGAGCAGTCCAGGGCCTGACCTCCTGCAAGGTCTTTCTTGTCATTGCAAGAATTAAGGCCGATAATTTCCCTTTCTTCTCTGAGGCTTCATAGCATATATATGGCATAAATATATATATACATTTTTTTTTACCAGTTTCAAGCCATTTGGGCACATAATCATGTTTCTTCATGGGAATGTCTTACTTCTCAGCTCAATGGTCAGAGCATCTGGGGACGGGAGCAATTTCTATCGTTCCTTTTGCCTCCTTTAATTTCCTAGCTCAGAGGTGGACAGATTGGGACCTGTTCAATAAAAACTGTGGGGAGAGAGAGAGGGCTACTTTTCACACACACCACGCACTGGAGTGCCTCAAATTTTCATTCATGTAAACACATGATTTATTGTAAGATAAGTGACCCAGGAGCAAGGGTAGTCTGTGCGGGCAGCCATCATTCTGCAAGGAGTTCAGTCTGATGTCAGCACAAGGGTGGGTCTGGGGAACAAGCACTGGTACCTTGTGCTTAGCGCATGGCACCTGCGCAGGCGGAGGTCTAGCCGTGGACTGCTCGTACGAGGGGTCTGTACTAGACGCAGCACCGCAGACACACGCAGCACCTGGTTGAGGACAACCGGACACTTGCAGGCGCCGCTCCCCTCCCACACCGCCGACGGCCTCGTCCAAACGGTCTCTTTGCAAAGCGCTCTTTAGTCCCCTAGATTTTTAAGTTTAGTTTCATTTAAAATAAAAACTTCCAGTTGCAGTTGCCATACCATGTTATGTTAGTTTCAGGCGTGCAGCACAGTGGTGAGACATTGGTATAACTTAGAAGTGACCCCCCCACAAAGCCTCACACCCACCTGAGAACACATGTAGTTACTGCAGGACTGTTGACTATGTTCACCACGTTGTGCTTACATCCCCGGGATTATTTTAGGACTGGCAGGTTGTACTCCTTAGTCCTTCACCTTTTTTCTTTTTAACCAGTCTGTGGGAAAGTGCTCTCAAGCCCCCCTGACAGTGCTGGGCTGTCTCATCATGGGGCTGACCCCTATTCCAAGTGTATTTCTTCTCAAAGTTCTAGTCAGAGCTTTTGCCTTTTCTTAATTGAGCTGATGGCATTCAATCAGCTAGGGAGAACCTACAGACTTAGTGGGCCGGATTCCTCAGGTGGTCTTACTACAGTCCCAGTCCACGGCGGCGGAGACTGTGGGTTCTAGACTCGTCCGCAGGCCCCATCGGCCCCCGCAGAGAGCCTGGTGTGTAGGAGGCTGTCCTCCGAGTCTCCGGAAGGAGTAAAGGTGCCGGTGAGGCTGGACTGCCCCCGACTCTCAGCTCGGCGCTGGGCAGGTAGAATGCCTGACGTGGTTACCAGGGCAGGTTAACATGCAGGAAGAATTTCCTTCAAATGTCTTCTAGTCGCCTAGAAATTCTATACACTAACAGTAACCTGCCAGGGATCAAATTGCAAGCCAGAAGTCATCTCTGAGGGTGAATAGACTTCTCAAAGTTTTATTTAGAAACCTCCCTTTACAAAGCCATTTTTTTTCTAAGTGAGAAACAAAACCAGAATTTTAACTCTGCGTTAAACCTAAGCAAACAGTGGTGAACACAATGGATTATGGCAGCTGTAACTGGAGATAGGCCCCGCCCTGAGCAAACGGGGAGCAAGTGGGTGCGTCTTTGATGCTCTCTCCTGCTGTTGGCCCCGCCTGCCCCATGATCCAGGCCCCTCACAGTCAAGTCTATTAACTTCAAAGCGGAGCCCCCACCTACAGCTCAGCTCCACCCATACCCTGAGATGCGAGAGGAGCCTTCCCTGGAGCCCACATATGCACTCGTAGACGCAGTGGCAATTCGTTCTTGCTGCTGTTGACTTTGAACTCGGTATCTCAGATTTCTCTCTGTGTCGCTGGCTTTGAACTTCAATTCTTCAGTGTCTGAATTGTCTCTTTACAACCGCACCTTGATACCTGCCAGAGGCCCTCCCGGATTCCATCCAGTCCCTCACCTGCCTGGACGGCACCTATCCTCACCTGTCCTAGTCACACTAGGTAAAGACCTGGGGTCTCGGAACACTTTCTAGCAGTCCTCGTGCATCTGTGCTACATTGGCAGAAACTTTTGGTTTCGAGCAGAAGCAGAAGATGGAGCTGGCAAAGCCCGCATCACCTCTCAGGCTGTCTTGGGGCTCTGGGTGTTCTCATCTTTAATTCACCAAATTCACCCTTCCCTTGCAGAAGCCAAGTTCTTTCCCCCTCGCTTCCTCTTTTTTTCTTTTCCTGACCAACCTCCAGTTGTCTGACAGATAAATCAATGCCAACTAGCTAATGGCCGACAACCACTTCGTACCTGGGAATATTTCCTAAACACAAAATGCATTTTCAGGGGTGGTGCTTTATTCACCCATAGAAATTCCAGACCAGAGAATAATTTGGGTGGCTTTTAGTCCTTTCAAATCACAGGCACACAGGGCCTACCTAGTCTTCCTGTTAAAATTTCAGAGCAGACATTTTCTGTTCGGTGCCATCTGTATGTCATCTTTATTTCCAGGCCACCAAACAGAACCCTAAGTGGAAGGCTCTGCAGGGACCAAGGTCCTGAAGGAGGGGCTCTGTCTCATGCCTCACTGTGGCCCCAGAACCACGATATGGGTCTATGAGCTCACAGCTGAAGGTCATGTCCATCGTCTCCCCTCACTTCTGCTGAAACAGAGTCTTGTCCAAGATCTCAGCTAGTGCTTGCTTGTGTTGCTGGTCTGTCTGCTGCCCAGGTCCACTTTCCCGCATTCTCTCCCTCACTCTGTCCCTCTGCCCTCATGACCTGCTGTCCCCCCCACTCCCCACTGCGCCCTGCAAGCAGGGCTCCGGACGTCCCACCTCCTCTGACCAGGGCCTTCTTTCCCCTCCGAGTCTTTATTTGTGTAGCGTCCTCTTCCAGAAAGCCTCTCCTCCTATCGACATTTTCTTTATTCCTTAAAGGTCTGGTTAACGTCACTTTCTGCCATAAGTTAACTTTTAAAGTTTATCCTACAGAGATTTGGTGATTTCATCCTCCCACTGCGCCTAGGAGGTAGCACACACTGGATTGTTCTTAAACGCTCCAGCTAACGTGCCTACGTCTTGAAGGCCGAAAGCATGTCTTCTTCTGCAGCTTTGCCTTATCTATTCCATCAGCGCCTGACTAGCACTACAAGGGACCTGCCCAAAGTCAAAACTGAATTTGCTCTGAAAAATACAAGATTATAACTCATAAGTTCATGTGCTCGTGCACACATGGAAGAGACAGCTTACCTCTACTCGAGAGCCTTAATCCATTTTGCCTTTTTCTTGCGATATAATAGCATTTCGAGACCCATCCTTCAGCACCCCTCAGGTCACTGGGGCAATTTAGTGTTCAGTTTTCGTTTTCTGGTCACTCCTTGGCCTCTTGTCTAACTATCCGTTACTATGTGGCCCCAGTCTCAGCCTTCACTGCCAATTGCGATGTGGTTTTGTGACATGGAAATACATATCCATTAAAAACAGACTCAAGAGCATGAAGCCTTGTGAGCTAATAATACGTTGCATGTAAGGGCCTTGCAATCACCCATAATCTGGTGAAGGTTTCATCGTAACCTTGACATCTGAAGCAGGAATGTGTTACAGTGGTCTTGGCTGCAGGAACCAAAGGCCTCCAGATTTGTAAATGGTTGTAAATGAAGGGAGAGTTCTCAGAGACTCATCCTAGCCAGCAGCCTCTGCTCTATTGTGTTCTGTGGGTTAAAAACCCTTTCTCAGTCCCATTTAGATGGCAGGACAGCCTGCTGCCGCGAGTGGGGCGCCTCTAGGAGTGTGGAAAACCCAAGGCAGAGGGTATGCGTCTTTCCCAAGGTGGTCCCAGGGGCTGTAGCCAGAGCTGGCTGTCCTGGGCTGTCCTTCCACTGCTGGCCCCACCCCCCATTCATTCCACAGTATGAAATACTCCCCACAGCCCGTGTGGTATTAACAGCGAGGGGGCAGAGACAAATCCCATCTCTCCGGGGTGGAGACCTGCTGTTGTCACCTCCGACTGCACGTCTATCAGTACTCAGCACGTCCTCCTGTCTGGGCAGACAATCCCTTCCAGGCTTCCCAAGGTTCCCACTTTTAAACCTCTGGGTCGTGTCATCACTATTATTATACTCCCATGGCTTTTAAAACATTATGCATGTAAATGTCAACATACGCGTGTGCGCACGCGTGCGCGCGCGCGCGCGCGCACACACACACACACACACACACACACCCAAAAATCCCAGCTGCGCCAAGAAAGTCCTGCCATGGCTTCCACATTCTCACATTAGCTACTTTTGTATATTTTTGAAGAGATTGTACAATTACACTCAGTGCAGTGATTTCTGAGTGTAATTGTGAACGTCACCCACACACCAGTGAGGGGAAGGCCGGGCCAGTGTTCATGGGCTCGGGCTTCAAATAAATCCCTCTTTTTTAACGGCCCACAATCATCAAATAAACGTGACGGGAAAGAGCCTTGTGCTGCTGATCTCAGACACTTTGGGTCACAGTAAAGTACCGTGGGACGGCGTGGACTGCCCACGGTGCTGGGAGGTCCCTTGGGCAGGTGACAGAGATTCAGCCAAACGTTTTTACAATCCACTTGGGGGGATGGAATCATCCGCGAAGGCGATGTAGGCATTGCTGGTCTAACTCAGGGACAGTTAAACTACTGACAGTAATCACAGCTTACAACATTGTGTACTCTCTTCAAAAATATGTAAGAGTAGCTAATGTGAGAATGTGGAAGCCATGGCGGGGCTTTTCGGTGCAGTTGTGACTTTTGTAAAAAGTTCTGTGTGTGTCCACTGAGCCAGTGCAGGCATGGGCTCAGGACGCCCTTTGTTGCACAACATGACCCCCAAATGCACGCCAACCCAGTTCATACACCGCTGCACCGGTGACGTGGGAGCTTTCAAGACTGATTACGGTTGTAAATTCTTCCACCTTATTTATTTACTGATGTTTGAACTCAGCGCCTCTGAAGGTGTTTCCAGACCCACAGATTCTGGATTACTGGGCATTCATTTTCAGATTTCCGAAATGTTTTTCACAGATCCAGTGAGTTCTGACTTGCTGAAGGTGAGTATGGCTCCTCCAGACGGAGCCTGACTCAGTTAGACAGAAGCGTGGGGACAGCCCTTGGCTGCTTGCTTAATTTATTATGAAGAATGAGACCTTGCACCCGGCACTAGGGCATCACACAGCTGACCAGGTAAGAGCAAAACGACGGTCGCAACACAAGAGAAAACATGGTCTGATCTTGGAAAGAATTGGTTTTAAAAAAATTGAGGTAACTGTCATAAGAAAGATCAGAACTCACTGAGCTTCTTTATGCCCATTTTTTGGGAAGAATAATGTTTTGATGAATTAAATATATTTTGGGGAGCCCAAGACCTTCACAGACCTGCATTTGGCCCTAATTTAGTGCCATACTTAGAGGTAAGCTTAAGTGGTGCCTTCTCCACAAGACAGAAGTTCATGAGGCTGATCATGACTTAGGTTTTTTGCCCAGATGACAGCATGAGGTGTGAAAACACAGGGGGGTATTAAAAAGACTGCCCTGGGTATGAAAGGGAGGAAAGGAAACCCAGTGCAGGAAAGGAATGCCTACCTCCCGAAGAGCCATGTGGCCTGCGTCCCATTTGTCCTTATGGCCACCTTCACTTGTCGTCCTTCCGGCATCGAGGGGAGGAAGTCGTCTGCACACAACCTACAAGTCTGACTGAGGAAAAGCGTAGGGTGAACGTGGATATGGTGTTTTCACTCTGTGCCAACAAAGGATATATTCCTAGAATCTAAGAAGTTGCGGAACTAAAAACAATACAGGCCTGCGTTTGAGTTCCTTCTTGCCTTCAAACACTGCAGCGTCTGTTGCTGAGTAAATAGACGACACAATCTGAGCCATAGGGAGGAATGCAGTGTCCTGGATGATGGAAAGAGAAGTGGGTATTTAGAGGCTACCAGCACTGTGGCCTCACCTTGGTGTCTGTGAGACACCCACTAAGCATGGAAAAGCAAGATGCTTTCCCAGCGGCCTGATGTACTCCACTTTTGTGAGGCAGGTTAGTAATGTCGATAAGGAACTTCACTCATTCATTTCAGCAACACTCCAAAGGCAGGAAGGACAGTGGGGACTTTCGCCCCCTCCCTCCACATCCGGGGTAAGTTGGTCACATTTAGCTCTTCTGACAACTGGTGCCTGTGTTGTCTCTGGAAAACCACCCGCATCAGGGATGACTGAATGCAAAGCTATTTTTAAGCCACTTTGGAGAGTAACATAAATGGGATGCCCAATATTGAGTTAAGACTTTACACTTTATAACCCCCTTTCCGGCTTTCCCACCCAATGGGAGGACACGCTGCTTTCTCTCCTTTGCATGGGCTTAGGAAATGCACTGAAAATGAATCACCTTAACAAACTGAAATAACCTGAAACTACAGTGATAACAACCGACCAACATGGGAAACACCTGGAGCCGTAGGTAAAATGGCTCTGTGCAGCCGTGATGCCCCTCCCTCTTCCTGCGGGAACACGCTCAGTGAAGGATGGTTTCTGCTCTGTGTTTGGGGGCGTTTGGAACCAGCTTCTCCCAGACTCCCTCTGGCCCGTTCAGACTGGTCTCCCACAGGCCCAGGGAACTGTCTGTGTTTATTTCGCACTGTGGGCTGTTCACGTTTCTCTGGGCCAGGTTGCCTGTCCTGTCACCTCTGACCGCCCTGCCCTTCAGAAGGTGTGGCTTCCAGCCCAGAGCCTGGATTTCCTCCCCCCACACATTTCTGGCCGTTCTTATGCTCCACTGCTCTGCCACTTGTTTGCCATACACAGTTGTCCCCAACTAATTTCCAGCTCCTGGAGACGGGGGAACTCGGTGTCCACACATGCTGTCGGGGTGCTGGGTGCAGGGCAAAGGCTCCGAGACATGTCCTGGGGACTGCTTTCCAGAAGTACTCTCCAAGATTGATTCAGTGACGTATACCAGAAGCAGGCATCTTTAGGGGACCTGTACCAGGCCTGTGGTTTGCTAATTCCCTCATTCCCCAAAAATAAGACCTAGCCAGACCATCAGCTCGAATGCGTCCTTTGGAGCAAAAATTAATATAAGACTGGGTCTTATTTTACTATAAGACCGGGTCTCATATAATATAAGACCAGGTCTTATATTAATTCTTGCTCCAAAAGACGCATTTGAGCTGATGGTCCAGCTAGGTCTTATTTTCGGGGAAACAGGGTTTTAAACAAGGTCTCTCTGTGCCTGCCTGTCTGTCTATCTATCTATCTATCTATCTATCTATCTATCTATCTATCTATCTATCTATCTATCTAATCTATCAATCAATCAGTCATTATTTATCACAGGGCTGTCCAAACTTTTTTCAACGTTTTTCACCAAGGGCCATATGTGGTAAAATACACAAACAGGCGGGCCACTCACTCGAGGTGAAGTACATATTGCCTCACCTGGTTTATTTAAGTAAACTAAATATATTTTTGAAATTTGCTGCGGGCCAATTAACAATGGATTGTGGGCCGCATTGGCCCACGGGCTGCAGTTTGGACACCCCTGATCTATCATCTCTACGCCTCTCTCTCTCTCTCTCTCTCTGTCTCTCTGTCTGTCTTACACACACACACCTGAATGTTACTGCCAGTTGCCTATGTAAGAGATTTTTGGGTAAGTCCCTTGTCCATTGCCATGATTCACACTTTAAGCTACTTAAATGTCTGCACATTGAGTTCCTATGCTGCATTCTGCTTATTAACTTAAATGTTTATTGTTGTCGTGTCCCAGAAAGTATTCTGGGCAGTGGGTATATGGACGCACATAGAGCAGAGAAGGCCTGTGTTCTCATCTTCTGTTGGGAGAGAGCAACAATTAGTGTGTAAGCAAGTAAGTAGCCATTTTATGTGGTGATGGGGAGTGACTGGGAGAGGTGCGGAGGCCCGGGAAGCCTCCATGAGGATGGAATGTGTGTCGAGATTGCCATGTCCAGAAGGAAACACGTATGTGAAGACCAGGCAGAGGGAATCAGTGCAAGGATTCTTTGTGGGAGCTTAGAAAAAATGAGGAATACTGAGGATGCCAAAAAAATGTGTACAAGTAGACACTTTGGTCAACGTTGCTCAAACAGTAGTTTGCCATAAACAGAAGTTTCTGGACGCTGATGGTAACCACTTTGAGCACCTCTTGTAATTGCAGAAGTCAAATGTGATATATTGTGATATATATGTGATATATATTGTTATCACTACATATTGAATATTACAATTAATACATTTTTTTCCTTTCTTAAAATCTGTATATACTTTTTTGGCGCCCTCTGTATAAATGGACTTTGCTAATGTGCCTGTGTGCAGTATTCTAAAGGAATGTGAGTCTAGATCATCCAATAGTGTATTAAAAATACATCAGGCCAAGCATGGCTCATCCCAGGAAAACGAGAGTGTTTATCGTTGGAAATGTCTCTTTGTAATTCTCTACATCAATGCACTGAAGGAGAAGAATTACGTGATGACCTCAGTAGAGGAAGAAAACACATTTGATGAAGTTCAACAACTACTCATGCAGACACTTCTTAGAAATGAGGAATATAAAGAAATTTTCTTAACTTTATAAGGTCTGTGTAAATAGAAATGAACAGGAAGCAATGTGTTTTATGGAGACACTTTAGATGATTTCTTTATGGTTAGGATCAAGACGTGGGAGACTGCTTTCCATGTTAATTTTTGACGTGTCCTGATCAGAGAAACAGGACAAGAAAAATAAAAGCAAGGATATATGGTATTAAAGTATGAAGGGAAGAGACAAAACTATCATTTTCTGTAGGATATAAATGTCTATACAGAAAACTTAACAAAATCGGTGGATAAATTATTAAAACTGAGAGAGTCTAGTAAAGACTCTGGATTCAGAATTAACCTCCAGTTCTCATCATGTTTTTGTTCTCAGCAACAGCAAATAGTTGGATCATAGTATGTAAATAAGGGCCGTTCAAAGCAGTGACACAGCTGTTCAGTGTCTAGAACTTAGCCTGACAAAAACCGCATAAGACCTTTATGAGAGAATTTAAAAACTTTATTATGGATCATAAAAAGGATTTGAATTTATGGAAAGATAGTCTGCTTTCATGGATACAACAATTTAACATTGTAAAGATGTCAATTCATCCCAAATTAATCAATAATTTCAATGTAATGCCAACAAAAATTCCAGCAAGAGTTCTTTCAGGAACTTAAGAAACGGTTTTATTGGAAATATAAAGGTCCAGGAATAATCTCAAATTTTTTTGCAAAAGATGAAAAAGAGATTTCCTCACCACATAGGGAGGGAAAAGGCAGCGGCCAAGGTGAAGAACAGAAGTACAATGGAATGCTACTCGGCCTTAAGGAAGCTGAGCCGCTGCCGTTTGCGACAGCATGGGTGGGTCTTGAGAACATCATGCGAAGCGAAATAAGTCAGACAGAGAAGGACCAGAACCATGTGATTCACGCATATGTGGGATATAAAACAAAGCAACAAACAAACTCATAGACACAGACAACAGTATGGTGGTTCCCAGATGTAAGGGGCGAGGGGGCTTGTGGAAGAGGGAAAGGGGGCCAAATGTGTGGTGATGGAAGGAGAACTGGGTGGTGAGTACACAGTGCAACAAACAGACGATGCATTAGGTTGGTGCAAAAGGAGTTGCGGTTTTTGCAATTATTTTTAACCTTTTAAACTGCAATTACTTTTGCACCAACCTAATATTATGGACTTGTGCACCTGAAACTTATAGAATGTTATTAACCAATGTCACCCCAATAAATTTAATTTTTAAAAGGCAATAGGGAACACAGAACAGAACCAAATCCAATAAAAACCATGCAAGATAACCAGCGGCGACGGCAGGCCAAGGCTCAGCCAGTACACGGATTACAAGTAGTAATAAGCACTGACGTGAGCGGGCAAGATCTCGGGAGGCCTGACAGATAGTGAACAAACATGGGGGGCAGGGGGCGCGGAGGGGGTTTGCTCGCTGGAAAAGAACGGGGAGACTGTGAGGCTGATCGGTCTTGTCGGCCGATCCCACGGCTCCCAGTTGACTCCTGCCAAGATGCTGGTTTACTGTAAACGCAGCCTGTCTGTCATTCCCCAAATGGAGATGGGCGCCATCTTTCCGACCTTTCCAAGGGCCCCAAGAGAGACTTCTCTGGACGCAGCGCCGCTTTGTAGGTTGTTCCAGCCCCAGGCCACACGCACGTCCTCTCAGCGAGCCCGCTCCCATTCCTCTGCTCTTCATGACAGTTTACAGCGTGTGGCACGCACGGGAACCTTGTGGGGATAATCCCTTCTCTCCTCACTGCTCAGACCCTTACAAAGCTGCTGCTGTTTATCCTGTCTTCTCGTCGGCCCTGATTAGGACAGCATCGCACACTTAGCTTCCCTAATCTTCCTTCCTAGAGCAGCCCTCGAAACCAGCCCCTCAGCATTGTTGTGACTTGGTTCTTCTCTGAACCTCCTCCAAACTGTCTGTCTGTCTTGTGTCGAGCTGCCGGCCCTGAACAAGCTGAGAGCGGTGCTGGCAGGAGAGCGGCCTCGCGGACGTCCCCTCGTGGCAGGCTCACGGTTCCCGAGCTGCCTGAAACTAAGCCTCCCTTTGCCACCCCCATTTCTAGCCATAGATCAAGTCTGCTCTGTCAGCCCCCTTTCTTCATGCAGGTTTATTGCTTTCTAATTATTTTCCCAACACATTAGAGGCTGGAATTTGAATCAGGAGGGGGAACATGTTCAGGCATACCGAGGGAAACGCCGTCACTTCCTTCCCCATGCCTGAAAGTCAGTGCGCCTTTCTTTCTTTCCCCGACAATACCTGTCTTTTACGTGGCTGCCTCTTTATGGCTTCCTAGGGGTTTTCACATAAGATCCCCACAGCAGCTCTGTAAGGTGGGCAGCGTCCGATTGTCTCACTGTAAGGTGCTGTAACGTGAGGCCCAGAAAGACAGTCAGTCAGCAGTTTGGGGTGGGAGCACCCCTCACCCTCGCCCAGCGTCTCCCCATCACACAGTGTGGTCTTGCTTTCAGGGTTGCACCAGTTCTCACCTGGACTTCCTTCCAACTCATAAATCTGTTCTTATGCTCTCTCCTTAAATGAAGCCTTCAAATAATTCCTGTAATGCCCTGATAGACACACTCCAGCTCGGCAACCTCTCCTCATTGTATCATCTAGCCTCTCATTGAGGCTTTCTGCGCAGCTGTAATGCACATGACTTATTGTACGTTATAAATGCTGGCATGAGTTAACCACGCAAGCTTTCATGACAGTCTGTCATGCTTTATTCTGATTAGTTCCAATGTGTGACCAGTGTTAGCTTCCAGTCCCAAAATATCTGACTGCAAAAATCTGCCTATGACATGAAACGCTGTGGGCTGGGAGAGTGACTGCAGGTCAGACAGCCAGATACAGTTGCACTGTTGCACACTGCACAAGTCCAGGGGGTCCTGTTCTCCAAGGAGAACGATGGGTCCCAGAGTTCTGTCGTGCACACCCGTCACCTTTATGTGCAGAAATGCTGGTGGGGTAGGGGTTCTCCATCCTCACCTGCAGGAGGTGGACGAGCTCTATAGCACCCACTGTCTACAGGACAGGAGTTGAAAGTGGCCTTTAGAGCAACTTCCAGACCAGCTTCAGTTTGTATTTTAAGCTTTGTCTTCACTTTCTTCCCCAACACAAACCTGCATGGTCCCCAAATCCTTCCTTTTCTGTACATTTTCATATGCTTGTCCTTCTGCCCTAAATGCACCTTGTTCCCTCCCCAGCACGGGCTGCTTCCTCTGTCTCACCACCCCTGCTCTGCGCATCAGCGAGTGTGTACTCCTCTGTGCCCTTTACTCTGTTCTCGGGTGTATGTATTACTGCACGTATCACACTGTGTTCGCAGCGACGTGTCTGGATTCTGCCCTCCCAGTTAGGCCACGGGTACTTAGGGGAGCCGATGTGCTTCCACTCCCACCGTATACAAGCGTGAGTGTTTGAGAACTTAATACCTCTCCACTCTTAGCTCTCCTCTTTCATCCCTGATCCAGAGTCAGAAAACTGAATCTTGGGGAAATAAGACTGGGAAGAACAGTTCGCTTCGTAAAAATGACCTATCCCATGAAACATTAACTTCCTAATATGTGCCCATTCTGTGGAAAGTTTTTAAAAGCAGAACGCTTTGTTCTTGCTGTCCCGAGTCTGGAAAGGCAAGACGGTGTGCTATCCAGGAAAGCTGGCTGGCCCGTAACAGCACCCGTCAGTGAGCTCACCGATGCTTTTCCAGGAGCTCAACATGTGATGGGCTCATTGACGGTAACAGGAGAAATAGGACCAAGGCTCCACGGCTCTTAGCATCTTGAGAAAGAGCGTGTACAGTGGGTCCCCAACAAGTCCCCAGAACCTGTGAGTGTGACCTTATTTGGAAAATTAAGGATTTAAAGATGAGAGCTTCCTGGATTGACCAGGTGGGTTCTAACCCCAAGGACACAGGCTCAGAGACACAGAAGAGGCCATGTGACGATGGGCAGAGGTCTGCGTGATGTGTTGTCTATATGCCGGGGGTGCAAAGGCTTTCCCGCAGGAGTGGGACAGAGGCACATGGTTCCCTGGAGTCCTCAGACGGGGCCAGCCCTGCTGACACCTTGATTTTGAATTTCTGTTCTCCAGATGTTTTACCATCAAATTTGTGCTAATGTGTTATACCAGCCCCAGGATAACAAGTCAGTATGACTCTGTGACAGGCCCAGGGGGCCTGGAGACTGGGCTCTGAGCTCCTCCTGGCAGTGCCCTAACTCACTCTGACCTTAGTCTTAGGGTGTTTCCAAGCAGACGCCTTCGGGCCTGTTGCCTGATGCGTTTGGTTGTCATCAGCCATGAGCCATGTAATTCTAGGCTGGCAGTGGGGATGGAGAATGACCCGGGTGCACCTTCCTGGAAGCCAGCTCTGTCTAAAGCCCAGCTATGGTGGCTATGACCGATGCACCAGGCTGCGTCCATGCTGCCACCTCAGAGAGAAAGGAAATGCTAACTCCTCCTCCTTCCATTTTGGGTTGATTTCATTCTTGGTGTGTCTGCGTGGCTGTAACCCAAGTAATTGTTCTCCAACTTTGGTTAGATGCTGCAGAGCCTCTGAGAGGTGAGACAGAAGTGGCTTCTCCCAGTCTCTTGGCTTTTGTGTGAACTCTTGGAAGCTCTGGGTGTCTGCTAAGGGTCCAAACTCTCTTTGGACTGTTCCAGTTTGACGTGAAGGCTTCTGAGTCTGGCCTCTGCAGTCTGCAGAGCACCAGGAGGAAGCTGAGTCTGCTCCGTGGCATGCCAAATACCAGAGTCTTTAGGAGCGGAGGGAACTTGCACCCTGCGTTCTGATGCTGGGCTCCTGTCCCACCACCTCCTTCACACCTTGCATATTTCAAATGCAATGATTATGCGGTGCTTTGGGATGAGCCCAGCTATTATGGAGCTGGAGAAACACATACCTGTATCTTTTCAACTTGCACAACGATTTAGACTGTAGGTGAGCACTTGTTGCTCTGCACACACTTGCAGCTCCCAAGAGGCGGGGCGACAGTGCTTGTGAACTGCGTCCCCTAGTGAGCTGGTTTTGTGAGTGGGGGCCTCTGATGGAGGAGGCGGCCAGCACGGGCTTCCCTCTGCGGCCTCTGGAGCCAGTAGGTCTTGATATATCACTCGTTCCAGTTTTGGGAGATTGTTAGGGTTGTGTTTGTTAAGGATAGGGAGCATTTAATCACGACTGCTAGGGTAACTTTCTTTTCCTCTCTCCAGTGTACTGTTTTTTCTAATCCAACATTTCTGGATGAACTGCTGAATGTACCCCATTCAGGGGTAGAACTGACTGGGGAAGAAGGATGATTGTGAAGAAATTCTGATTGTTTTAGAACAGTAGAAATACATGCTCTGGTTGGTAAGATTGCTGCAAATCCGGGAGAGAAAAGGCCAGAGATGCGGAGTTCGAGGTGGGAGCACCAGCGCCTGCACTGTAGCCCTGTGGGTGTGGATGGTTTCTCCCGGGGGCGTGTGGGGGGTGGAGGGTGGGAGCCAAAGCAGTGGGAGATAGGATCTGGCCTTAAAGGGACTTGCAGCGTAATGAAGGAGCGAGGACATAATCACAATTACAGTGCAAGTTAAAACGTGGTAAGTTTCATGGAAGAGATAAAAATAAAGTACAGTGGGAGCTTAATGGGGGGGTGATTGCTTCTGTGGGGAAGATCAGAAAGCCACTGTTGACAGGCATTCAGCCCCAGCTTTATTACTTACTTCCAGAAGCCAATAAATTTTATAATCTTAATTTTGTAGCTGTTTTCAAAGCACAGAGCATATATATACACCGCTTCCTCAGACTTTAACTTAAAAAGTAGTCAGCAAATTATGCTTTAAAAACTTTGTTTTAAATGCGTGTGTGCAGCCCCCTGTGTACCTGCTTGCTTTACCTCTCATTGATGGAACTCAGAAAAGGTTATACTTTCCGGTGCGTCACAGGACAACTGGGGGGAAAGACAAAAACAATTTCAGCATCGTACTGGTATGACAAAGTCCCTCTCTTTTTAATTGCTTCGTTCATAGCCACTGCTGTCCACCACAAAGGAAAATCCTTACCCAGGTGGTGCTAAGACTGTACAGTAAGAGGGGAAAGAAGGAGCAGAAAAGGAGAGAGAGAGGAAAGGCGGGAGGGAGAGGAAAAGAAAAAACCAAGCAAGCATGCTAACAGCCATCTTAGAAATGAGATCATCTTTTCATCTGTGCAATTTAATGATTTCTTTCGTTTGAAGCAATGTAAAAGCAAGTAATTATTGTTATTCCTAATATCCTAATGCCAAATGGTAAACCAAGGGTGCTGGAGAAATAAATGGGGTGCTGCACGTGACAAGCCCACGTGAGCTAGATGGCTGCTGATAAGATATATTAGTGCCATTAGATAATTTGATCAGGTAGCCAAGATACATGTCAGCAGCTCTACTTGCATTTATGCGTCTGTTTGCTTGGTGTGAGTTCCTCACCCTGGAAAATAAAAGCAATTTGCAGAAACAGCATGTGGCCCAGTAGATTCACCCCGTGAACACCTCAGGCATTCTGGAAGGTTCTATAACAGGAGGTGAGTATCAGAGGTTTCCCCCTGCAGCCAATAAGGCTGCGCCTCTGCCCCACAGCCCTGGAAATGCTAAGCAGGTAATTAACAAATCATAAGGCACAGGTGTGCCAGGTGACGTTTGGTAAATTGCTTTTGATCTAAATTGAGATGCTTTGGGGATTTAACTTCTTAGACAAAAAGGGCATAAATAAATAATCAGGATTTTAAGGTTGGAACTTGCAAGCCAGTTCTGAAATGCTTAATGCACTTGCAGAGGGCTGTGGGGAGAGCAGGACGCCAGCCCTCACCACTGCTGAATGTGCTGCGGCGTTTGCTCACCTAGGAGCTCAGAGCTCCAGCTTCGCGAAATGTCCGTCCGTGCGGTTGGGAGCAAGACGTTTTGGAGGCAGCTGGGTTGCTCTCAAACGTCTCCAGTTTCATTTCTCATCTCATAAGACAGACACAGCGAAGAGAAGTGAGCCTCTGAGTGGTTGTGTGAACTGCCTGGGTGCGGCCGTTCCCAGGGGACGCTGCATGCTTCCTGGACCCTGATGCCCTCACAGCTCAGTCGTGTCACCTGTCGGACCCACAGGGTCAGGAGTGACCCTCCGCCTCCAGGGTGGCTCCTTCCCAACCCCTGTCGATGTGCATCTGCCGACAGGGGTGGCACGGCGTGGGTGCTGATCACTCTCTCTTTGGCCTTGCAGACCATTCGCTGGTGCCCTGGGCCCTGCCCTGGGGCCTGATGTCTGCGGCTCTGTTCCTGCCAGGCTGTGGCTGATGGTCATCTTCCTCCCAGGTCCAGTGCCTCGGCAATAACGTCGTCCCCTCAGCCCGTACCCCTGGGCTGTGTAATGCACCCCCGTGTGAATCTGTGGGCATGTCATCTCCCGCTCTCACATCCCATAGCCGTCTGTACTTGTGTGGAGACTCTATTTACACCTAATGTGAGCCACTCCTTTCAGGGAGGACCTTTTCTCCCCTGGTGCTGTGGCTGATGCTGTAGGCGAGCTTGTCATGGCTGTCATGAGCCTCCTAGAGGAGCCCCTAGTCCCAGCTTCTATAACGGTCTTCTCAGCACTTCTTAGAAAGCGCACAGCCTTTGGGAGGAGTTAACTTCTTGTGTCAGATAATATGAATTTGACATAATGCAGATGTACGGACGTCACGATGAATTTTATTGGTTTGTTGGGTCACTTGTCCATTTAGCAGGAAGTTGAGCCATGCTAGGCACAGAGGACACGAAAGTATGAAGAGATGTGTTCTTGCCAATAAGTGGACCTTAATCCAATAACCCCATCAGACTGTAACCACAGTCTGTGTCACGTCTGCAAAGCGGAAGCATGGCCTTTTGGGGTTACAGAGGACACGCTTGTGTTGGGAGAAGTGTTGCGGAGGAAGTGGTGTTTCAGAACAGGAATAAGTGAGTGAAGAGCAACCCGGGGAGAGGAAACGGTGTGTGCAAAGGCCCTGAGGTGACTGGAGACGGCTGTGCTGGAGGAAGGAGGCCAGCGTGTGTGATGTCAGAGTCAGCGTGTGGGGTGGTGGGGGCTCCTGCGGGCGCAGGTGAGGGGTGTCCATTGATTTGGAGGCTCTTGGAGAGCCATTGAGAGTTTTGGGCACAAGAGCGACCAGGTCGTGTCCGTGGTCATAAAATCACATCAGTGAGAATGGACCACAGGGGCACGGGGCCATGCTGCGGCAGAGGGAGCATGGGCAGGTGAGAGACGGAGGTGTCTGGGGTCGGAGTGGAGAAGTGGGCTGAAGAGAAGTGTGTGGCATATGGAAGCTTCTTCAGGAAAACCTGGCAGGCCATGGGCAGCAGCTGGAATGTGGGTGAAGCAGAGGGGCGCAGCAAGGAGGTGGCCCTGGGTATGGCTGACAGGGACCCTGGGAGGAGCCCAGGTGCAGCGAGTTTCGTGGTTCTGGAGTCTTCAGGGTGCCCCAGGGGAGTGGAGCAGGCCGCTGGGTGCACAGGTCGGCACAGAGCGCAGAGCCCAGGAAGGAGAGGGAAGGAGGTCCTGGAAGCGGCCAGCAGCCTGGCACATACTCAGGAGTAAGAAACACGCTGCGTCGGGGGTCTGGACACACACTGCAGGGCAGTGTGGTCTGGCGAGAGCAGGAGGAGGTGCCACTGGCAGCCGGGCTGGACCTCAGAGGCGGGGCTGACAGGAAGTGAGGGGTGAGCACGCGAGGCCCCCAGCCCCATGGCCACCGCGAGCCTGCACCAGTATCTCCACTCCCCGCACGTCCTGCATGTCCGCACACAGCATTTCCACCTTTAAAATGCCATTGTCTGTACGCCTATCATCCCTCAATAAAGCTATGAAGAGTGCCACTGTAAATAGACATAAATGGGCACCTTCCACTAGGACCAGTGAAGCAGCTCAGGTCAGACATGTCACAGAACGAGGGGGACTCACGTTTCTGTCACGAAAGCGATTGTCTGGCACCTTCACCTGCAGAGGAGCTGTGGTGCTCAGCCTGCCGTCCGTCAGCCGTGGCTCCTCTCAGAATTTCACATTTCTCTGCTTCACCAGTTTCCTCTGAGTTTTGTCAGAGAGTCACTGCTTTATAGACCAACACTTGTATACTTCTGGCAGCCTAATGTTCAAAAGAACCTTCCAGCAATTCTTAACCTAAAAATAAAAGGCCAAAGTTTAGAGGAATCAAGCATTGGTTTGAGATCAATAAGAATAGCTATTCGGGAAGCACTGGTTCAGGCAGAAGCCCAAATGGTGTTCCAGTGAGGAGACAAAGGTGATGGATATTTATGAGAAGGGGAGGGGACGGTCACATCCACAGAAGGTAGGCGTCGCTATTGGTGCGGAAAGCTCTCACAGAGACTCTGACTCGAAGCAATGATTGACTTTTCAGTCCGGTTGGTATCGTCCCTGATTTCTTGTTACCCTCGGGAACAGCTCTCTGGGACACAGTTGCTGTAGGGCCCCGTCCAAGGTTATGTTGCCCTGTTTGAACATTCCAGAGGTTGGCCACCTGCAAGGCGGTTCCTCTGGGGTGGAGCTCCAGCTCTGCTTGTTTTATGTTTTACACCTTTAAAGTAAGAATCTTTTTGTAAGAAGAATGATCCCCTGTGTTCACACTTCCCTTCTTCCTGTGACTTGTTTTATGTATCTGTTATATATTTATATTTTTATGTATTATTTCTGTTGTATACTCATGTACTACTTGTTATATATAGTGTTACACGTACTTTAAATCAAAGCCGGCACAGTTACAGTTTTATGATTTTTCAAACAAATAATGAGGCCTAATATAATGAGCTGTGACAAAGCTGCCCTTTCACCTCAGAGCCTGACACCTTAGAAGGTGGCCGACAGGTATCTCATCGGCTCATTCAAATATTTAAAGGCCCCTCTAAGACTCAGGTGACCTCTGTGCTTCTTTAAGGGTAGGCTACCTTATGTTTTGTTTGAGACGTCAGAGAGCTTACGCTGGCTCCTGAAAGTATGATGTACATACGTTTACATTTGAAAGTATTTTGTTCTAGGAACTTCAGTACACGCCTGCATGTATGTACCTCAGATGTGCTAGGAACCGTTGAATTGAACAGTGTTCATTTTCCTCTAACAGTGGTTAGAATACAGTGAACGCGAGCCCGGGCGCGGAGCCATGGCCGTCCTCGCCACAGTACACAGTGGGGCTTGGTCTCCCTTCCCCTCCTGCATCACGGAACAGAGCTCCTTTATTTGATCATCACCTGGGCAAATTTGCTGTATGATAAAAAAATTACGCGTGCAGCTGACTCCCTTCCTTGTGCCGTTAGGAGAAGAGGTTCATTTTCATCTTCTGTTTCCCAAATGAAGCTTTAAATCTAATTAGATCTCAAAAGAAAACAACTGCGATATGATTTCTGTACGTAAAGGGTCTCTCATTATAATAATGTTCTTATTTGTTTATGTTGTGTGATTTACAGTCAGTCATGAAATGCTTGGTGGCCAGCAGGCCGTACACTTAAGGGGTCCTTTGCAGAGAGCACTTTGAGTAAGTTATAAGCCATCCTGGACACAAACAAGTTTAATTGTTGTAACATTTAATAGGGTAACAGCGCACCCCGCACCTAGCGTGGGCCTTTCACACAGCGGAGGTTCAATAAATATTCGCAGAATACATGAACTCACGCTCATCCATCACCTGGACCAGGATGGAGCCGCTCTGATTGAGGCTGAGCTTTTCCGCGTGGCCTGCATTGGGGTGCTGTCCTAGCTGGTAACCGTCTGGGCTCTGAGAAGGTGGGGTCCGCACACGCTCTGCCTGCAGACGCACGCACGGGGCTGAGGAGAGGCAGTCAGCTCGTGCGGCGTCCGTCTGAAGGAGTTTTCTACTTTCAGCGTGTGGCTTCGTCTCCTTTCCATTGTCTTCTCCACCTGATGAAACTGCAGGCTGTTGCCCCATGGACCCCTGTGCCCTGCGGGGCTTTGTAAATATCTGAGTCTCACTGAAGATCAAAAACTACAACTGGCCGGCTCTCAGACCTCCCCCAGCCCCTGCTTCAGGGGAGAGCAGTCAGTAGGGGAAAGGGCCGCAGGCAGAAAGCGCGAACTCCAGTCAGAGCTTAACTCGTTTTCACATCATGTAAGAAAAAGACAGATGGCCTCGGCCAGCGCGGCGCCGCAAGGCCCAAATCAGAAGGAGAGAGTTTCAGGTTGTCCCCTGCTCCCTGGGGACATGAAACAGTGCCCTGCTCAACCGAGGACTCTGGGAGGATCAGAGGAACGAGGTTCTTACCTGCCCTTTCACGCCATTTGTCCACTTCCCCCCCATTTCAGGGTGAATGAAACTTTGGGGCTACGGCAGTGGACAGAGGGCTCGACTGGGAATTAGGGAGCCTGGCTGTGCCCCAGCTCTGCTGTAGTCAGCGGCCACCTTGAGTGACCCCCTTTATCGTCCTGCACCCCTGTCTCTGCCATCCTCCCCCTTGTAACATCGTGGGAGGAGGTTGAAACCATGGTGGGCTGGTGGGACAAGGGACGGCTCTTCCATTCCAGGTGTCCCGAAGTCCTGCCTACAAAGCCTCCTTGATCTGAAGGAGAAGAGCACCCAGAGGGCAAGAGTTTTGTGGGGATACAGTTGGACTTTTTTTTTCTATTGGAAGGCAGCAACCAGTCTGGGCAATTGCCTGGGAGCAGTAAAGGGGTTTGGGTAACTCAAGAAAAAACCAAAACAAGACAATGAAGTTAGGATGGAACTAGAGAACTGAACTTGAGTGTTTCTTCCTTGTTTCAAAAATGAAATTTTCATGGGCATTGGCAATAATCTTTGCATGACTCGTAGCTTTGTGACCTTGAGTAAATTAGATATTATCTTCTCAGTCTCAGTTTTCTGTTCGATGAAAGGAGGTGAAAATTGTACGTTGTTTCCTTAGCTCTTCTGTCCGAGGCGCATTGCAGAGCGTACCTCATGATGAACACGTGAGACATGATCCCTGTTACTTCTTTTGTTGTAACGACAATCTAAAGGAATCATGTAAAGTCTCTTAATTAATTTCTCTCTTAAATGTTTTTACAAGACAGTGACAGAGATGACAGAATTTTCTGGGTGATTATTATAAAATGTCTTCTCAGCAAACACTTGTCACGCGTCACTCTGTTTGGAATAGACTTAAGTGTCTCCTTCCATCTACCACCACTTCCTCACCTGGCCCTACATCTTCAACTGGGTTTTCCTCTGAGAAGTTTTCTTCAGCCCCTAAATGTGATTTTCAGTTTGGGCTGAGCTCTGATAGGCCCCTGCTGCTGTTAACTAGATATAAACGCAAGGTCATTGCAGATTAGGTGTGTGCGTGTGTGCACGTGTGAGCACGTGTGTGCATGCATGTTCGGCTGTATACGAATGATAGTAAAAGCTGAAACCACTCAGTTTCCCACCCTCGTGTCAGCCCTTTGCTCCCCCGTGTTTCTGTCTTGCCCACAGGCATCAGCATGGGTTTTCCCCTCTGCCCGGAAGACACCGCCCCTGAACTTCACATCATGAACTCTTCCTCATCTCGGATCTCACACGCCAGCTCCTCACGGAACCATCAGTGCACCTGATAATGTGAGGTTGTCTTCCAGCCAAACACTGTCTGCCTCAGAATTTGCCCTCCACCCCGTGTATACCATCGTGCTGATCACGCTGCTCCACTGACCAGCTGTCCTGCCGGGGCCGACACGCGGCCGTGGGGCCGCATGCCGTTGCGTTCCCGTTTCGTGGGGCACTTGGCCATCAACCCGAGTTGAGCTCAGGATTTTCAGGCGGTGGCCCACCCACCCCGCGTCCCACTGACCCTGTCTTCTGCTCTGTTTCCCGTCCCGTAAGGCCCGTTCAGGCGCTGCCCCCGTGGGACACCGTCCTGTGGCCCCACAAGTGGGCCCCATCGGCTGGTCTCTCCCCCTTCTGTGTCCACGTCTCACTTGGCTGTGCCTCTCAGGGACACACAGCCTCTGCTTCTTATTCCAGGACAACGACGGGCTTGGGACAAGTGATGGTCCCACTCATCTTTGGGTGATGAACTTTGTCCCTAATTGGATTGTTGAATTCAATGGGTATTTTCCTGTTGATGTCTACCTAGTTATTCTTGGCTCCACTGGGTTATCTCCCTTGTTAGACTATGTTTCTGTCACGTGTGGACCACTTACCTGCTTCCTCCATCACTTTGCACCCATGCCCACAGCGGTGAGTAGGGGCATATGGAATGATTGGAGATGCACTGGGCTGTCTCTCCCTCCTGCCAACTGGTCCATGGCCAGGAGTCCCATAGGAGTCACCCTTTGGGTCCGAGTACCAAGCCTTTCAATTATCCCTGTTATCAGTCAGGCTTTCCCTGAAGTGCGACGCGTTAACCCCGGTCCCCATCTTGGCAATTAACCCGGGCCATTGATCCGTTCACTAATAATCACCTCAGCGATCTGAGCACTTTCTCCATGAGAGGGAGGTGCCTGGAGCAAGGAGCAATGTGAGTCATAGCACCGGCCTCAGGGAGCGCGGGACAGCATGCCATCCTGGCCAGGAAGGTTGCACGGGAACTGGAAGGGGCTGGCAGAGAGCTGGCCCGCTGGCCTTAACCGGTTCCCAGCTGGGAGATGGCTTGGGGCACTGTGTGTTTGTCACCTGGGAGTTTAATTAACATGCCATCTATCTCACTCCAGATTCCTGCCAAAGAATGGGGCTGTCCAGGACACCTCTGGAGGACATGGCTTTGCCAGGCTCTAAGGTGCCGCCTGGCATGGCCGTTGTCACCATCAGCCCTAATGTGCGCTGTAGGGGTGCCCAGGGGGGGATGGTGAAGTATGGGGCTGTGTGCCTGGGGTCGGCCCAGTGGGAGGAGAGGTCCATCCATCCGATCAGTGGTCTTGACTGGAGCCCCTGAGAGATGGCGGTGGGCCAGAGCCCAAGCCATAGTAACTCTCACTAAACACCAGTGGAGTAAGTGAATGAGTAAATGAACGTGTTCAGAGGAACTAGAGCTCAAAGCTTTTTAGGGCACTGGTTCCCTAAAAACTCCCCATTTGGGAGTTTCACAGATCATTTCAATTGCAGGAGAAGATGAAAAGTAAATTCAGATTGCCAACTTAAAATTTTCTAAGTGAAGGTATTAGTCAAAACAAAATTTATTTATTCTCACCACAGTTATATTATAATGAAAAAATTGGCTTACAGAAAAACTCACTGTATTGTTATTAATCGTAATGTGCCCCCTCTTCCTGGGCCTCTGAAAACCTCTGTGTCGACTAGTACCTGCCTGCACACAGGCACTTAGAAGGCTGCTCTCCTCAGCGTCTGTCTTAAAAGCTTGGGAGGATGAAGGTTTGAGCTGTGGCTCGAAGGGTGTGTAGGATGTCGGGCCAGAGAGGTTCTCCAGAGAAATAAAACCAACAGGAGTTACATATGAAATTCATTCCAAGGAACTGGCTCACGTGATTATGGAGGCTGAGAGGTGCCAAGGTCCAGACTGGGCATGCTGGGGACCTGGGAGAGCCTATACGTCAGGTGGAGTCTGAAGGCAGGAAAAAACTGAGGTCCAGCTCAGCGCCCCTCAGGCAGGAGTCCTCTCTCATACTTGGGGGAGGTTCAGCCTTTTTGTTCAATTCAATTAGGCCTTCGACTGATTGGGTGAGGCCCACCCACGCTGGGGAGAGCAATCTGCTCCCCTCGGTCTACTGCTCGAAATGTCACTCTCGCTCAAAACTTCCTCCAATCCCTCATTACTCTAATTCCCTCTTAAAGTTTGGAAGTCTCAGCTCACATAGGAGAAGGTGGGCCATGGCAGACAAACGCTGGCAGTGTTGTTTGTCAAGAAGACCTTTTTACAAACCTGATTTCACCACAGTCAACAAAGAGCATTATCTCTGATCTCAGTCCATAAATCTCTTTGCAGGTTTCAAATTCACGCTCTGTTATAATCGACTAGTCTAAATAGGAATAAAATATTAATGACCGTTATTTTTGCTGAGCGCCTTCCCCTGTGCCAAGAACTACAAACACTGTTTTCATGACCTTCTCACGTTGTTCCCTCACATGGTGAGGCCACTCCAGGTCTCAGGTGAGACCCGAGGTCACTCGGCTGGTGGTGGCCAGAGCCAGCATTCACACCCAGAGTCTCACCTCAAGCTGACTCCTTAGCTCCCGTGCCTTCCATCTAAGGGACTGACTGGTGTTTCTCTTGCCCCGTGTAACTCCACAGGTACTGCAGGGCAGAGGTCTCCAAATCCGCTCTTCTCTGCTCTTCCTTTCAGTGGAAGTGCCTGGCAATTCACCCTTGTGATTCGCCTTTTCTGGTGAATTCCAGCTTGTTAGGACATTAAATCCATGGCACCCAGACTTGGACAGAATCCTCCAGAATAGTCTGAGTGCTGTGAAGTTACTGACATCATATCTGAGAGGTGCAAGAACAAGAGTCGGTTCATCCACAACACATGGAGACATGTGGGCAAAGAATTCCGGTGTCCTGAGGGTCACCTTCCCTTCCTGTGAGTGACTGTCTCAATTCAGTGGCTAGAACAAAAGCACCACAGATGGGGCGGCTCACACAACAACCATAATTCTCAGAGTCTGAGGCTAGAAATCCAAGATTAAGGTGCTGCAGTGTTGGGGGCTGGGAGCTCACATCCTGGGTTGTAGATGCTGCTTCTCACAACCTCACATGGCACAAGGGCCTGAGCTCTGTGGGTGTCTTCTCACAAGGGCACCGGCCCCATCATGAGGGCCCCACCCTCGTCCCACCTCCTTGAGTTTCACTGCATGAATTTGGAGCGGGGGACACACATTCAGCCCATGGCAGTTAGCCCTCATGAAGAATGAGGAGGTTCTCATGTGTCTCCTTCGCCCCTCTGGGCCCTGAGGCGACTCCATGGAGCCCCGTGCTCCTGAGGACACGGTTTGAAACCTTCTTACCCCCGACATAGCGGACTGAGCTCTGTGTGGCTAATGAGCTGTTTGTCAAGGGGCTGACCTCCGACCTCATGGGAGATGCTGCTTGGGCGCTAATTTGAATGATTAAATTTTAGTCCAGGTTCATGAGCAAGGTCTGTGAGTTTCATCAGTGGGTAGTAGAATTGCTGTAGTTGTCATGGTTTCATTTCAGCTCAGTTTCTCGTGGGCTCATCTGAGACCTGGCAGTGATGAAAATACATCCAACTCACACTGTGCACGTGGCTGGGTATCAGATCCTTGGTAACCTTCAAACTGCACGTACTTTCCCGTTCATCAGAGTTACTAATGAGTAGCTGACTTTATTTTTGTCTCGCGGTGGCCTGTGCTTCTGGGAGATGTTAATATGCAGTCACGTGTTCGGGAGGCCTTCCTGAAGAGTCGTGAGCACCCGATTTCCGAGGAGCCTCCTTGCTGGCCTTCCTGCTTTTGCTCCTAGTTCTCTCTTCTACGCAGGAGTCCTATGGCCCCTTTAAAACGGGACTCAGGTCTTGTCATTCGTGTGCTTAAATGACGGTAGGGTTTCCCATGGCGTGAGAGCGAAGCCCCAGCCCAGCCAGCTGGTCACACTCTGTGCGGTGCGTCCGAGCCCTTCGTGTGGCCTCCTTTGCTTTACAGGTTTCTCCCAGCATGCAAGAGCACCTGCCGTGAAATCTGCTGTCGTCCGTGTCTCAGTGGCACACAGTGGTGCTGGCCGTGGGCGCAGCGGTGTCCGCCTGCAGGTTTCAGAGCTCCCTCCCCGACCCCGGGACTTCACCCTGTCAGCAGCGCCCTCCTGCCCCGCTCCACGCCCGCCCCAGGCAACCCCACGCCCTCTCCGAGTCTCTGAATCCGACCGCTTTGGATTCCTCATAGAAGTGGGGGCCTGCAGTACTTGTCTTTCTGTGAATGGCTCGCATGATGCCCTCTGGGTTCATCCGTATTGTCACATGGTTGCAGAATTTCCTTCTTTTTATGGCGGAATCGTATTCCATTATATGTTTATAGCATGTCTTCTTTACCCATTCGTCCCGATAAACATGGTGTTTCCACATCGTGGCTGCTGTGAATAACGCTGCAATGGACACGGGGGTGCAGATCCCTCTTGGAGATCATGGTTTTATTTCCTTTGGTTAGATACCTAGAGGTGGGATTGCTGGCTCATATGGTTGCTGTACATTTAGTTTTTTGAGGCTCCTGCACACTGTTTTCACAGCGGCTGCCCCAATTTGCAGTGCCCCAGCAGGGCATGGGCACTGCCTTTTCTCTGTGTGTTCGCCAGCACTGGTCTCTGGTGTTTTGTGTTTCACCCTCAGATACACCTCACTGTTTTCTGCATGTCTGTCCCCTGGTTCACTTCTGTCCCTTGTCTCGGCAAAGCCTATTGTCTTTCCTCCTTTGAGTCACTTTTCTGACACCTTTTCTGTTGTGGCCTCCAGCCCTTCCCCTCACTCTGTTTATTCCTTTCTCCTAATTTACCAGCATCTGGGGAGTTTGCTTCCCTGAAATGGTCTTTTCTTTCATATTTATGACATCACCTGCAGAGAAGTAGTCCTACGCTGATTCTAAGAAGGGTCATGGTGAATGTTTGTTGGATGACGTAGTTAACCAAAGTGTTGCATATCTAAGTTGAAATCGGTCACGTCACTCGCTTTATTGGCCTGTGGAAGCTGAGATCATGGACAGGTAGAGTGTTCGCAGGGGCGTCTGATGACTTGCAATTCTTTTTAACAACAACAAGAACAACAACAAAATCTGTATTGCCAGAGGTGGCAGACAAGGGGATAATAGTCACAGTACCTTAAGTAGTCCCAGCTTGAGCAGAAATCTGTCTTTGCAATGGAGGCGGCCATTTATATTAATGGAATTCTAGGATCAGTATATTAAACAAACTGGCATTCAGCTCCTGGGTGACACACTGAGGCTCCTAGATCCAGGGGCACGGAAAGCCAACTTCTCCCTGGGACGTAGGTACTGATAAAGGGACGGTGGGGTTTCCTCTGCAGCCGTCACTCTGTGACTGGCAGGGCTGCCTGATCTTCCGTTCTGTAGCTGGAATGACATTGTGGGTGAAGCCCCAATGTCTGGACGTCACCTTAAGACAAGGGGTTTCTGCTGGGCAGAAGGACATTTAAGGAAAGATTATCGTTAGCTGCTAGCGGTTCACGGACGTCTCTCTCAGCCTCGGTGGAGTTTATAGCCAACAGACTTTTTTTTTTTTGGTTCCTAACTGGTGGTTCTTAAAGTTTAATTCTCAACTGAATGAAATCACGTAGCTAACTCATCAATTTTGGGCCAGACCAGCTTAGGTTTGGGATAAACTGAAGTGGATTTTCACTGTGGCACTGCACGTGCTTTAGATGGAAGAAGAGACACCGCAAGCATTCAAGGTGTACTGGCTCAGTGTGGGGAACGGCATTCACAGGGACAGAAGGCGTGTGGTGGGCCGTCAGCTTCAGACATGCGTCCGTTACGGTGTCTTGGGTGTTGGCCCAGAAGGAGCATGGAGGTGGCCTTGTAACATTGGCACAGGCTGACTTTCTAGAGATCTGGGTTCCACCAACGTTTGTTACACTGAACCTACCTCGTACAGGGTGTGTGATTCATTTCTCTGTCAACAGATTGAGTGTATATATATATATATAAAGCCTATATTCCCATCTATCTGAGGACATAAGGACTCCACTCATTCCAGGAGGATTTGAGACAGGTTACAACAAACAGAAAGACACCATCCATAGGCAGTAGTCGGATAGCTGCAGAAGTAGGAAACAGTGACACAGGAAAAGAGCATAAATAGACCCAAAGCTCAGAGACACGGTATTTCAGCCTTGCATTTCACTCTGAGCTTCCTGGAACGCAACAGAAACAGGCAGATGTGAGCATCACAATTCTCATCACCAAAGGAAGAAACATTTCAGTTCCGGGGAAGAAGCTTTTTGGAGAACTGGAGACAAAACTTTGACTTTCTGCCTCGGGCTCTGAGGGCCAGTATCCTCAGCCACATCAAGTGCAGCATGAACTGTCTCAATTATTTATATCCTGGTTGGTTCCAGGAAGGCTTTGGAGTGACAGTTTTCATAAAGTGATTTCTTGTTGGGACCCTCAATAAACATACTTCTCCCGGAGCTGAGTCTGAGAGACACCGAGGGACAGGCCCCAGCACCCCATCTTCTAGGGGCCACCCTTTGTCCGTGGCTAGTGTTCAGTGTGCTCTGAGAGGGGGTGTCCCCACCCCACCCAATCCATGTGACTCACAAAGTGGTTCTGGAAAAGACTTTAGAAATTATAAAGTCCTAAAAATTATCCACTGTTATGACATAAAGTATGAAACCCGTCTTATAACTTCTCTTAAAAATCCCTACTTTTGAGTTTTATGAAGAGAAACAGACATGTGGCGTACTGTCGCTCCAGCCCCGACGCTGCCGAGAGAACCATAGCTGGCACGTCTTCTCCCCCATCGCCCACTCGTCCTGGGATTCCCTGTGCACCCATATTTTAGAATATATAATTTCAGGGGATGGGATGGACAGTGTATTTCCCTGATATTCCATTTATTGTCACTTCCTACTTTTGAAGAGGAGAGAAAGTTTTATTTACAAACAAGATTTGTGGACCAGTGAAAAGTCCCCTCTACAATTAAACTTCAGAGGGCAGGTTGTCTGTCTGTCTGGGCTGTTCTCCCTGGTCACAGAGCTGTGACTAGCCCAGAATAGGTAGGACTCAGTACACGTCCGTTGAACACATGAGGGATGAAGTCTGTAGCAGACATAAATACCAGAGGGCTACGTGAGAGGAGATTGTCAAGGATATATGACTATTGTTATTAGGAAACCAGACCCTCAAGGGCGAAAACAAAAGTACATGGGGAAGGGATTTCTTGCTTAAACCCTACCTGGGGATCCCCGGGAAGCTATTTACATACAATCACTAGATACGTGTGATTAATATTGTTATTTCCTAATTTTGCATGAATACCACTGTAAAATTTTAATGTCTCTGTAAACATATAAGGAAGACTATCTTATAAGTATGGAAATCTAAAACTCATGCTTGTAAAAGCTATTTAAATCCTTCAAGTGAATCTTTGGGTGACAGAAAACTGGCCATTTGCCTAATTTTTTTGTATCGATTTAAGTCTATGCCAGTGGACACAGCTGTGCCTGCTGTCTCTTCTTAACTTCCAAGCACCAGCATTTGGCAAGGACGATAAATTGTTGCATAATAGAGATTGCTCTTCCCCTCTTTCAGGTTTAGCCTGAAGTCTTTTTAGCGGTTGCTTTTGAAACCTTTGTAGGGAGCCAAATGCTTTTTTGAGTTACATTTCTATCAAACTGTGCTTATGGAAAAACCCAAGGACAGGGAACTTGTGTGTGTGTGTGTGTGTGTGTGTGTATGTTGGTTATGTATTGAGTGTGTGCTGGTTGTGGGTATGTTGGTTGTGTGTGTTGGGGGCATGTATGTTGGTTATGTGTTGAGTGCGTGTTAATTGTATGTGTATGCTGCTTGTGTGTTGAGTGTGTCTTGGGTATGTGTGTGTTGGTTATATGTTGGGTGTGTGTTGGTTGCTTGTGTGCGTGTACGTGTATGTGCTGGTTGCGTTTTGAGGCCACTTTCACTCACAGAACTGTAGACTGCATGTGGAAGGAACAGCTGTGGCCTGGGGTTGGGAGGCCACGTTCCAGTTCCAGCTGTCACCATCGAGCAAGTCCTCTTGACCTGCCAGTTCGTTTCTTGGGATCTCAGTTTCCTTGATGGCAAACTGGTCAAAGGTCGTGGTCACTCTAACAGCCTGTGCCAAGCTCAATATTTTTCAAACAGCACTTTCTGAGGGATTAGTTGGTATTTGGTAGAAAAAGGATCTAGGCGCTCATGTGTTCAGGAGACATTGGTTAAACACAACTAAATTGCAGGACCGCTCAGAAACTCTAAGGTTAGTACACATCCCGACTCTGGGAGGAAGATGAGTTCATGTTTCCCAACATACCTGTCCATGGGCCTCGTCTCCCAACACCGAGTGTCAGCATTTTACCAGACAGCACTGCTTTGTGGGACCCAGGAATGGAAGTCACCGCGTTTCTTTTGACGTTCACACATGTCAAATGAGGCTATTCCTGGCTCAGTGGGACCTACTTCTTCATGACCAAGGCTCTGTGAATGGTTTTCTCCCATCCGGGACAAAGTATTTGGACAGAATCCGCCTCCCCAGCGGAACGTGCTTGTTATGTAAGGCTGCGTGGCCTCTGTGAGTGAGTACACAGTTGGCAGGAGGTGTCTGTTCTATAAAGAGTCACTCGTTTTGCCCCATTGTCTGCCTTCAGGGTTGTTGTGTTGGAAATCACACGGCCAAGTGGTCTTGAGTGTCCTGTTTCCGGAGGATGGGTTTACTTTTCAGAGATTCTGGACCACGTGGTGTGTACTGAGGAGGAACCCGACGTAACTGGGCAGGAGCAGAGCTGTGGGCGCTGCTCCCTGCGACCCAGGAGTTGAGCCTGGGGGCTCCGTGGGCCTCATTGAGGATTTAAAATTAGTAGGCAGGGCGAGCTCCGTTTGTCACACCCTTTGTGAGTGTGACCCTTCCACATTGGGTGGGTGGTGACTGCACATAGCACGTTAGGGGAAGCCCTTTAAGGCTGGTCCTGGGGACCAGTGCTCTTGGATGCAGAGTGGAGGCTGCTTTGTTGTCCCTGAAGGTCTATCAGGGCCTGGGAGGTACTGAAAGAATCAGTGACCACACTTGGTGCCAGTGAACGTGGCCCTGCCTTTGGCCGTAGGGAGGGATGGCCTGGACGAAACTGTCCACCTGGCGCGGCCCTGTCACCTCCCACTTGCTATCTTGGCGCCGACAAGCTCCCTGTGAGGTTCCAGGGCTGCTGTGTGGCGCTCCCTTTCTCTGCACCATCCTCATGGGGCACCAAGCACACAGTAGGTGCTTCGTTGTAGGACCAGATGGATTCCTCTTTCAATAGTCCTAATGGGAGGTCATCGGATCATGCCTGGAGAAGTCTAGTGACAGAGAAGTGGTCGCTATCCAGGCCAGTGTGTCTTCTGCTCGGGCAGTTCTGGGTCTGCACAGAGTTCTTACTGTGACTAAATGAGTCTCCCTGTAGGTCCTCCGTCAGAGCTTAGGCCCCACAGAGCACCCCATTTCCACATGTCACTCCTTCACATCAGAGAAGCCAGCCATCGTGCTTCCCCTGGTTTCTACTTAGTTTTTATTTTTCGCAATATTAACATTTACAGCTTTTTCACCAGTTTTACCTTTTTCTTGAAGACTTTTTTTTTTTTTTTTTTTTAAGGTTAGTTTTAGGTCCACAGCAAAATGGAAAGGAAGGTACAGACAGTTCCCGGGTACCCCTGCCCCCCCACGTACAACCTCCCCCACTGTCAACATCCCCCATCCGTGCGACACCTGTTACAGTTATGAAAGGCCTAATGTGTGCTGAGCGTATGATGCGAACGAAGCCAGAAAGGCTCGGCCCCACGGATGAGGAACGTAATGGTCTGTCAGCTAATGGACCCTATTGAAATGCTCACTCAAAAACTTCTGAATTATTATTTTAAGCACGAACTGCTACCCTCAGTTTTGCCTAGGCTCTGCAGTGGAGCTTTTGAAGTAGAGGATTTTGATGCACAGTTAGTTTTAGCTCGTTTTTCAGCCTGTGAAATGTATTATTTCTCCTCAGCTTTGTCACGTGTGCACTCGAGGAACACACCTTCTAATAGTGTCCTCAAATTGTTGCTGACAGCGTTCGTCAGGCCGAGGTGACACACAGGGCCCCAGTGCAGACCTCTGGAGACTGCCCTCCACATGGATCTTCCCCATAACTCAGGCCGTTATTTAGGTTCTGGAGCGGATTCCTCCCCAGGACTTCGTCTGAACATAGGAATTGATTTGAATGGTGACGTGCTGTAATTAGAAACCCAGTGGTTTGGGCAGATTGCTTTTTTGTTCATTTATTGTGATAAGCTTTTGGACTGATCAATGGTACTTTGACACATTTTCAAATAAATAGCCTACAGTTTGTTCGAGAAGGAGGAATATTATGATCATCAGTGACAGCCATGAAGGGAACGGCTTTAGTGTTCTCCCCACCCCCTCTTTCATATGGCCTGAAATTTGTGGGAAATCAGAAACCCTTCAGTGGGGCATGCCAGAAACCAGAGTTAGGTGTCAGAGGAGGGTTTTCTAATAAAAGATTAACTCTGAGGATCCATTTATTAATGGGAAACCAAATCACGGAGGTAACGTTTAGATACTTTCTAATTATAATTGAGCTGGGGAAACTGAAATCTTTGTGCAATGTGAAGAGAAATAATTTACACATCTTTCCAGCCTCAGAGCTAGATTACGGAATACCCCCAGTCAAGTTAGTAAGGAATTCAAAATACACCTCAATTAATTTCAGGGGTTGACGGGCTCTGCGAGGACCTGGACGTGCTGTCACTTTTGTTAGGTCCCTGTTCTCCGCCTTGGATGAGTAATATCTCAGCCAGCAAGGCTGGGGCACTTGGGAGGCTCCTGGATTCCTTAATGAAGAGTGTTCAGCGACCCTCTTACCTCTCCTGACCCGTGTGTTTATAGAACGCAGATTGCATGGCCTCATTTTCTTAGCTGATTTTCAGGATGATGTGCGTGTGAGGCACAGAGGGTAGGAAGTGGAAAAATGTTCACAAGCCTGGAGAAGCCCTGGGTAGGAGCGAGTCTTCCGTTTTACCGAGGTGAAGAGGTGCTTTTCCCCCTTGGCTTTAGTTGAGAATTAGAGCTGCATAGTTTGTCAAGAGGAGTGTTATTCTCCACGAGGATAAGATCATGGTTATCAGAGATGACCTTTGAGCTTTATAACAAATACTAGTGTTGGAAAGTTACTTCCTCCGGACTGATGATGCTTTTCTACTGTTCATTTCCCTCACCAACACTTACAATCTCATGTTTATGTATGTGTTTATTTTGTATCATCTCCTCCCCATCAAACTAGGAATCTCTTGATTTCAGGGGTTATGTCTTGGTTCATCCGTCAATGTGCACTTGGCCCCTTGCAGAGTGCCTGACACATAGTAGGCACTTAACTTTAAACCAAAATTGGAATTACAGGCTTTTTGGTTTTTTTTTTTTTGTGTGTGTGTGTGAAGATCTGAAATTTTAACTTCTTGTGCTGCCTCCAGAATTATGCCAAGAAATTATCCCCGTGCGTCATATGGGTGGCTGGACTGGGTTATCTTAAGGGTCCCCAAATTGGGTATTCTAAAACCAACATGAATTTAAGACTACGGACTTCCCATGTAGCTGGATCATCCCCTGAATGCTGTGAAATTTACAGAAGAAGGAGTCTTATCATTAAAAAGTTTATGGTCTAATTAAGGGGTCTAGATTGACTCATACACAACGATTAGCCCATTGTGGCTGTGAGCTAATTAAGACCACAAAGACAAAAGGACTTTGGGAGAAAGAAGAGATCGTTGTGACTTGAAGCCTTGCTTTCAGGTTTTGGAGAAATGGTTGTTTATAAACTGGTCTAAATCAAGCCCTATTCCTGAATGTGTTCCCCAAATTTACCTCTCTTGTCAGTTCTCTGTCTTCAGATGAGTTGTGTTGAAGGAACAGAGTGAGGGGCATACCGATCGTACTTTAGATGAACTTGGGTGAGAAGGGTGAGAACACGTAGAAAGTACAAATCAGAGCCATGAGCTCCATGTGTTCAGCTCGACAAACATACCTGCTGGCAGTACTTGGTTCAGTTCCTCACTTTTTGTCTCCCCTTTCAAAGAAAAATAAACGAGAATCACAGAAACATACAATTTTTTCAACTTCAACTTTATATTTTGGTCCTTCCTCTGAAAGCCTAAGACAATATGACTTTAGTGACGGGTAGTGTCTCCTCAGTGTCCATGAGTACCTGGCAACATTTTAGTGACAAGCACTTTCCTTGTTCTGGGGGACACAAATAATACAGAACATTCAAAAGCTTGTTCTTGTATAGTTCAGTAGAGACATGAGAAGTGAAAAGAAGGCAACTATCAAAGACTAGTCAATTCATGGTTTATTAAGCCTCTACTATTCCGTTCTGGGCATCATGATGCAATTGTAAGGAACAAAATGCCATCTCTGCTTTCTGCTGTTATGGGGCTTGCACTCTTGTTGAAGGAGACAGCCAGGAAGCAGATAAGCACTTGCATTCAGTCATGCATACGTATGCTTTGTTTGTGTTTACTCACCAATTTGACCAACATTTATTGAGCACCTATTAAGTACAATACGGAGCTGGTTAACAGTGGGGACCCATTCTGAGAAATGCATCTTTAGGCGATTTCATTGTGCGAAAGTCATGGAATGCATCTACACAAATCTAGATGGTGTCGCCTAATGCTGTAATTGTACGTGCTGCACTTTTATATACGGCTGGCAACACCAGCGTCACCACACAAATGTGAGTAATGAGTTGTGCTTCAGTGTTACCAGGGCTATGATGTCACTAGGTGATAGGAATTTTTCAGCTCCATTGTAGTCCTATGGGACTATTGTTGTGTATGCAGTTCATTGGTGACTGAAATAGTGTTATATGGTACATGAATGTTACAAAATGATGGTAGATTTCTTACCAGAAATAACAGAGACCAGAAGACAATAGGATGACATTTTAAAACGGATGCAATAAAAAAAAAGTTTGTCAACCTAGAGTTCTAGATCCTTGAAACTGGTTTTCAGCATTGAAGGCAAAGAGATATTCCAGAGCTGTGCTGTCCAATCCAGTCGCCCCTGGTGATATTTATTTAGCACTTAAATATGACTAGTCTGAATGGAGATGTAGGTGTAAAACACACACCGGATTTCAAAGACTTGGTGTGAATAAAATAGGGTTAAACTACACCAGAATTAGTTTTATTATATTGATTGCATGTTGAAATGATAATATTTTAGATATGTTGGGTTAAATAAAATATGTTAATACAGTTGTAAAAATGAGTGTTTAACAAGTGCCAAGATAATTCGCATTCAGCAGACCCACACTATAAGAAATGCCACAGGAAGTTCTTCAGGTTAAAGAGAGATAACAGGTGGTAATTGAGAAGATTTAGTAAAGATCATGGGACATGGCAAATATGGGGGTAAACACTATATCAGCATTTTCCTTATCTAAGTGTTAAAGAAAACAGAAGACTTTTGCAAACTACAAATTATAAAACTATATTTTATTATGTATGTAGTTACAAAATACATGAACGTAATAGCACATAGTGGTTGGTCTCTAGTGTTGTAAGATTCCTATATTTTACATGAAATAACACAATATTAAACATAAATAAATTGCAATAAATTATAGACACACCCTGTAATCCCTAGAGCAACCACTAAAATCTTTAAAGAATATAGCTAAGAAGTCACTACAGGGATTAAAACAGAATGCCAAAAAAAAATCTTTGATTAACTTAAAAGAAGGCAAGAAAGGAGAAACTGAGAAACAAAAGCAGATGAGAGAAAAAGACAACAAATAGTAAGATGGTAGACCTAAATTCAACCTTATTAATAACTGGAAGAAATATAAATGGACCAGAACATCAATTAAAAGGCGGAGACTGTCAGACTGGATGAAAAAGCCACATAAACTCTATGTTGTCTTAGGAGTTGCACGTTAAATTCAATCACACAAATAGGCTGAAAGTCACATATATATATAATATGTGTATGTATATATGTGTGTATATATGTGTATATGAGTATGGTATAGTATACTTTTAACATTGACATAGAAGCACAGGAATATAGAATAGCCAACAAAATGCTCATATACGCTACAGACAGGAATCATTAAAGTCTGGAGTAGCTAGAGTAATAGAAGACAGACTAGACTTTGAGGCAAAGCATATTACCAAAGATAAAGAAGAACATTTCATGAATATGAAAGGCTACATCAGCAAGACATAGTAATTAAAATTTCGTACAAGCTTAGTAACAGGGGTTCAAGAATCATGCGCCAATAAATGAGAAGAGAGATAAATGCACTATTGTAGCAAAACTCTGTTCTTAATAATCTATTAAAAAACTAGACAAAAAAATCAGTAAAGATATAGACCTAACTTATAAATTATGATTATAAATTTATACATTTATAAACCTATACTTTTAAATTATAAATCTAAATTATGGGATCTAAATGATATAATTGACATTTATGGAAACTCCACCCAGCACTGCAGAATCCACACTATTTTCAAGTGTACGTGGAATGCTTATCACGATAATTCATATTCTGGGCCATAATACAACACTTAATCAATTTCAAAAGATTGAAATATTACAGTGTGTCATTTGGCCACAATGGAATTGCATTTGAAATCAATAAGAATGAGAGCTCTAGAAAAGCCCCAAATATTTTTATGTTAAATGATGAACTTTAAAAAACCCCATACATCAAAGAAGAAATCACAATGGAAAAGAAAAATAATTCAAACTGAATGAAAATGAAAATACTACATATCAAATTTTATCGAATGTAGTTAGAGTAGTGCTTACAGGGAAATTTATAACTCCAAAATGCTTATTTTAGAAAGGAAGTGATTTAAATCAATGATCTAATTTTCCACTTTAAGAAACTAGAAAAAAGTGAGCACATTAAACCCAAAGTAACTGGAAGGAAGGAAATGATAGAGATAAGAACAGAAATAAATGAAACAGAAACAGACAAAAACAATTGAGAATATAATAATGCCCATCTGGGTCTTTTGAAAATGTGAATAAAATTCATGAACCCCTCACAAGAATAATTCAGAAAAAAGAGAACATAAATTAACAATATCAGTAATGAAAGAGGAGACATCAGTCAGGTCCTATGGGCATCAAAAGTCTAATAAAGCAGTAGTATAAACAATTTTATGTCAATAAAGTTGGTAAATTTATTGACAATTTGTCAACAAATGTCATTCAAATGGACAAATTTCTAAAAATATGCAATTCATCGACAAAGGAACCCTCATACACTGCTTGTGGGACTGTAAATTGGTGCAGCCACTATGGAAAGCAGTATGGAAGTTCCTCAAAAAATTAAGAATAGAATTACCATTCAACCCAGCAATTCCACTTCTGGGTATCTACCCCCCAAAATCTGAAAACATTTATCTGTAAAGATGTATGTACTCCACTGTTCACTGCAGCATTATTTATAATGGCCAAGACATGGAAACAACCAAAGTGCCTTTGATTGGATAAAGAAGTTGTGGTATATGTACACAATGGAATACTACTTGGCCATAAGAAAAGATGAAATAGTGCTATTTGTGACAACATGGATGGATCTTGAGATTTTCATGCTAAGTGAAATAAGTCAGACAGAAAGGCAAGACCCGAACAAAAAATTGAACAATTTCACTCATATGTGGGATATAAAACTGAAAGCAACAAATGAACAAGACAAACAAAACTCATAGCACTAATAACAGTTTAGTGGTTACCAGAGGATAAGGGGTAAGGGGAAGGTGGAAGAGGGTAAAATATATGGTGATGGAAGGAGAACTGACTCTGGTGGTGAGCACACAATGCAGTATTACAGGTGACGTATTATAGAACTGCACGCTTGAAACCTATATAATGTTGTTAAGCAATGTCACCTCAATACATTTAATTTAAAAAAGAATCAGAAGTATACAAAAGTGACAGAGGACACAGCCATAGTGAGGTATGAATGGTTTGGAGGCCCCAGTTTGAATGTTCCTCTGGGTTTTTCTGGAGGATGCAAAGCTGTGCTGGAAATCTCATAAGAATAGATTTTTCTGTGATGTGTTTTTACTTTCTGCTGCCAACTGGATTGGAAATATCACAAATAAAAGTGTTTCTTGCAGTAAAAAAAAAAAAATTATACAAGATGAAAGGAAAAATCCGAATAGGTTTATGTCAAAGACTTTAAACTTCCTATCAAAATAATTTTCTACAAAGAGAAATCTAGGCCCAGATGGTTTCATTTGGTGAATTCTTTCAAACATCTAAGGAAGAAATATTACCAATCCTACAATACTCTTTTAGAAAATAGAGAAAAAAAAATTTCCAACTCATTTTATGAGGGCAGCATAATTGTAACACCAAAACCAGACAAAGGAGTCAACAGAAAAAGGAACTTATAGACCACTAGCTCTTTAACATAGATGCTGAAATCTTTAACACCGTGTGTCACATTGAGTCCAATGATACATAATTAGGACATATCACGACCACGGGGACTTGACCCTATGAATGTAAAGTTGGTTTACTGTTCTAAAATCAGTATAATCCACATAGTAACTGAACAAAGAAGAAAGTGATATATTCATCTGAATAGATGCATAAAAAGCATTTGACAAAAATTAAAACAAAATTTGACGAAAATTAAGTATTGAAGAAAAATAACTTTTCTCAGGAAACTAGTGATAAACGGAACTTCTTAGTCTGATAAAAGGCATCTCCGGAAACTTTCATGTGCCATAATACTTGCTGTTGAAAGACTGGATGCTTTCCGTCTATTACGGGGACAAATGCAAGGATACGTATCGTCGCACCTATTGAATACGTTCCGGAGCTATTGAATACGTTCCGGAGCTCCTCACCAGTATAGAAAGACACGAAACAGAAATTAAAAACATACAGGTGAGAAATGAGGGAGCGAAACTGTCCCACTCATAGAAAACATGATTGTTTACACAGAAAATGCTAAATTGTTGACAACAAGAACAGCTTATTAAGGCAAATATGTGCATTTAACAAATCTCTGATAAAGTTCAATATTCAAAAATAAAAATTCAATTTCTATATACTAGTAATAAACAATTGAAAAATAAAATTACAAGTTCCTGTGAAATAGCATCAAAAGACATAAAATACTTAGAAATAAAGTTAACAAAAGACATGGAACACATGTGCACTGACAACTATACAACGTTGCTGAGAGAAAACAAGGGTTACCTAAGCAAGTGAAGAGCTATCTATCATGTTCAGGAGGGTAGGAAGGCTCCATATTGTTAAAATCTCACTCATCTCTAATTTGATCTGTATTTTCTACACAATGCCAAACTTAATCCCATGAAAGATTTAAAAGTAGTTGATTGTAACATTGATATGGAAGCACATAGAATACAGACCAGAAAAATAACTGAGAGAGCTTATGATGCTTGGCTGCTTGACTTATTAGAAAACATAGTAATCAAACTGTGTGGCTGTAGCTTCAGAATGTGTAAGTAGAAGAATGGGATAGAGTAGTGATTCTGCCGCCCAGACTTACATGGTCAGTTGATTTTTAACCAAGGCATCTGAGAAGTTCAATGGGAAAAGTAAGTCTTTTCAACAAATATTAGTGGAATAACTTGATACCCATATAGAAAAAAAAGAAACTTGTCCAACCTCACATCATAAACAAAAATTAATTTGAGATGGATCATAGACATAAAAGTATGAATTAAAACTATGAAGTGTTTAAAAGAAAACATTGGAGAACATCTCTAAAAACAGGAGTAGGCAAAGGTTTCTTGGACAGGATATGGAAAACAATATTCACAAGAGAAAATTTTGATTAGACTTAATAAAAGAAAAGCGCTTTCTGCTCATTAAAAATAGTTAAAAAAAGAGACGGAATAAACCCAGACTGGGAGAAAATATTCCCAATTCATGTAGGTGACAGAGGACTTGTATCATGAATATGATTCCTGTACTCAACAACTAAAAGGCAACAATTTAAAAAATGGGCAAGTGACTTGAACAGTCACTTCACCAAGGAAGATATGCCCATGGGCAAGCGAGCACATGGAGAAGTGCTCAACCTCAGCCATCGGAAAGACGCAAATCAAAGCCACCATGGTACCAGCAGACACTCACGGGGATGACCGAACCTTAGGGAAGGAAGCCCTGCACAACATGGGGAGGTAGGGAAGAGAACCTCATCTGCAGGCGACGCAGACCCTGAGCACGCTGTCAGCGAAGCTTGGGCACATACATTTTCTACTCCACCTCTGGATTGGTCCAGCTCATCGAGAAGCACATTCAGTGATGATGTGGGCTCAAGAAAACACAGGACTCGAAGAGGAGGGTAGAGATGCATGCCCGTGGGCTTCCTGGAAACGAGGGCATTTTAGGAATTCCTTCCCACTATCCCCATCTCCATCCACAAGAGAAAAGGGAATGAGCTGAAGGGTGTTGATCAGCGCTCAGTGTCTGCCCAGATGAGCCCCACAGTGGTCGGAGAAGCAAGCCCCAGTGCCACCAGGAGTCTTTCCTTCTTGTTGTCATCGGGTCACAGGAACCCTGGACTCCTTAGAAATACCATGCATTACTCTTCTCTTTGCCACACAAATTAACACTTTAATATATTGATAGTTATTGTGCAGTACACAGCACTCACTGGAAACCTGTCTCATTTAGCGGTTTGTTCTGACCACTGTCCCATTTTCCCCTGTGGGAGAACAGGGTCCTATGTGTAGTTCACACTCCACAGCAACTGGCGCAGTGCCACACAGATACATGCCAATACGGATTAGCTGACTGAAGGGACAAGGCAATGTGTCAGTTTGTTTAGCTGAGATTCACTCCACTCTCCCCCTTGGCACCTGCCGCTTTCTTGGAGGTGAACTGTGACCCGTGGACCATGCGTGGTTTCACACATTTAATGAAAGAAAAATACTCATTGTTAATGGTGTCAACGTGAAATGTGTCCCTCCTCAATTTGATTAGGTAGCTGATTTGTTTTAATATTTCCGAGTCCCTTATGTTCAAAATACGTCTCTAAACCCAACTGTGCTGCAGGATTAATTTGGGAGTTGCATTATTTGAAATGGGAGAGGCCGTTTTTCATGAAATGTTTTGGGTGTAAGTTCGCTGTGCCTCAGAGCTCAGTGTGTCCCCCTTCTGTTGGAAAGAAGACCCTAACACCCGCCGAATGTCCTCATTCCCATTTGAAAGTCAAGGCCACTACAGGGAGACATCGCTGTGATCCAGAAACCCAATGAGCTGGCCTGGGTTCTATCCCAGGTTCCGGGTACAGCTAGGAGACACCTCGTCCGCTCACAACTCATTCTTGATGCAGCCATCTGTCCCTCGGCCCCGTCTCACAGGGCAAGGACAAGTGGGGCACCGCCTGGTCACAGCTCCCGGCTCCTGCCTGGAGTGAGGTGCACACTCACGGCCAAACTCACCAGCAAGCCGGCCCCTCGCAGTGTCCCGTTCCACAGATGTGCATGGAACACCTTCCGACGTTGGTCACCTATCCCGCAGTGCATATTCTCACCTGCGCCAAGCAGGCTGAAACAGGCCATGTTGCCCCTTTTAAGTCACAAAGCTTCAGAAAAGGAGACAAGAAATGTGAAATTTGTTCCATAGAATAAAAATTGTGCCTTTAAAAATGTATTTGCAGCTATGCCCAAATGATAGCGTTCTCACATAAACCTGGGATTAGTAAACACTGTGTACCCTATAAAGAGCCAGACAAGCCCTGGCTGGTCACCCGCTTGGCACTGGATTCATCAAAGCCCCTTCACCCCGTCGCCACCATGAGCGACGCTCTGTGTGCACGGAGGAGCCTCTGCATGGTTTTTCACCTGTTAAAAGGAAGGATTCTTGCGATCTCATACTATGTACAACTTGTTTATGCTGCAAACAGAGAGGTGCCCTTTGGTCTCCTAACAGCTTTGATGTCATGATAGGAAGCTTTTAGCGCCACCCCCTGCCAGACGCGCACCCAAGATATCTGCTTCTCCAGCCTGTGTGCCCAGTGGAAACACACGGGATCCAGTTACGAGCGACTTTTGCTTTCAGTGCTTTTATGAGGAATTTGTTCATTTCTAAACTAACAGGAAGTGGGAGGCATTTGTGGACCCCTTTTGCTAAGGCTTAGAGTTACATCTTGGGCGTGGAGGTGAGGGAAGCCTGCAGAGTCGGCCCAGAGTGTGCGCCCCGCAGCACGTGGGAACAGCAGGCCGCTCCCGGTGTGGAGGGAGTGCTGCCAGTATCCCTCCTTCGCGAGATGACATCCCCTTTGCACAGAGAAATGTGACTTTCCTTCCCTCAAGACGACTAGTCGTCATTTTAATAAATATTAGGTTGGTGCAAAAGTAATTGTGGCTTAAAAAGTTAAAAAAATAACCTGCAAAATCTGCAGTTACTTTTGCACCAACCTAATACTCAAGAAGCACAGTTTTTCTCTCCGTTACAGTCCTGGGTTTGAACTCTGGTCGTAATCTCCCTAAATTTCCTAAGTGTGGCGGCCTGGGCCCCGCCCTGCCTATTTAATTTGGAAACAATCTCAGGCCTTTGAAAGGCTCATGGGTCACCCTAAGGGGTGCCCAGGAGGAGAAGCACAGATCACTGAGTCACGTTTAATGCTATTTTATTCATTTAAAAATATGCTCCTTATTCAAGTACTTCTGAGCACATTTCCGTAAAGAAACCTAAACGCTGCAAACTAGAAAAATCGGAAACAATACCATAGTTGATAGGTTCTTTTTCCATCACTAGAGACTCTGAATAAATACATTTATAGTTGCATAAAAGCTGCATAAATATAGTAAAATTTAGTTTTAACTACTTCAATAGCAACTACTTCAAATGGCTGGTAACATGAGTGACCAAAAGCAGGATTTTAAAGAGTGAATGTTACAAGACAGACAAAATTCTGAGAATGAGGAAACGTCTAACATTCAAACGGTCTGGCAGTTTTCTCTCAGACTTTCTTCTCATTCGTCTTAAAATCTAGAAATCACGGTCTTTTAATTATGCTAAGTTCGGAATTAACATAGCCAGGAGTTTCATGTAACTGGAATGTCAGTTCCTGAAAATAATGCCAATCCATTCAAGATGGGAGTTTCATGGATGTTTCTGGAGTTGGCTGGGGGGTTAAATCTCTCTCTTAAACCAGCCATGTTTGTGGGGCTACAGATTTTCTCTCCTCATCAGTGCCCTGCCTGCACTGCGTGAGCTCTAAGATGAGTCTTCTTTTAGGTCATTTCCGAATGAGGCAATTACATCATGTTTGGTATAATTTTAGTGCTAAGTGTCTCCTATTATGTTCTCATTCTGTAAAGGCTGGTCTTTGCATATATATCTTCTTTCTTACTGACCAGAATGTTTAATTAACGAGAACAGCCCGTCTCACCATCGTGCTGCATAATGACAGCTACTGTACAGCTATTTTTGGTAGGCTGAGCCGGGGGCGGCTGTTCACAGCGCTGAGTACCTGACGTTGCTGATTGTGGAGACGAGTTACTCACAATACCCCATCAGCCGTGATGGGGAGCAGACAAGCTAATTGGCCCACTTGAAGGATACAGCTCCCCAACGAGGGCTGTCTTTCATGGCTCAAGTTCCATTAATCAACAAATTCTCGTTGAGCCCCTGCTGTGTGTCTGGCATGCTGGGGAGATGACAGGGTGCGGGCATGAATCAGGGCCCACGTCCCTGGCCTCTTTTGATTCCGTCGAGAACAAGACAGCACATATGACACTTCTAGTAAAACATCTTGTATTGATGAAAATGATCCCATTATATGCTCAGGAAAGAAGGTGCTCACTCGCAGAGGATGGGCAAAGGCATAAAAGAACATGGAGTAAGACGGCAGTTGTCTGCACTGCACAGGGATTCACGGAACACAGCCTACTCAGAGCGGTATTAGCACCAGGACACGGTGTGTCCTCATGGACGTCGTCGGAATGTCCTGGTCGCAGACAGCAGTGGGTGCCCAAACGCATTCATCCTGGGAGGAAGTCGTCCTCCACACTGGGGTTTGGGCTTTTGTTCTGGTTTTGTCTGTGCTTTCCATTTGTCCTGTGGATTTGCTACAGGAATACAGATTAGACGCAGGTAGAAAAATACAGGTTGGATCCTAGTCAGAACACCAACGTCAGGGTCGGAAGCACAACTTACAGGTACAAGCAGCTTGCATGACACGAGGTTCCACACCGTGGCACACGGACCCCCAGGCAGACCCAGTCATGCCCAGGTGTGCCAGTGCTTTACATTTTTGCTCACCGAGAGGTCTCAGGCTCACAGCAAAACCATGTCCTTTATTCCACTTCCCTGTCCCCACCTGAAGGGAGCCTCTGTGTCCCTGAGGCTGGTGGCCAGTGTCTGCACAGAGAGGATGGGGGGAGGGGCCATGGAGGCTGCCTGTGCTCCCCCCACAGCAGGGAGGGCTCATCACACCCTTTCGTGATCCGATGTTCCATGAAGCCTGAGGCTCGTCCAGACCTCAAAGGAGGGACACTGGAGGATGAGGAGGTGGCTGGTGTGCCATTGGGATAGCGGTGAAGCACTGATGTGGCCAGTGCTGTTTGTGAAAACAATCCTCGTTCGATGCACACGTATGTGACTTGCAGGCCCATTCACGTCTGTAGCCACCAGCCACCCACAGTTGGAGTGGTGGCATGTGCCAGCTTTGCTGTCTCCCCTTCTGGGCGTGCGGCGGGGCCTGGAGCAAGCAGGGTGGGAGTGAGCTGGGCCCCAACCAATATCCGGTGCTGGGTTGTATCTGACACTGACTTTGAACTAAAGCAGTAAGAGGCGAACTAAATATAAGGGCAGGTTTTAAAAAGATCCGAATAAAGGTAACATGAGGCAGAAACCGTTTCAAACAACACCTGATAGTCCACACAGGAACTTTCATTTGGAAGGAAACCGTTCTGCCAAAAAGTGATTAGTTCGCTCCAAGACGGTCTCTCATTTTTAAATTCAGCACCACAATGCAATAAGTCACTCCTTCTTTCATTTCATCCCCACTTATCTGTCCCCCTTGGGCGCATTCCACATACTTTTGATTTGATTTACAAATTTGCTACTGGATTTTAGAGGCATTAGGGAATCTACCCTGCTGCCAAAATGCCCATCACGAGTTTCTCTGTTCAGCTTTTGTGGTGTCGCGTCCACTGTGCCTGTCATCTTATATTCCTGTGGGGACGCCACCTGAGTGTTCATTAACCTCATTGCAGGGCTTACACTGCAGCAGGAGGGATCTGAGTTAGACCCACGCCGTACAGGCCGTCTTTCGACTGTGGGTGCTCTGTGTCCCCAAGAATGTGTCACCACGCAGGGCGGTCCCGGGTGAGATAAGCCTGTTCTCACAGACAGTGTAGAGGGTTGCATGGGATTTTGCGGCTCACTTGTCTGGACACAAGCTCTGTGTCGCACACAGAAGCCCTCGGAGAACCATGAGAGAAGACCTCCCAGGCGGGACTGGGCCGAAAGTAAAAGTGCGACAGAAAGGAGGCTTTGCTTGGGAGTTGACTGGAAATGGCATGAAATATTAGAAGCAACCACTGCCTCCTACATACCATGGGGGGAGGGGGGGGTGAGGGTTGACGTTCATAATGCAGAAGCCTTGCAGAGTGTTTGTTAATTAGATGTATCATAAGCCTCTTCTGCCTCACCGGCTAGGTTTGGGGGGACGGGCGCCGGTGGAGAACACGTTGGAGCTCCATCTGATTGCCACGCTGATTCTGTCCCCACAGATGGTTAAGGATCGATGGGATGTCACTCTGTGCCCAGCCCTGTCCTAGCCAATTCTGTAAACACAAGTTCGCAGAGCTGTTGGTTCCACCCATCAGACCCTTTGTTGAGTGCCTTCTTTGGTTTCTCCTCTGCTCCTCTACATTGGATATGAGAAGCACACTGACTGTCCGCCCCTCCATGGGTCCACCGCCTGCTCTGTCCCAGAATCCCGCTGAGGGCCCCCTGCTTCCTGCCCGTACTCAGCCTCCCGCTCAGTGCTGGGGGGGGGTGTCCTCGTGTGGGTTTTACATACTTATTACTTTCCTGTGTGCTGCTTAGGAATCCTCCAGACGGGCTAATTTTCATTCAGAAGATAACTTCTGACTCCTGACTCTTTAGCAGCATATTTGTATTAAACAAAGTGACAGTAGATTTAGGGGTCTATTTCTAGCTGCCATTTCTGTTCTTCAGTTTGTTTATTGCTTCGCCAATACCACACCATAACTACTGTAACTGTAAAAGGCCTTAAGATTTAGTAGATCATGTCTCCTGCCTTGTTCTTGTTCAGAGTGTCTTCGCTGTTCCTTGCTCTTTGAATTTTCATAAAATTTTAGAATCAGCTTGCCAAGTTTCTAAAAGAAAGTCTCTTGGGTTTTGATTCGGATTGTGTTTAATCCATAGGTCAATTTGGGCGAATCAACATCTTTAGCATATGCAGTTTTCCAATGCACAAATACTTTATATACTTCCAGTTATTCAGTTCTTTCATTTATAGTAACATTTTATGGTTTTCTGCAGATTCTTTTATAGTTATAGATTTTATTTGATGCTGTTTCGAAATGGCATTTGTTTGTTTACACTCTCCTAAAGAAGAGCCCGAGGGAAGAATATGGGAGGACGTAGTTTATTTAGAAGGTGACCCTGAGACTCAGAGCCGGAGTGGTCAGGGAAGAGGGGGATGCCAAGAAAGCAGGACATATTGGACTAGCACCCTGTGGACAGTTGGGGCTCAGCCTGGGAGAACGGAGAATGGACCCTCGATTGTCCCACCAGGACAGGCGAGCCGTTTGCCAACAGGCACAGTCTGAGTGGTGGAGCGTTGACTCTGGCGCCATCACTGTCCCTGCACGTCTGCTTTTCTCTGTGTTCAGGCTGGGATGACTTCTGCGGCTTGGGCAGGAACGCAGACCCCACAGTGTGAGCTTGCTGTGGACGCGGTGATAGGCGTGGAACTGTCCGCTGCAGCTGTGCTGAAACCACGGTACCGAGCGGAGGGAGCACGGGGCACTGCAAGCGTTTCCTGCATCATCTTTTTCTAAAATTATTATTTCTGCTCGTTGTCCGTGAAAGATAGCCAATCGATTTTTATATATTGACCACAATCTAGTGACCCTCCTGAATCCACTTATTCTAATAATTTGTCTGCAGGTTCTCTTGGATGTTATACTCACAACATTGCCTCATCTGTGAATAATGACGGTTTTGTTTCCTCTGCACCGATTCTTATGACTTTTATTGCATTTTCTTGTCTTATTGAAGGATCTCGAGCTCCAGTGCAGTGTAGAACAGAAGTGGTGAAGACAGGCAGTCTTTCCCGCCTCACAGAGAAAGCTTCAATGTCACAATTAGAGTGCTTGAGGGTGTGGATTTCAAGCTGAGCGCACTCTCTTCTACTCAGACTTTTGTAGAAGTTTCTGATCATAAGTGGATGTTGAATTTTACCATTTTTTAACTCTATGGAGATGCTTTTTTCCCTATTTTCTTGTGGGGAATTCCTTTGCAACCCACTACTGTTCAGTTATTATCCAAAGCTCATTTGCAAGAAATGACATTGATGGAGAAACCTCTGGTAGATTTTTAGTTCATCCATTCATTACACTAAAGAATGATAAGAACAATTGTTCTAGTCCGGCACTTCTCCATTTTATTGTTATTTTGTATAGGTTACCCACAGACCTCTGGTGACACCTCTGGGCCCCTTGTCAGAATAAGATTTCTCAATGCATAAAAGAAAACATATAGGATTTCAAGTGAAACATACCTGTTCCAGAAGAGGCACTGTCTTTTGCTTGCCTCAGTTGTGCCGCTTGCTTTGACGCTGTGAATCGTCAGCATCGTTGCCCTTTCACTCCGATTGCTGCGTAGTGTGGGTCCAGACTTGCAGCCCACGTCGGCCCAATCCAGGCCCTCAGGGTGCCGGGGGGGCAATGTCCCCCTTAGTCTGTCTCATTTTTCCTGTCACTGTTCCTTCTTCTGATCATCGCACTCATTTCTAATTGTATTGTATTGTGCTGTGCCTGCTTCTAAAACCTCCATTAATCGTGTTCTTTGTGAGTGAGGCGTGTTTTCCCGAGCCTGTGTTAGGTTGGAGGGTCAGGGCTAAACACACAGCTGGGTCCTTCTCTTCCTGCCTGGTGGGACCATGCCCGGCAGCAGCACTCGGCTGCCCCCCCTGATGGTCGCAGTCCAGTGTGGGCCTGTGGCTGCACGACCCAGCGACGATGGAGTCCCAGCAGGGAGGCGGTGTGTCTATGTGGGGCTCCTGGGCGGCAGGGGCAGCCCCTCACTCTGGCTCCAGCAGAGCCCAGTGCTTCAACTGTTGTGGGCACGGAGAGGTGACCTGAGGCTAGTGCCGCCTGCCGACAAAAGCTGCCCCTTGCGCCGCCCAATGAACTGAACACATCCCAGGTTGCTGGGATTCCTTAAACCGTTGCTGGCCAAATGGCACGCTTACTCCTACGTCTGAGTGGGGGGCACACCCCGTTCTTAAACTCTGCTCTCTGCACTGTACCCAGTTAGTAAGTTCTGTCAGATAGCAGCTTTAACAGAGGCGGCTGTGTTTAGTAAAAGCTTTTTGTGAGAGGTCTCAGGGGCTCTGCACCTCGCACCCCATCCTCCAGGTGGCAAGGCCAGCTCCTGCCACTCATTGTCTGCCACAGGCCAGGTTTCTTTGGTGTCAGGGACTGTCCATCCCAGACCACCTGAGCCAGACCTCAGGGCGTGTTTGGGAAGCCCTGTCCTTGGTGAACAGGAGACATGTAACACGCCATTGCCCTTTGAGAACATGGAGAATAGAATCGTTTTGGTGATTTCTTTTTAATTAAAAAATGACACAATTTACGTGCTGTCTCCATACAAGAGTATGTTACCTTTCAAGCACAGTGTTGCTGGCACAATAAGTATCCAGCTGCAGGTGACCTTTCCCAGGGCAGCCGCTAGGAGCAAGCCACAGCCCTCACCCACGGAGGGAGGGACAGCGGTGTGGTCCCATGCTGTGGCATTTCATTCCTCCGCAAAGGGCTCTGGGCTTGGAATGGGGCACAAGCCACAGGCTCCACGGCCCTTCTGAATTCCGAGCATACTTGCAAACCTCTGCTTCTTCTGAGTCATGGCTTATCTCTGACACGCACGACTGTTCCATCAGGCAAGGGTCCGAGAGAAGCAGCCCTCGCCTGGTACTCGTCTTTCCTTCGGCCCAAACACATCAGAGTCGTGTACGACTGTGCACACTTTCTAGCTCAGATGGACACTTGGTCGTGAGTGACAAAACCGTTGTGATTTTGCGAAAGCCCATTAAGTTTTGGCACCTGATACGTATTGCTTGATGTCATTACAATCAACACCTGCTCTGCAGGGGCGGCCGGCTGGGAAAGCCACACGTGTTGAGATTAATCGGAGGGAAGTGATGAAAGGCAGCTGCTGCCTGGTCAGTGCGCTCTCTGGCCGGGCACCTGCTCCCCGCCCCAGCGCTGCCCAGGCCTGAGCGGTGTGAGTGGGCAGAGCCCATAAGGCCGCCCTGCACGGGCAGCGAGGGAGCGGCAGGAAGCGTGCTCACACCTATATCTGCAGCCGTGGCCTAGACAGTCAACCCAGTTCTACGGCGGCAGACTCAGCCTCCACGGAGACCCTGGGCTCTTTGAAGCTGAGACACGGGTTTTCTTTCAGCAGCACCTGGCATTTTCTTGAGCATGGAAAATCCCGCCCACCCCCTGCCGTGAGGTTGGGTCCCACCACCGCAGGGTTAGGGTGCAGGGTGGGGCAGAACCATGGCGTTGGCCGTCGGTGGGGTGGGCTCTCTGCTGGGTGCCCTTTCAGGAGCCTTGGCGCCTGCAGAGCATGGTGAGAACTGACTGCATTCCAGCTTCCAGAAGGAATAATTCACAGCACGTGGTCCGACTGAGGCAGAGCGCAGTCACCTTTCCAGAGAAAGAGGAAACGCTAGCGATGCCAGGGAGACCAGAAAGCATCTGCCTCACCTTCCCCCGAGCCCTCCCGGGGCCCCGGGTGGACCAAGCACATGTCGCCTCCAGCACAGCAGGACCGACGCGAGCCTGCTTTCCGAGAAAGGTGCGGTGGGCACTGCTGTTGGGCAGGTTGCCTGGGCTAACTGCTAGTAGAGGGGACTGAGGACATCCCCAGGGGCCCCAAACTCCACAGCGGCCCTGTGGACTGGAGCCCGAGGGGTGGGCAGACCCCCAGGGCTGAGGCATCAGCGGCCACGCTGGGGGACCTTCCATCTCAGGAGACGGAAGGGCATCATGTGGCCAGTGACACAGCATGAGATGAGCACGGACAGGAGACCGTGACTCGTTCTGACACCTGCAGCTGGAATGTGGGTCTGCCCACAGCCCCCGGCAGTGCTGCCCTCTGGGTAGGGCCGCTCTGAGGTCAGAAAGGCCCGCTGTGAGCCCCGCTCTCCCTCCTTTGCTGCTTCTCATCAGGAATGAGACATCACCTGCCTGCCCTTGACTGTGTCCTGATGTAATAGGGGGGATCGTACCGTCATCGTGTGTGACGCTCTGTGAGGTGGTGGCCCATGGGCGGCGCTTGGCCTCACGCCTGCCCGTTGGCACGCCCCGCGTGTTAGTTACTGCCGAGGGAGCGGTGGGAGGTGACTGCACAAAGCCGGCAGGCCCGAGGAGCGCGGCAGCGAGCTCATGCCCCGTGTCTCCGTCCCCCGTCCCGGGCACAGCCACCTCGCTCAGCCTCCTAATCTCATTCGGTATTTCATGCCTCTGGTACTGGAGTGTCAGGTGTTCTCACACAATCTGAAGCTGAATGCCAGACAAAACACAAACATGGGACGGGTGGAGGCACTGCGACGGGAGCGCCGCAGGTGGGTGTTTCCTCAGTTCATGGCCATTGGTGCTGTTCCCACCTCTCCGGTGACAGACTCTCCAGGAAGGGGAGCCGAGCAGCTTCCGGAGGAGGCAGGGGACAGGCCCGACCTTCACGGTGATGGCTTTCCCACAGACGAGTGTTGGCGGTGTCTGTGGTGCCTGCCGCGTCCCGAGGGTGGTGGCCGCGGAGCTCTCGGCCGGCTGTCGGGCACAGGCTGTCACAAGCAGAGCTGCTGCTGCCTGGACGGCTCTTCCCCAGCCAGACGAGTCCATTCTGAGGTTGTGTCAGTGGGGCTGAGGTTTAGTTACTGAAAGTCACGATGCACATGGGTTGTTGTATCTCGGTGACAGCTGGCACAATTAATTTTGAACCAAGTATCTGTGTCAACTGTATCCACTGAATGCAGGCGGTCTCAGAGTTGGCACCTTGGTGTGCCAGGAGCACACGATGGCTCCGGGCCTCCCCTCTGCCTGTATCTCCCCGAGGCTCTGGGTGGGGACAGCTGGAAGGTGCTCCCAGGGGCCCCGGGCATGGCCCAGCTTTGCACCCTCCACCCTGTTATCATGGGAGGGTCGGCGGTCAACAATGGCTTCCAAAGGTATCAGCAGGTAACCAGCACTTCTGATTGCAGGACAAATGGCCTTTGGACAGGTGGTTGATGGTCAGTAGATGGCCTCTCAGAACGTCCGCCTGCTGACCTTGTCACACAGGCAAACGGACGCACAAGGACAGTGTGGAAGGGCAGCTTGGCCGGTTCTGAAAGCTTCCCGTTGCCCAGCTCACAAGATCAACCCACACCTCGTTCCCAAGGCCAAGAGACCCACTTCCTGGGACGTGCGCAGGAGGCCTCCAGACTCACCCTGGCGGTCCTGTGCTTCTGACCGCGCCTGGTGTGTGGCTCTCAGTTGGAGGAAGCTGTAAGGACAGAGCCGTGTCATTGCTTGTGACAGTGCCATGAAATGTACTGCGAACTCAAGAGCCTGAAATTCCAAGGTCCAGGGCTCAGTGTGTAAGGAGACTCCCATCCAGGGCGTGGGAGGGTTTGATGAAGAGCATTGGACCCTCTTTTCGGGATGGCAGTGGGGCGTGTGGGGAGGGGCTCAGCCAGAGGCCACAGTGTTCATGAGCACTTCCCATCACTGGGCAGGATGCTGTTTATACCATTCAGACCATCACACGTTTTCTAGGAAATTGTACAGTTTCTGACCATTCTCCTTCTGAAGACAGCTTAAACAATTACTCTGGTTTGGGGCTCATCTTTTAAGAGCATGAGCAACTGGCATGGTTATTACTGCTGTGACTATTCTTCCAGAGTTCAGCCTTGTTCCTGGAATGCAAGAAAGGAAGTTTAAGTGTTTCTTCTATGGTTTTGAATCAACAAAAATGAGGAGCATATAGGAAAAGAACAGACCCGTGGCGCTGAGTCATCGTCCGACCGTGTGGCTGGGGCAATCCTCCATGCTCTGCTCTCTCTCCAGGGCAAGTGCCCTGTCCTCCTTTGAAGGATGCTATCGCCTCGGCTGTTTCAGATGCCTGAGAGTTAAAAGCTACCTCTTGAACCTGCGGTCCTTTAAAATTTACGGAGAAACATGCTACATCAGGCTCGACGAGGCCGGCCCCGCGTAAAGTCAACACTCGCCTGAGAGCAAACACCGTCTTCGAATGCAAGGTCAAAGCGAAAGAATGCATCCCCTCTCTCCCCAGCCACTCGTCTCCCTTCAAAGGCTGAGCTGGTGACCTGGCTCCCTGGGCAGGTCGAATGCGTGTCATAGCAGACACTGGAGTTAATATTCAACTACAAATTAATAGATTAGATAACTCTTACATGCTTCTAGTGCCAATTAATTTAATAGCTGCTTCCCCTCCTTTGACAAGGAGGGGACAGGGTGCCCAGTGTCCTGTGGTGAGCTCTCCGGTAGTCCTCTGTGCTGCCATCGCCACCCACCGACCGCCTGGCTGACATGCTGTGCTCTGCTCTGCTGCCAGCTAGCGCTCTCCGAGCAGGGCCATTAAAGCGCGCAGGGGACCCGCTCCGTGTTGGCAGGGTTATGCCAGCTCACGCTAGAATAACAGTGATGCCGTGGTATTTGTTTGAAAATGAAAGGATTATATGGTCTTTGTAAAATGAGGAATTTAGTTTTGGGGAGGGGCAGGGCGGTGGTGATTCATTTTTTGTTGATGTTCCTATGAGTCCTTTGATATGTGAGCTTCTGTCACCGAGTATCAGGACACTTGTAATTTCTTGAATCAACCAAGATGAAATACACACGGCCTCTGATAATTCATGTTAGAAACTCATCGTGCAACATAAACGCCCGAGCTTCTTGCAGGATGAGAACGGGGAAGGGCTGTTTAGTCCTTACAAATCTGTAGGTAGTTCAGCTGTGTGTTCTGGGGGGAAGAAGCCGCACTTCTCTCTCTTCACTGATTGATGGGAAGAGGAATATTTTTTTGTGCTTTCAGTTTTGTTCCATGAAGAGACGATAAAAGCAGTTCCTCCTCAAGAGTTTTGGTCCCTTTCCTGGGGAAAGCTGGTCCTGCCTCCAGGACAGCACATGTCCCCTCCTATCAGTGCTCTGAAGTCTAGAATCCTCGTGAAGGCTCGTTTCCAGAGAGGGAGAGCTGAACTTCGGGGCTGATAAAAACTTCACCTTCATCCAACTTGCTTTTTCTCACCTCTTACCAGTGGGAGGCATCCTCGGACTCGCACTCTGACATGTGTTTCCTCGCACACACCCGCCCCCTCCTCTGTCCTGGAGTCCCCAAGAGTCCCCAGGGACCACTGGGTCTGTGTTCCTCCCACTTTACCCCCCCACGCCTGGGACGTGGTGCAGGGCCCAGCACCTGGGGACCCTGACTTTGCATTTGTGGGTTGTCAGATGCATGAATGCAGACCACCCTTCTCCAGATGACCACACTGAGGTTCCCGGAGTCGAGATGACGGTCCCCTGGCCACCCAGCCGCAGATCTGGGCCTCAGACACAGGTCTCTGGACTCTGGATTCAGAACCGTTAAAGAATTCGGCATGTTTACACACACACTGGCTGACGGTTGCTTTTCCCATGAGAAGTAAACAAATAGCAGGTGACAAATGTCTGCCAAACAAAGCCCACCTTGGCCGTCATCCCCCCGGAAGCAAAACGCAGGCAGGTCCCCTGAGAAACTTAATTTATCACTTTCTGTGAGTGATGGTGTCGCTTGCATTTCTCTCTGTTAGTTTTTCTTTCTTGTTTCTAGTGCTGCCATGTAATACATTGACTCTAAGAACGCTGTCTGAAAAATTAGAATGGAAGCTGGCTGTATCATCAGCTAGTGGAATAATACTTTAGAGTCTCGGGAAGGTCCTGGCTCTCGTTGCTAGAACACCCGAGGCACAGGGAGTGTTACTGCTCAGGGCAGTCGGTGACAGAGCCGCTGACCAGTGTCATTGTCCAACACACTCACATTCCTGGTCGTGGCTTTCAGGAGTGCTGCCAAAGCCAGGCCTGCGCAGAACACGCTGGCTCTCACAAGGCACCCTTTCTCATTGTTTCCTCCGCGGGAGCCGTTCCTGGCTGGGTCAGGTCCTCTCCTGGGTTCTGTTTTGGATTTTATCTGTCTCCGAGATGGGTATTTCCTTTGCAAAACAAAGTTCATTACTGAGCCAGCTGGTAATCAGAAAGAACGGAAAAATGGAGTTATTCATTTCCGCTATTAATTATGCAACGGGTCGTATGGCTGCTGCAGTTCTGATGAGCAGGGTGTACACGGAAGCACTGGGTCTCCTTTCTCAGCCCTGGGAGGGCTCTGTGGGACTTTGTGGGTTCCTTGCCTCGGTTTACTTATCTCTAAGTGGAGAGTGCTGATGCGCTGTAGGGAGAGTGAGATCAGCAGTAAGAAAATGGGGTGATGTCTTGAAGATCAGTAAGCTGTGAGCCATTTGCTGTGTTTTCTCTTGAACCTGATATTCAGGACTCTGCACTTCTAGCCCCAAACCCCTCTTTCCCACTGTCTCGTGAAGTCTGCCCCTCCCAGCCTTTTACTCACATTCTCCTTTTCATTCACTCACTGGTGTTCTGACCACACCTGGCGGACTGAGCAGAGTCGGGAGCAGAGAGAGCGCCGTGTAAACAGAGGCAGAGTTGTCCCTTTCGTCTCTCACACATCCACACATGTACACACAGCTATGCAGGTACACAGACACGCAGACACACACATACGCAGACATACAAACATACACAGATATGTGTGCACGTCCATGCACACACACGCACACACCCCTCTGAGTATTTTGTGTTTATTCCTGAATCCAGTCTTTCTCTGCTCTTTACCCATTTCTAGCTCCCTGATTGGGGAGAAAACGAAGCAGAAAGCATTTTTTATTTTACCCTAAGAAAGCAGACAGGCTGTAATTTATCTCTAAAAGGGGCTTCACTAAAATCTAAAGAAAATGACAGGCAAAGAGCAGGTCAGAATGCAGATAGCCCCTGGCTGTGGGGGACCCCCGTGCCCGCTGCTGCCGGGTGGAAGGTACCTCCACACGCTCACGGACTCTCTCAGCCTGGTCTCATCCTTGTGACAGCACAGTTTTAGTTTCCTGGGTGAGGTCATCACAGCATACTTTGAAGCCCTGAGTGGCCACATGTCATCCCCACAGAGCTGCCGGGCCCTACTCACTGGCCCCAGGGGAGAGAAGCTTTTCCTAAGCAGGCATCTGGCCTGCCGCGGTGGCCCTCATGGCGCTGGTGGCCTCAGACCTTGGGAAGGCGGGCTGTTACAGTTTCCTTCTTTGCATTTACAATTTCACTAAAAATTTGTGGAGAAATTCCCATTTAGAATTAGCTCTGTAAAGATGGCAGTTTCCATCTTACCCTCTTGAAAATCACTCCAAAGCAGCAAGAAGAATGAGAACAAAAATGCAAAGTGCATCTTTACAACAAAATCAGGAGACATCTGTAAGTCTGAAATACAATATTCAAGGGAAGGCTGCCAAGGAGAGAGAAGGTCGGAGAGGGGCCCAGGAAGACTTCCAGGGAGACGTCCCCAGCTGCAGACCCAGGACATGTAGACAGAGCCACCCTCTCCAGAGTAAGTGGCTTATCCCACAGGAAAACTGTGAGAGGAGATGACTGGGCCAACGGCAGGTATCCCGGGTGCCATGTGGCGTACAGTCTCGAGAAGCAGAGAAGGCAGGGTTAAACTGCAAAATGATGCAGTAAGCTACATTTGTAAAAATAAAAAACCCAAACAATTGTGTGTATCAGTGTGTCCGTGAGGCCAAGTGGTAGAAGCTGCACACTTGCAGCAGCCCGGTGCTGTCTAGAACCAAGGACAGCTAAGTGACCCTGGACACGAGAGTGTTCCTATTTACGTAGAAGATGACCTTGGATTTTCCACCACACGTGGCTTCATCAAAGGACTCATAGGAAGAAATCTCCTCATTCAATGATAAATTATAATTTGAAAGGTCTATTTAAAATACCAAAGAGAAATGTATGAAATTAACAGGATGAACAGATAGCAAGTGAAAACTCCTATCTGAAAAATATTGCTTAGAGATAGGTGACAGTTGTGACCAAATATATCATCATGACTTTTTAAAAGCAATAATGCAGTTTACCTCAATAAAACAAGAGCACAAATACAAAATATAAGAGCTCAGGAGAAAAAAAGGTCTAATAGCAGGTGATCATCAAGCATAGCTTGCCAGATTTCAGGAAAGAACTGAGTAAAATTGTTGTATGACCCAGCCATCCCATCTCTGGGTATCTAACCAAAGGAAATGAAACCAGTATCTCAAAGACATATCTGCACCCCCGTGTCCATTGCAGCATTATTCATAGTAGCCAAGATGTGGAAACAACCTGTGTCCATCGGGACGAATGGGTAAAACAGATTGTAGATACATATAATCTTATAATCTCTGTAATCATTTTGCTTCATTGAGAACTGGAGTCACTTCTTACATCATCTCTAGTCCTTTAAACAAGGCATATACAGAGTCTTACAAGTGCCTTAAATTGTCACTAAACCAAGTACACTTTTGCCTTGAGCCAGGCACTCTGCCTCCCACAGGTGACACACTTGCAGCCCCTTTCCTACATGCTGCTCACTCCTACCCCTTTGCCCTCACTCCTGCTGCCTTTCATTGCCTCAACTGTCCCTGCTTTCTGTTCAGTGGTGCAAATTTTACACTCTTCCCCATCAGCTTAAGTCTCATTCATTGTTTTTTCCTCTCTAAATCTTTTCAATGACTTCAGCCAAATCATAGTCTCTTCATCAAAATTCCTGTTTGGAACATTGATCTTCAAATTCTTTTGATTTGAAAGTCTTGGCTCCTTATTAAATGATAAATTCCTTGAATACCTTTTCTAATGTCTTGTAAACAGCGCCTGAAATAAAGCTTGGTATAGAGTAAAGGGTCAGTAACCATCTTTTTGTTGATTGATGGACATGCTTGGAGGGTACTGTGAAGGGCAAGCGGTAAGCAGGTTGCCCGGCTGATCCGCGGTATCGCCAGTGCAGTCTCTGTCTGGTTGTGTTTAATGGCTTCGCAGGTGTTCAGTAGTCTGTACTCGTGTGCATTTCCTCAATTGCTCTCGTGTACCCATAACTGATTCAGGGGATATGCGGGTTAGAATACTAGTGGTTTAGAAGGATGGAAACTTGAGTGGTAGTAGATTAATAATTGCTGTAAAAGTGAAAGCAGAGAAGAGTTTGGCAAGAGCAATGGTAATGATTCTCTGTGAAGCATAATCCTGAGAAAAGAGGAGTCACCTTCCCTAAAATGCCCTCTCTGTCCTTCCCACGTTGTGATTTTTCTCTTTAAAACCTTCACCTTTCGGCAGTGTCACTAACACAGAGATGGGATTGTTTTTCCTGGGCCAACCTCTGCCTAACTGATAAATTGCAACAGAAAATTAAGCTGGAGAGGAAAGAATTGAGTTTGGCAGGTGAAATTAGTACCTAACACATATCGCTCTTCGACACCCATCACCTGTGCCCGTTGACACTGCTTGGCCATCCCAAATGAGTGACTGACACTCTTTGTGACAGATAAAAGAGTGAGAGGAAGGCTTTTTAAAGCAAAAATAATAGAGGATTTTAGAGATTTTTTTTATATTGCTCAGAAGGAAAGATATGCCTGAAACTGGCAAAAACGGGATCCAAAGCCTGGGGTTTTATAAAGGTTGGTATATCCCCTTTTCTCCTTCAGTTTCACTCCCAAGCCCACCTCATCAATGAAGTCTTCTCTGAGAACAGACAATCTACGGCCCAGGGGTGACATTACTAAGGAGTTAAAATTCCTCGGTGTATATGAAGGATGGAGGCCTGGGCAGGGTGACTGGGTCTCCCGAGACCTCTGATCCACACGTTCCTCCTCCTCCCAATGGCACCCGTTTCCATACTCGGTTTATCTGAGCATTTAACCAGCGTGCCTGCTTTTGTCTATACCTTGTCGTCTCTGTTAGGTGTACAGGCTACTCCATGGCAGAGAGCATTTGTCATATATTTTTATTTCTGTTTACACTCCCCGTTGTAGCGTGTTCCTAGATAGCAAATGGTGCTCAGTGCTGGCTGGACTTCCATGTGTATAAGTAAATTACTGTTAAAAGATAAGCTGAGGCATATTAGAATTTTTAAGTGTTGATTTGAGCAAACGTTGGTTCCAGCCAGGCAGCACCAAACCGGAAGTGGTCATGGGAGCACCCAACTGACGGGCTCAGGGAGAGGCTTCGGAAAGGAAAGATGGGAGTTAAGTAAGGACGCTATCGATTGGCTGTCTATTCAACCCCCGAGGAGGCCATTTGTGATGGGTTGTCCTTAGGCTTCGATTGTAACCTTAAGGAACGTGCGGGTCCAACTTTGGTTTGCTTCCATAGGCTGCACCACGTCAGGCCCATGGCCTCCTGGCTGATTGCTTCAATATTACCAGTTGCTGGAACTGGCATAGGCAGTTAAGCTCCTGAATTGGGGTCCAGTTAAAACGGTGCTTCCGGGTTGCTGTGTCTGTAGCTTGCCCCATATTCCCGTACATTTCTTTGTATCCGTGGACAGGCTCTTTATTTTAGAGACCCGGGCAATGTCACAGTGGGGAAGTGCTCTGTGTCTGAATGCCCACAGGGCTCACTATGCATTTGTGAATGAGGACACCATCACTCCCACGTGCAGTCCACACATCACGGGAAGCTGTGAGGAGCACAGCCAGAAGAACCATGTCCTGGACTTTGTTCGAGCCTGCCCCTCACTGCAGTGTGACTTGGGCAGAAAATCAGCCACCTGGGTCTTCTTTCTCTGAGAAATGAAAAATGGAGATTAGGTGTCTCCAGTGGCCCTTCCAGCTCCGACATCTGTGCTGGAGCCCAGAAGAAACAGGAGATCTTTCTCGGAATCCATCCATCCTCCAGATGGAAGGAGGAACCCCAGAAGACACTGAAATACACTTGGGGAATTTACGCCCTGCGACCTGGGCCATTATCGCTGTCACCCTCACAATCAGAGCACCTTGAAATGCCCCCTGTCAGTCTGCCCTAATTTCCATAATAACTCATAGCTCTAAAGAGAGTCTCACCAAGGAGACTGAAGTTGTTTTCAAACAAGTTCTTGTCCAGAAGCCTATTATCTATTGGAAATCAGCCATTGTGATTCAGTAAAGTCCTTTCTGCATTTCCACATATTTTCTTTAATAAAAATTGAAGTTCTTATTAAAATAACATAACTGAAATAAGGACTCCTGCTTCCAACATGTGGTCTTATGTTATTTTTCCAGCCAGACCCAGCTTTGCCTTTAATGACAGTTATGCTTTTGTATCTCGGTCTAGAAACATCGATGTGAAGGTTTCGGGCTAATGGTGCAAAATGGTGTGTGGAGCCTGTGTGCAGAGTAGAACTGCTCCCCAATGTCAGCGGGCCGTGGCGGGAGGGCGACCCAGAAGCTCCCAGCATCTCTGTTGTGTACCCAGCCAGCAGTGTTTGTGCTTCTTACCAGGCAGTAAAAATGGTGGCCTAATAATATTTCCCACGATGGATCTTTTTTCTGATGGTTTTTGACATCTCTGCAGCTGCTTATGTCACTTTTCTTGCCGAAATCTCCTGAATAATTCGGCCGACCTCATCAAGCAATGACATGACCACGATTGCCTGACCATGGTGGCCTACCGATCCCATGTTCCTTGGGGCTGCAGTGGTTATGGCTCAGAAAGTGTGCAGGCATGCGTCCTCTCAGTTATGTGGACTGCACGGCCCCTTCGGGGACTGTCAGAGGCCATTCCTCCTCGGAACACCACTGCGTCTTGGTTATTTCTCTGTTCGAGAGCATCTGGCAGCAGAATTAACAGGAGATGGAACTGTGCGTTAGGAATTCTTCAGTTTTGAGAGAACAGCTGCCACCTCTGAAAAATGCACTCGGTGCAGTTAGAGACGGGAACCAGAGCACAGCAGATGACGTGACTACTTCCACGCCACTGCAGTCCCATCTCTAGGCTTCAGCTTCCTTCCCTGTCTTCACCAAGAGTGGCATCTGCCAGGCCCTCTGCTCCTCCACATTCGGCGTGTCCACTGAGCCTTGGCCCCAGTGGAGCCCGTGGACACCCCATGTCCTCAGCCCTCACTCTTTTCCCCAGGACTCCAAGCACTCATGGTCTGGATACTTCCGAGGATAAGGCTGGTTACATTGCAAGTTACCTTCCTGGACATAATCATCAGGGAAATGTAAATCAAAACCACAGTGAGATCCCCCTTCACACTGTTAGGATGGCTTCTTATCAAACACATACAAGATAACAAGTGCTGGAGAGGATGTGGCGAAAAGGGACCCTCGTGCCGTGTTGGTGGGAATGTACACTGGTACAGTCCATGGAGGGCAGTGTGGGCGATCCTCAAAAGACTAAAAATAGAACGAGCCCATGACGCAGCCATCCCTCTCTTGCGTATGTATCCAAGGGAAATGAACTCAGTGCCTTGAAGTGATGCCCATGCTCCCATTCTCACTGCAGCATCGCTTCCAGTAGCCAACATATGGACACAACCTACGTGCCCATCAATGGATAAAGAAATCGTGAGATATGATGTTCACCTAATGATGGAAAACTTTATTCTGCACCAAAATATCTGGAAAAAGATGCTGCACTTGGGGCACATTACAGATGAGGAACGATTCATATACGGTGAGGACGAAACTCATCCCAGCTATTACCAGATGGCTACTCCAAATGACCATTGTTTACCTGAAAGTAAACATGGTTTGCCACAGTGACAGCTGCTGGAAGTACTGTGACAGCATATATATATGTATATGTATATTACTCAGCCTTTAGAAAAGAAAGATCCTGCCACGTGTGACAACATACATGCACGTGGAGGACATGCCAAGTGACACAAGCCAGACACAGAAGGAAATGAGAGTCATGATCTCACTTAAACGTGGAGTCTGAAAAGGCTGAATATGGAGAAGTAGAGGGTAGAACAGTGGTTCCCCGGGGTTGGGAGGCGTGGCAAATGGATGTGGTCAATGGGCAGAATGGCAGTTACGTAGGATGTGTAGGATTCCGTAGGATCCATAAGTCTAGAGACTGAATACACAGGATCATCATGTTGTAACTGAAACATATAACAATTCTTATTAAATTTCATTTAAAGTGAACTGGGTGGAATCTTTGCTCGCCTCACTGTACCCAGCATGGTGCCACCCCTGATGGGGACTCCATGAACACGCATTGGGTGCTACCTATTTGACTTCCTGGTTTAGAGCTGACCCTGATTCCGTGTGGGAAGTGAGGACAGAGCCGGGTTTGTAGTTAGGAGAGAAGAGCACACGCATGTCCCCACTCCTTCCTTGTGCTTTGCTGTGAGAACCCTGAAGGGATGTGGTCATGGTCAGACAGCAGAGGAGGCCACTCCTGACAACCCGCATGGCAAAGCCAGCTGCCCATGGGGTTTGGCAGACGTGTGCTGGCCTCACGCCGCAGACGGGCCTGGCCCCGCGGGCGTCCCACAGCCATGTGAGGGTTTCCTGCGAGAACTCCCTCCCTGGCGGGTGGAGGGCCCTGCTGACCATGGCGCCTGGCCCTCATTGTCCTGGAGATGTCCATGGTGGCACAAGTGACTTCGTCGGCCCTGCTCACGGGTGGCCATGTTGCTCCCTCTCAGAATAGTCTTGAATATGCTCCTGTCTGGGAAGATACTAGAAAAGCCCTGACAGACAGAGCATTCAGCTGGGAATGTCCTATTTTAGGTGCTATTTTATGACTCAAGCGTTGACTTCTTGGAAATGATGTCATCAAAAAGTTGCCTGAAAGTGGGATCTTCCAACTCTAAAGCCAGTTCTTTATTGACCTATGTAGTCATTTCAGAGAAGGAAATCCTACCCTAATTTCTGATTGATTTTCAATCAACGTCAGCTACTAACACATTAAAACTCTCCCCTCCGGGTTCCTTTGACAAGTAATTAACAAGCTATAGCCAGTGCATATTGATGCTCGCAAGTTATTTGAAGGAAACACTGAGAGAGGCATTTTGTAAAGCAAAATCCATCACCTGCTTCCCGGGGTTATTGCAGAAAGAATCGCACAAATGGAGCTTTTCAAATTAAGTTAAATTAATAAGCAATCATCACGTTTCTACTATGTCCCTATTTTTAGTCCTGGGGTTGCAATCATTAATTTCAGTAAGTCCTACTGTCACCATTCCTTCCTGGTTGGAGTCGCTCATCTCTTCTCCTGCAGGCTCAGCCCCATAGGGCGGGCTCCCCAAGGCCCCACCTAGGGCAGAAGGCATCAGGCAGCTTCAGTCCTGCTGGTCATTGCCCTGTGGCCCCCCGGCGGCACCTGTCCCCATCGCCTGACCTATGGTACTATGGGCTGTGTTTTGAAGCCCGCCCAGGTGTGGGGGCCCGCGTCTATCTGTATCTATCAGCCGGTTCATTTTCTGAAGCCTGAATAGTGGAATGACTGCTTACTCAGAGCCACATCCCAATATCTCCTGCTCTTTTGGCTTTATTGTGGCACGTCCTCCCCAAAGGGACTCTGCTGGGTGGTGGTGGTGGCCTTAACAAAACCCGAGTTCTGTGTCCGGTGCTTCCTTGATGGTCGTTTTCTCAGTTTGCGTCCTGTGGGAACCCAGCTTCTTTTCCCCATCGCGGGGCTCTCGGAGAGTCTGTGTGGTCTCCTCTGCACCCCTCCCAGCACTGCATTTCCACCTCTGAGCTGCTCTCACCCCCTGCCCTCAGGTCTAGCTCGTACCCCAAGAATAAGGAGAACCCTGTGGGTCAGAGTGGGGGGGCCTCCGTCTCTCCCTGCCCTCTCATGGCTGAGGGCAGCGTGGGTCACAATGAGGGTTGACCTGGACCTGCTTTTCAGCCTCACATCTCCACTTCTTAAGTGTGAGACTTCAGATTGCTGGGTTAACCTCTTCGAACTTGTACTCAGCCCTCACAACTATGAGCTGCTATTCTAATAATCACTATTTCCACTGGAGATGCTATCATCTCCTTCTCCTTGGTTCCTTCTTCACCCAATGCCCCAAGTTTAGGTGGTCTTGCCTGTGCAGTCCCATGACACCTCTGTCACAGCAGTTACACCCAGGACGGAGGACTGGGCCTCTGACGGGGCAGAACCTGGGGAAGTGTCTGGCACCTAGTGGATTCTGAGTCAGAATGTGCGGATGGGATGGGCTCTGGTACCTGTGGCCCTCCGCAGGCATCCAGGCTCCCTTTGTGTTCGCCTTGAATCGCCAGTGCTCAGGGTCACCCTGGAACCTTCCAGCCGCGCCCCAACATCCATCCCTTTTATCTTAGCAATCTGAAGTGTAACCTCTGCGTGTTTTAAGGAATAGACACATCTGTCATCAAGACCCAGGTATGGGTGTGAGCGGCCATTTGGGGCGCAAAGCCCTCCATTTTCAGATGTTAGGATTCATTATATTCGATGGTTATTCAGTATGTCTCATAACAACATTTTAATATGATTAAAGGAGACATGCTGCCTTCTCCAGGATCTCTGGAGCAAAATCGTGGCCAGGTGTTAATGTAAAGAGAAAGAGAAGCGTCCTCCCTCCCTTCTCACCTGAAGTTAACCCTCTGCGCTCTTCAGTGAGTCGCACGTCTGCCGAGTGATCCTTCTGTGCTCTGAGGAGTTAGAAATACACGGGCAACAGGACGTGGGGAGGATTGTACTCAGTCTGTGTCTCAGTCTGTGGCAAGATGAGCCACAGCCGAGTGTCAAGTGCGGACGTTTGTCTGAGGAACAGCCCCTCGCCGCCAGCCAGGCACCGCTCGTCTCCGTCTCTCGCTGGAGCCCCGGCCGAACACACACGGTGCTCAGCTCCCTGGTCCGCTCTCTAGAATCCCGGCCATCTCTCCCTCTGCGGGCCACCAACCACATCCATCTGTCCTGTGGCCTGTGCCTGTGAAAGTCTGACTCGTTCTTTCCAAGAACCAATCAGACTACGAAACTTACAATGATACCAACATAGGATTTAATAAAAAAATGGCAGTGGTAACTCAAAGGATGAGAATGCAGTTAAAAGGAGAAACACAGCTTTTGAAAAGAAATACTGTTACTACTATTGCTTTTTAAAAAAAAATCTATAAAATAGCATTGTACAAAAAAAGTGCTGTCTTTACCATGTGAGAACAGTCCCCGTGGGCAAAAAAAAGTCACATTTCCAATCGTTACTTGCAGAAAGACTCGATTGCACACCTGCTAGCTTCTAGGCCACATGCTGGGCATGTGAAAGTGAGGAACACACCATCTCTTATTGTCAGTGAAGGCAGGGGTTAACCAGGGCAGTGGGAAGGGATCTCAGAAGTCGTACAACCTATGGGCCATTCTGTGACAACTGTGACAGGTGGCGCGTCTGCTGCCGCCCCTCCCACGACGGGCACTGAGCACTTGGTAACACAGCCTTTGCGCTGGCGACTCTCTTGATCACACTGTGATTGCTTACATATCGGGCCACAACTTGTCTTCTTTTACTTTTAGTGAATGGTTCTTCTCGTTCTTTCTGTTAGAGCTCCACAGAAGGCACCTCCAAATTTTGGAGAAAGTCAGTGTTTTTCCACCCCCGGGGTCATCCCCGCAGTGTGGTCTCTCCAGTTTCCTCAGTGATTCTTATTGGCTGTGACTGTTTCATAATGGAAATACTGTGGGTTTTGGAGGCAGCCTTGGGTCTGCGCCCCCGACCAGCGCCCCCGACCAGCCTCATGAGTTTGGGCATGTTCGCTACCATTTTGAGGTCGACTGTGAACCACTATTTTCTCACTTGTGGAGTGGGGAGAAAATCCCATCTCATAAGATTGCTCTGAAGATAAACCAAGAAAACCTATGTGAACATCCCAGCACATATGTATTCAACACATCTTTGGGCGTGATAAGTATTTGTCGTGCAATGAAGGACTAAATGGATGTCTCAGTGCCTTCTCGTGTCCTGTTCGTCCCACTTGGGACCCGTCCCAATCTCTCCTCAGCTCCCTTAAGGTATTCAGACTTGAGCTCTGTGACCTAGGAAAGGGGCACTGGTTTAGTTCACGGCTTTATTTGAACGTTTCCTTAGGGACCCTGACGGTGTATATTTCAAGCAGCCTTCCGTATGCAGTGCACATTGCAGTGTGGGCTCCTTGGATGTGTAATTCCACCACAACCCTCAGAGTTTTGTGTGTTTGAGGCAAAGCCCGCTCTCCCAGCCCAGAACTTGACAGGAGATTTATCAAGTCCAAGAGCACAATGTTACGCTCCTTCTCGTTGAATTGCAGGTGTGCTCTCGGGACCGTCTCAGCTTTCTGAGACCTGGCTGAATCTTGAGTCACCATTAATTCTACTCCTACCCCTCTAACTTCATGTGCCATCTGCAGTTTGGTTGAACATGTTTTACTTTAAAATTTGAGGCTAATCTGGCAACAATATCTTTTCTTCGTCGACTCCGAGTGTTGGGTCAGCATTTAAGGATTGCAAAGCAGGCGCCCCACACCTCTCCCTCAGTGTGCTCTTGGGTGGAGAATGTGACCTTCAGCCTGGAGGAGGAATTGGTTTCATTCAAGGACATGTCATCTAATTCTTTGTTTAGTCAATTCACAAAAATATTAAACGAGAACACTGATTAATGCAAAATCTGACCATACGCCACCTTTCTCCAGAACAATTCAAGACTATGTACCCTTTGGAGCATATTTACTGTTCAGTCAGCTGTGAAGCTACTTAATAATTTTATTGTGATCTCCTGTGTCACAAATGCCTCACACATCGAGCTGCAAGATAGTAACAATAAGGATGGCGGTGAGCATTTACCGAAAGCATTGTCTAAGGAATGTCACCTAATTATCATAAGGGACCTATATATTCAGTACAATCACTGTATTTTACAGATGGGGAAACTGTGGCTTAGGGAAGTTCAGGAACTTCCCCCAAATTATAGACATGAAAGTGGAGGAGCTGATCTTGAACCCCGGCAGTCTAGCTGGAGCGCCCATAGTCTTGACCACTGGTCACTCTTGGGTTGGGTTTGAGACCTTATCTTGGACAGCAGTCAGGTTTTTTTTCTGGAGAACTTTAAGTGAGGGATCAGTGACATCTGCAGGGAACGGTGTGGGCATATACTTGCTACAGACAGAGGTAGAGACTAATGTCGTCTTTTTGTTCCAAATTAAATTTGTCCTTGGGTTTTCTTCCATCACTGCACTGAACACTTTTATGTATGGTAACATCGCGAATTAGGATGCGTTCCCTTCTCAAATTAAAGAGCAAATAAGTCAACGGAAACTGATATTGTTAACTGCTTTCCTGGAGTTGCTCTACCTTCAGCCTTGCCTGTATTTCACAAGAGCCCCCGAGGCCGCTAAGCAGATATTTAAATCCAGGATACAGTAAGAGGTGTCACTGAGCTTTGGGACAATGCCTTCAGTCACACAGCAGCCTTGTCACCAAGAAAAGGCATTTAAAATCCATTCCCCAAGTCTTGCCCCCTGAGCAGTGACACAGAGAGGAACAAAGAGACTTTTCCTGTTAGTTCTTGGGTAAACATCGCATTTTCCTAGCTAGAATATTCCTTTCTCCAATATTGCTGCTCAACAAAGTTTGTACTCTCCTACTTCATAGGTCCATGAACCCACTTATTGTTTGAACATTTTAAAAAATATATGCGAATATGATCATATTTTGTAAAAAATCTAATTCAGTAAAATATACTGCTATTTTCCATAGTCGTATCTCAATTATCCAGGTCTTGATTAACCAAAGTTTGATTCCTTCAAACTGGATCCTGCTTTGTGCCTCAGATTGCATGGATTTTAAGCCTTTCAACACATTGGTTCTTGTCAAAAAGAATGTCAGTCCTGTAAGTCACTACAGAGGTGGCGTTTTCTTGAAGTTCCTCAAATAGTTACAATTACACAAGACACCATGAGACACCTGGCATATGGGAAATTGTCTCCCAAGCAGACCAGTGAGAAAAGGCCGTGAAGACCAAAAAGCACAAGGTGAGCAAATGGACGTGAACCAACAGGATGGCCCCAGAGCATGCTGGGAGGTCCTGAGGACAATCCCCTTGGCTTCCCGGCCTCCATCCCCTCTGTATCACTCACTGTCCTTCACTATCTAAGATGCCGCCGCCGCTGCTGACATTGTCATTTCCTGGGCCAAGACGTCCATTTAGCGTGTACTTAGAGTGCGTCTTTGCTGTACCTGCTGGCATGGTGAGGCTGAAAGATGGCTCATATTGCACGCCATGCCACCGAGCGCCTGGACTATTCTGGGAAGGTGTTCTCAAAGTGACCCACACCAGACTTCACCCAGTGTCAGCTGGAGGCAGTGGAGATAAGGATATGGGGAAATTCATTTTTGTTTTAGAGATCTCAGAGTACTTGACCTTGTTCTTGAGTTTATCAAAGCAACATGCTTTGTCTCACAACTTTTAAAATCAACCCCAATATTTCCGGTTAGTTTAGAATGTAGCAGCTTAAGGAAAACATTCTCCCATCTTATGTGTACATGATAAATCTGTCCTCAAGAAGTGTACACTAACCTGGAAAACATAGTTCACACCCCCGAGTTCAGCCACTCGTGCCCACAAACATGGGTACGTGGTCATGATCCGTCAGGAACGAAGCTGCCTGGCCGAGGGAGAATGGGGTCTCCAGGTGTGGCTGTAAGGCAGCCAGTCACCAGGGTAAATTCTTCAGAAAACATAGTATGTGAATGGAGGGAAAGGCACATGTGAACATTGGGGTACAATTTTGTAGCTGGTGAATTCAAAATTGATATGAGAAGCGATAGAGGAAATACATGGGTTTATCACGGAATAGCCCGAATGAACAATTGGATGTAGGAAACGAAAGTCTTCAGAGGTGAGACTAAGTCTCAGATCAAGAACACGAACAAGAGGCTGCAGAGCACAGGACTGACACAGGACTGTGAGTGGAGAGTGCACGAGGCCGAGGAATGAGAAGGTGCACAGCAGGCCTGCGGTGATGACACGCCTGCACTCAGAGCGTGCTGGCATCGGCTGGAAGGAGAGAACGGAGACCACGCGGCATCAGGCAGTCAACGTTGTTCACACCAGCCAAAGTGTGGAAACAAAGCAAGTGTCCGGTCGATGGATAAATGATAAAGAAATTGTGGTATCTGTTGATTATCAATATATATGAAATATCACTCAGCCTTATTGTTGCCATTTGCAGCAATAAGGATGGGCATGCAGGACATTGTGCTGAGTGAAATGAGAAAGACAAGCATTGTATGATCTCATTTACATGTGAGAGGCAGAGAGTACCAAGGGATGAAGCAGGATGAGCCTGGTTTTTGTGTGACCAGGTATCTTTGAAGGACTGTTTTCACATAGGGAACTCACAAGGTCAAGTTGACATTTTGAGTAGTTCCTTCTGGTGGGTACTTGTTAGAGGTAATAAGACTGGGGAGAAAGAGACAGAGGCAGAGAGGGCTAGGCTGGCGTCCACTGAAGACTGGATGAGAGAGGGTGACACATTCATCCAGGCAATTGTAGGAGGGACAGCGAGAAGGGCTGGGCGGCACGCTGGTTCTAAGACTAGTGAGAACGTGGTGATCCGTTGTCAGGGGGCGGAGGGGGTGGGCAATGGAGGCATCACCCTGAAAAGTCAGAGCACTGACTCGTCTGAGTTGTATGGTTTTGAGGGCAGATGAGTCTTGCAGACCCTTTCTCTAAATCATTAGACCGCAAACAAGATGAGTTTTTGCTTACCCAACCTCTGAAGAGGTTCAAGCAACTATTGCTTTTATTCCTATAACTTCAAAAAATATTTCGCTGCAAAGTGCTTAAAGGCCTTGAAATCTCTTTAAAAATTCACATGCAAATTAGACCATTTCCAGGTTGGTTAAAAGTGTGATCGATGAGATTTGGGTTTTTGATCAGTCTTCATGTTGTTACCCATAGTTCTATAAAATGCATATGGCACCGTCTCATTTTTATACAGTGGATATTAATATTTTAATAATTTAATATTTTAATAATAATATTGAACAATTTCAAACAGAGAAAATTAAAGAGAATAGAATAGAATAGAAATGCTGAAATACTTATGATCTGCATTTGATAAAATGTTGCCGTACTTCCTTCAGCTATTTTTCTGTGGAAGCATTTAGAGTAAATTCAGACATAATGACAATTTATCCCTACTCGTTTCATTGGATTTTCCTCTGAAATTCAAGGAGTGTTTTCATCATACCTACAGTGACAAGTACCTAACGCTATTAACAACACCTCCCTGACACCGTCTGCTACCTAATCTATGTTTAGGTTCCCCAATCCCCCCAGAGTGTGTTTATGGCGGGGTGCATGCAGAGGCTGGCTCGCTTTGGCTGCTGAGTACCTGGGTCTTCTCTACAACACACACCCCCACCCCACCCCCATTTCCTGCTGTGGCAAAACAAGTATGATTTCATTTCCAAAGATAAGGGACCACACTTGACTTTGATAAGATATTTCACTGCTATGAAAGCTTTAATCAGACCACCAATACACAACCGACAGATGAGTTTCACGTATTTATTTCTCCTCCTCCTCTGATGAGGGCCAGATAAGCATTTTTGGCAGATCTCCAACAGACAGGTGGCGTGGGAAGTGGAAGTCTACATGGCCCGAAAAATTGAACCTTGTTCCCAGGGTGATGAGAGTTCCTGAACTGTGGCTTCATCTACAACCAATAGTGTTCCCTGTGTTGTTAAGAGATAGGTTAGGACTTAAAGAACATAAAACCTAGGAAAAGATGAACACATTCTAAGTAGCATAGGTGACTTGCAATGGAAATAGTATGTCTGCATTGTTTTTTAGAAATTGGCATAAATTTAGGAACTCATGAAATAATTAATTTTATATGAATCCAATACATTAATTATTAATAATTAATTATCAATAATGTTAAATATAAGATAAGTCATGATTATTTTAATTTAATAATGTTAAAGTTAAGCAAATTATATTAATATTTAAAATTATTAATAAATTAGTTTAGAAATAAATTAGTATAAGGTTAGAAATTTAGCATAAATTTTGGCAAATATAAGGATTTTATACTAGATGAAGTGTTTTACTTAAAATGTTTGCTTATAGCCAGATTTCCTTTGTTCTCAACTGAAATTTTGGATTTTTTGCTTTTCCTTCTTGTCTGATTTCCATAGCCCCTTTCATTGCTCAAAGAACTTTTCAGATTTGAATGAATTACAGGCATCCTCGTAATAGTACAAAACAGAAAAATCAGCAACACTCAGTATCGTCACGATGTCAGCTCTTTCCACCTTGATCCATAGACTCAGTGCCATCCCAACCGCAGGAAGTGATTCTGTAGATATTGACAAAGGGATTTTCAGCTCTCACGGAGAGGCAGGCCACCAGACAGCCAACACAGTTCTGAAGGGGTCAAAGTCGGGGCTGACATCACCAGTCTCTACGTATTTCACATTTTGAACTGTTACCTCTTTTTAATGGATGATTGCAAAGGATTGTACTACATCTATGATGTGCCATTACCGCCATTTTCTAAATGATTGTCTGGAGTCAAAGTACATACACATGAACAGCTACGTGTAGTGATCGTATGTCCAATTCTGCAATAATGTCGCGTTTGAGAAGCAGGCCTTCCGTTACAAAAGTTCTACACCTGGCAGGTCTGGAAGCGCACATCCGCCCTGTGAAAGGAGGTGTTCCTCACAACATTCAAAGCAGGTACTCGACCTTGGTCTGGAGACGTGGCCTTGGGTTTTCGAAGTCCAAAGGTTAGGGAGAGCTGATGGCAGAGCTAGGGACACAGGGTGGATTTCCAGGGCCTCTAGGTCGGTTTCCTTTGACAAAGTTCTCACGATGCTGTGAGTCAAGGAAACATGACATTTTGTGTTGGTATTGCTAGTAAGAGACCTACCAGAGACTATTTCAGTGCTCACTTCTTTAAAGTCATTTCCTCTGCAACGTGATTTGGTCTCTCGCTGTCTTCTGATGACAGGGAGCCGAGTTCCTGACACCTGAGTCCTGGTCCTGCCTCTGCCCCTGACCAAATGTAAGCCAGGGCCGGTCACCAGGTCTGGGGCCAGCTCCACCTCTACAAGGGAGGGCTGACCAGTGGATCTTGGAGGTCCCTTTCTGATCTCTCCTTTGACTTGTGAATATTTATAGATGACGTAATTTCCCTTACATTTGGCTTCTCCCTCAAAGAGCCACTTTTATGTTTCATTTCAGGGGTTGTACAGCCACGTACAAAAACCTGGGCCCTCTTGCATTTGACATAGATGTACAAGCAAGCAGGAAATTCCTTGCAGAGTTAGGTGTAACTCAGTCACTACATACATGTTGGCTTTACTGTCCACGACAGAGAGCACCAGAGAACACAACCCCCTTGCTACCGCGTGAGTCACCACTGAGGGCGAGGAGCAATCATGCACAAAACAGGCAGATAATGGCACAGCCCACGGGGAGAGGGTGTCGAAGGGCGAAAGATGGCAGAGGCGAAAGCTCAGCACCAGGGAAGGCCATCGGGTCCATCGTGTGCCTTATCACTTGGAGCCCCTGAGACCTGGTGTCCTATGCGTACAATGAGTGGAACTGTATCTTCTCCCCAGGACCAGTCAATGTCAAATGAAGGGTGTGCGTGGAGGCCCTCCAACAGCCCTAGGTGGTGATTACTGCTAATAATTCTCAGACGGATGGATGGGCTGCGGACTCCATTCCCCTGGGTGCCCCTTTCCTGGACGTTAGCAGAGCAGAGGAGTCTGTAAAGCTTTATTTGGGCGCCCTCGGTAACCGCCTGGTTGTATGTAGTTCTACCACTGACTAGACATGCACCCTTGGCTGAGGAACCTTGTGTCCTGGGCCCATTTCTGCATCTGAGGAATTGACTGGGTGACGTCTAAAATGCCAGAATTCACGGGATCCAAACAGCAGGAATTGTCCGCACAGAATTTAGGGGCTCGAGCAACTCCACGTGTGCACCGCAAGCGTTTGAATCATTGCCTGTTCTCGCTTTCTTTTTTTCCTCTCCCTGGAACAGAAACAGATACACGTTACCCCATGTAATTGTGTGCCAGGACTTTAAAAAATTACTTTCTGTCAGCTGTGGCACGTTTAAACACCCCAAATATTTCAGGAGACAGTTAGCTCCTGTTTTAAAAAAGATTTAATAAAGACGTGCGTGTTCAGACTTGCTCGGCGGTACTTCCGTCTGTGGCTGGCGACGCGGGACCGGGCCGCTGACTATACTTGGGATTTTCTCTCCTTCGTTTGCTACACACTTTTAACTCTGTATTCATTCCCTACCCTCTCGAGTCACCTTCAAACACCAGCACGAAGCTTACCGTGTGGAGGCCCAAATAACCTATTCAATAATTTTAATCTCCTGAAAATAGCACGTCAGTCAGAGCGGGGCTGCCCTGGCAGGCGGGGGGACAGCCTGGGCTCCCAGACGGCCAAGTTTGCATTGTGCGAGGCGAGGCAGGGCATGGGGTGGGGGAGCGCTTGTTTTGTACCCGGCACTGGGTCCTCAGAAGGCCCGCCGTGGAAATACCCTTTGGTTCTGCGAGCAGTTAAGATCCTATCTGGGTTCCAAGTCATCATTACCAGAGAGAGAAGTAATTTCGGTGAGACTATTAGCAGCGCACGGAAACACCCTCATTAACTTTTCTTCTTTTGTGGCCCATCTTTTATCGGAGACTATCTGCAGTCAGCATCTGGCCCGGCTGCCAGGACGTTTTCATAATAATAACACGTTGCACTTTTCGGGTGCCCTTTCATCCACAGAGCCCAGAGCACTTTACAAACATTAATTAATTAAGCTCCCACAACACCCCTTTGAGGTAGGTTCCCCTGGTTGGTGCAAGATGGTTCAAATGGTTCTCTCAGGCTCGCCCACTCTTGAGCTTGAGCAGAATCCCAGCAAAGGCTTCTAAGGTTCACCTGAGTCCCGGATGAAAGGGGAGCCCGCCCCGCTGAGGCGGAGACCGCCCGTCCTTCCCCTGCTGTGTCTGGTATGGCCGGTGGGGGAGCCTGGGTCCGTCCTCTGCCCCTCTCCTTGCCTGCTTCTCCTGGCGTGACACTCGTCTCAGGGGTAGAGGAGGCCCGGCTGACTCTCGAACCTCCACCTGTTGTAGAAAGTGAAATAAGAAGAGGCATCAAACTGTTTCTAAGTCCTGATGTTGCAGAGGCCACAGGTGGGAGAAAACAGGACACTTGCGGGTCCTCTGGCATCAAAGGTAGGGCGCCTCACTGCAGAGAAATCAGAGAAATACAGAAAACATGCAGTTCACGAGTCCATCCTTCCAACAAAGAGTCACTGAACGTCAGCTCCACACTAGGCCCTGCGAGACCCACAACCAGAAGGAGCGGGAAAGCCCAGCCCTAAGCATCATGTCCTCCGCGCCAAGGAGACATTCCCTCTGGGGACGTGTGGCCATGGCGACGAAGGAGGGACAGGGCCTGCGTTGGAGGCTGCAACCCCAGGAGACTGTGGCTGAAAGGACAAGCTTGTGAAACTCCATGAGAGCACGAGGACTCTTTCCGTGAGTTCTTGAAGGTGAGCTGGTGACATGGCCTGTGAGGGGCAGTGACAGCGAGCTCATCGGTACGATTTGGTTCCCATGCAAACTTCTTCTGTGAACCACTTAGAGGCTTTGTAGAATAAAATGGAAGCACACGCTGCTTTTCATGGCTTACGGTCTTTAGTTCAGTTTGTCTAGAGTAACAGCCAAAATGCCTATTGGGTAAAAACCTACTGATCCCCAAGCACAGACAGTAAATCCAGGGGCTGCTGCCTCGGCGCGTGACAAGTAGTGCAGGCTGCGTGTGACTTCCAGGGTGCGGACTGGGAGCACAGGTCCCCAGAGGAAAGAGCTTGTTGTGCCCTAAAGGGCTGATTGTGTGTGTGTGTGTGTGTGTGTGTGAGAGAGAGAGAGAGAGAGAGAGAGAGAGAGAGAGAGAGAGGGCATGCACGTGAGCATGTCTGAATCTGTGTATTTGTGAGTGTGAGTCTGTGGGAGAGTATCTGTGTGGGAGGGTGTGCATGTGTGTGTGTGTGTGTGTGTGTGTGTGTGTGTGTGGGAGTGCGTGTGTGAGGTTGAGTACGTGTGAGTGTGCGTGGGTGTGCATGTAAGTGTGTGAGTATATGTGTGAGCGTGTGTGAGTGTGAGTGTGAGGGCCTGCTTGCAGCCTGGGGGCAGTCCTGGCCAGGTGTGCAGCTCATGCCGGGTCCTCCGGGAGCAACGTGACTCTCAAGTGTTGGGAGGGGCCAGGGATTTGTCTGACCTTGTGGCCAACACATTCTGGGTCCTGAGACTGACAGCCAGGCTGAAAGCCAGCCTCTACCCTCATGGCTCTTTGTCTGCTGGTCGTTAACGGATTTGCTCCGGTGGCAGCTTCCTGGGGAGCCCCCCACGTGGGAGTGGCTGCAGCATGTTCACGTGTGTTGTCCAGGGGTCCCAACGTTCGCAGTGTCCTGAGCCCCCAGAGAGCTGTCGAGAATCCTGTTCCCACCCCTCACCCCACAGCCGATGACTCGGGGTCTTGGTGTGGGGCCAGCATCCCACTGAGTCCCAGGCTGACAATCGGCGCTCTGCACGGCTCTGGAGCCTCGAGTGGTAATTCTGGAAACATCGCTTTTTCAGTCACAGCTTTAGTTTCAGACTTTTTCTTATGACTCAGAGATGAACTATTTCATTCAGTAGCTGGTTTGAATTCTCTAGACTTAGGGCTGCAGTAGCCAGTGACCCGGAAGAGCCTTCCTATACAGTTACTTTGATCCTGGAAAACTGGCAGAGCGCTGCATTCCTCTTTCTTTTCCAGCTGTTTCTCTGCAGCATTCCCTCTAGCCTAATCCTGGTTCGTACTTCTGTTTGACATCTAGGGATGGTTTGACAATGTCCATTTCAAACTGGCATCTTAGTTTGTTGGCTTATCTTTCCTAAAATCACTAGAGGAGAACGGCCAGAAAGGGAAGGGATTCCTTCCGTGTGGACATAAAGCCCACCGGTCGGTCGTCTGAGCCGTGGGTTTCCTGTGCAGGGGCGTTTCCTCAGGGGCGCACCCAGCTCGCTCATCCTGACCTTCCCTCTGACGGATACACTGCTGAGCCGGCGCCCTCTGTCAGGGCTCATGCATTTACCCTTCAACAGGCCAGAGTCATTGACACGGGTGGACCAAGCCAGGGTGTCAGGGGGGATAGCAAATGCCAAGCTAGCCTTCCTCTCGACAGCTCCAAGCGGCCGAGCTGCTGGGGCCGGGGCCGATTTTGCACAAAATGCGTTCATTACAAAGCACTGGGAATAGCTGTGTGTCTTCTGGGCTTGCACGTGAAGAGGGGGACATCCAGATAAGACCACAGAGGACAGGAAGACACCCCCAGTTCAGGTTGGCCTCAGGCAAGCCTCTGAGAGTTCAGGCGCTTTTCTGAAACTTGGAGTTACCCCCATCCCTTCATCTGAGAGAACAGCCAGGACTGTGGTGGTGTGGACCTCCCGCTGGAGTGTCCCCCACATTTACCACTTCACCCCTGGAAACACCCCAGCTGGAGATCCTTTCCCTTCCCAGGCACATGAGGAAAATCAGAAAGCTCTTCAGAATGGACGAGGACAGAGCGTATCGGTGGCAGGTGGTGGGAGGTGGAGAGGTGGCATGAGCGGGCCTGACCCACAGTTGCCTTTAGCCCCCGGGTGCATACTTCCCGTTCCCCGGAGTCAGTGTCAGGTAAAGAAAAGTTCCAGACGTCAGGGAACCGGGACATGGCGTTGTCTGTGCCCACGACCTCATCCTATTGAGAAATGCCTTATTCTTTCCCCCGAGATTCAGTCTCATCATTTATGAAATGAGAACTGGAAATGATCTGTGGACGAGTGGTAATGTCCAAATAAAAAGATGGGTATTAAAGCATTCTGAGGACTACAGAAAAGCAACTCTCCTTTTTCATGTGATTTTAAAAAAAGCATCTCATTCTCATGTGTTTGGCATGTGAATCAAAAAGCATAGTGATCATTAAGGTGGAAATAGCTTATTAGAGGCTTTGCAATCATAAATTGCAAATTTGAGTGATAGGAAAGAGCAAGTTTGGGATATATTATTAAGATTTTTATTGATTTTTTTAAAATAGAATTTATGTGGGTCTTGGTATATGCCTGCCATACTTTAATTCAGGTTCCAAAACTCATTTACGATTTTAGCAGACATTTTCCATCCTTGAGTATAAGACATGCCCATCTTTGTCCCTTGTATTGCTGAACAGGGAGTGTTTACAGGTTGAGTTGTAATCGTTTACAGAAGTCGGCTGTGGCCCTGCCCTTGGTCCTCTTGGGGCTGCAGTGGCCACTGCAGTGTCTGAGCTCTGGAGAGGTCTCCTGGGGCCCTGGGACGTGTCCCCACCTTGTTGCCTGCTGCTCTTACCCTCGCTCAGTCTTTGTCAGCACCCTCTGCCCTCATGCCCAGCACACCACACAGCTCCCAGCACTCAAATCTATGGCCGGATTAAGTGAAAGGGCTCTTCTTCAGAAGCTGTTTTCTGGAAGGACCCATACCCTTTGCGGGAAATAGGGCATTTGGAATCATTCTAAAACAAGGCTTTAAAGTGCTCTAATTAACATTGTTTGCTCCAAAAGAATAGTGGCATACAGTTGGGGGTCCATAGGGTCTCCTTCCTTCAGGCCAGGGCAGCTTCCAGGATCACAAAGGTGGGGTGATGGGCGGCGCCCACATGCTGAGGGTCCAGTCGCAGGCTTTGCCACTGTCCTTTGCACACTTACGAACTGTCTGCAGCTTCTACTTCAAGGGCTTCTGAAATGCAGGATGAAACAGAATTTTCTGGCTGAACTCTAACCCTTGAGTGTTAGAGGGCCCCCCAGTTGGAACACCAGCTGGGAGAAACGCCTCGCTGATGCACCCCAACGTTTGACAGCACCGTGCTTCTGAGAAAAGGCCCAAGTGGGGAAACGCAAAGTCTCCTCCTTTCTGTTGAGAGAAACTAGGCTTTCCCTTGACAACAGAGACTTCTCTCTGATACATGCACCGTGCTGTCTGGGGGGAGCTGGAGGGGACCCTTGAGGATGGGGTGACTTTGCTCTTTGGTCCCCAGGACTCCCCTGTAGATAGGGATATTTCTTCATTCTGTGTCTTTCACGTTGGCAAAAGTTTAAACAGTCTATTCCATGTAAGTCAATACATAGAACATTATGGCTTCAGCACACAGTCATCCAAATCACGAGTGAGGTAGTTTATACCCTGGTTTTCCAAGTGACTAGACTCTACACCGAGTTCCAGGCTCAGCAGCCCGTGTGGCCGTGGCCATCCTGTGATGTCCTGTGACAGGCAGGCTGCACTTTGCCTGACTGTTAAATCCCAAAGAACTGACAGAAGTCGTGGGACCTACAGTCACAGAGACAGACAGAGCCCCAAGATTTGAGGCTGGGAGACTGGGAAACCTATGAGGCATCACAGAAAAGGGAACAAAGGAGGAGGTTCTGAAATAAAGATCAGGGGCTAAGGGTGCCTGAAACTCAGCTCAGCACTTAATCCTGGTCTATTTAGAGAGAGGTTTTGATGCTCCTCAAACTGTGCCAGTCATTTCCATTGTAGTGAGAGTGCAGGACGGCGGAGCAGACTCTGTGGAAAGGAGAAAGGAGAGAACTTGCTCCTCGGGCTGGTGGGGGTGGGGATGGCAGACAGCAGGGCCTGCGCCGCCGCTGCCTAACTTTGCTGTCTCACGTCTTGGCAGCAATGCCCGTCTTCCTGCTTTGATACAGGAAATAAAAGGCTCCAGTGGCTTTTACCAACAATACAATTATTTGTTTAGGAAGGCTTTGCACAGGCGGCACACACCACAGACCATGGTCAAATTCTCTTGCACGGAGGGAAAGCCACATGGCGCTGAGCTCCAGTTGCTGCAATAGAAGCATGGGTCACGTGAGACCCAGCTCCCAGAATTTTTAAGGATTAAATGAGTTCATTCATGTCAAGTGTCTAGGACAGTGCCTGGCACACAGGCACACGGTACAAGCACGGTCACAGTCGGAATACTGTTGGCAGGCTCCCATTAGTGGAACCGATTGCCTGGTGGAAATTGTGCGCCGTCCCCTGAGCACCCGTGAGCCTGTGTGAGCGTTCCCCAGGGCGTTGTGTGCTGTAGGGAGAGACAGAGGCAGGCAGGCATGCCAGGTGCTCTTCCCCACAGGCTCCGGCTCCCAGGGCACCCGAGGGCACAGCCACAGACCACGGCACGTGGGCTCAGAGTCCCGGAGACAGCAGGGGCGACCTCTGTCCTTCCACGGCCGTCTCACTTGTCACTGTGTTTGTATCCCGCTCCCGCGTGCTAATCCTGGCCGGGACTTCCGGCTGCCTCCCAGTCGTGCCACATTCTACATGTCCTTTGGAAAACCCACGATGCCCACGGCCCCCACGCCTCCCTGCCCCGACTGCCCCCAGCTCAGGTCACTGGACCTCTGTCCTGCTGGCTCGCAGTAGAAACCTGGGACTCGCCCTCCATCCCTCCTTCTTTGGCCCAGCACGGAGCTGTCTGCAGGTTCTGCACATCTGCCCACTGACTGATGTTTCCTGCTGCCTCTGACCTTGGCAGGTTTAGACCAGATCCCGCCTGGACAACTACACGCTTTCCATGGGTCCGCTCCCTCTAATCTCTTCTCTACCTCGTGCCCGGAGGGAACATTTCAAAACCCTTGGTAGCTGTGACTTCACAGCTGTGGGAGTCTTGGGATGGCCACGACCCCAATAATCCGAGTTTCATCCTGATCGCCTCCCACCCGTGTGTTCTTTGCTTCTTTGGTCGTATTTCGGTTTCTGTGTGACTTCCCGTTCCTGATCCTGTGCTGCGCTCTTTCATGTATGGGCACCCCCTTTCCCTCTCCCCCGCCTGCCAGGCCTCTGGTGCCCACAGGAGGCCCCTTCCTCACGCCCGGAGGGAGGCAGCGCCCCTTTATACAGTTAGAGTCGCAAACTGCTCCCTTGTGGCACTGCCCACCATTGGAGCATGTTCTTTGCCCAGGTATCGTGAGTTGCCGGGGCACGGACGGCTCCACGTCACCACAGCCGGGGGCCTGCTGCTCAAGGAACAGTCAGCAGATAGTTCTTATTTCTGTTAATGGAGAAAATGTAATGAGAGCTGTACGAGTGAGGACCGTATAACTGGGGAAGTGACAGTTGTGCCAGGACGGAAGGGCGATGGCGAGGCGGGGCGCCTGCAGATGAGAACAGCGTGTGACAAAGGCCGTTTGGGGGTGCTGTGTGCCCTGGGCCTGGCCAGCCGCGACGCTGAGAACTGAACGTTGTGGACAACAGGAGGGATGGCTCTCGCCTTTGGTCACTGTGTAGTGTTCTTGAAAGCCCAAAGAGAAACTGGGCCATCTTGTGTTAGAAAATAAAATCGGTGATGGATTTAGAGAGACGGATTCTTCTGTGAAGCGTACGGCCCTGACATCCATGAGCAAGTTTTCCAAATGCACCAGGCGAACTGGCCTCTTCGGCGCCTCCTGCCGCCCACCGGGCGCCGCCAGCTCACAACGGCCCTCACAGGGTCTTGTCTGCCCGCTAATGCGCCAAGAAAGCTAATTGCTATGGAAACATAAAGTGTTCTCTGTAAGTTCACATGACCAAATAAAGCAGCCTGTAAACCAGTTTTTTTAAATCTAACTTCATATTTCTCTGAGTACAGGTGTAAGATTAATTGAATTTGCTCTCACTGGGAACAAGTAGGCATGACATGTAAATTCTATCGTGTTCTTAATTTAAGGAGAACTTAGCCCTTCAATGTTTTTAGGAGTGTGAGGACATGGGGAAAGGGCTTTGAACAGGTTTCAGAAAGCGTGCGGTCGGGATCCAGGCATGTCACTCTGGCCGGTGGCACTCGGTTTTGTCATCTCTCAAATGAAAGTGAAGACAATATTTGTGCCGTACTCTTCCCGTTTGACAGGAGATGAATTCCTAGTGTTTGGAGATTTGCCCTGGCCTTTCTGAGCACAGATGGAGCACAGCTGACCGAAAGGCTGGAAGTCCGTGAAGTCCTGCAGCGATCCTAGACTGGGGGTCAGCTCTGTATTCTTGCAGATTCCAGTGGGGCCGGGCTTTGGCTGAGCTGAGCAGGCGTCGCAGAGCCCAGCTGGCCGCACGGGAGAACTCAGGGGCTCAGAGTCCCTGAAGCTTCTTCAGCAGTCAACTGGTGAGCAGGACGTTTCCTTGAGCCAGGGAAGAACCCGGGACTGCAGCAGCGCGGGCACTGGTGGGGGGGGGTTCAGGGTGGAGAGCCCCTGGGAGCAGCTCTGTCCCAGCTGTGGCGTGTGCCGGGGCCGGGGGGCGGAGGGGCTCTGTAACAAGGAAGGAGCCAGGCCCAGGAGCCGTGTCATGAGGGATGCCACAGAAAGCAGAGCCCCAGGCTGCTCCCGGGACGGTCAGGAAAGGCTGGTACCTGAGATGGAGTCCACAGCTACCAACAGGGAGTGAGACCTGGGCTGCAGACCAGGGAGGGCGCGCGCGGGAGCTGGGGCTCAGAACAAGAGGACACTCACGTCTCCTTGGACATACCTTCTGGGGGGATCCTTGAACCGGAAGTGATGAGTCAGAGCTTTGCACGTCAAAAGCTTTGCTCACGAGCGTGACCCAAGGAATGTCATTGCCCTGTTGGCATCATGCCAGGTCCCTCAGCGCTGCCCCTGCCACATGCTGGGGATGTGCCCTTTGCCCGGTTGTAGCGAACCCCACGTCTTGTGGGTGTTGTGGAGCCGGCGTCCCGGGCGGCTCCCCAGGACTCCCCTCCCTGGACCCATCTCCTTATTTGTGGAAACACATTGATTTATTTACTTCGGCTCCTATTATGTTCGTCTTACTGTTTGTTCTCTTTGTCATTCTCCTTAATTTAAGAGCATGAAAAATATAATAGGGAAGTGATTGGGGGAAAACCATACGAAAACCCCAGTTTTACCAACAATAGAATGATTTGTTCTCGTGTTCTTGGGCCAAGAAGAAGCAAGTCATGCTAATTACTGCAGACGTTTAATAACGGGCTGACTCAGTAAGCCAGCAGTGTCCCCACAGGGCTCCCGTAGCCCTGAAATTGTGCAGGAATGGCAGGCTTTGGTTAGGGCAAACCACTGGCTGCAAAGGGATCTTCTCCACCGCTGGTCCTCACCTTTCAGCCCCCAAGCGGCTCCCACACTCATCAAAGTGTCTTCAACTATTCCTTCAATTTGCTTTTGCTTTCAGGACATTAGAGAACACTTTCAAGTCAAACTTACAGCGGGAGGGTGTGAAAAGGAGTCTCTAAAAGTACCATCCTCGTGAAGTTGACCAAAGGGATTGTGTGGAAAAGCTTCATGTTTTCCTTTTTGTCTGAAAGGCGCTGGGGGAGTCTTGCACGTCGGGGAGCTGATCGCCTCCTCCAACCAGCTTTCATCGCTGCTGCCCTCCCCCACCCCCTGTGGAAGTTCGTCCCCCAATGTTTCTTTAGCTTTTGTTTGCTAAAGGGAGGTTCAGGGCTTATGTGAAAACTGGCACCTAAGTCTAAAATAGTTGCTGGAGCCTGCAAGAGCGGGGCTCTGAAGAGGCGGTCAGCTCTTAGGCTTTTCTGTAATTGCTGCTCCTGTAATCCCGAGACTTGAATGCTTTTTTTATTGCAGACATAGGCTGCGAGACGGACCTTTTTACACACTAAGTGCCTGCTAAGCTTCGAATGTTTTCACAGGACACCTCGGGGGATATAGGCTCAGGAGCTCTCGCCACTCTGGGCTCTCTGGAAAGCAGGCTTTGTGACGCCCCCTCTCCGGCCATGGCAGCTCACAGCCTTGTTGTCTGGGATGAGCTCCACAATAGAATGGAGACAATGCAGGTGATCCCCAAGATTGTACCACAGCAATTAGGAGAAGGTGACTGGGCCCATCGGGGACATGGCAGGGCACGGGAAGGCCGTGCCTCAGCTTGCGTTCTCCAGGGGACGATGGCCCTGCCAGCCAGCTGTGCACTTCAGGTCAATGTGATGTGTTGGCCATAAAGATGGGGCCTGTCCTGAAAACCAGCGGGCTGTCACTGGAGCCTGGGAGGAGAGCCAGGAATCCATCTCCTGGAGAAGTGGTTCGGGGTGCCAGCTTTTGGAGTCAGTGTTTCTGACGAGGGCAGCGTGTGGCCCTGTGCACAGGCATGTGGAGCTGTCCACTGGGGGCTGTTGGTACCTGAGGGATGTGTGGTTCTTCCCTCTCCCCTTCGCTCGTGGACCCTTCCCACTCATTCCCTAGCTTCGTGTTAGGACACGACCACCTCCAGAAGCTCTGCGTGACCCTCCAGGAGAAGGAGGGACTCCTGGGCTTTCTCTTCCTCTCGGGCCCCTCTTAGCTGTTGACGTTCGCGGTTCTCAGAGTGTGTCTGCCGACCCCGGGGGCTTCCGGAGGCCTTGCCAGGCGATCTGCAGCTGAAAACAACTTTCATACAAATGCTGATGTTACTGCTCCCTTCACTGTGTGGACCTTTGCACCGATGGTGCAAAGCAGCGGCCGAACCACCCAACTAGATATGGCTTTGGGCTTCTGTGTTCGTCCTGGGGCTCGTTCTAGCAAGAACCCTGCCCAGTGAGTCAGTGCAGGAGCCCTCGCCCTCAGTGTCTGAGCAGGGTTCTCATCCTTCAACCCCAGGTGATGTCTGATCACCTGCTGCCTTCAGCAAGAGTCCTGCAGGTGGATTTAATCAGAAACCCTCGGGGAGGTCTGTCTCCTTGTAGACATTTTCCATCCACTGACCCCCACCTGCTCCTTCTCTGTGCAACCCCACTTTTCTGATGCTTCAGAGACCTGTGTGTGGACACCCTGAGCCCTGCGGCTGTGGGTGTGCTGGTCTCGCCCACCAAGGCATCCCAGACTTGAGTGCCTGGCTCACATCTGTGCTTTTTCCACCTAAGTGAGGGTTCCTGACTGCTGATTCTATGTCTTTCCCATGTCTGATTTGGCTCATTCACTTTGTGGGAAAGCGTCAAAGGCCTTGGAGTCGGGAGGCTGAACACTTTAGGTCCGACCACTCGAACACCGCGGCAGGCTTTCCTCCACCCTCCCGCTCTCCCCGCACATTCCCGAAGCGCAGCTTGACTTCCTTCGGGTTTCTAACTACTTTGCTGGTTGCTTATAGAATGAGCTCCGGCAGTTGCCACAGGTAACAAGGAGACACTACGCTCAGCTTTAGCTCAGTACTTGGACCGCGCCCAGGACCCCGGTCTGCCTGCCTCCCCGAGCGTCACGGGGGCAGGGAGAATAGCGTCCCTGCGCGCCACGTGCCTAATTCCCTTGGATTTGCTCTTTTCAACTGTGTCCCATGAAACATCAGGCAATAGAGCGAAGTTTGCATTAAACAAAAACCTCCCTTACTTTAGAGAACAATACCCATGGGTTTTCTCTTTGACTTAAACACGACTTTGTTTCTGACGCTTTTTAAAGTGTCTTCAAGATCAAAGATGTCACACAGCACCTGTTCCAACATTATTTTCAATGGCTATTGACCCGTTCTTTGAGATTTTCATTTTACGCAGGTGCTTTCTTTCCCCTAGTTTGATTATAGCATTAACCTGAACAAAATCGGAGTGAGGGCACCCAGGTGGGCATCACGAGCCTGTCCACGTGGTCATGGACCTGGGGAGCGCGCTTCCAGAGACCTGCGAGCCAGCCCCGCGCTCCACGCTGCGCTTCAACGCCCTTTTCATAATCTTTTCTTAACAGTAAATAGAATAACCCTGAGGGATTACTGCCCAAAAGGAAACAAATATATTGAGAAATGTCTGTTCCCCACGAGAACTGCCTAGGCTTTTGGTCATGGCCCCTGTGAGTTTTCTTTCACGTGTAGTCAAAGAAAAAGGCAACTTTCAGACTCTGGCTGCCCTTCAAGAGCCTTTGGGTGAAGAAAAACCAAACAGGTTAGTTACCGTGCGAGAAAACGCCAACACGTTCGGTGGGGCTTAGGTGTCCATGTAGATGCGGAATTGTAACAACATCAATTCACTGTCACTCCTGCCATGAAGAACTGCATTTGTTTGCATGTTTATGTCACACAGGCACTCTCACAGATTGTTCACATTGAAGATCTAGTTTGTTCAGTCACCTGAGGGCTTGTGCGTCGGCCGCTTTCAGACACGGGCTCTCCAGGTCCCTCAGCTGCCCTGGAAGTCCCTGGGATTCTCCAGCTCCAGGCTGACGGGCCTTCAGAAGAATCCAAGAACAGCCAGGTGGGGCCAGACACAGTCCCTCGGGCCTGCTTTGGTGGCTACAGGGCGATGCAGGAGACAGCGCTCTCCTCCATCCCCTCACCCAGCTCCCAGCCACCGGGTTCCCGACACTAGAGGCGTTTATGGTCATAGCCTTGGTTCGTCGCTGAGCACAGTCTGAAGAGCCATTTGTAAGCATCTTTCCCATAGACTGAGATGTCAGAGGCCGGAGGAAGGAGTGCCTGCAGTGCCTTCTCTCTCTTGTTTCTTCTCTTTTTGTTGACATGTGGAAAGCTGTCACAATTAATGCACACAACTTGATGAGTGTGGAGACAAGCATCCACCCCTAAACCAGCACCACCGTCTAGACCATAACCCTAGCGCTCACTTCCCAGTCTCCTCCCGCCACTATTTATGGTTGTTACTGCCGGGAGCAATCCCGCAGTACACACGGAAGTGCAGACAGCTCTTCGAGACCTTGCTTCCATTCCTGCGGCTCAATATCGGAAGTGGGGTGGCCGGGTCACATGGTCATTCCACCTTTCCCAGCGCCATGTCGATCTATCACTATTGATTTCGAAGGACGTGGGTTGTGTCAACGTGAGTCACTGCAGCTGTATTCACCAGAATGCCCTTCCCTGGACAGCTCTGAGTTGGGGGCCCATTGAGACATTTTGCGCCATATCCGGAGGTGAAGGTTGGAGCAGCCTCTTGTGATGTTCGACTCGGAAGGGCAGGGCAGGCCCCCATCCCTGTGCTGAACACTGGCTGCCCAGCTGATGTGCGCAGCTCCTGGGCTCAGGGCAGCCCCAGCTCCTGTCGGACCCTCCATGGGCCTCTGTCTGTGTTTAGCTCTCGGATGCAGGGCACCAGCTTCTCCTGCGGGACACCCCATTCCGAGCCCAGAGGTGCTCATCCTTTCATGGGCTCCTTTGAAATGTCTTCCTGCCCAAGCTTTGGTATTTCTTGGTGAAGGGCACGCACATGGTCTCTCTCTCTCTCCAACTCTTTCTCTTCTCCTCCTCCCCCTTCTTCCTCTCTCTCTTCATCTCTCTCCTTTCTCTCGCCCCATTTTCGAATCCCCTTCTACCTCTTAATACTTCTGTGACTTCTTACTGAATATTTCCCACTTCTGTTCAGTGTTTCCTGAGGTCCAGTGACCACATCCCACATGTGAACCTTTCACATCTTTTGTAAACACAGAGCTGCACCTCCAGCAGGGTCGTGTTAGTTCATGTCCAGCCACAGTCACACGAGGACCTGGGGAAACAGGACAGGGCATCACAACATCTCACTCCCGTGTGCCACTGCCACTAACAAGCCTCAGGGTTACTCGCATTCCCAGACGTTTACAGAAGCAGAAATAAGGTCACACTCAAGACACAAAGAGCCCCCTCCAACTTTCACAAAATACCTTGTAAAAGGTTGCATTTTCACGTGCTCTCCACCAGTGGTAATAGCAGCAGGGTGGCAACCCGTTTGACAAATGTTGGTCTCTGGTTAGTCAGGAGGGTGGGCTCAGCCCAGGCCTGATCCTGAGAGGAGTTACTTCACTGCGATGTCCAGGCCCCCACGAGCACAGAGGGAGCCCCAATGTGGTTGTGGGACTCTCTTCCTTGTTGAGTCACATGGCTTTATGATCTAAGCTTTGTGGTTTGGGTGCAGGTATCGCCCACATTCCGAGTCTTCCTCCTATTGGGTGGACGGCCAGAGAGGGTGAAGGTGTTGCCGGTGGTCACACAGCTCACCAGTGACCAGCGTGGGTACAGCGTGGGCCCAGGCTGCTCCCACTCGATCACGGTGCCCACGAGATAACCTTGTCCTTCATCTCAAGGCCTTTGGCATGTTCCCCTTGCTGGAAACTGTCCAATTAAACTATGAAAACGGGAGAATTTTTTTAACAGATTTTAGAGGTTCATGTTTGTTACATAATTTTACCTTTACAATAATCCAATGAAGTAGATATTATATTATTTCCATTTTATTAGGTTGGTGCAAAAGTAATTGCGGTTTTTGCAATTTTTTTTTTAACCTTTTAAACTGCAATTACTTTTGCACCAACCTAATATATATGAGGAAATTGAGAACTTGACAGCAAAACTGTCTGATTAAAAGTCAGTCAGTGAGTGAAAGAGCTGGTAGTCTAGTCCAGGTCCCCTCGTGGACCTTAACACTCTGCCACTGTAGTAAGAGCCCCTGCGACAGAAAGGACCGTTCAGCTCTACTCCCCAAACCCTGGCACCCACTCCCCACTTTAGCTGCGAATGTGTTTTATCATCATGAGCCCATGAGCTCCAAATACCCTGACACCCTGAGGCACATTTCCTTCAGCATTCGAGTTTTGATAAGGATATTACTTTTAATTGCGTTATTACAGTAGCAGTGACAGTGGGAGGGTATGTTTAAATTCCCAAAGGACGTGTTGCATGAGACGGTTTGCCTCAAGAATCATGTTGTAGCGTCCGGCCACGTCACGACAAAGGGAAGAGCGAATGGAAAAGCTCTTTGGTTTCCCTCAGCAGTGCTGGCGGCTGAGGCCCACCTACCAGGCTGCCCGTCCGGCCCCCAGGACCAGCCCCCCTGTGACTCCCCTCGGGCACGAAGCAGCAGAGTCCGTGGGAGCTGGAATTCCTGCCCACGGCTGTGTCAGCTGCCCAGTCGCAGCCCAAGGCCTGCTGTGGACTTGGCTTCCACTCAGCTGACGACAGAGCAGATTTCACAGATTCCTGGGGAGTATGAGACGTGTTGCATGCCTCCAGCCCATGACAAGCGGCGCACTGCAGAGGGCACAGTCACTCTGGGTCAGTGAGTGTCTGAGGGGGCGACTTATGCTCCTGCTTCATCCAACCCGAGGCCGCGGCCGCTGGCCCGGGCCCACCAGCATCTACGATGGATGTGCAGGGAGCGGCCTGTGTCCCCACAGTGTCCCCTCCCAAGTGACGACCAGAGCCTGTCCTTCAACACACGGGTCTCGTGCTCTGCTAACTGCTTTGGTGAGATGGGGTTTTAAATCCATTTTCTGTAGGTAAATATATTTTTTTATTTGCTGACAGAAAACATTTACGTTTTCCTGCCAAAGTTGGTACAGCTTAATCAGCCAGCAAACACTGAGTGCAGTCTGTGTGCAAAACAACACAGGTGACACTTGGGGACACAAGAAGGGACAACGTCGGACATATCACAGTAGCAAACCTCCATCTTATGTTTTATTTGCTCTTTCCACCAACTATTCATCTAGGTTTCTGGGTGGCAGAATCCTGTTCCGATTCGTCTTTTGATCCCCAAGCAGGCTGCATGATGGAAGCGCCGAGCATTTGTTTAAAGAATGAGTGAATTTGGGAGAGGGAGGAAAAGAGGGGTGATGGCTAGTCTGGGACTGTATAGCACAGCCAGGGTTCGAGAGGCGGCCTTCTGTTCTGACTCCCATCACAGGCTTCCCTCATCCAAGCCACTCTCAAGGGAGTGGCAGGCAGTGGTGTGACACTAAGAGAGACGGCCTAGGCCTGCTGAGCCTCAGGACACGAAATCAGAGGGCACTCGGCCTGCAGGGGCCCTTATAACTGTTCACCATAATTTCGTGGTTCATAGACTCACTCGGGTCAAGCCACTTTCTTTCAGCAAAAAAGATGTGTCTCATATTCCCCCTCTCTTCCTTGCCATTTTCCCCATAAGTAAGTGGATGGCATGTACTGGGAGGGGAGTTGCCACGTCAGCCTGGCCGTGCCCTCTGTCTGTCTCTCCAAGGTGGACCAAAGGGAGAGGTGCTGAGCCTACAGCGGGGGTGCTTTCCGGCCGGGGCCTCCCGAGGGGCTGCCCAGGGGCAATGTGGCCTCCACAGCACTGGCTGTCCTCTCCAGGTTCGTCTGTCTGTGCAGTGACTTTTTGCCCAGCACTGAGTAATAACTAGATTTAGGAAAGTGGATGTTGCTTCTCAAAAGGGCAGGAAACAGAAATTCCGAAGGAGCAAAGGGAGTTGTCGGGAATAAGAACAAGGAGGAATTCTGCAGAGGCAGAGACCACTGGGCAGGGTCCGTGGACTGGCTTAGTCTCCCTGGACGCGACTGCCAATCGTACAGGCCTGGCGAGCAGTCTCATTATACTGGCTGTCAGGAAGAGGGTCGCGTTTTCAGAGGGCGACTGCTTTGGGAACAATTGCCGTCAGCCGCCTGCCCCTGTGACAGGCAGGCACGCCTCCGCGCCCTGCTGCTTCTTGGGAAATGAGTTATGCTGACTGCCCCGCTATGAGGAGAATCCGTCACCATTCCCCCTGAATTCCTCGCGTCACCCTGCCATTGTTCCCAGCCTCCTCCCAGGGAGCCGTCCCTTCCTCCGGGGTGTGGATGACTAAGTTCGGGCCTGGCTGCGCCTGGGACCCAAGGCCACCTCTGCCCCTGAAGCCCTTTCCTCTTCAGCATGTGACTCTTGAAGGTCAGCCCTTGTCGGAAGCACATGGCTTCTGATGGTCAGCTCCACTGGATTGGGTCTGGCCAGACCAAGGCAGCTTTTCTTTCTCTTCTGGCACTTGGATTAGTCCCCAAACTCTGTAGCGTCAGTCGTGTGTGAGGGAGAGCCAAAGCCCAGGCCCCTCGCTGCCCTGTCCCCGTGGTTTCCCTGCAGCCGAGGTTTGCTTCCTCAGGAAAAGAGACGCGAACCTCTCAGGCCACCCAGGTCTTCCTGAGTGTGACAGTTGTGAGGTTGGTGGCACTTCACACCTCGTTTTCTGTTGTCGAGAGCCCGACTTGGGGTAGGGCTTCAGGTCTGTGGTGTGTGGATACGTCTATTCCACCTAAGGAAAGGGTGAGGTAACGTAACAGGCATGGAAGAACCTTGAAAGGTGAGCAGTTCTACGTTCATTTGTTAGGGTTCTGAGTACGGGTTGGCCTGTAGTTGTGGGTAGCGTTTCGTGGGCACTTCCCTAGAGGCTTAGTGTTTTCATCGGGTTCTCAGAGTGATTTGGGAGCACTGCATGAATAACTGGCTGAGGAACCAAATAGATGATGGAAAGAAATCCCTAGAATCGCAAATCCATGAACTCCTCCTCACCATGTTGTTGGTTAGAAGCACCGTCCATTTGCGTAAATTCAAATACCAGAATCTGATGATTTCTCCTGATTTTCCTGACGAGCTGGAGGCGGTTACGGGACCAGGCTGTCTTCATCTTCAGCCTTCTTCTGTGACGCCTGGGACACTGTGTCTCGTTCCTAGCTGTTCCCTTACTATTCGCGGGTTGGTCCGGAGCTTACAGGGGACACGTGTCAATCCCAACTGACGCCTTCTCTGCGTCCTCTCATTTTCTCTGCAGAGTTCAGTTCCAGCAGGACCATGAGCTGAGCTGCTGCCAGACTCAGTGTACTTGTTACTGCTACCGTGAACTTTATAAAAACTGGGAGAAGTCCATTTATTTCTTAAAAAAACCCACAAAAACTATTGCGCTCTTTTCAGGTGTCATCAACGTGTAAAAAGTTGTACAGATTTAATGTGTACAACTTGATGAGTTTGGAGGTAAGTCTAAGCCCAAGAAAGCGTATGCCATGTGGTTATGCCATAAACCTAGACGTCACCTCCAAAAGTTTCCTCTGCTTCTTGGTTCTTGTCTTCCTGTGACAAGAACCCCACCCTCGACCTGCCCTCCTCTGAGCACGTGTGTTGTAGCTGTAGGCTCCGCTCTGCGGCAGATCGCCGGGACGGTGCGTCCTGTGCAACCGGAACTCCGTCCCCTTCGGGAGGCATTAGTCCCAGGACCCCATTCCTGGAGAGGCTGGAGGGCGTCGTGCCCATGTGCAGCATGGCTGGGGTGCCTGCAGAGACACTGAGGGACGGACGAGAGAAGCATTCTCCATCCTCCCTGTGGAGGACGCGAGGCTGGCAGGGGACACGGGCCAGCAGGACCAGGTCCTGAGCAGAAATTTGTCCCAGAGGCCACTAGAAGCAACATCCGCAGGCCTGGGGGGAGACACCTGGGCACGTCACTCATGTGGGAGGGGCCTGGACTGGGCAGGTGGGGTCTGATCTGTGAGGTGTGGGCCACACGTTCCTGTGTGTGTGCATGCACGCATGACTCCTCCCTCCCTTTGTCACTTAGGCACCAGGTAGTTTTCAGGCACTCATGCTTTCTAGTTGTGTGTCTCCTGACACCCAGCCACCTACCTGCTGTCCCCCGTCTCCCTCTCTCTCCTGTCTGAGCCTGCTCTGAGCACGCAGTGCTCTCACCTGGCTTAGTTTCAAAGGATGTGTTCAGTGTTCAGACATAAGATCCTCCCGCCTGCCTCCCAGCTAGGCCAGAAGGAGCAGGGGAGGACACGTCCTGCTGCCCTGATTCCTGAACCCACCATCCGGGAGGCGGCTTCACTGCCTGCAGTCCTGAGTCCAGGGACGGATGGGACATGTCACAAGTGGGAGGAAGACCTAGGACAGGGAGGCCACAGAGGAGATGCCCGTCACATGCGACTGTGTGAAATAGATGTTCCCCTTTGAACCCGTGTGGCTCTCCAGGGTGCTGTGTGCACAGGCCCACCGGATGGGTTCTGGCTCTTTCTGGGGAGAGGGGCCCCCGGGCTGGGGGTGGGCTCTTCACTTCCCAGCACAACGTAGGTCCTGCTAAGGGGGACCTTGCCACTGTCGGGCTCTTGCTAAATCCTGGCAGAAACCGGCCCCTTTAGTCAGCCCCGAGGACAAGCATGGCGCCGCTCCACGCTCTCCGAGCCCCGCTTCTGGGCACCGACCGCCACCTGTCACAGATGCCGGTATCATAGCTGCCCTCCCTTGGCTCCTTGAGGATGACCTGTCTCCTTTCACCATTTGAACTTGATTGGCTGGGAAGGCCTCCCGCACAGAGCGGGTCTCACAGCACAGCGTGGGGGGAGCTAGGAGGAGGCCGGAAGGGTGCGGTGTCCCGTCGGCAGACCCAGGAGAGCGCGGAGCCCAGCGCCATGCGTGCACCTGGGCTGCCAGGCCTGTGGGGGGCGGCCTTCCCTGTGCATGTGCCCTTGGCATTATGCGCCCAAGCCAACTCTTGGGACTGGTCTTAGGTTTACTAGAGTGGCTCAAAGGGCAGGCATGTGATAGGCACGGGTTAAGAGCCTGCTAAGGCCCAGCCGTGCAAACCCTGCGTCTCACCAAATATATCTGTGTACGTAATGTGGCCACTGCCAGGAAAGTGGTAGGAGAATAGTTGAAGATATAAAACTAGTGCATAGGAAATAATTAGAAAAGGCTTTCGTTTTGGACCACATATCACTACAAAACCATGCCTGTTTAGAAGATAGGTCATTTAGAATTGGAAAAGTTGTAATAAATGTCAAAGAGGATGTGGAGTTTGTCCTTCCAGACTTTCAAGAGTTCCTGAGTGGGGAGTTTTGCATAGGCGGAAAAACGAAAAGGACCCTGGAGGCAGTGGGATGATAGCGTGGGCAGGGGACCAGCAAAGGGACGCAGGAGGTGACCACGTGCTTTGCATCACTGGCTGGTTATCAAAGCAGTGTTGTGCTCAGTGTGCATTCATGGCGTTTTTAAACAATGAAAATTTAAATTCTTCAATCAGTAGCTTGCTTTTTTCTTTGTTGGAAGCCTACTTTTTAGAAGCCCCTGAGCAGCACATTTTTGAGCATCTGCTCAGACTGAGAGGGAGCCAGGGAAGGCTTCCCGGAAGAAGTGACATAAAAAATAAGACCTGAAAGGTGGTTGGGAATTCCATGGAGCGCACGGAAAGGGTATACTGGAGAACTGGGACGCCATTACAGCTGTCCACCTGCAGCGAGTTTACTATTCCCATGGAGGTGGACAGCAGCACAGGGAACCCCACGTCCCAGTACAGGTGGTGGGACAGAGGAGGTGGGGCCACAGCGCCCAGCGCCGCGCAGGCCGCCATCAGGCTTTTGGCTGTAATAGGATGGAGAGCCATTAAAAAGGGGAGGCCGACAGCATGAGATTCGTGCTTTAGAAAGAGAATTCTGGCTTCAGGTGAAGAGCCGGACTAGGATAACGGCAGCGGATGTGGAGAAGTGAGTGATTGTGAGAGAAATCTAGGAGGAAAAGTGAGAGGATTTTGTGGTTGGTGGGATGTCGGGGGACAATGGAAAAGACCAAGAATGGCGCTCATGTTTCTACTGTGAAAACTGAGTGGTGCTGTTCACCAAGAGGAAGAACGCTGGAGGAGAGGCTGCAACCAAAGGGCAATGCTTCGTGTAGCACTTGTAAAGTCTGAGGGGCCCGTGGCCAGGTTCTGGGGGAGGCACGTACAGATCTGGAGGGGCTGAAGCAGCATTTCCAAAGGATGGCCCCACCATCCCAGGGGAGAGCCGGTTTTCTGGTGTCGTGATGGAGGGGACGGCGGCCACATGTCTGAGGCCGATGGTTAGGAAGGGGAATGGGGATGGAGGGGCTCAGTTAGTGGCTGGGATTCTCTCCTCAGCCAGGCTGTCAGCGGGGGCTTTGGCACCTCAATGCACGCACAAACCTCACACATGCTGCCAGGCGTGGCGTTCCCGCCTCCGCGCTCTCCTCGATTTCCTTGTGTGGGGCAACTTCCTGCCGTGGGGGCCCTGCCGGGCTTGGCCCACAGCGCAGAGACTGGTGCTCAAGGAGGGGCTGGCTCTTGACCCCAGCCTGTAGCAGGGGGGAGGTGGGGATTTGGGGCTAGGACTGTGGAGAATGTGAGGTGGCCCCCAGGCCCCACTCATTTCCTTTGAAAGCATCAGGTCGAGAGTGAAGGTTGTAGCTCTGGGTTCCAATCTCAGCTGGCCCACCCCGTCTGGCGGATTTTAGGCAATACCTTTGCCTCTCTGGACCTTCATTCCGTCAAATAGCAGTGCATTGGGATGAGGCATGAGAATTAAATTGTACAGTCTGTACAGAGAGCGTCTCAGTGGCTGCACAGGGTGAGCCATTAGAACACTCCGGATACACTGGCCTTCAGTCACAGGCGCATGCTTCCTAACCCCAGCAGACACCCAGAGAATCTACAAAAATCCTCGTCTGAATGACCCAGTTGTGAGCTCACAGGTCCCTGAGTGAGACGGCTGCAGAGAGCATTCATTGTAGTGGGTGCTATCAGGAGGGGAGTTGTGACAAGGAGAACCAGGGGCCAGGCCAGAACTGAAGAACTTCAGTGTCTAAGGGATGGGGCAGGCTGGCTGAGGAACCTTCAGAGAAGCTCTGAGAAAGGGCGGCAGGAAGGTGCAGAGGAAAGAAAGCCCAGGGAGCTGCACCCTTCCCTCCCCCGTAGGACGCCTGTGATTACAGGGGTCCCACAATGAGTTCTGGGACAACCTCCCTAACTTAAGGGCATCTGACCAATGCCCTCAAGCCCCTCTTCTACCTTATTCTGCTTTGCATGGAATCAAACAGAATTCACAGATTCCAGAATCTAGAATTCACAGATTGTTTGGGCAAGGGGTTTATTTTGTCTACCACAGTGGAAATATGCTGCCAAGAGGTCAAGTAAAATAAATAACGGAAGTTTCCACTAAATGGAGAAGCAGAGACAACTGGGGAACTGAATTTTAGGAGAGGGGGGAGGCCGGTGAGAAATGGGTGGAAGAACCATTGGAAGGTACAAAGTGGAAAATCCATTTTAGATTCATCTTATAAGGAGTTTAGCCATGAGGGGAGACAAGAGTTACCCTAGTGTATTGTCAGGGTTAAGACAGAATGGTAGAGAGAAAAGGATTTCAGATTCCAGGTTTAACACTGGGCTCCGCTTTGCTGAGATGTCTGAGTTGGGACAACTCTGTTAGCCTCAGGGGGCCTCAGCTGTGTACAAAGGGAGAAGGAAAATGCTGGCCTTATCTGCAGAACTATTCTTGAGGAGCAAATGAGACCAGGGACATGAAAGCACTTTGTCAAGTATAAAGTTCCAGATAAGTATAAGATGTTGTTTCTGGTGGTCTCACCAAGCCTACTGTTTTCATATTTCAGTGCCTTGGGGGTTTCTAATACTTTGGCTGATACTCAGTAAAAGCAAGAGTTCACTGACAGCTCCCCTCTGCTCAGCACTTCTACCAAAAATGCTTTCCAATCCGCTCTCCTAAGGGAGGATCAGAGTTACAGGAATGCAAATGTCCTTTCTCTTCCTAATATTTGGGAGTCTTGTCCTATATTTATTTCTTAATCCTTCATCTCATAGAAACCACTATAGTTTCCACTATCAAAAAACCCACCCCTTAGCGTCTTCTAAACTTCACACTGAGATGTTTCCAAGACTCACTGGCTTGGAGCGAGAGAGTGCCATGGTCTCTTTCCGAGGTCGCCTCACAGTCCCACAGTTATTTCACAATCCTTTCTCTGTTTGTAATAGATCCACCAGTTGTAACTTTCCTTTCTTCATCTCTGCATTATCTTGGGCTGTCATGATTGGAAGCCCTACTGTGATTATTTACGGTACCGAAGCCTTGCGGCCTCCCCTTGCCCCATGCCTGCCCTGGCCTTGGGAATGACAGTATTGAATGGCCAGCCCCCCATGTCCCCAGAGATCGCCATGGCCCAGGATACTAGGTGGCCATGTTGTCCAAGCCACTGCTCCGAGGATTCTTTCCAAACGGAATAATGAATGATTCAGGATTTATCATGTTTTTCAAAATACAGTACACTGTTTTCATTTCACGTGGTAAATCATTAGATGTTTAGATGGGAGTGCATTGTTGGGAGCTAGGCCTAAAATAAGTTCACAAAACATTCACCAAAATGGTGATTGTCGTGAAATTGTAGTCTGGAACAGAGGCTGTTGGCTGGCTCAGGAATGAGGACAATGAGAGGAGGACTAACAGAATCATTAGAATTAGCAAACCACATCTAAAATGACATTTGCCGTTGATTCATGGTTGTGGGAGGAAGACCAGCATTTCAGCCCTTTCCATCTAGCGGTTTCTATTTCTGAATGTAATCGTGAAGTTAAAGAAAATGGCCTTTGAGTTCAGGACGTCTTGATTAAGCGAATTATGACTGCATGGATTTTTAGTAGCTCATCTTTGAGGAGAATTGTAAGGTTTTATTAAACACATTCTAGTATAATAAATACTGATACGGGAAATGCTGTTTAGAATCAAACATGTAATAGGACCTAGAAGAGGAACGTTTGAAGAGAGAGCTGAAGTCACCGAAAGCAATTAATCAGAACACGTCCGATACAAGAGACATAAAAGATAAAGCATCACCTATTAGCTCCTAAACATCCAATACCAATTTCCTAACCTTTTGAACTTTATATTCTAATTTGTAAGCCGTGCCAAGGTCATGGCTTATGGCAGAACTTCAATGGGGTGTATAACATGGAGAATGACTTTCTCCCCTAGTCATTTCTTGGGCTTTAGGGAGCAGAGAACACAGGGAAAAAAAAAAAGAGAAGATGAAATAAATGAGGGAGATATAATTGTCTCTTACATTTTAAGAATTCCACCTAATTTCTACTTCCCAAGAGTATAGAATAAGTAGTTTTTCCTCCTTATTTAAAAAAAGAATTAATTTGATTTTTCTAACTGGAACACTTTCTACTTGCTGATTACCAACTGGAGTCAGAAATCATGAATAAACGTTGAGAATTACAATTCTAGGGAATCACATAGTTAAATAATTAAGTTATCTACAAAAGAAAAAAAGCAAGTCTGGATAAAGGGAAGAACATATAGGGGCTGCGACCTTTCTCATATCCTGGGGGTGCATAGGAGACGTGGGGAGAAGGACAGTCTTGGACACAGTGAACAGCTGACAAGAGCATCATCTCAGGATGGCACACGGGGAGGGTCCAGGTGTGACGGGACCAGGCCAGAGGGTCAGGAGCCACAAGCGGCAGGTGGACTTGGTGTGGTTTCTTGGTGTCCTTGCTTTGCTCTCAGTGCTTGACTGTTGTATCGGGAACACTGCAGAGGAATCTGAGCAGCAGCAGGGCAGAGGGGAAACTGGTTGTGGTCACACAGTCAGCAGTGAAACAACCTGGGGGCTGGCCCACCCAACTGGTCTGTCCCACGCCCTTGTCTAGCACAAGAGTCAGGTGCAGTGGTCCCAGGGAAGAGCAGGATGTCCCAGCAGCCCCCTGCAGGGACACGAGGACTGAAACATCCAGGCTGAAACCAGGGACTTGCCAGAGCTCCATCCTTCCACCTGGAGAGCACACACCTCTCCCCACTGCTAGGCACCAGCTGACAGTTCCAGAAAATAAAATGGAGCCCAAAGGGAAGGTTGCCAGAAGTATGAGGAAACAGGCAAAAATCAGTATGCCACACCAGAGGAAGCAGAAACAATGGAATAAACAAGAGGATGATTTAAAATTAATGGGACGAGCTCCGAGAGATGAACGAGGACACGGGAAATGAACAAATGGCTGTGAATAAAAAACTCTTGGACTTCCTCTGTCGCCAGGATGGAGTCGCGGGGGGTGAGCTTCAACCCCCTACCTGAAACATCCAAGAAAAGAAGAAAAAACAGACAACATACATAAAAACCATGGTTTGCAAGAAGCCAGACATCAGTAAGGGAGGATGGATCCCTGAGAGATGGGAGGTAATTGGTGAGCCCTCTGACTTCTTGAGCTCACTGCCATGGACAGTGTCCTGGGCATAGCACAGAGAGGGGGGACTGACGTGGCACCCCAAGGACTGAAGAGGAGCCTGAACTGAGGAGGAGCCCGGAGTCGAGGAAGGTGAAGTAGCTGGAGGTTCCAGGACAGATGCCAGAGGCGAGAGCTGCACACACAGCCCAGAGTACTAATTCATCAGCACACGTGTGAGGACACTGCTTGACCCCAGAGAGAACCACATGCTAGGATTGGAGAGAACAGCACCCATGCTCACACAGGTCCTGGAATGGTACTTGAGCCCAGCACCGTCCCTGGGGAATTGGGCAGAGTACGCAGGAAGACCTTGTCTCGGCGGAGGGGAGTAACCTCCCTGTACTGAGCTCTACTCCAAACCACCCAGCACATCACGGAGCAAGAGCCCAAAGCCTCAAATTATTCTCAGATATTTAGCTACATCACAGAATAGAACTCAAGAAGATTTAGAGAAATACAAAAAATGTCAGCTGCCAACAAGTTAAAATTCAGTGTTTGGCATTCAATCAAAATTAGCAGGTGTGCAAAGAAGCAAGAAAACCAGGCCCATAATGAGAAGACTACTTAGTCAAATCTAGTCTAGAGCTCACAAAATGCTAGCATAGTGGAGAAGGACAGGAAATATAACTAAATTTAGTTATAACAACTATATTCCATGTGTTCCAAGACTTAAGCAGAGACAGTGAAGACAGAAAAATAGAAGTAGAGACATTGAAGATAAAGAACTTCTAGAAAGATAGAATTTCTAGAGATGAGGGCTACCGTGTCTGAGATGAACATAGCCTGGAAGGGATGAATGGCAGGTTAGACCCTGCAGAAGAGAAGACTGGAGGCATACAGATAGAAACTATCCCAAAGGAAACACAGGGAGAAAGAAAGCACTTGTGAACTGTGGAATAAGCTCAAGCCCTTTAGTGAATGGGTATTTGAGGTTCCCAAAGGAGGAGAAAAATATTTGAAGAAGTAATGGCCAAATTTTTCTAAACTTGAAGAAAACAATAAACCCACAGAGATAAGAAGCTCACCAAACACCAGAAATACATATTTTTAAATATACACTGAGGGAAATTATATCTAGATTGTTCAAAACCAGTGATAGGAGAAAATATTAACAGCAACCAAAAGGGCGGCAGGGAGAGGGAGATCTCACATCCAGAGGGGCAACCACTTAGGTAGCTGGAGAGATGTTGCTTGTCTAGGGATCAGAAGGCTCAGTATTTTTAAGACACAGTTTTCTCCCAAGTTGATCTATGGACTCAGTGTAATCCCAATCATAAAGCCAACCACCTTTTCAATTTTTTTGGAAGAAACTATTGAACTGATTTTAAAATTCAAGTGGAAATGCAAAAACCTAGAAAAGCAACAAAACTTACACGTAACAGTTGGAAGACTAACCTTACTAATCTTGGGAATTATTTTTATAAATCTACACTAATCAAAACAGCATGATACTGGACTAAAGATATAAGATCGATCAATTTATGAGAATATAGAGTCCCAAATAAACTCACATATAAATAGAAAATTTATAGAAGACTTTTGTGAAAGGTCAAAGGCAATGCAATGGGGAAGGATTATCCTTTCCACCAATGATGCCGGGATAATTTGTTATGTAAGAAGAAAGCCCAGCCATACCACACCCTATATACAGAAATGGACACAAATGAATCATAGACCATGTAAAACTAAAAACTGTAAATTAGAACAAATAATTGTGTTATTGGGCAAGGCAAAGATTACTTAGAAATGACACCAAAAGGATGATCCATAAAACAACAGATTGATAAATTGGACTTTCCCAAAATTAAAAACGTCTTTTTATTTTTCAAAAGACACTGTGGAGAGAATGAAAAACAAGTCATAGACTGGGAGAAAATGTTTGCAAAGAATGTATCCGATAAAAGGCTTGTTTGTTGAATATATAAAGAACTCTCAGACTTAACAGTAAGAAAATAAGCAACACAATTTTAAAAAGTGGGAAAAGGTTAGACACTTCACAGGTGGCAAATAAGCACAGGAAAAGGTGCTCCGCAGCATTAAGCATCAGGGAAACTCAAATTAAACCAAAATGAGGCATTCTGTGTGACGCCACCTGTCCCGGGCTGGCTACAATTGAAAACACTGACCATCCACTGTGGGGACGCGGTGAGAACTGGACCCTCCCATGCTACTGGCATAGGTATCAGGTGGTAACACTTCGGGAAGTGGTTTGGTAGTTTTCCAAACAGTTCAATACGTGGGCATTCCATGTTAAGTGATCGCCCAAGATGAAACGAAGTGGGTGTCTGTGCAAAGACTTGTTGTTACTGTTCAGTCCACTCCTAACACTCATAGCCCCGAACGAGAAACAGCCCACATGTACGTCAGCAGCGGATTGGACACACATCTGTGGGGCTCCTGCTGTGGCACCCCTCTCAGCAAGGAAAGGACTGTGCTGTTCGTGCTTACGCGTCATGCGGAGGGAACGAAGCCAGACAAGGAACCAATACGCACTGGATGATTCCACGGGTGGGGCATTCTATAAAGTGCAAACTCGCCACGGTGACAGGAAGCCCAGTGATCTCCACCGCCCGGAACCCACACTGCTGTGCGAGCCCCTCAGGTGGGGGTGGGCTGGACCTAGTGATGCACTTCTGATGCCTGGCACCTGGCACGTGTGGTGGCCGTCCCTGCTGAGGTGAACCTTGGGGTCCCTCTCCCACTCCTGTGCTGGCTCGGGGCCCGTGCTGCGCTGCCGTATTGTGGACTGGCCTGGGGGCAAGGCTCTGGTTGTCTGTCCAACTCCACGGAGTACTTTAGGCCGGCACAGCTACGTGAAGGGACCTGGACCACGGCCTCTCCACTCACCTCTGTCCATGAGGTGACCGAGACACGGGCTGTCTGCGACTGCACCGTCTAAGGCTCAGCTTGCAGGAATCAGGCCTGTCAGTGTGCCCGGCCTCAGACACTGCCAAGAAATGCTGGTGGTTTTAATCACTCGGTTTGGGATGAATTGTCATGCAGCATTAGATAACAAACGCACCAGGCAAAGCCTAAGTGTGGGGTAAAGAATGTTATCTTTCTCCTCGTGTACAGGAGTACTCTTAGAAGACAAAGATACTGACAAGCTGTACACATTTTATAGCAAAACTGAGCAGATATTAGCTCCAAACAACTTGTGGGTGGCAATAACAAAAATAAAAATAGAACAAATAACTTTCAGACTAGTAAAGAAATGTCCATACCCAAGGGAAGACAGAAAAAGAGAATGAAAATTAAAACGGAGTTTTTAGAAATGGAAAATGTGCCATAAGATAAATTACCTAATGGCTCAGTATTTACATAAATGTAAATGGTTTAAACTCATTGATCAAAAGAAAAAAGACTCAGATTCTAAAACCAACAAATGAGACCCAGAAATATGTTCATTAGCAAGAGTTACATTTAAAAGGGTCCAGAAAGGCTGGAAATACAGCAAAACGAGATGATATATACCACAGAAATATGAAGCTGAAGGAAGCCAGAGCAGCCATTTTATATTTGCATAAAGTATAGCTTAATGGAAATTGTAAAAAAGAACAAAGATAGATGGACTCATAAAAGTCACTTTGCCTTCCCTGGGACAAAGTCAGACAAGGGGCAGAGAGAAGACGAGGAGTGCGCTGGGGAAATCCACACTCACAGAAATAAGAGGAGTGGAGAAGAGAGAGTTCCCACCCAAAACACCAACTGAGGGAATCGGGTGGAATTAGGTCAATTGACAAATGCTGTTTTTTAGCACACACCTCTCAGACTATTAGGAAAGCAAACAAGAGCTAAGCACACAGCTACTTCTGGGGATAGTGTACCAGGTGACGCAGACCCAGCCTTGTGCTGGGAACGGTAGGAACGCCATACACACATACACACACACACACAGACACGTGCACATACGTGCAGACACAGGCATGCACACACACAAGTGCACATACATGCAGACACAGGCATGCACACACACACGTGCACATACGTGCAGACACAGGCATGCACACACACGTGCACATACGTGCAGACACAGGCATGCACACACACAAGTGCACATATGTTCAGACAAGGGCATGCACACACAGTGCACATATGTGCAGACACGGGCACTCACACACACACAAGTGCACACACGTGCAGACACAGGCATGCACACACACGTGCACATACGTGCAGACACGGGCATGCACACACACACAAGTGCACATACGTGCAGACAAGGGCATGCACACACAGTGCACATATGTGCAGACACGGGCACTCACACACACACAAGTGCACATACATGCAGACACAGGCATGCACACACACAAGTGCACATACATGCAGACACAGGCATGCACACACACAAGTGCACATACGTGCAGACATGGGCATGCACACACCTTCACACACACACATGCGCAAAGACGCACATCTGGAAGCACCTGGCGAGTTAACAAGTGGTGACTCAGTGCTGGATCAGGGTCTGGGACACCTGAGCTGAGAGGTCGTCCCAGAGCTCTGGGCTGCTGGGCTCCCTGGGGATGTGTGCTGATTCTGGGGGAGCAGCGAGGAGGCTGGTGTGTGCACACGTGTGTGAAGAGTTGACAGCTCTGTAGATCTGGGCACACGCTTACTGAGGAAACCCAATGAACCTCCTCATGCTTTGGGGTCCCGAAAGCCCACATTTTGGGAGTTATCTAGCAGTGACTAACTTATTTGAAGTGAATTTTTGTGTATGGTGTGAGGCGAGGTTTGAAGTTTATGTTTTGTATATGATACCTGGTACCATTTGTGGAAAAGGCTCTTCTTGCCTGCACTGAATTGCCTGGGAAATTTTGTATAAAATCACTTGACCATATGTGAATGGGCTCATTTGTGACTCGGTGACAGTGGGCCACTTCCTCCTGCCTTTCCTGACACCCAAACTACACGGCACTGTTTACTGTAGCTTTGTGACAAGTCTTGGAATCAGGTGGCTTAAGTCCTCCATACTCGTTATTTTTTGAAATTGTTATGGCTATTCTCTGTCCTTTGCAGTTCCATGTCCAATTTGGAATCAACATGTCAAATGCCACATAAAAGCCTACAGGGAACCTTATTGGGATTCTGTTAAATCTGTAAGTCAGTTTGGGGAGAACTGACACCTAAACAAGTTTGTGTCTTCTGACACACAAACAGGTATATCTATCTATCTATATATGCTTTAAAAAAAGTGTGTCCATGTCTTGCATATACACATGTGCCTACGTGCATTCCTAAGTGTTTCATATTTATATGCTATTACAGCGCTTTTAAATTTCAATTTCTCATTATTCACTAGTGAGATTGTGTCTTTGTGTCCTGCAAACTTGCTTAAGTCAGTCATTCATTTTAGAGCCTTTTTTGGTGTAAGTTCCTGAAGGGGTTCTACATAAACAATTGTGTGATCTTCCAATAAGGACAGTTTTTCCTATTCCTTTCCAAATGTTGTACCTCTTGGTTTTTCCCTGCAGCAATGCTTTGGCAAGGCCCTAAGTCGCAGTGCTGAATGGAAGTGGCCAAAGGCCTTATCCTTCCCGCTTCTCAATCACAGGGAAAGATTTTCATCTTCTAATGTTAAGATTTATGTTAGCAGTTACAGTAGTTAACACTATACATTTTTCTCACGTTACTGCTTTAATTTCATCCCACCAATTTTGACACGTTGTATTTTCAATGTCATTCACTTCGAACTATTTTTTAACTCTCCCTGTTAATTTTTTTTGACACACATTATTTAGAGGTATGTTGTTTCATTTCCAAATATTCTAGGATGTCCCTAAATCTTTCTGTTTCTATTTTATCTTTAATTCTGTTGTAGTCAAAAGAAATATTTTGCTGAATTGCAATCCTATTAATTTGATGAGGTTTGTTTAATGGCCCACAACATGGGCTCTCTGGTAAATATTCTACGTGCACTTGGGAAGAATGCTATTCTGCTGTTGTCGGGTGGAGTGTCCTATAAACATTAGTTGGATCAAGATAGCTGGGAGGGCTGTTTAAATCTTCTTTACCCAAATACCATGACCTTGGGGTTAGGATTTCATCATAGAATTTGGGGGGGTGGGCATAAACATTCAGTCCATTGCAAGCTTCAATTAAAAGGCAAAGAATGTTTAAGTGGATTTAAAAAATAGCAGCCAATCACATGCTGCTGACAGGCAACACATTTACATGGAAGGAGGCAGAAAGGTTGAAAGTAAAATGATGAAAATGATGTATTTTGCAAATGTTAACCCCACGATTCCCAAACTGTGCCCTGAGGTAGGCTGTGATGCCAGAGCCAGCTGGAGGATGACATGGGACATTGTAAACTTTGGAAGAAACACAGAAAGCCTTTGGGCCTCATGCCAGGCACTAGCTGGAGGCAGCTCCCGATGTCAGGGTTAGAGCTCTCCTTACGATGGTGTCGGCTGAGCCACGCTGACCTCAGCAGTGCTGGGAAAGTGCACATGCTGCGCAGAAACCCCAGGCTCCTGGAAGTGAAGGGGTGCCGTCCAGTCTGACCCCAAGGGCTGGGAAGCAGTGCAGCCTCTAAGGGGTGCAAGGACTTGACACCACTCCTTAGCTCCTGGTTGGTGCCCGACTACTTCATTAGGAGCCAGGGCTTCACGGTTGTCCTAGGGCCCTTCTGACACAACTGCTGTGAGCTGAAGGAGCCCTGAGCAGAGAGAGTTTGTGAACCTAACCTAAACAAACGAAAAACGTGGTGTAGTTACATTAATGAGTAGCAAAGTCAAAATTAAAGTTTTACTAGAGATATACAGAAATGCTTCAGAATGCTGAAAGGTTCAGTTCACCTGGAAGATATAAAAATGCTGACAGGGCCTCGAGTACGGCAAGCACGAACTGACAGGATGCCGGGGAGAGAGTCAAAATCACAACCATGGAGGGATTTAAAAACATCCCTCTCATTATCTCATGAAAACAACTTATTAAATTATTAAAAATGCTTATTTAAGTTGTAAGATCAGTAGGATTAAAACATTTCAACGATTAGCAAACTTGATCTTACGGATATATCTCAAACAGCGCTTCCAATGACTGCAGAGTACATGTAATTTTCAAACACATGAAAAACATTTATAAAAATTAACCATATTTTGGGCATTAAACAAGAGTGTGTCAACATATTTCAATGAATTAAAATCATACAGAGTGTAGATTTTGACCATAATTTACTTAACCCCAGAACCAGTGATAATAGATGACTAAAGGACCCTCACATAATCATTTGAAAATCAAGGAATAAATTTTAAGTAATCCACGGGTGAAAAAAAAAGTCACTATGGGAATTAGAAAATATTTTGAATTGAATGATAACAAAAATGCAACATCAACACCTACAGGATATAGTTAAAGCCTTGCTTAGAGAAAATTTATGGATTTACATGCATTTTTAAGAAAAAAAAGGCTCAAAATCTGTAAGATAGGTATCTATCTTAAGCAACTGGAAGATGACAGCAAATTAAACCAAAAGAAAGGATAATGATGGTAAAAGTTAAAAATATAAATGAATAAACTTAGAGATGTACAATACACAGGATCCAAAAAGCCAAAAGCTGAATCTTTCTAAAGACTAAGAAAATTACTAAACCTCTGGCAAGTTTAATCAGAGAAAACAGAGAAGGAATAATTAATGGTGTCTACAATGAAGAATTCATCTCTCCAAGTCCTTAAGACATTAACAAAATAATAAAAGTATTTTAAAGAATCACTTTATGTCAATAAACTTATAAAAGTAGACAAAATGGACACATTCTTAGGAAAGTAAAACATCAAAAATTGGCCCAAGAACAAATATAAAAATATGAATAGTTCTACAAGTATTGAAGAAATTGAATTAAAGGAATTTAAAAATCTTCTCTGAGAAAATGCTGGTACATTCTACCAAATATTTATGGAGGAAAAGTGTCAATACAATATTCCACACACTGTTCTAGGGAGGAGAAAAGCTGGGAATGTCCCTCTTGCCAACAGTATGACCTTCAGCGAATTCCTCTACATACTGTGTCTGGATTTTCACCTTTCTAAAATGGGATGATGGTAGTCACGCCATCAGGTCATTGTGAATAGTTAAGGATTTTTGTTGGTAACGTGAAAGCTCCTGGTGTCAGTGTTGTTAAAGAAACTAAATTGCATAACAGTTTAGGTCAACAACCAGCGTCTGTACCTCTGACCATTTCACGCACAATACCTAATGTAATTCTTTTTTTTATGTTATATACTATTTATTGTTTATATTATGCATATTTAAAATCCAGCTATATTGATTTTGTTTTTTGTTAAATAATTATCCAAAATATTGTGAAATTCCTATGATCATTATTTTAAAACTACTAATTCTTTTTTTTATATTAAATTTATTGGGGTGACAATTGTTAGTAAATTTACATAGATATAGGACCATTGTGACAACATGGATGGATCTTGAGAGTATAAGGCTAAGCGAAATAAGTCAGACAGAAAAAGCAGAGAACCCTATGATTTTACTGATATGTGGTATATAAACCAAAAACAACAAAAGAACAAGACAAACAAATGAGAAAGAAAAACTCATAGACACAGACAATAGTTTAGTGGTTACCAGAGGGTCAGGGGGATGGGGGGAGGGAGATGAGGGTGAGGGGGATCAAATATATGGTGATGGAAGGAGAACTGACTCTGGGTGGTGAACACACAATGGGATTTATAGATGATGTAATACAGAATTGTACACCTGAAATCTAATGTAATCTTGCTGCTCCACAAGCACTGAGAACTACGGGAGGTAGGAACAAAAGGCAAACTGAGGCCATTTCCCTTCTCAGTCTAGGGCTCCCACTCTGTCACTCTTAAGACAGAAATGTGAACTCCTCCTGAAACACATGACAAGTGTCTGATTAAGCATCATTGGGGAGAAAATTTTGCTCTCCAAAGCAGGTCACAGGGATTTTCTCATTGTTACCTCCACCAGGAGGCATTCATCTCCACGCACACTTTCAGCAAATGTGGGCTTTGAAAGCTATCCTCACTGGGGCCACCGCCTCACGCCCATTCTCCTCTCTTCCCTGGAGGGCTGACAGCGACGACGGCAGCATTGCAGAGCCCCTTGTTCGAGCATTGGGTTCTGGTTGGGTTTAACCAGTGGACGTTCTGGCGGGAGATCACAGGGCAAGGGTAGGAGGAAGTCAGCGCATTTCTCCCCGGTCCCTCCATGCCCCTGGGCCATGGTTTTGCTAAGGGCCATCCCCCCTCAACTGCACTTCCTGTTGATGGCTGCCTTCTGTGGCTCTTCTCCACCCATGGGGTTGCCCCTGTTGCTGGCCCTCAATCCTCCTGTTCTCACGTTGGTCCCCTCAACCCTCCCCAGACCTCTGTGCACTTTTCTCCTGAAATTTACTGCAAGACCCTGGCCAGTGACGGACCTGACAGACACGTTCAGCTTCCTGGGGGGCCCATTTTCCTTGGGCTGAGGCCTCCTTTCAGCTCCAGTGTCAGGGTCAGCTCACTTCTGCCTCTTCCCACCCTCTTTGGTCTCGGAGAACTTACCTACTTTCTTGTTAGTTCAGCTCTGCCTTTAACAAGATGCTGGCTCTATGGTGTCCACAATTTCTGAATGTCTTATCCTGAAAAGTTGTATCGGGATATCTAGCCTGACATCATTTAAAGTCAGTTGTAGTCTAGTGACTTCCAGTGTTGTAATGGTGGAGCACTTCTCTTCAAACAAAATCTTACACAGATTCTTAACATGTAACCATGATAAGGAGAAGCGCTGCCTCCGGTGCAGAAGTGGCATTGCCTGGGTTTTTCTGTCCCTTCACGTGTCCCCAACGACGAGCCTTGTGGTGCACTCACAGCCCTGGGACCCTGTGTAGCTCAGTTTGCCACCCACTCATCTAGTTCAATCCCCACTATGTGTACTAAGTCACCTGCCTTCACGTGCTCTGTTGGTTAATGGTAGACTTAGAAAGAACCAGCGTCCTCATTGTTCATAGAAAACATTTTGCATTACATTTAATATAGACCACGACACAATAAAGAGAACGAATCAGAAAAATTATGGGTAAGCATTGAACTGGATTTGTTGGCCTAAGTGTTAAAACTGACTTTGGGTCATAAAGACTTCACTTTCACCCATTTGCCCAGGACCTGAAATTAATCGATGGGGGCTTCAGATCTCTACATTTTTCCTACATCAAGTAAGAAATATATTTTCCTGTGTGTATCTTCAGCCTTAGGCAGCAGCTTATGATCCAGTGCCGTGATAAGTTATTGACTATGGCCATTATTCTTTAGGAAGAAGCTGTTCGCTTCCAAATTGATGTTCTATTTCCTTATGAACTGTATATCCTAGAGATATAGATAACAGACTTGAATGAAAATAGGTCAACAGTACTTAAGATAAGTAATACTTTAATCAATTTTAAGATAATTTCTGATGGCTAGTGCATAATGGTAATATACTACTTTTAAATTTATCTTCAGAGCGGTGGGTGTAGACATTTAAAAACCCTATTGTATAAATTGCTTTTAAAAGACACAATTGCCCATTTTATCTCCCCTCAATAGGTATGTCTATTGAAATAGGCCATGGCAGAGTTTTTATATTTACTGTAATTATTATTGCTCAGTGTGCACCTGGTGAATTCATATATCCTGGGAAATTTATGGGTGACCTACATTGTTTTCATGAATCTAGTGCTCCCGAAGTAGACTGATAACGTGACCAGTGGGTTTGAAATTACCAATATGTCCTTCATGCCCCATGGATGCCCTATTTAAATTCATGCCAACTTTTCATAAGTCGCATTATAATACCCCAAGGGGGGGAAAAGACACACAATGAAAAAACTGAAAGTAAAACGAAGCTAAGTGTTATGTGACTCCTGAGCTGATCTCTCAAGGTAATTGTGGAGTTGGGCTCATGAGGGTGCCAAGGCAAGGTCAGAAGGATTGTCTGGTGCAGGCGTGCTGGAGAAGGAGCGTGTCTGTTCTGAGGGCTTATTTTCTCCAGCACAGAGGCACACATAGGAAGCCAAATGCTCCGGGAACACGCTTTCCATAGAATCCTGGGTGGTGGAGCCAGGAGACACCTCTGAGAGCAGGTGGTCCTTGCGTGGCAAATTGGCTTTTTGTTGGTGTCACTCAGTGACTAATTGGGCAGTTATGGTACACGAGTGTGATTGTTCCATTAGTAGTGTCTGTACAGGCCTGGGACGAGGAGTGGTGCCATGAGATGGACACGTCTCAGTCCAACCCCCTCAATTTCACACAAGACGAAAAGGACCCCAGGGAGCATCCGCTGAAGGTCATTGCCGTCAGTTGTGAGACAGTCCCAAAGATCTCGAGGTCTTTCTGACACACCGTGACGTTCCCTGAACCTGGAGGGGCCAATCTCTTAGAGTAAATGAGATTTTAAAGTTCCAAGTTGTACTTATTTTGACGGTGGGCAAATCCACAAATTAGTTCTCAATCTTTATATCATTTCAGTTTGTAGAAGTGAAGTATCTGGTCTTTATCCAATGTTATATGAGTGTGGTCTTTGGTATCTTTTAAAAAGTAACTATTCTTTAAATTCAACATTTAATTTGGGCACACTAATCGCCCTCAATCAAACTGAACATCTTATCTTTGAAAAATTAACTTATTATCTTTCTTCAAAAAAGCAAAATATAAACTAGAGAATAAATATAAAGCGTTGATAATTGTCCTTTCTTATTCTGAATATTAAACAGAATTTTACCTACAACACACACATTGTCATTTTTCTGAAAAATTGTCTGCAAAGACTCAAAAGTGTGTCTCTCAGGGAAGCTTGGGTGTGCTCGTGCTGGAGGGCTCACTGCAGTTCGGTTCTTTATGGCAAAAACTGGAAACCACTTAAAGGTCCGTTAATAAGAGTGTAGCAAAAAAAGCTCATGTTTTATTCATACAATTGAATAGTCTGTAACAGTTAAAATGACTAAACTGGAATTGCGTCTATGAATATGAATACATGTGAAACTTTTTACTGAGTTGAAAACTTTTACCTGCAGTATGATGATGTTTATATAAAGTTAAAAACCTGTACCAGCACATTTTGTATCATTGGTAAGTGTTTGTGGGTGTTCCTTATACATTTATTTATTTTTGTCTATTTGAAATGTAAATCTAAAAATGATAACTACTACAATGAAAACTAAATCCAGATTAGTTCAACCAAAAACTAAAAAAGATCTCAGCAGTATTGGCAAAAGCATATTCTCAAATACAGACTAGCATTTTCCTGGGTTTTGAAAACCCAACTTACCGTTTTGCATTGGAACACAATTATAGCACACTATGCATGTCACGAGCCAGAGAGAGAGAGTTTTTATACCACGGATAATGTACTTTGCTCACTTAAAGGTGAAGGCAGCTGTTCTACTTGCTTTGTATCTGTGGAATTTGTGGGGAGTCAGGTTGGGGTGGAGCTGGGTTTGCCATGCCGGGTGGTCAGCACCGTGGCAGTGGGGACGTCCTGGAAGCCACTTCTCCCTGGATGGCTGGCAGTGGCCCAGCTGCTCATGGGACTGACTGCCACTTAGACTTGTGTCTCTCGAAACCCAAATCTGAGCGTCCCCAAGTCACCAGGCGTTCCTGGCTCCTCCTCTGATTCTTGGCCTCCGTCTGCCTCCTGTCCTGGCGATCTGATGACATGTGCCGTGCTCTGGTCTCTTCCTGTTGGCCTGGGATGTCCTGTGCACTCTCATCGCCCCTTTTTCCAGCTGACGTCCTGACCTACGTCTCTCACCCCCAACTCTCCCAGTCACCCCATCTGCCACCAGCAACACACACTCCACATTTCCCAAAGGAATTTCGTTGCCCTCCGCCAAGGTCCACACTGCATGCTGATAGCTCTACGTATTAATGATGTCACTATTGGTCCTAGTCACAGAGGCAAGAAAACAGGGGGGCTGTGCTTCAGCACCTCTTCCGCCCTAGCACCTGGGATCCAGCCCGTTATTTTGTGGGTGGAGTCTGACAGCCAGGTCTTCATTTGTGCGATGACATACACACGCTCTTGTCACCCATGCACAGAATGGCCTGTGGCCTTCCACTGTGCTCTGCGTTTTCTCCTCGCCCTTCCTCGTGAGGCCTGAGCGCCTTAGACGCCACCGTCATCATGTTCCTCCAGCCAGGGTAGGCCAGCTGGGCAGGGCACGTGTTTCTCCATCATCCGTGCGCAAGCCTGTCTTAAACCGCCTTCCTCTCACTCTAACAAGAAGCCTGCGTTTCCACTCACTCAGCTACTGGTTTCTCCTACATGTCAATGCCCGTAGTTTGACACTTATAATAACCTGCAGGGGGTTGCTTTCAACAGTTATGTATCTTTTCTCTCCCATCAGGTCATAGGTTCCTGAAAGTTGTGCATTGTTTCTTTTTATTTTTTGTTTCCTGAATAGGCACATGCCGTACATGTTTTAGACCCTCAAAAATAACTGAATAAGTGACAATGAAATTTGTTGCATCTGAAAAACATTTCTCAATTCAATAACTATAAGTAATCATATCCAAACACCCTGTTGGTTTTCCTTTCAGAACTTGTTTTATTGCAACAATACTGGATGGTCTTGGGCTGGGGTTGGGGTAGGAAAGCAAGCCCAATTCTGGTTGTGCTTGAGAAGAGTGCTTAGAAATGAAGAGGTTATTTAAGTATTAAAACCAGATGTGATTATGTCTGCGTAAAGCTCAAACTGTTGAAAATGAAATACTCATGAAATTGGTTACTTTTCCTGCTGGCTTCAAATATTCCTGAAACCAACCCTTCAACAAGTGAGTCCAGGGGATTCTGATTGAAGGTGTGTGTGCACGTGTGTGTCTGTGTGTATGTCGTCTTCCTATAAGTCCATTGTTAATGGCCACATGAGCCCAACACAATGACTTTGGTTCATAATAACCATGAACAGTTCTTGTGACCAGCACAGCTACCGGTTATAAAACTGAAGACATCATGAGACCAGCTTAGTCTGAATTTGGTGTACACAAAATCTGTGACAGACTTATAATAATCATGATGATTACAGACTTAGATTTAGTATTAAGACAAAATAACCTAAGAGCAGATCATTATCCTAATTTTTCTAATACACAGATTCATTACATTTTTAATTCCAGTTCTGATAATGACGACGCAATGCATGAGGGTGGATTATGTGATGCCAACAGGTTTGGGGAGCGTTCCCTACACACAACCCGAGCAGATCAAACGATCTTGGAGACAGTCCGTGACCTGGTGTTTGTGTGTCTGTGCACATTTTTCCGTTGAGTGTGAATGTGACTTGCAGGACAACAAAGGGTCTTAGAGAATCTTTAATTTCATATTCTAACTAGTTAGCCCTACTTGTTTGCTTTGAATCACTCATTTCAATAAGGGGGACACTTATGCTAATCCTCCATTCAGGAGTTGCCTGGATGCGTGTGAAATGGATCATGTGGACAAAATAAAGCCCTGCCAGACGCAATCTGCCATTGTTCCCTAAGCTTCTTCGAGGGGACTCTTCACAGGTACCAAGAAGCCACTCCAGCCACTCCACATATTTCTGAAGACCCTCTCCTTTTTTTGCACAGCACATTACTCAGCACAGAAGAAAAACCAAAAGCAGGCATCAGAGGAACGAAACTCTGAAGTGGGCCGCACTCATTTTCCACACACAGAGATAATTGGCACTGCGGGAACTTTGGAGAGCTGAATTCAATGAATAAATTGTGACATGGGAAAAACTGAAAAGGACAACAGTTTCCTGGCTCACACAGAATCGTTACCTTGGGTTGGCATTTTTCTTGAAGACCAATTGATAAAACAGGACAAAAATGTTTTTCCCCATTAATTGATTTTAAACACTGTCCCGCTAAACACCCAATTAAAAGGTAGAAGTGTGGTGCTCTGTTTGCTTCTAATGACCATGCAGGAGAGGCCGGGGCGGGTGGAGAGAAGGGGTGGGAGAGGGAGAAAAGAAATAATGCAAGAGTCCAGCGTTTTCTTTTATGGATTGTAGAATGAAAAGATCAATGGAAAAGGTTTATCACGTCTTTGGGTACAATAGCCTCCTGAGGCCAGGGCCCTAGAAGCACAGCGCCAGCGACACAACCCTTCTGAAAGGGAGTCATTCTTTGGGGCGCCATTGGAATCGACGTGTCCAAACACACTTCACGCACAAGCACACAGCCAAGTTGATTTGCACGCACACATGCACACGCACACACGCACATGCGGTCAGCTCAGAGCAGCTTTAATGTGCTACTTACAGAGAAATTGCAAATCATGACGTTCCAAACAGTGTTTAAATCACACATTCAACAAGTAAAGTAAGCAGGGCTGGTGGTGTTCAGGCCAGAGCGAGGCTTCTAATGTGGGGAAAGACTGAGGTGCCTTCATGTAGAGCTGTCTCTGGTCTGGATGGAATTGGTGGGGGCCGGGGTTACAGGGGGAGGAGAAGGAATCCGAGAACCGTAGAGTGTCTGGGGCAGAGACCCTGCGTCTCTTCCCTCTCCCCCACCCCCACTTTCTCCCATTCTCCCTCCTGAGTCCTGTTTCTACGGCTTTCTTTTAGCCCATGGAACTTGATCAGGAAAACCATGAGAAGTGCCCCCTGGCTTTGTATGGCAGCAAACAAACTTGGGGTGGAAGTGGCATGGAGATGATTTTAGGTACATTTCGCCTTTATTCCCATGGATTCTTATGGTTTAACATTCAGAAATGTGATCAGAACAGAGAAGACACTGAGCTCAGCTGTCCTTCGTGAACTGATTATTGGAAGCAGCTCAAGGGCTGGTTAGGGTAATTTCCCAGACAAGTGTACGCTGCCCACTTGGTTCAGTTTGACGTGGTTGGCCCGTCAGAGGCCTCCCCACTCATAGATTTTGTATTTTGGGTTAGCCAGTGACTAACAGTGATCACAATAGTAACATTTCTGAGCACTTGCTGTGTGCCAGGATTGTTTAAAACTTCTCGTTCATGAGTTCATTGATCTGCGCAGACTCTGAGAGGCCAGAACAATGTCAGGGTCACTGCACCCGCTGAGGACAGCTGGAGGCGGGGCTGGCTGGGCCTCGCCTTGTGGGTCCTCATTCCTGCCCATGTCAGAGAGCGCTGTGCGGCAGGCGCCGCCTCAGTCCTTTCCTCGCGAGGTTCTAAGTGACGACGGTGTTTTTCAGATGAGCTGTTTACAAAGGAGATGGTGAGCCGCAGTCATCTGGGGTCCTGCAGCACAGGGAGAACGATGGCAGGGCTGATGCTGCGTGACACACAGGACACCTTCTCCCTGAGAAAAAGTCCTGAGGCCTCTCAGGGAGGCCGCAAATCCAAAGCAAGGCTGTACTCTCTAGGATCCACCTGTGTTCAGAGGTTAACATTTCACAGAAAGTGGCAGCGACTTTATATTTTCCCCATTGACAAAGTGACATGGCTGAGTATCTTTACATGCAAGGCCCACAAGGGCTTCAAAATAAGTAGCAAAGTTAACCTGTGGAGCAGTGGTTACTACTGGGGGGCACTGAGGGGGTGGTGGTGCTGGGGAGGTTCTGGCTGCAGGAAGTGTTCCTCATTTTGACCTGGACCGTGGTGACCTGGGTGTTGACACTTCCGGTTTATCCAAACGTTTAGCACCGAGCTCAGCTCCCACAGCAAGGACTGCGACAGGCCAGGCGGTGGGTCGCCTGGGGGCGGGCCCTCTGCTCAGGGGCCCAGCGGTCCTTACCCGGTCTGGCTCTGGGCCCTGTTCCCTGAGCAGGGCCTGTGCCCACTGCATCCGGGACAAAGCAGAGCCTTCATGTGAGCAGTCTTTTTGCGTTATATGAGATAAAAGGAAATCCAGGTCTGTTAAGTCCTGTGGAAATATTTCTCTGGAAGAAGTGCCATTTGCGTTGTCGGCTATTTGTTCCCAAGGTGAATAAGGTTTAGAGCCTTCCCTTGGGCGTGTTGTGGTACCAGGGAGGGGAAGGGAGAAGACGACTGTGGGTGCCTGTGTGGGGTGGAGGGAAGTGCTCGCAGAGAGACTGGAGTGTGAGGACAGCCCAGTAACAAGGTGTCTTCCCCGGGCGTGGGGTTGGGGCCAGTGTGGTTGTTCCTTGCTGTGCTGTGTTCCCAGGACGACACATATGTGAAAGTCACAGAAGCATTTGGGTCGGAGCTGGCAATCAGACTAAAGAGAAGAAGAGGAATCAAGTCAGACAAGATGGCGATGAATAGTAACCCATGTTTAAAGGGAATTGCTGCGGCTGCTCAGTAGGAAGCACGGCCTCCAGGACATTCTCAGTGATTCCCAAGGAAGGGTGGGCTTTTCTCCACATTACCTGTAAATTACCTGTAATGTATATCACATTTCAAAAGGAATCTTAAGACAAGCTTGTCAACAACACATGCATTTTTAAAGACTTCATTAAAATAACTATCTATTAAGGTCCATAGTTCAGAAATAAATTTAGGAACTAAATTAACAGGAAAAGCAGAGTGAGGGGAAAGGAGATAATCACCATGACATGTCACAGAGTGTTATTTAATTAACCATAATAAGAAGAATTATGTGCTGTTCCACGTTTGCGATTTCTCAGTTCTTTAGTTTGCTATGAAACATTCAAAATGAAATAAAAGAGGGACAAAAAGAATCGCTGAGTGCAGTGCCCTGTAGGGAACGTGCTGTTGCCTCATTCCTGTTACTGAATTGATCAATCTTGGAACCCATTGTTCTGCTAGTTATTTTCTGTACTCTTACAGGGTTTGTACTACTTGCATCTTTAAAATCAAGAGAGAGGGAGAGATCCCTGGCCCTGGAGTTCCTAGGAGGCATTAATACATGGTGATGGGGTGGAAGGGTGGGGAGGAGCGGTGGGGGAGTGCCTGCGTTGCGGAGTTCCCGGACGCTCCACGTGCTCACTAGGAGAATCTGAAGAGTGGGAGACTCACAGAAAATTGATTGTGGGTTTATTCCTGCCTTCCCACTTGCCCACGGAACCTGGGGTGGGCTGGGTCGTCTGTCATTGACGTCATCTCATTTCACTCTCTGCCTGTCAGCCCCCACGGGACAATGTTGGGGCTCTAAGTCACAAATGATGAATAAATATCATTTGATGATATCTAAACTTGAGTATTATTTATAAGCTGTTGGCCAAAAAATATGCAGGTGCTCCTTATTGAATAAGACAATCTTCGAGCGAACATGAAATCCCTTATTGAAAATGCCTTTTATTTTCACGCTTTATTTGTAATTTGGTTACTTTAATTTAATTAAATACATCTTCCCATAAAAACAATGTTATGAAAAGTGAAGAGGTTCCTGGACTCTAACCCACAAAGTGTATTGAAACCGAAAAATGCAGCTGTAATACCAGGGCTGCTGGGAAAAATAGTAGAAATTATGATGACTGTACCACTAATTTTAAAATAATCCTCTGAATATCAAGACTGATGTCGTCACTTTTTGTTTTTCTGCTGTCGCCTAAAAATAGATTCCTTTAGTGAAGGAAAGGAGGTAGATAGTTCTTTGGGAAGGGAGTTCCTGAACCTTTTAAATCCTTTAGAGATTGAAAGTACTAATTCTTTATCAGGTATAATTTAATTTAAAAACCTTGGAGCTCTCTTTTCTGGGCATGTCACCATCTGAGCGTGTCACTATCATTACCCAGCTCTATTTGTAAAAAAAATTATCCATTCCAAGCATTACTTTCTCCACTCTTAAAAAAAAAAATTATCTCCTTCTGGACTGATAATCTGGTCACAATGCTTTCTATCAATTCTGTTGCTCTCGTCTAACAAATGGCTAGTGTCCCACTATTAATTGAGGATTTTACCAAATTCTCAGGGATGTCTTCTCTTTTCCCTGGTTCTGCCATTACCTGAGCAGCTCCCGTGGCCTTGCAGGACCAGCTGACCCTCAGCTTCACCCTCCTTTGGACCCACCCACCTGGGAACCTTGCAGAGATCCCTGCTCCCGGTTCCTTCACACTTTCCATTTACCAATCCTTTAGTCCTGACGCCTTTCCTACAGTCTGGTAGGGGCAGAAATGTTAATGTCCAAATAGTCTCATATATTTTCAAAATATTTTTATTGTGTAGGGAATCATCTGGAAAAGTTAATGTACTCACCCCCAATATATTTGTTCTTAATTTTATTTTGATCAAAGTAATGTGTATGTATGATTAAAAGTGAAAAATTATGATTATAAAAAGGGAAAATAGCATTTCAGTTCTACCTTCCATTCTCCTGCCCCCAAGACAACAAAGTTGCACACTTGGAAAATTGATCCCAAATTCATCCTCAGACTTTTCTTGCACTGTAACACTGAGAATCTGATGAATGTGTCAGAAATGTGAGTTCCATTGTCTCCTGTTGCTCTCTTTTCTCCTGCTTTACGAGTGTCTAAACCCCCTTGGCCTACATTGAACATTTTGGAACATTTTGGAACTCACATTCATCAGTATCCTGAGAATTCCCTGCTCCCCTCACTGGAATTGGAATTTCTGTTTCCTGGATTCCATTGTTTTCCTTTCGTGGATTCCTCTCAGTAGTACAGGAGTACACCCTCAAGTAGCTCGCTGAGAAAGGGTAAATTATTCTTGGAACTTTGTACCTGAATGTGTCTTTATTTAACTCTCATGATTGTTTGTTCAGAGTGGGATACGGTGTTACTCTGATAATAAGATCTTTCCAGCATTTCGCCCCACTGACTCTGGCTTCTAGGGCTGCTGTTGAGACATTTGAGTCAAGATAGTTTGCTTGCTTTTTTTATTTGCTTTTTTTAAAGTTGTTAAAATTCTTTATTATTATTATTAGTTTCAGGTGTACAAAACAATATACTAGTTAGACATTTATACCCCTCACGAAGTAATGATTCCCCGCCCCCAATCTACTACCCCTCTGACATCACACATAATCATTATATTTCACTGGTTATATCCCTCGTGCTGTACTCCTTCCTGCGACTACATATAGGTATATATATAGATATAGATATAGCTATTAAGTTGTAGTTGACATTCATTATTATTCAGCTTCAGGTTCAGGTGTCAATTATATATCAATAAAACTGGAAAAAATATACACAATTATTATGGGGGAAAAAAGAAACTTTGCTTGTGGCGATTTTATCCTCAGGGGTTTCAGGACCTTCTCTTTATTCCTGCTAAGGCTTCTATTTATTAAAAATCACCTGGGATTTTAGTTCTGTGGTTTGTTTGTTTTTACATCTTGCATTAACCTTCTTCACAATATCTTCTTCACAATTGCTTTCACATTTTTCAGCTATGCTCTCAACAGCTCAAGTATATCTCCTTAGGTTTTCTGAGCTTTTTTGTTTGTCATTCCTTTCGTATTCCATATCTTCTATATTTTTGCCTTATTTTTGTTTTAATTTTTGCTGGAATATATTCACTATTAGTTCCTTCAGAAAGATTTAATTATTGATAAGCTTTCTGAATCTGAGTCTGAAAATATCTTTATCTTATTTTGGGGCTTGTATCAATTTTTAAATAGGTATCAAATTCTAAGTTTCAAATAATTTTTCGAATAAAATTTAAAGACATTATTTCATTCTCATTTATCAAGGCTGTCGATAACAAACTTCATGTTGGTCTGATCTTTGCACCTTTGCGAGTAAGCTGGTTTCTTTTGCAATCTGCAGTTTTTCTTTAGTGTTGAAGGCTCACTGTGTTATGTTGGGTGGCCAAGCAGCCTGTGGCCTCTTTCAAGGTGAAGATCTGAGTTTTTGTTTTTGCAGTAAGTCTTATGTTATTTCTTTGATTTCATGCTCCCTTATCCAACAACTGTTAAAATGTGGATCTATTGCCCATTTCACTTAACCTTTCTCTTACACCGCCAACCTTTTCTTCTCTTTGCACCGCCCTCTGTGAAAACCTCTTCGTGCCAACCCTGTTTACTCACACATTCTTCATCTGGTTCTTCCTGCTACTGGAACCTTCCACTGAGATCTTTATTTGTTTGTACAATCATATTTTTAATTCATAAGATATTTGCTAAATTATTTTTCATATCAGCCACTTTCTGTGTACATGAAATATCCTCTCCAATCTCTCCAAATGTACAGTCAGTGTTTTCTTTCACTTCCTGCCGTTGCTCATAAAAGCACTTTTTCCTTAAAGGTATATTTTCGGTTTTATGGTGAGTTTGGCAGCTTCCTTCCCATCGTTGGTTTTCTCAGACACTGAATGGTTCTCCCCCTGGGTGTGGAGGAAGCTCCCTGGACTGGGGTGAGGATTGAACGGATTTCAATGTGGGGGCGCATCTCCCCAGACAAGTGGGAATTACTTCCTCTTTCCGAGAGGTCAGGGGCTCTGGTTCCGCGGCTCTGAGGGAGCAGGAGGGGAAGACGCAGGGCGCTCTGTGGGTGTAGTTTAGGGTGCGGATCCACATGGACGCCCAGCCCCAGGGGCTGGGGCTTTGCCTGGGCACAGCTCACTTCTCTGGCCCCAGAGCCCACTGTGGGGTCTCCTTATCAGAATCCACACTTTAAAAACCCCACCTGCAGCTTTTGCCTAACTGACAGGCCAGGGTCAGCTGGCCCGAGAGCAGAGCTGACTTGCTGTGTCCCCCACCCTGTTTAATCGCCCACTTCCTGGAGTCCTCAGTCTCCTCTCTCTTCTCAGCCTCAGTGCCTCCAATTCTGTGACTATCCGAGTTCTGCTGGGAAACTCGCTCTTTAAAATGCCCCGTCTTTCGCCCGTGAGGGAATACGGGTTCATTGCTGGTTTTCATCCCCCGGGTGGTTCCGTTTGCTACATGTCTTCCAGCTCTTCCTGCTGCTCAGGTCTGCTGGTGGAAACCCTCCTAAACTTAATCTTTTATTTCTATCGTCGTTTCAGTGGGATGTGAGGAAGCAGGAAAAGTGACTAGACACGTCTGAAGAGGCCTCTCTTCTATTTTCCTTCATATCAACTTGTCTCAGGGCCAAAGCCTGCCTTAAGACCTGCCCCTTTAGAAACATCTCAGACTTGGCCTCATGGCCACCACCTCCAGCCAACTGCCCTGTGCGAGGGGCAGCCCATTGCTGCGGCTCCAAGGGCCTTCCATTAAGCGCCGGCCTCACAGCCCTCCCCAACTCTGACGGTTCTGAGCTTGTGTTTTTATTGAGATCTGTTGGGACTTGTTTCTGTTGGGTTGTGGCCATCCTGGAGCAGGCTGGGCCCTGACCCAAGGTACCTGATGTCCTTATATGAAGAGGGAAGTGTGGATGCAGACACACAGGGTGAGAAGGCCGGGCGATGGCAGGGAAGAGACCAGAGGGGTGAGTCTGAGCGACAAGGGTGGCTGGTGCCACTGGAAGCTGAGAGGGAGGCAAGAACCGCAGCCCCTTACCTAGAGCCTTCAGAGGGAGCGGCTCCCTGCCGACACCTTCATCTCAGGATTTGGCCTCCAGAACTGCGAGAGCGTCAGTTTCTGTTGTGTTAAGCCCCCCAGTGTGTGGTCATTTGTAATGGCAGGCCTAGGCTAGTAGTAATAATCCCTCCCAGTGTCCGGACACGTCACAATACACATGAGTTTTTCACTCTCAGCTCAGTCTGTGAGTCTGTGGGCTGGGGAGGGGCGGGTATGTAGAGTAAGCCTCTGTTTCATGAAGTCGTTGAGGGGCTCTGGCTCCTTCCATGGGGTGGCTCTGCCATATCCAAGGGCCCCATTCTCTTCGCTGCTCAGCTAGGGGAGGAAAGGATTCCTTAAAAGACTTTAGAGAGCCAGGCCTGGAACTGGAGGCCACCAAGTTTCTTTGTTTCTCAAGGAAAGTAGGTATATGTGAAGTCTGCGGTGGCACGGCAGCCCCGGTATGTCGCCAGTCATCTCTCTGAGCTTTCCGATCACTGATCCTAAGGCCCACTTCCAACCTCAGGGTACCTCATGGTGAAAGGCAGCTGCCAGAACTCCAGCCATCGTATCTGTGTTGCTGCCACAGGAAGGAGCAAAAGCAGAACACCTCGTGGGCTATGCCTCCCGCTGACTCAGCTCCCTGTGACCTTTCTAGAAGTTTCATTCAACATTTCTGCTTACATCTCATTGGACTGACTTACTCCAGGCGGCTGAGTGTCTTGCTAGGTATGTTGGAGGTTGTGGGACGAAGGGGAGAAGAGTTGTTGGGAGGCAGTGCACCTCTGAGCATCCACAAGAGAACAACTCTGCTTTCGTGGGAAGCACGTGAGCTACTCTCTGGAAATCAGCTTCATCTGACCTGGGTTCCTCCTCCCTTGGTAAATGATTTGACTCTTAACTGATTTCACCGTTATCAGTCAGTACATCAGTAAAAATAATTCCGAATCATTTCTGAGTAAACTGGCACGACCAGAATGTTCTTATTAGTCAGCGTCGTCAAACAGCCTTGTCCATCTGTGAAAGCTTGCTTCCCAGGGAGCAGACAGCATAACGAACCAGAACCGCCGACTGCCCCAGTGGGTCCTGAACTTCTGTCCAAGCCGCGGCCGTAAAACTCTCCTGAAATTCTGCTAAGTAAAATCAATCAATTATAAACATTACAACACACTGTTTGGGGGTTCAATGTTTAATTATTTTCCCTGCTTTTTAACTTGTTCTTCATTAGCTTCAAGCTTTAGAAGTCGTGGGTTTTTTTATCAGTTCTTGTCTATATAAAATTAATACATTTTGTCTAAATAAAATCAGAGAAGAACGTAAAGTGAAAACTTGCAGTTCTGCCTGGCCTGGCCGGCCCCGTCCCGCTCACCGTTGCCTAGCTTTCCCGACACCTCAGCGGCTGACCTTGTATGCACGTGCATGCGCTGTGTCTGTTCCTAAACGTGGAAATATAAACGTAATGCTGCCGCTTGCTTCCACGGGTTTGTGAGGCACCTCGGGCAGCCCTGCGCGGCAGCTCACACAGGTTTTCCCCATCTGTCCCCCCAGTCACAAGACATCCCATCCTGGGGTATCTCAGCAGTAGCCCAAGGAAGACACGTATTTCTGACATTCAGCTTCGCACATAATGTCACGAAACCCGGCCACATACACAGCGGTGCCAATGCGGAGCATGTCTGTAGGCCACACACACTCTTAGTGGTGACAGTGCTGGGTCACGTGCTACGCACATTTTGGATTTTATAAGTACAGTTAGCGTTCTCTCCCAAAGGCTGTTTGGATAGAAACTCTGATGTCCCAGTACAGTGCGTGGGAGTTTGCCCCTCGTTCTAATCACTGCTGCCTACTGCTAATTTTTAACCTTTGTCAGTATGATAAGGTAAACATTTTTGCCTGAAAGAATGTACTTGACCATCTATAGCAAAATAGATACAAGACACGAATAATCAGTTCTCAGAAAAAAATAAATTCACGTAGCCATGCACCAAATTTCTTAAGTCAAAACAGCCTTGAACACCCCGATGGGATTAATCACACCTCAGATGTAATTTCTTGTGTGAGGTCACGTTGGCAGCGTCCCTGAGAGCTGTCTGTCTCCCGTGATACTTGCACATCTCCAAAGACGGCACAAACGTCTCTCAGCCACGCTGTCCCTGACTCCCTGGGACTGTTATAAAGTTATTACTTATTTTGAACAACACCAAAACAAAAAATATAGCATAGATATTGCATAATATAAACATATTTCATAAATGTCTTCCAATTTTAAAAGAGATTTGGCTTACATATTGGATTTTCACATTTTTTGAGTAGGTTGATTTATGTATGTCAAGGCTAGAAAGGAAATTGCCAGGAAACACATCACAGCTGGAGGCTAAAATGGAGCTTGTGACAGAGGACAGCAGCCCCGGAGACGGGAAGAGAAATGCGCTCAAGGGGCGTTTTCCATACATTTATTGGTGATCACTCCCGAGTTAATTATTAAGGGGAACTCAAGGGTCATCAAGAAATCCTTAATCTTTTGAGGTTCCTGTAATGAAAGTAAAATGTGCCTTTTACAAATCAAAACCAAGAATAAATACTTACAGCTGTGCCAGCCCTGTGTTCAGAGAGGTTGAGGAGAGAGGGAGGGAAGGTGTGTGTTCTGGGCCAGTGTGTGATGTGGGGCCAGCACTAATTCACTGTGGACAGGGGGCCAGCGGTGAGCGAGCTTTGCCAGCAGGGCGGTCGGATCCACCAGCTGGGAAGGAGACGCTGCGCTGGCTGAGGTCACGAGACTCAGCGGAACCTGTGGGAGCGCTGAGGTGGGCTTGGTCCCTGAGAGCCCGGGGCCAGTGCGAACCGGGGCCAGGGCCTGGGTCTCTGCACCCCCGTATCACCTGCCCAGCGGGTGCAGATTGTCTGAGGAAGGGGGCATGGCCTTGGGTGACGCAATCCCTGGAGAGTTCCCATCAGCGGAGGGAGCAGGTCTTCCTGCCCGAGGGGTCACCTGGGCATTGCAGCCACAGCCCCAATGGGTCGTGACTGCCAGAAGGAGATGGAAGCAAGGGGGCAGCCACTGCGTTGAAAGCTCCCTCCGTGGTCCATCGACTGTCATGTACCTTAGGGACATCCGTTCTAGGAACCGAGAGAAGCGTACATGTACAAGAACACAATGCTCACATACGAGAACCACCATCTGTCAGGGAGGCCGTGTAACTGCAAGGTCAGGTGCCCCTGAGCTGCTCGGCCGACATCACAGTCCAGCTTCAGCAGCTTCCAGCAGAGTGACCTTGGGCCACTTACTTAATCTCTCAGAAACTGGACTTCCTTAACTGTCCAATGTGGAAAATACGAGAACCCACCCCAGAGGGTCGTGGTAAGGATTAATTACGTTGCCATGTGTACAACACTTACCGTGTATCCTGTCACAGGGAATGCTGGTCACAAAGGTTTCACCTATTCTTATCAGGCCACGTCCTGTCTTCCACCCGTCCCACCATCCTCTCGTCCACGTTCTCTCAGTAAAGGATATGGCATCAGTTCCAACTATTCCCGCTTAAATCCAGGCAGGGTGTGACTTGAGAGGTGTCTTGCTTCCTAGGACACTGTCTGGACCCTATGTGTATTTCCAAGTTGTCATCTCTTCAGACGTCACAGTCTGCACGCTGCTTTGCAAAGTTAGGTGTGGCAGGCACACTTCGTAAGCCACCCAACAGGTGCGCCCCGCCAGCCCTCTGCCCAGTGAGGGAACACGGACATCCTCCCATCAGCGCTTTTGTCCCCAGGAAGGCCGACTCCATCCATCCCACCAGGCAAGTCCTGGGTGGTCTGGGTCAGGGCTTCTGGACCTTGGCACCCTCGTCATTTGGAGCCTGGTGATTCTGTCACGGGGGCGGTCCTGTGTGCTGTCGGGTGTTTAGTACTCTCCTGGCCTCTCACTATATGCCAGGCTCCCCTGTCCCAGTGGTGACAACCAAAGACGGCTCGGGACATTGCCATGCTGCCTACGCTTGACAACCATGGTCAAGACAGTCCTGGACCTCCCAGCCCCAGAGGTGGGCTCTCCTGTTCTCTCTGGTGCTAGAGGGGTCAGTCAGCGGTGTCTGCAGCCATATGTGTTCTCCCTGGAAAAAATGAGCGCCCTTGTTAGTAGGAACTTTCACGCCTTCTCATCCTCCCACTCGGCTTATGTAAGAGCTGCTGCCTGGAGCGGCTCCATCGAACTGGCAGCCGGCAGGGAGGCCGAGCGCTCGAGGGGAGGCTGAGCCCTGGCAGCTGAGCTGCTGGAATGACTGGACATTCCTGCTCCTCTCCTCTCACTACGTCAGATGATTAAATGCCATCTTCACTGAAGCCACCATCGCTTGGGCACCCCCTCCTTACGCCACGAATGGTCTGAACAGGTAAAAGGGTTTCTTTGGCTTTCATCTTAGCTCCGGGCAGTCAGATCCCTCAGAACTGGAAAACAAGGCCCCGTTTGCTCTCTGTACCCAACCTGACTTTACAGGTCACTTCATTCTAGTGTAGCCTCTACCTTCTAGGGCTGAAAAGCTCTGTCTAAGCACTTTTAGGTTTTCCTGTGGAGACGGTGAGACTTAACTAGCTACAGTCAGCATCTTTTCCTCTGCCCTAGTTGTCTCTGATTTGATTTGTGGGATGCCTGTGTACAGGTGTGAGTGGATTAGCCCATTGTCAAAGTGGGGTACCACGGCCCCACCCCGTGGGGTGCCTCTCCCAGCCCTTCATGAAAGCGTTCCCTGCTGGCCTGCCTGTTTTGCATAATTGTCACCTAATTCAAGGCTGGAAGGAGCCACAGAGCTGAAGGGGCTCACGTTCCCTGCTCGACGGATGGGGACTCAGGTCCCACCGCTGCCGGCCGTGGCAGGGCCAGGAGCCCCACTGCCCTCTATGCCCTGCACAGCTTTCTCTACCATTGCTCACCGCCGATTCCTCACCCCAGCCCAAATCTGTCCCCCGGGAAGTTCACTACCCGTTCGTCAGTGAACGATTCATTCACTGCCCTCCCCTGGGCTCACCAGCAGAGGGTCGTGTAAGGAGCCGTGACCAGGACACCTGGCTCTCCTCCTTCAGCACAGGCTCCCTTTCTGACCGCAGTTGCCGAAACCGGTCTCATACCACCTCCACTTCACCTACAGCTGCCTGGCATCACACTGTAAGCTGAGAAGTATCTATAAACCTGAACTCACTGTCTTTCTCTGAAACCCTCTGGGACGTGGCTCTCTCCATCCCAGAAGAGGTCTCAGGTGGGATTTCACTCCTCCCTGTCTTCTGCTTCCCACATGAGCCTGTTGGTTCTGCTCGTTGAACACCTCTGGGCTCCGTTTTCTCCATGCCCATCACCCGCTCCGGGTCCTGGGGTATTTCAGTAGCTTTTCGATGTGCCTCTTTCGCTATAAAACGGCCCCTCTCTGCTTTTTCCATTTCTCTGGTAACAGAGCTATCTTGAAGGAATGTAGGAAATAGCTCGTAAATTTGATTATGTCACCTTTATGCTGGAACCCTCTCTTGGACCCTAGTTGTCATAGAATTAAGTCACATCTCCCTGATGTGACAAGCAGCTCTTCACAGCAGGCCCTCGGCTCACCTCTCTCGCTCTGGGCCCTGGAATCACTGAGCTGGTCACTGTCCAGCCCCTTGTCTTCTCAGTGCCCTCAGAAGGTATCTCTTCTTCCCCAAGTGTCCCATCTCCTCACATCATAAGACGGGTCCTCCTGCAAGATCTCAATCTTGATGACCAGCTGCCTCTGTTTGTTTGTTTATTTGTTCTTGTTTTCTTTCTGTCCTGCAATCCTATGAATAAGACCAATGTTTGCCCAACCTTCTGGAGAAACAGAGGCACAGGCCCAGCACCTACTCCAAGGAGCTTGTGACTGACCATCTCAGTGAGCTTTGACTGAGAGCACAGGCCACATGGTTTTCATTTAGAGACGGCACAGGCGAGGTACCCAGTGAATGTTTCCTGAGACAAGTGAGCCTCAGGGCAATTGCCACAGGAGGGCAAGTGTTTGAATTCTAAATGACATCAGACCACTTTGCTGGTGAGTTCTCGAATCTCTTTAGAGTTTTTTCTATTCTCTTACCACCAAGCTGTTAGCAAATGATCTGTTTTGTGCTCTGGCTCCAGCAACCCTGCCTCCTTCCTTCCTGATAGACTGCGAGTCTGTCGCAATGTAGGAAATGAGACAACAAAGCTTGTTATATTTCTCAATGAAATGAAGTTATGGAGGGTCTGGATAAAGGCCTGTATGTTTCCACGTATGTGAACTTGACATGTGACCTTTCTGACCTCAGCTTTGCTTGCCCGGAAGCAGTCTTACTCACCTTGGAGTTCTCAGCAACTTGCATGGTTGAGGTTTCCTGATAAAGGTCCTCTAGATAATGGGGTATTATTACATAGCATATGTCCTTAAAACTTTCAAATTAGAATTATGACCATGTTGAACTTGTAAGGACCCCCTGGAAGTTTCCAAGATTTGGGGAATGTAAGAAGGTGAATAAAAAGCGGAAGTAGGAATCTCACATTCTGAATTGACCTTGAAGGCAGTCAATCCACAGAAATCACTATGAATGGAAATTACAGAGAGATTGCTTAAGAATATTTTTTGTAATTAAATTTACTGCAATGTCAGGAACTTAGGAACTCTAGCCATTGAGTTAATGACGCATGCTACGTTGTTAGCACATTTTTTTCAGCAGTGTGGTTCCCAAGCAGCAGCTCTCCACTCCGTGGTGTGCGTGTCTGTGCCATGAGGTCTGCAGGGCTTTCCTGCAGGAGGAGCAACCCTGCCCCAGGGACGGGGCACGTGGGTGGGCGTGGGCAAGGCTGGCCACCTGGCTCCTGCCCCAGGTCGTGGGGACCACAGGTGCCTGAGGGGCTCCTCCTTCAGGCTAGAGCCCGGAGTGAAAAGGCCCATCAAAGAAATACAGCAGCCACCACGTAACCTAAGAGAGACGTCTGCGTTCGTTGTGACAAGCCACTGAGATGTAGGGAGTGTTTGTTATTGCAGCAACGTTGACTAATACAAATAAATGTTTATTCAGCTACCTCTCTGACGAGCTGTGGTCTAAGCTTCAGGATGGCTCTTATAGGAAGACTTGGAGCCGTAAGTCTATTTTGAGCCTCTCAAACAAATACTTTATCATAAGATGATAGTTCTGAAAAGTATCATAGAACCTGAGCTAAATGGGACCAGGGAGGGTCTGACCTTCCTCCTGAAGCCCTTCTGCAGAATCCAGTGGGTTGTCCCTCAGCCTCTCCTGGCCATCTAGTGACAGAGCACATCCTGTGGCAATGAGACGGTGTTATGGCAGGACAACCTGCTGTGTGAAAAGCCCCGCCTCCCGGGGGAGGTAGTTTATTCTCAGACCTAAGGGCAGGGCTTGGGTGTAGACAGTCCAGTGGGTTACTTTTCTATGGCTGTGTAGCAAGTTACCACCAACACTGCAGCAACACACACGTCTTAGCTCCCCATTTCTGTGGTCCAGGAGTCTGGGCTCAGCACAGGTGGGCGCTCTGTCTGGAACCCATGACGATACACTTGTGTTTGGGCCGGGGCGTCAGTGTCATCTGAGGTGTGGGGTTCCCCCCAATCTCAGTGCTTGTTGGAGGAATTCGTGTCTTCACGGCATGGTACTCATGGCAGTTTACTTCTCTGAGGCCAGTAGGAGAATCCCTGACTTCGGTCTCCCCTTCCAGCGAAGGCCTACACTCACCTGGTTAGGCCAGGCCCTCCAAGGACAATCTCCCTTTGGATGGTCTCAAGGTCAACTGCATCTGCACGTCCCACCACCTTTGTCATAGAACATAACCTAATTGTGGGAGTGATGCGCCATATGTCCAGGGGAATGGGCCACCTCGGCTGTGTGCCCTGGGGCAGGGACCTTGAGCCACCTTAGAATTCCCCTGTCACGCCTGGACTCAGGACCGACCTCTGGACACGGGCTGCATTGGGTCAGCACTGTCAATCCCCCTGCCTGCTTCTCGGTGCCTTCATCTCTAAAACAGAGATGCAGGTAACGGCACCTTCAGCTCAGCTGCGGCCTCAGCACGTTGCTGGGACGCGGAGTTAGAATCTGCTCCTTGGTTGGCCCCCGGGACCGCAGCAGGAGGCTGGCCCTCCCCCTTGGCCGACCTCAACGTACCTGAAGGCAGGCCCCGTCCTCTGCAATGTCTGCCTGTGGGCCCCACGTCCCAGACCCTCAGGCACTCTCTGTGAACCCTCACTGTTAACGGCTTCTGTGTTCTCTACACTGAACTCGAGGTTTGGGCTGGGATGCGCTCGCTGCCAGAAGAGCAGGGCCCGGCCTGGAGGTGGTTCTCTGTGGGGAGGGCGGACTCTCGAGGGTGACACGTTGAGGTGATAAACCTCCAGGTGAACCCGCACGGACAGTCACAAACCTGGTCGGCCTCTTTGTGCAGAGAACCCAAAGGTACCTCTTAGATGATGACACGCCGTCCCCAGGCTAGGCGAGGTGCTCCATTGTCACCGCAGGAAACACAGGGACTTTCAGAACTCAGGAGCAGGGGTGGGCACACCGTGGCCTGGGGCTGATATGAGCCTGACTGGCTCCTGGGTTTTTCCTTCCCGGGCGTTCACTCAGCAACCTCCGTGTACCACAGGGAAGAGGCAAGTGTTCTGAGCCTCGAGAATCTTCCATTAATTTGATTTTCCAAGACCTACGGAACACTGGTTATATTTAGTTCCAGAAGCCCTCCAGGAAGGCAGTGGCTGTTAACATTTTAATCTTTAAGAAAATGAAGTGGGTCCTTAGCAAAATGAGATCGTGTTGACTTTTCCTCTTTGGGGGCTGTGGGCTGCAGGGGTGGCATCTTTTCTAGGATTCTGGATGTTCCTTTACCTTGAGGAATAGTGTTGCATGTCCCTGTGCAAAGGCAGAAGCTCTGGTTGCTATGGCAATAGCCAATCTGAGGAAACTGTGACCTAAATCATGACTGAGAAAAACAGGCCCTTGTCAGTCCCATCGCAGCGACTGCTTCCGCGGATTAGGCCGTGCGCGTGGATTACCTAAAATGAACCCTTTACCTCAGCGAAAGGGAAACGGGGTTTTCTTACTGCAAAACCTTTAGGGGACGTGGGTGACGAACACTGTGCTGGCCCAGAACCAGAGGACGGGCAGTGCTGATGCGGCCTGCGCGTTGTCTGCGTGGCCGGCCACTCGCCCCGGGGCCTCAGCCCCCACAGCCCCCACGGCCCCGCTGCCCTGGACGGCTGGCGGTCAGGAAGCCAGTGGCCACCCTCGTCAGGCGTGTGCTTTGTCCACGCAGTGTGCAGCGTGCAGACATGGACACAGGTACCACAGACGTGCACACAGGCGCCCACACCACACCCACGCACACCACACACCACACACCACACACACCTCAAACATACAGACACCCCACACAGACCCCTCCCCACACACATGGTCGGCGAGAGTCCTCTGAAGGGGCATCCGGGTTCCCGAGACAGGTGGTTCCTGAGCCGCTGTGCTGGAGTTCAGTGGGGGGAACTCAGCTAGGGAGGTGCCGCCTGGGCCAGCTCCCAGGGCCGTGTCCCTGCCTCACGTTACCTGCTGGTCACCTTCCCAGGGACAGAGTGCCCCTCCGCAGCAGTGTCACCTGCTGCTGTGCGCTCCTGCCTCACTCCCTCTAGCGCCTGTCAGAACCCCACAACCCTGTTTCATGGGCTCCCCTGTCACACTGCTGATGTAAGCTAAGTGACCTCCTCCAATGGCGAATGGGAACATTTGGAAGCTTGACTGAAGCCAAACAGCAGCTCCAGGAGACCGTCCCCTCCTGTCCACCCTGAACTGCAGGTGGGACGACCTGGGGCGGCGCGGGGACAGTGAAGGACGCATGTATGCTCCTCGGCAAATCAGGCTGGTGTGTGCCGCTGCCACAGCCGTCAATGGATCTCGGGGCTGATGCTAAAATTATGCACCCTCATGGGCCACCTGGTGTCCCCAATATCTGCCAAGACTGGCGCTCTGGGCTCACAGCTGTTGGATGACAAGTGACACAGGACTAGTCTGGGCAGTGGTCCAGCTAAGGCAGTGAGGGCTCCACTCCCGACCAGGGATTTGAGGCCACACCAGTCCTGGCCCCAAACTGATCCCTGGAAAGGGTTTGGTACCTCTGTCCCCAGGGGATTTGACTCATATTTGCAAGGGGAGGGGATGGACAAAATTCTCAATTTCCTGCTGCCAAACTGCTCGAGGCGCCTAACCACTGAGATTTGGAATTAGAGTCCATTTGTCGGTTGTGTGGCTCAAGTGGTGTGACCTTCCTGTGCCTCACCTTGCTCAGCTATAAAATGGGCGTGATCATGGTTACATACCCCGTAGGGCTGTCATGGGGGGGGTGCTTCCATACAGACCAGCACATAAAGCCGTGCCCTGCAGGCAGCAAGGACTACGGCAGTGGTAGCTGGGCTCAGCTGTGGTGCCATTTGGTAGCAGTGCTGGCGTTGGCTCTCCGTGTTAGTATTCGCATAAACACTGGCATTCGCGTGTCTTGGCCTCCGCGTTAGGATAAGCGCTGGCGTTCCTTAGCTGTCGGCATCAGCATGAGTGTGAGCGTTAACTGTTGGCATTCGTGTGTGTATTAGTGTTAGCCGTTAGTAGTAATAGTAGTATTACCACTAGTATTAGCATCAGCATTGGCATTGGCATTGGTACTAATATGACCAGTACTATTAACATTAGCATTAGTGTTGGTGTTAGCGTCAGGATTAGTATTCCTATGACCAGTACTATTAACCTTACTATTAGTGTTGGTATTAGTGTCGGGGTTAGTATTCCTATGACCAGTACTATTAACCTTACTATTAGTGTTGGTATTAGTGTCGGGGTTAGTATTCCTATGACCAGTACTATTAACCTTAGCATTGGTGTTGGTGTTAGCGTCGGGGTTAGTATTCCTATGACCAGTACTATTAACCTTACTATTAGTGTTGGTGTTAGCGTCAGGATTAGTATTCCTATGACCAGTACTATTAACCTTACTATTAGTGTTGGTGTTAGCGTCGGGGTTAGTATTCCTATGACCAGTACTATTAACCTTAGCATTAGTGTTGGTGTTAGCGTCGGGGTTAGTATTCCTATGACCAGTACTATTAACCTTAGCATTAGTGTTGGTGTTAGCGTCGGGATTAGTATTCCTATGACCAGTACTATTAACCTTACTATTAGTGTTGGTGTTAGCGTCGGGATTAGTATTCCTATGACCAGTACTATTAACCTTACTATTGGTGTTGGTGTTAGCGTCGGGGTTAGTATTCCTATGACCCGCACTATTAACCTTACTATTAGTGTTGGTGTTAGCGTCAGGATTAGTATTCCTATGACCCGCACTATTAACCTTACTATTAGTGTTGGTGTTAGCGTCGGGATTAGTATTCCTATGACCAGTACTATTAACCTTAGCATTGGTGTTGGTGTTAGCGTCGGGGTTAGTATTCCTATGACCAGTACTATTAACCTTAGCATTAGTGTTGGTGTTAGCGTCAGGATTAGTATTCCTATGACCAGTACTATTAACCTTAGCATTAGTGTTGGTGTTAGCGTCGGGGTTAGTATTCCTATGACCAGTACTATTAACCTTAGCATTGGTGTTGGTGTTAGCGTCGGGATTAGTATTCCTATGACCAGTACTATTAACCTTAGCATTAGTGTTGGTGTTAGCGTCGGGGTTAGTATTCCTATGACCAGTACTATTAACCTTAGCATTGGTGTTGGTGTTAGCGTCGGGGTTAGTATTCCTATGACCAGTACTATTAACCTTACTATTAGTGTTGGTGTTAGCGTCGGGGTTAGTATTCCTATGACCCGCACTATTAACCTTAGCATTAGTGTTGGTGTTAGCGTCGGGGTTAGTATTCCTATGACCAGTACTATTAACCTTAGCATTGGTGTTGGTGTTAGCGTCGGGGTTAGTATTCCTATGACCCGCACTATTAACCTTAGCATTAGTGTTGGTGTTAGCGTCGGGGTTAGTATTCCTATGACCAGTACTATTAACCTTACTATTAGTGTTGGTGTTAGCGTCGGGGTTAGTATTCCTATGACCCACACTATTAACCTTAGCATTAGTGTTGGTGTTAGCGTCGGGGTTAGTATTCCTATGACCAGTACTATTAACCTTACTATTAGTGTTGGTGTTAGCGTCGGGGTTAGTATTCCTATGACCAGTACTATTAACCTTAGCATTGGTGTTGGTGTTAGCGTCGGGGTTAGTATTCCTATGACCAGTACTATTAACCTTACTATTAGTGTTGGTGTTAGCGTCGGGGTTAGTATTCCTATGACCAGTACTATTAACCTTACTATTAGTGTTGGTGTTAGCGTCGGGGTTAGTATTCCTATGACCCGCACTATTAACCTTAGCATTAGTGTTGGTGTTAGCGTCGGGGTTAGTATTCCTATGACCAGTACTATTAACCTTACTATTAGTGTTGGTGTTAGCGTCGGGATTAGTATTCCTATGACCAGTACTATTAACCTTAGCATTAGTGTTGGTGTTAGCGTCGGGGTTAGTATTCCTATGACCAGTACTATTAACCTTACTATTAGTGTTGGTGTTAGCGTCGGGGTTAGTATTCCTATGACCAGTACTATTAACCTTAGCATTGGTGTTGGTGTTAGCGTCGGGGTTAGTATTCCTATGACCAGTACTATTAACCTTACTATTAGTGTTGGTGTTAGCGTCGGGATTAGTATTCCTATGACCAGTACTATTAACCTTAGCATTAGTGTTGGTGTTAGCGTCGGGGTTAGTATTCCTATGACCAGTACTATTAACCTTAGCATTAGTGTTGGTGTTAGCATCAGGATTAGTATTCCTATGACCAGTACTATTAACCTTACTATTAGTGTTGGTGTTAGCGTCGGGGTTAGTATTCCTATGACCAGTACTATTAACCTTAGCATTAGTGTTGGTGTTAGCGTCAGGATTAGTATTCCTATGACCAGTACTATTAACCTTACTATTAGTGTTGGTGTTAGCGTCGGGATTAGTATTCCTATGACCAGTACTATTAACCTTAGCATTAGTGTTGGTGTTAGCGTCGGGGTTAGTATTCCTATGACCAGTACTATTAACCTTACTATTAGTGTTGGTGTTAGCGTCGGGGTTAGTATTCCTATGACCAGTACTATTAACCTTAGCATTGGTGTTGGTGTTAGCGTCGGGGTTAGTATTCCTATGACCAGTACTATTAACCTTACTATTAGTGTTGGTGTTAGCGTCGGGATTAGTATTCCTATGACCAGTACTATTAACCTTAGCATTAGTGTTGGTGTTAGCGTCGGGGTTAGTATTCCTATGACCAGTACTATTAACCTTACTATTAGTGTTGGTGTTAGCGTCGGGATTAGTATTCCTATGACCAGTACTATTAACCTTAGCATTAGTGTTGGTGTTAGCGTCAGGATTAGTATTCCTATGACCAGTACTATTAACCTTACTATTAGTGTTGGTGTTAGCGTCGGGATTAGTATTCCTATGACCAGTACTATTAACCTTAGCATTAGTGTTGGTGTTAGCGTCAGGATTAGTATTCCTATGACCAGTACTATTAACCTTACTATTAGTGTTGGTGTTAGCGTCGGGATTAGTATTCCTATGACCAGTACTATTAACCTTACTATTAGTGTTGGTGTTAGCGTCGGGGTTAGTATTCCTATGACCAGTACTATTAACCTTAGCATTAGTGTTGGTGTTAGCGTCGGGGTTAGTATTCCTATGACCAGTACTATTAACCTTACTATTAGTGTTGGTGTTAGCGTCGGGGTTAGTATTCCTATGACCAGTACTATTAACCTTAGCATTGGTGTTGGTGTTAGCGTCGGGGTTAGTATTCCTATGACCAGTACTATTAACCTTACTATTAGTGTTGGTGTTAGCGTCGGGATTAGTATTCCTATGACCAGTACTATTAACCTTAGCATTAGTGTTGGTGTTAGCGTCGGGGTTAGTATTCCTATGACCAGTACTATTAACCTTAGCATTAGTGTTGGTGTTAGCGTCAGGATTAGTATTCCTATGACCAGTACTATTAACCTTACTATTAGTGTTGGTGTTAGCGTCGGGGTTAGTATTCCTATGACCAGTACTATTAACCTTAGCATTGGTGTTGGTGTTAGCGTCGGGGTTAGTATTCCTATGACCAGTACTATTAACCTTACTATTAGTGTTGGTGTTAGCGTCGGGGTTAGTATTCCTATGACCAGTACTATTAACCTTAGCATTGGTGTTGGTGTTAGCGTCGGGGTTAGTATTCCTATGACCAGTACTATTAACCTTACTATTAGTGTTGGTGTTAGCGTCGGGGTTAGTATTCCTATGACCCGCACTATTAACCTTAGCATTAGTGTTGGTGTTAGTGTCGGGGTTAGTATTCCTATGACCAGTACTATTAACCTTACTATTAGTGTTGGTGTTAGCGTCGGGGTTAGTATTCCTATGACCCGCACTATTAACCTTAGCATTGGTGTGACCAGCAGTGGCAGCACTGGTATTAGTGTTAGCATTAAGTATTAGCTATCAGTATTAGCATGAGCAGTCGTTATTAGCTATCAGCACTAACCTAAACCTTGGGAGCAGAATTACTATCTGTATTCCAGCACTGTAGCTCGAGGGGTAGGGAGAAACCCAGGTCAGCATGTCAGAATGGGCAGAAACAGGTCTGTTGTGACTATGTTTATTGAATGTGAGTCATTTGGGAGACAGTGGCAGTGAACAGGACAGCTGGATGGGCAGAGACCCCCACCCCCTTTCCTGCAGCCCATGTCACCTACAGGCGCACCTGCTGTGACACCTGCTTCTGTCCAGGTTCTCCTCTGTTGTCTCTGCCTCCCACCCAGCACATTCTCCAAGCCCCCGGGACCCGTTATCCCACAGGGCATCTAGGGAGGAGACAGACCGGCCCCGCCCTGGGTGGTGGCTGTGCCTTCCCACCCCACCCCACCCCCTGCTGGCCTGCAGGCTCTCACCATGCTCCCCATGGCCTGATCTGGGCCCTCGTGCAAACCTCTCCTGTGCAGTTGGAACCCACCACTCGCAGCCGGGGACATCCATTGAGAGGGCGGGGCCTGCTCCACATCCTCCCGTCCCCTTTGCACTGTACCAGCCGCCTGTCACTGGCATTCTGGTGCAGTGGGCACTCAGCCACACAGCCCCCTCGTCACTGCCCGGCATCCGCTTCCTCTGGCTCGGGGACACGCACGGACATTCGAGAGCTCTCGTCTCACCTGCCCCATGAGAGCACCTGTCTCCTGGGTGTCACCGAATGTCAGTCAGCTCTCCAGGGATCAGGGGTGCCATCGCCCAGGCCCCACCAATCTCCCTTTATAATATGGCCAGTCAGAGAATGGGGCTGGGGACAAACGTATGTCCTCATGTCCTTGTGGAAACTCACAGCTTCCTAAACAGACATGTAATGATTCAATTAAAAATACACGGAGAAATGTGTGTGTGTTGTGGTGTGTGTGCGCACACGTGTACATGTGTTTCTACACAAGGGGAAGCATTCAGAATTGTAAGGTGGGTCCAGAAGGCTAGGCAGGCACGACGGTATGTGCCGTGGGCCTTACACAATTTTTCAGTCAGGGCCATAGATTCAGTTCTGAAGGTACTCGTACCCAACATGCAAAAGGACCTGTGACATTTCCCCGAGCTCATCTCTTCTGTAAGCTAACGACACACAGTTGCTCAGTAAAGACAAGGTTATGAGGAGCGTTCCTGGGTTCTCATGAAAGGGGACCCCGAGTGATGACGAGGGGACACAGAAGACCCTCGGCCTCATTGCACAACCAGCTCTTGGGGTCGCACAGGGTGTTGTAGCACCCACAGCGGAACCGGGACAGAATGGGAAGGGATTCAGTAAAAGCAGTGCTACGGGGGAAAGGAGAGTGGAAAGACAGCAGCTTGGTGTGCAGGCGTAGCGGGGGTCCAAGCAGAACCCCCAGAACAGAGGGGTACAAGCCGCTTGTCCCAGCCCTGGTCGGCTGTAGTCCAAGCTTGGCCCAGCAGCTAAGTCTCCCGACATGTTGCCCCAACAACCTGCCTTCCCCACACGCCTCCAGCCACTGTCCCTAGCTCCTTTTCAAACCCGCACTTGCCTTGCCCCATTTCTCTGTCCTCCCTGTTCAATCTGTGATGGCATATGAACCGCGGATGACACTGAGCCCATTTCTGATTTTATCCTTTCCCCCTGTGGGGATTTGAGATAAACTACAAAGCTTTGGTTCAGCAATGTTTCTGCTCCTTTGCACAGCCGTCTTAAACAGTCAAGAAGCACCTAGCGCTGTTTCATTTGGGGCATGATTTTGCAGTGTAAGTGCTGCCTCGACTGAGGAGGTGAAGGGAGACTTCTAAGCGCAGGGCCGCTCCTCCCGCGGGACCGGGACCTGGCTTAGGAGGCAGGTGCGTGGAAGGGAGGAAGGAGGCCTGGTGAGGGCGGCGGCGTTCTCCTCAGAAACAGATTCGTTTGGTCTGAGGGCCAGATCTTGGAAGAGCAAAGGGACAGAAGTTATCAAAATGTCACCTCCTCCGTGTTCCCAGTGGGTAGACGCCTGCCTGTGGCACCGTGTCACTGCGTTTGTGACTTCTTCTCGTCATTAAGCTACAATATATCATCACTGGCTTGGCTTTGGTGTGATTCGAGAATGATTTATTTCTGGAACATTTTTAAAAATTACATGTTGAAATAACTTTCTGTTCTCGTCAGGACACCAGTGTGTGTGTGTGTGTCCAAGTCTTCTTTGTCCATATGTCGCCACGTGGTCTTGGACCCTCTGGGCGGCCGTCCTGGTCGCTTTCGTCCCCCGCTCCTTCACTATGGTCACGGGTGTCTTGGCTGCTTTCCCCTCTTCCCAGTGGGGCTCCGGTCCGAGATGGTTCTGTGTTCCGCGTGCTTCTCAAGCCCCTCAGCTGCTGACTCGTGGGGAATGTGGACGGTCTGCTTTGCAGTTGTGAGCGCTCACGTCAAGTGTGAGCAGGACCCACACGCTGCCCTTATTTCTAACACCCGCGGCTGACACGCCGTCCTCTCACACTAGACGGATTAATCATGTGTCTGATACTCCAGTAGCTGACGTGTGCAGATTCAGTTACCTAGGAGCCCTTTCCGTTGTGTCTTGGTCACAGTGACTCTCTTCCGGTGCATTTTGTGTGCGAGTTCACCCTTATCGGAGGTTTTTTGTGGGTTTTTTCAGGGGTTTTGAGGTTAGGTCTCTCCAGAGGAGTCTCATTTGCTTGTGCACGTGCCTGAGTGCCCTGCCCCCAGCACACTGCCACTCCTGGTGTTGGCTTGAGTTCTCACGACGGCCAGGTGCCCCTGTAAATGTTATACAATCCTAGGATGGATAGGATGGTTTGGGGTTTAAAAAACTCAGGGGAGATGTTTTTGCCCCTTCTGCTCAAGATGGCAAACTCTCAGTCTATAGGGAGCGACTTTTCCTCATTCATCTGAAGGTGTTTGGTAAGGACAATAAGTTTGTGGAGGGAGTTCTTCTATCCGTCGCCTAGGGTTCTCCTTGAGCTGGTCCCCTATCGTCCACACCCCAGGAAGCCATGGGAACAAAAGGTCAAGTTCACCTGGTGTACCGAATTCCCTCGAAACAGGATTGGTTTCTGTTTGATTCTCAGTTATTTGTCATTCCTCCAAAACCAAGAATTCAATGTCAGCCATGCCCATCCCTGGACCCCCCTGGGCTGCCTGCGACCCCTCCTCCCCTGTCCTCTACTGGCTCAGTAGAGCTATTTTTAGGGTTGCAACTGATTCTTGGACACTGAGACGGCCACGTCTACTGATCCTGTGAGTCCGTCTGCTCCTTTCTTTCCTATTCTGCCTTAGTCCCATCTCTCGAGTTGGGTCTTGTGTGATGATTCTTCCCAGGTTTCTCTCTGTTGCTACTCATGAGCGAACACCATGATCCGTAAGTCCCTGCCAAGTTATAGTGTAGAAAACGTGAACTTTAGTTCTTGAGGACATACACCAGCGTGAGCCACGCTCTGGGACAGGATGAGCTCAGCCACCACGCGTGTGTAAGACGGGGCTTCAACAGGACCGGCCGGCGGTTCTTTTGTGCAGATTTCTATAAACTCATTGAATTTCAGAAAACACAGGAGTATCTGGGGAACATTCCACGTAAACTCGCAGAAAGAGCACACCTCTGCGTGCCAGTCCTTTCACAGGGAGAAGCGCCGTCACGTGGGGCGCGCCTCGGGGATTTCCTGTGGTATTTATAGCTCCCGCTCCCAGGGGCCTCTCCCTTTCCACAGCTTTGGAGGATAGTGAAAGGGAAAAAAAAGATGTTAATCATCATCTTAAAAGAGATAGGCAAAAAAAAAAAAAAAAGGAAAAGAAAGAAAAGACTATATTTAAAAATCTGGACAAAGTGAGAAATTGTGTGCTTTTGTTCCTCACACGGGTCGCCTTGTCTAATTCCGAGTTTGCAGAATGTTTCTGCCTGGCGGGCCACTGAGGGTTGCTGTTTAACAGCTGTATGCGTAGCATGGGAGTGCCTTCATTACGAACCCCGGAAAGTGGGTAAGCAAAAGCCTTGTTGTTGTTATTATGGCATTATATCTAAGCTATTCATAGCTTCTCAGGCATAATTCATATGCACCCTGAAAAGGTTTGTGATGTGCAGGTGAGGAAGGAAGGACGAGGTCATGTGAGGCCAGTGCCACCTCTGCTCCTGCCTCCATCCCAGCTGGGGCACCTCTCCGTTCTGCGGGGCCAGAGGGCCCCTGCCAGTGGAACCCCGGGTTTAGGGAGCGGAATGGCTGTGCAGGTTGCAGGAGGACCCACCCCGCGAGCTCGGCGAGTCCTGTGGTGCCCTCTCGTCCACTCCCTCGGTGCCGTGCCCCTGCCCTCTTGCTCCATCTCCTGCCATCCTAAGGATACCCCTGTGTCGTGTATTTACTGCCCAATATTTTCCTAATATCCTCCATGAATAGCCAAGCCTCTGTCAGAGCCCCTGATGGGATTGAAGGCTGAAGCAGAACTGCCCCTCCCTGCTTTGCCTCTGGTGGTGTAAATAAAATATGGAGCAGTGTAGGCACAAGTGCCAGGCGGCACAGAGGCTCCGAATAGTGGAGTGTCTCCGAGGCTGTGGGAGCCCCTTGCGCTTAGACACAGACCGGGTAACATACTAACAGGTGCCACACGAGAGCAATGTCTGGGTTTTAATATGGACATTGTCCCCTTTGTCAACATATGAAAATAAAGATTCATTACTGAGCACATTGTTCTTATGCCTAGAAGTTTCTCCCTCTGAAAAATAATTGGATTGAAAACAAAGATTTGTGACAGTCATAAATTTTCATTAGTTTGAGCGGATTGGGGAGCTGTTGCTACGTAAGAAATGACTGTAAGCTTAGTGGCTGGGAGAACAGCTCCGCTCTCTGACAGTTTCTGTGGCTCAGGAATCGGGGGGGGGGGGTGCAGCTGGTTCTCCTGTACAGGGTCTCCCAGGCCGCAGCCTGGGTGCTGTCGGGGGCTGAGTCTCCTCTGAAGGCTCATGTGGGGAGAGCCCCACTTCCAAGCTCACGCACGAGGCTGTTGGCAGGAGTCAGCCGTCACTTCTGTGGCACGAGGGCTTCCCCGCTCGGCAGCCTGCCTCACCACAGCCTGCGAGCCAGGAAGTCAGTAGAGGTGGTGCCTCTGCAGTGGGAGTCGGTCCTTTGAAGCCTAAGCACAGAAGTGACATCCCTTCCATTGGGCTTTGTTTTACGTATTAGAAGCCAGCCATTCAGCGCAGACACACCCAAGGGGAAGCGATTCCACAGGCCCGTGAAGAGCATCTTTGAAAGTTGGTAAGGGTCTGCCCACATTTCTCCATCGGGGGAAGACACCGCCGCCCGCACTGGGTCTTGGGAGGGAGGGTCCCGACTCCTGGTGCACTTGGACCCTCACAGAGAGCAGAGACACGCAAGGCCTTTCCCTCCAAGGCTCTTTCGGTCCAGGAGTGAATGGAAAGGCAGCAAGGAGCGAGGAAATGTTGAGTCCATCCTCAGAGGACGCCTGGAAATGCCTGTCGTGATCAGAGTCAGAGACTGAAGGTCTGCTGTCCGCCGTGGCAGAGGTCTGGGGTTTTATGTACTCACTCCAGTAATCTCCATAAAATCCTATATCTTTAATTACCCAACCTACAGAAACTCTTCAAATGGATGATTAAGTAGAAGATAATGAATGAGAGTCCATGCAAACCTGCACATTTGCCCGTGGAAATCACTGGCTAGGACGTTTCCTGCGTGCCGGGCTGGCTGGAGAGTCTGTGCCAGGCCCTTCCAGGAGGCTTGACAACCTCCTGTGTTGGAGATACGCAGGTACCTCCGATGCTCTTCGTACCGGCTCCAGCACTGCCGCGTGGGTCTACTGGTCAACCTCCCCCGGAAACATATCCATGCCTGTGGCAGCTCTGAGTGACACAGTCACCACTCAGCTGACGGAAAATAGTGCCCCAGAAGCACTGTTATTGGGGTGCACACTGCAAGCAAAGGCCAGCAGTCAGAGGGCTTGTCAGGGGACCACCTTGTTCCCTGTAACCCAGGAAACCCAGAACCCCAGGTTTTGAAAAGAATGGTAGCTGTTTATAGGCAAAGAGGAGAAAGCAGTGGGGCCGCAGGAGGAAAGTGAGTCATGTGGGACAGGGAGGGGGCTGGCGAGCAGGGCTGCCAGGCCCAGGACTCGATCCCCACAGCTTCCCTTCCATCTCCAGCTGAGGGGGCCCCCTGCCTCTGATAAGGACAGAAGGTGTTCTTCTGCAACCAAGGCACCTTTCTGAGAAAAGCCTTAATAAATAGGTTCAACATGGTTTGATACCCATTTTTGAGAAGATACTAAAACAAAAATTAAAGTAAAACATCTATTATATCAACATATAATCTGTTTGCAACTTTGGGTAATGACAGTCTTTAAACCTATCATCTGCAGTCCAAAGGCAAGACCAACATTCAAAAGGGGAAAATGATCGATGCAGGTGTTTCCTTTAGCAGGACGGTCCCAGCATTTCAAAGCTGCTTCGAAAATGCATAAACCGTGGGCTCCATGCCCACAAGCAGACCCAGTCCGTGCAGTAATGCTTTCTGAGCTCAGCTACTTTCTTTCTGCCTGCGTTCCGAGTCCCTTCCGTGTCTTCCTTCGCTGAACTCCAAATCGCCATTTAGTTTTAAAACATTGTGTGCTATCAGCTCACAGCTTCCGGTGCTCCCCTGGAAAGTATAACAAATACAGGGATCTTGGGAGCCCGTGGAGCAGCCCACCAGGGGAAAGATGGTTTCCGTGTGCAGCGTGTGTGCGCCCCGCCCCTCCTTCGTGGCAGTGCCTTGTCCCCAGGCCTAACCTCCAGACTCGTTTTACACACCGTGTGTGTGTGCAGGAGCAGTGGGAGGCAGGAGGCCAGATGCCCACAGAGTCGTGTGTGGGAAATCGGTTCTGAACAGAAGCAAGGTCCTGAGCTCTCATCCGATTAGATTAGCGCAAGTGTCCTGAGCACACCATGTTCTTTATGGGATGTTTGATCCCTTCACACCTTGTCCTTCCTGGCAGAGTGGCGTTCCTGTGGAGGCCCCACTCCCCCCATGGAGCCCCCACTTTTCCCCGTGGAGCCCCCACTCCCCCTTGTGGAGCCCCCACGTCCCCCAGGGTTCAGGACTGTCTTCAGGGTATCACGGAGAGATGTGTCCCATCCCGCACGTCTGTTCCGGCCGTTCCGGCCCCAGAAACAGCTCTGTGAGGATGACTTCTTCCCACGTCTTCCTCAGTGCTCTGTCCTCGCACATCTACCACACAGAAAAGAACAGGAACAGATCCCAGAAATATGTGAAGACCCCTCTTGTGTTTCCGCAGCCGTCTGCGTTGTCAGGAGGAGTGTTGGCGGCTCTGGCTGCAGCCCGTCACCCCCTAGCAGGGAGGGAGGGGGCAGCGGACAGCACTTGGCTGCCTGCCTCCTCACCATCAGTCACAGTCACACGTCACTCGGAACAAGCGCTCTCCAGTCGAGCTCCTCTGGTGGAGGGACCGCAGTGAGAGGGGACCCTGCCAAGGCCCGTGGTGGCAGGGGCTGCTCTGCGTCTCTGGGACTCAGAGTCTAAATCGGTGCAGCGCTTCACGTAAAGACGAGAGAGCTTCCAGGACACTCCGTGCTCTTGTTAGAGAAAAGAAGGAGCAGAATGGAGTCAGTAAGTGAAGACTGAGATAGAAGGATGTTCAGGTGAAGGTTCTGGAAACATGCCGCGGAGGAAGTGGGAAGCTGTGCACCAGTGAAGTCCGTAGAGCGTGTGAGCAGTGCCTGGTAAAAGTCAGCCTTGGTTTTGACTTCAGAACAACGACCGGGAGGAGTGGAGGTCAGGTGTCCAGTCCTGCCGTTCCCCGCCCCTGGGACGCGCTGTCCCAGGAGGAGGCGGCGATGGCGCTGGGTACCCTGGGCAGTTTGGAGACACCGCAGGTACAGAGGAGGGGGCTCTGGGAGCCCTGCTAAGGTGGAACCCTGACTGTGCACACCAAATGGGCAGGTGAGAGCGTTCCTTTGGGGCACTGGCTGGGGTGGTCACAGCAACACAACCCTCAGCCACTATGGGTCTGCTGAGGTGAGGACAACAGACGCCGCCAGGAGGAAGCCAGGAGCCAGCAAGTGACGCGGATGTCCTGGGGGGGCTCACCAGAAAGAGTTCATCTTTGGGACCTCAATGTGTGTATTTACAATGACTTGGAACAAGCTGAGTGCTCAGTGTGAGCAGACTCAGCCCAGCACCAGCCATGACCTTGAGCAAGGTCACTCTGGGATTCAGTTCTCCGTGTGGAAAATGGAGATAGCAGTGCCCACCACCCAGAGTGTCTGAAAGGACCCAGCCGTTGGTGCAGCTGAAACGTCCCACACTCACAGCGCTGCCCAGCGGACAGTTGCTGAGACTGGAGCATAAAAGAGAAAGCCTGTCCAGACAGAATGGTAAAATCAGGCACACGGATTTGCCACAAGACCCTGCCTTTTGAACACTTAGCTTAAGTTGGAGAATATTTATCAAATATGTAAATGATACAAAATTAACATGTTGCATATTCAATCTAGTCTCAACAAGATATAAGAGCTTTAAAGATTGCCGTGTCTTTATGCCCTAATTTCACTTTAAGCAATTTATACAAAGAAAATAATCAGAGATACACAAAATGATTAATGAACAGGGTGTTCATTGCAGATTAATTAGTACTAGGTAATGATTAGAGACCATCTAAATGTCTAACGATAAGGGCTTCCTTAAATACATTGTGCTATATCTCTAAAACAAAATACCATGTATTTATAAATAAGAATGTTTAATGATGTGGGGAAATACAGTATATATTACCAAGTAAATAATATATTGTACAATATCTTTATTATTCTGTGTGCTTCAGAGAAGAAGAATGAGAGAGAAAAGAGAGAAGTCTAGAAAAATATAGCACAGTATCAAGGGTGTCATCACTAATGGGATGTTGTGGGTCATTTTTATTTCCTTGTTTACAATTCTCTCTATATCTCCAATTTCCTGTTGGAAACGGGGGGAAACATTGAAACACTCAGCAGCCTGTGACTATGACTACAATGGGCCACATAGTATTCTACAGTTGGGTCCAAAAAAATTTAACTGTAAAAAAATACATAAGAGGAAAAATTAATTTAAAAATTACGTTACCAGAGGTTTCTTGTTAGCAGTCTGTGACCTCAATATGAGTTATCAATGAGACTTAAACTCTGCAAAAATAGTTTTAAGCCTATTTTGTATTATTCATTCTGTAAGAGCAAGTCAGGCAGTTCAGAATATGTCTAGAGAATTGTTTTCAGTTCTGGTTGTCACATCTCAAGAGGAGCCTTGATAAGCTGTGACTAAATGGGGAAACCAGCGTGGTGAAGATTCCGGCGACAAGAGTAGAAATAGTTGGAAGACGTGCGTGAGAAGGTTCTAGACAGTATGAACAGCACCTTCAGGTGTTTGAAGGCTGTCAGGCTTCTTAGGTGTGGCTCAGAGGGGAGACCCAGGACCAAGGGTGGAAAGAGAGGTGCAGGCAGCTGACTCAGAGGAAAGACCGCTTTCTCCACATGGACTGCCTAGGGACGGTGGGGCCAGTGGGAACTAGCCAGGGGCGCTCGGGAGCGGCTGGATGCTGACCGTCCTGGTGAAGGGGCTTGGATCCCTCCGTGAGAGGTGTGTGGTTACTCTGCAGACTAAGCATCCCTCATTCTCCACGTCAATTAGTGTCTAGACCCTTTATCAACTTAGCCACATCAAATGGCCGGGCTCAGTTTTGCCAACACACTTGTTTCCTGGGCTTCCAGGCTCAACTCATGTGGCTTAGCCCTGTACATACAGCCGCAGGAGGAGAGAAATTCGGAAAAAGGCAACCGTGTTTAGCACACAGGCAGCTATTGTACTTTATTGCCCAAGGTCAGTAGGTGTTGGGAACGGGCCACTTGGAATAAACTCACTTAAGACAGAAACCAAAATTGCATGGTAAACAATAATTTTAAAAAAAGGTTGTTTGACAATCTGTCTAGAAGAAAATACGAAGCTATTAATACGAAAATACATAGTATTCTCTTCTAGTCAGTGAAACACCACGCTGTGATTGTAACGATTCGCCGCTTCCTAAAACAGTGACTCGAGAGTTGCTTATGTTACGATTGGCCCAACAGCTGTGACACCGCCACACAGTGTCCTCTGCTCCGCTTGTGACTTTCACAACGCCATCAAAGCAGAATCGTTTTTCAGCAAACTAACAAACAAAATAAGAGTAGCACCAATTTTCCCAAGAGGCTGTGCTGAAACATTCTATTATATTTGCTGTCTTTCGAGTGCATGTTTTGTCACCATCTTTTTAACTTTTCTCTGCAGCTGTTAGTCAGCTACACCTGGCCGTGTCCCCGTGTGAAATGCGTGTCTTTGCGCGTGATATATATCATTGTCCTATGTCCCCTTCCCTGACTTGAAATCTACAATTGGTGTTGTGTGTCCAGTGTCCCTTGGAACTGGCTGGCAGTGCACTGGCCCTGTATGTTGGGTGTTTGCCACATCTTGGGTGGCTGTCACTGACCAGCGGGCAGTGACCTCGGGGGCAGGACAGTGGAGACCAAGTGGTGAACGTGTTCAGCTCATTCCTGTGTGTTTTGGGCCTTCAGTGATGCCCCTTTGTGTCTGAAATCTCAGAGTGGAAGCAGCTCAGATGCTGAGCAGAGGGGTGATGACACATATAAGGGACCCAGAGACAGAAACCTAGAATGAAGGAAACCCATTCCGTCAACGGAGGTGACAAAAACAGCATGCAGTGGGGTCTCTGTCTTCCTTGTGGCCAGGCATGTTTCTGAATTCAGAGCATTCAGGTTTCGGAAAGGTACCAGGTGTACGTACTGAATGGCATGTACCAAACCCATGGGATGTGGAGACGGACCCCAGAATCCAGCACGTGGGCACGTCTGCAGTGGCACATGAACAGTCACATTAAGTGGGACAAAGAGAAACTAAAACTAGCTTCCTGTGAGTTCAGGACAGGCCTTGACACCAAATACTCATACAGGAAAGTGTTTGGTTTCAGGTTGCTTGGGGTTTGAGCTTGGGCTTGGGGCTAGGAGACTGTGACCATACTACACATGAGGACCCTGTGAGAGGACGCTGTGGCCCCTCTGTGTCTATGCACGGGCAGTGACGCGTGCATGCGAACCCAGGGCTTCTGTTTCTGAACCTGTGGCGTTGTCCACCATGCCGAGCTCTGAGGGCCACGGTGACAAAGGCCAGTCCATCTGAGTCTTGGTGGCAGGTACTCAGGAGAGCTCTGGAGAGCCACGGAGAGGAACCCCAAGCACAGCTGCAGCTTTGGGAAATGTCACCAATGCGGAAAAGCCCTTGGTGTGTTTATCTTAGCAATTCAACAAATTCTGAGCGCCTCTGATATAGAAATGCTTCTTAACCTTCTGATTTCTTCAATGGGCATAAGGTGCTGAGGTATGTTGTAGGTTATCAACAAACATTCCTGGAATGAAGAATTGGCTGAGTTGGGCCAGTTGGGAGAGGAATGCCCAGGGGAATGACAACACAGAGGGCTTTGTAAGTAGGACGAGAGACTGGTGACCCCACTTGTCTAGGGAAAAAAATAACAGGACACAACTGAAATACGAAGGGTGTAAGTCAATAAGAACTCTGTATTCTTTTAAAGAGCTGCTGGAGATTTTTAAAGGTTGTGGGTCAGAACCTGATGTCTCGCCTCTCAGAAGGGCCATCTTAGGCTCCAGGCCCAATGGCTTTAACAATCCAGGGAAAAGAAACCGGAAAACAAAGATCTTCCATCCAAGAAGCATCTGTTCCAGGCCTGGGAGGTCGTCAGATGTCTTCTCTGCCTTTAAAAACAAGCCATGAGGCTGGGGAGCCAGCCCCGACTTGGGAAGGTGGGGGTGGGGGTTGGGGTTAGGGAGGACCCTTATTTGTATCATTTTCCAATTTCTATGACGTGAACGTTCTCACGATGACCAGTTTCAAGCTGTGAATGTTTAGCACCCGGCTCACCACATTCCTGAATATTTAACAAGCAGCTCACTCAAGCCAGCCTCTGGACCATGTAGACACCCCTAGAAAGTCTCAAGTTAAGGAGGTGCTGGGCAAACCCGAAGACACGGGTCAGGGGTCCCTGAAGCCATGAGTTCCTCAGTTAGATTCACAGTCTGCAGGTACATGGTGTCGAAATGAGTGCTCTGACCGAATTTGCTCTGGTGAAAATGACCCCAACTTTTCGACCTCTGGTCAACACTAAATAAATGCATATTAAGTGAATGAATGAATAAATGCCAACAGTGTAACACTTGTGCAGACTTCACAGTGCATCTTCACAGACTTTTAGTTTTTAAAGCACTTATATAATTATTAGGTCATTTGACACCCTAACGGCTCTATGAAATGCTTACTCATAAAGCAGTTATTTTTTATAACCATCTGCAGGTAAGAAAGTCAACACACATTCAGTGACTTGCCTGACATCCATGGCTGACGAAGTCCAGGGTGAAGGATGGATTTCAGGTTTTCTGTCTTCTTTCTGCCCCTATGCCTTTCCACCAGCCGCCCAAATAAATCCTTCTCTCAGTCTCTAAGCCTATGTTTCACCTGAATTTTAACCAGGAAACACCTTTTACTCCCAAAGCAAATGCATTCTGAGATCTTCCAGACTGTGACTCTCCTGAAACAAGGGAAAGTGTCAGCATTGGTGAAGCTCAGAGGCCGACCTGGCACATGTATTCTCAAGATGTTTAGGATCCCAAATGTTTCCTCACCACCCCACCACCAGCCCCTCCGTGGCCCCTGAGTAGTAGCTGGAATAAGGATCCCGTTCATGGTCCAATTCCTCACGTAATAAGGTCCAATTCCTCACGTAATCCTCGGGCCACACCACACATCCCAAACCCTGCTGTGGGGCACAGGATGGGGACAGGCTCAACCCCAACCCCAGGAACCCCTCCTGCCCACAGAACTTCTGTCGGTCCCAGCCGGGCACTTTCAGGCCCCTAGCCAGCTCTAGGCTATCCCCACACGTCCTGCCACTTAGGCACAGGGTCCCGATTCCATAAAGCTGGGGCTTTTTACGCTTCCGTGTGTTGGGCAGGAACTGGAACTAGAGACGTTTGTTTTCAGGGTAGTGCTAGAACATGCAATTGTTTTCTGACTTCTAAAAGAACTGCAGGTTGGGCCGGCCTGGTGGCTCAGGCGGTTAGAGCTCCATGCTCCTGACCCCAAAGGCTGCCGGTTCGATTCCCACATGGGCCAGTGGGCTCTCAACCACAAGGTTGCCAGTTCAACTCCTCGAGTCCTGCAAGGGATGGTGGGCTCCGCCCCTGCAACTAAAGATGGAACAGGGCACCTTGAACTGAGCTGCCTCTGAGCTCCCGGATGGCTCAGTTGGTTGGAGCGCGTCCTCTCAACCACAATGTTGCCGGTTCGACTCCCACAAGGGATGGTGGGCTGCGCCCCCAGCAACTAGAAATGGCAACTGGACCTGGAGCTGAGCTGCGCCCTCCACAACTAAGACTGAAAGGACAACAACTTGACTTGGAAAAAAGGCCTGGAAGTACACACTGTTCCCCAATAAAGTCCTGTTCCCCTTCCCCAATAAATAAAATCAAAACAAAAAAAAACAACTGTAAGTTGAAACCCGTGCTTGGGCGAGTTTTAAGATTCAACATGTATCTTTTGTGGCTATACTTATGAATTAGCAGGTATTTCTCGGTGCTCTGTGGAGGAATCACGATGACAGTGACGTAGAGCTCACTCTCGTGGAGTCCCCAGTGCAGAGGTATGGTAGCCGCTGTGTCCCCATGGGAGGCTCCAGGAGAAGGGCAGCTACCGAACTTGTCTTTCCTAGATGTCGTGAATTCAGAAGACGAAGTCATCAAACCCAAACGAAAGGTCTTAGATGCCCTCATGGCAGAAGTGGCCTCTGGGGCGGTGTGGCCAGTGGGGAAGCGCTCGGCTCTGCGTTTGTGTCCCCCTGGGTTCAAATGCTGGTTCTTACCTTAACTTGGCGATGGCCCCCTCTAAATCTCCTTTTCCTGATGACAAGAGAACCAACCCAACAGAGGCTGTATGGTTTATATAATTTCCCTGCGAGTGTCACCATTTCTTAAGGCAGGGCTGGATTGGAAACCAGACTTCAGACAGGCAGAAAGAGTGGCAGAGAGCAACGTGAACAGAGGTGTGGAGACGTGAAAGCGTTCAGCGCCGGTGGGGCAGGAATACAGCTGGAAGGGGCCTGGGCCTGGTTACGGGAGTCCTTGCTGCCCGGATGTGACCACCATCCTCACCGGCATCATCAGGACTAGGGGACAAACTTCTCAAATCGTTGCTTTGCACAACGTGGCTGAAAAATATGGAAAAGCCACGTTTGACCAGGGCTGAGATTGATCATTGTGGGATGATTAACAAACGCTGAATCGTTAACGACATTTAATCATCGTTTTAATACACTCAGGGCGAGTGTGTAAATCCAGACTGAGTCAAGGAGAGGATTGGCTGTGGAAAGGGTTCCTACCAAAGTTCAAAGACACACGGTAAACGTGGAAAAGCCCGAATCTTCTGTACCTTTTTCTCCTTTCTTAATAAATGCCATGTGCTCATCTCACTCCTTACCGCCTTTTTCCTGGGATAGTGGATGTTTTTCTAATAAATTATCAATAGAATGTTTGGCATCTATGAAGAAAGGGTGCCTGTGGTGTAGACTTCCGACTCACGACCTCTGCGTGTTGTGTCCATGGTGTGACCACTGTTAGCAGGGGATTAGGGCAAAAACCTTCCAGCCACAAGGACTGTCCACAGGTGTCTACTCACAGCACCTCCACTGTGTTGTGCACGTGATATTTAAGGCAGCAGGGCTCCAGTGCAGTTTGGGAGCCTGGCTGTGAGAATAACGCGCACATACCAACCCGCGTGCCTAGGGCCTGGGGTCGGAGGCCAAGCAGAGCGGCAGTGGGGCCACTGTCCCGGGACTCTGGGCGCAGTAGATTGGCACTGATTGTCATTCACCTTGAACGCCTTGGTTATTTATTAATGATTTTGCTAATTCCTTTAGTTTTTGTTATTTATTAGTGATTGGGTTTGGTGAACAATGGCCAGAATCATTGAACAATGGCTTCATGTCTTTTTCCTTTGTGAGTATAGGTATCCCAGGCAAAAGGAGCAGAGTATGATGTTTTTGTTGATATTTGAAAATGGACATATTTTGTGGCTCTGTTAAGATTTCTTCATGTTCTTGGTTAAAACACTGCATGTAGCTAAGTTACCATGTTTCCCTGAAAATTAGACCTCTCCGGACAATCAGCACTAATGCATCTTTTGGAGCAAAAATTAATATAAGATCCAGTCTTATCTTACTATAATATAAGACTGGGTATATAATATAATATAATATAATATAATGTAACATAACATAACATATCATAACATAACATAACATAGCATAGCATAGCATAGCATAGCATAACATAACATAATATAATACCGGGTCTTATAATATAACATAATATAATATAATATAATATAATATAATATAATATAATATAATATAATATAATATAATACCATACCAGGTCTTTTATTAATTTTTGCTTCAAAAGATGCATTAGTGCTGATGGTTCGGCTCGGTCTTATTTTCAGGGAACACGGTAACGAGTTGGACTTAATTGCGGCCCGTTACCAGGAATTCAGATGTGGAGTCAGATTTCTGAGAGTGTCATTGTTCACTTCCATTTTGCACAGTGAGAATTTCCTAATGTTCAATACTATTAATTCATCACCCAGTGGGTGACGTTGCTTCTTTGTAAATATTAGGTCCTTAATGAAAAGAATCCGAAGCTTCTGAGGTTTCAAGGAAACATTACTAATTTGTTTGATTTAATCCTTTAAGCCCTGAGATGATCGGTCAGTTGGGTAATTTGGCCGTGTCCCCTTGCAGGCTGCTCTCTGGCACAAAGGGCACAGTAGGCCATCACTTAACTTTCCCCGGGACCCAGACAGCCTGTTTCCCAGGGAAAGGAAGAGTCTTAATGCCCTCGGAGACATCCTGGTTATTCATGAGTTAACTGCCAGGTCCCATAAATAAATTATGGATGCGTTTTTCAAGCACTTTGCTGAGCACAAGAATGGCAGAAAATATCACAAGGCTGTCACATCACATTAAGACCCAGACACTCACCACTCTCTGTGGGGAAGACCGACAAACTGTACTTTTTGTCATGTATTAAAACATATTTTGCTGATTGGCTGGTTGGAAAAGAAATTCATCCACCAGTGTTTTCTTTGCTCAGAACCAGCGTTCTCTCGGTGGCTTGTTGTTCATATGCTCCGTATGCTTCAGTCAGGAACATATTTCACAGACATAAATATCATCCATTAGGGCCTTTAAAAGTGAAGATAGTATCATTTTTAATGTGGATTCCATTATGGAGAGAGCTGCCCAGGACGGGAGCTCTGTCTCAGCACCATCTGCTCGTCTTGGCTGGATTCTCCTGCCGCTCCCACAGCCACCGCCCCACCCCCCGGAGCCTTAACCTTCAGGTCCCTCATGGTGGAAGCCAGGGGACCTGTTTGGGCAATTGCACAAAGGAAGTGATTTAGGACATTACAGGCCCAGAAGAGGAGGGGAAAAATCAATACCCATCACCATCAGATGGGAGTCTTGTCACTATGGCTGTGAACTAGAGCCATTTCTGTCCTTGGCCTCCTACCTCGCTGCTGTGGACCCCACAGGAAATGAACCCCTTTCCCCTAAGCCCCGTGTGCACCAGGGGCCTAAACCAGCTGGACCACAGTGAAAGCAGAACCCTGCAAACATCACTGATTCACCAGGTCTTCAGAAACCTCCCCAATCATCTTTTCTGCCTATGTCTGGATCGTTTCTACTCACAAACACAGCAGATATTTGCCAAGCACCCACTGTGTACCAGGCATTGCTTTGCAATCCCCATTCTATCACTGACTAAACTGAAAGTTCTCCTGGATAAATTGTGCCTTTCCCCGCTATCTCACACTATAAGTGTAGGCTGGTGTGTGACAGGAATGAGTTGTTAAGGCATTAAAATCAGAAGATAAAATCTCAGTGTATCCAACACGGTTGACAGTTCCTTTGTTCAGCCTTCTATTTGTTGGAAAATATTTATTGTGTCTCAACCCTCTGAAAGTCTTTCTGCAGAAAAAGCCTCTCTTACATCACGTTCTCTTGCCCGTTAAAATGTCATGTGAGGTCCTGAGTGGGAGCAACGCAAACAGCCCTGAAAACTGGGAGCTCACTTAGACGAGTGTGTTCTGATGGACGCCAGAGGGCTGGTCTGGGCAAGCGGGTGTCCTGGCCACGAGCGCGTTCCCACGAGGACAGTGTGCTTCCCCTAAGAAGAGTCCCAAAGGGGCTGACATGTCGGAGTCCTGCTCAGCATGGATCCCAGCAGCTCAAGTACCTCGTGTCCTTTGTCTGGGGACAGCAAAGCCCTGGGGCATGAGAGATGGTGGCAGGGATCATGGCGCGAGCTCCAGGGTCCCTGTAACACAGAAACATACCTGGCGCCTCAGTAAACGTGTAGAAAATTTCCCCAAGACTTGGGCAAAAGGATGCAGACACCCAGCAGTGGCAGAGCCCGCGGCTGCCCAGGAACTCAGCACAGGTGGCAGGCGACAGGACAGGTATCCGTGGTCTTTTACGTCTTTCTCCCTGGGCTATCCTCTTCCTGTTTTCCAACCATGGAAAATAAGGGTGTTGATTCCAACAAAGCTGAGATAGTGATCAGTTTTGGAGTCTTTACTTTCCCCTGTCCTTGACCTTTCTCCAGAGAGAAGGGAGAAGAGTTGCCCCAGAGAGCTTCTCACTGAAGGCCTAGCCAGGGCGAGGCCACGGTGCCTGGTAACTGCCGGCTGCGAGCCCACTCCTTTCGCAAGGCCACATGGAAGGTGAAGACCGGTACCTGGAAGGATGCATTCTAAATCTGGGAGTCCCCTGTTTAGGAACGTGCCAGTGGGCCTGCTCAGGTTCTCATGGTCCACCAGGAAGGGCTTCGCGCAAAGCGGGTGAAGAGCCCAAGACTTAATGCTTCTCTGCTGGAAAACTGTCACGTCTCCCGTAGGAACACACCTTGCCGTGCCAGTGTCTCCTGGCACAACCTTGAAGTAATGTCGCCAGGAACCGTTTGTATCAGCCAAGCCAGATTCCAGGCTTAAAGGTCTGTCCCCCCAGAACTCCCGCTGTCTCGGGAGAATCTGAGGGCGGTGCCCCGTGTGTTGGCTTCTCCATCCAGAGGCCGCGCCCCCAGCGCGTGCTGGGCCCTCCTTCATCCACGTCCAGGTTCCCTTGCCCTTTGTGCAGTGTGTTACCTCCGGAAAGGCCCGAGGCGGGCGGAGGGTGCTGTGTCTCTGGACATACACGGATGACACTCTAGGCCAAGCCGATCAGAGGAGGAGCCTAAAGCAGCTTAGGTCCACAAGTGACCGTTCCCCTGAGGCCCAGGTGGAGACTGTCACGAGCAGGAGCTGCCACGTGAAGCTCCTCAGCCACCAGGCGGAGAGGCCATAACCCAGGCAGAGGTGGCAGGAAAATGACCGTAAGACCAATCTGCCATCTTCGAAAGCAGAGTCTGTATCCAGTGCGACGCTGGAATCAGACGTCAGTGGAGACCAACAGAGGAGAAGCGAGGGCGGAGGCAGCCAGGCGACTCATCCCGGAGGAGCCCCGGGGTGTGTCTGCTCCTAGTCTCTCTGTGCCATTTCTTTGAGGAAAATAACGAATGCCGAGACTGTTTGGCCCACACCCCTAGCAGCCCAGCACGCTGGCCTGGAACAAACTAAGAGCTGGTGGAGTTTTGTCCGGGCTGTTCAGACTCCTCCCTCTCCGCCTTCCTGGTAACCTTCATGCGAGAAAGGATTTGCTGTCAGCTTCGTGCTGCTGAGAAAGCAAACAGTTGTCCATATGTCCACTCTGACACAGAAGGCTTTCCTTAAGCCTCTGCTCATCAAGGAAAAACACGTGCTTGGCTGAGGGAATTACACATACCACTGACCTGGGCTGAAATGATCGTATGGGAAGCCATCTAATTTGCCTTTTTCTGAATGTGGCGGGGCTGTCACCGTGTCTTTGGTTTGATGGTGGTTATGAGGTCACCCCTAGACCCACCTATGCATGTGTGTGCTATTGGCCACAGTGGGGCTACGTTGGGGTCAGTGGGTGGGCAGTATGTATAGTCCTTCCACAAAGAGGATAGTAAGCTGCTCAAAAATCACTCTTATTCTGAAAGCTGTGCGTTCCAGTCATCATGGAAATCAGTGACTTCAGGGCCCTGAGGCCGGGACCCTCATGCCCACCGTGCTGGCCTTTATTCTAGTAATTTCCTGGCATTTGGGAAATGAATGCAAAGAAGAAAGACAGTCTACAAGCCAGGCGGACATTGAGCATCTGAACAGTCAAAGCTCTTCTATTAATGAAGAAGGCAAACTGGGAAGCGGATTCTTTAATGTCACCGGCTGAATGGTCCGAGTGCCCAGACAATGCTGTCTGTGCCACCGCAACTTGTTCCTTTGCTTGCGTAGAACTGAGCCGGTGCATTAGTGCAGACGGCTGGAGCGGAAGCTCCTCTGTAAGTCTCAGAGTTTACACATTAGAAGGAAGGGGCCATAATTAATGGCCCTCGAAAATGTTAAGTATAACTTAATTGTCCTTTGAACCAAAACACTGAACCAAACTAGTCCTACGCTGGTTTGGATTCTGCTGAGTAATTTGCACCCTTTATTAGAGCCTCAGGAAATTACTTTCCAACTGCTCTTTTTACTCCTTCTAGGATTTCTGTGGCTTTTTTATGAGTTTGATTTGTATAACATTGTGAAGTTTTGCAGCACTCTGAGCCATATTCTAGGTCTGTTAGAAGTGAAGTCCTCAGGAAATATGAAATCAGGGGTTGCCCACAGTTGGGCTGCAAACCAGAGGCCAGGCGAGGAGGAGAGCTTGCGGGCACCAGAAGGGCGCTCTGGGGTTACAGATGCTGCTCCGAGATGTACGGGAGAAGGTAATTTGAACTGACAGAGCAGGCAGCTAACATACGTGACTCATTCTACTAGGAAACCCACTCGGGATTGAATTCCACATGGACTTGGGCTGTTTACAAGACGCCAGTCATGCTGGTCAAAGGACTGCTGAGGTCACGTCACCTGGGCGCAGAGGGCTGGCTCAGCACCGATGTCGCCGTCTGAACCTTTGCTTTGTGCATGCCGGAGTTTACTTGTGTGTTCTGTCCCTGAGGAAATGGATGCTCTGTGTTTTAGATCCGTTTTGGGACGGGGTGGGAGCACTCGCAGATGGTCAGTAGCGTGGGGCTGGGTGGTGGAAGGGCACAACAGACAGGCTTCCAGGTGGCAGGGCATGCGGCCCTGGCAGAGTCTGGGCCAACTTACCGGGTTCCTTACATTCTTCTTGTTTCTAAAGGTGGAGAGTTTGAAAAAAAATATGTCAGTTCTGCAAATCCGTTGCCCTGAGCTCTGTGGAGAGATGAGTGGGGGTCTGAGTCGGGACAGGCTTGTAGGTTGAAGCCGAGTCAAAATGGATTTTGGCGAAGTGACCCCAGGTCCGAAGCTGAGTCAAGGACATCCACATCCATCAGGTTTTTACTATGTGATGGTTCCCACCAGACAGACCAGGGACATTCTCACACAGCCCTCCTTGGGCGCTCCCTTTCCAAGACCAGACGCACTTCCCTGGCAGGCCTCCATTGACAAGACCAGCCCATGTGGTCTGGGTTATGACTGAGGCTGCTAGAAGGTTCTCACTCCTTCCAGCACCCACCTAACTGATCACAACAGAGGACAAGCTAAGCAAAGGCATGACCTCCACGCTGGCGAGAACATTGCCCTTGCCCAGTGTCACTTCTTCCCTCGGGGCACTTTGCAGCTCAGAGGCTGACGTTTTCCTCTTTCTTTTCCATCCTGAGATGACATGACACTTCCCAAAACGCAAGGAAAGCCATGTCTCCCAGGGGGTCCCGCCAGACTCCCCAAATCCTCCCTTCTGGGACACTTTCCTGTCTGCCTCTCCAGACCCCAGCAGTTCAAGAACTCGCATTTCTACATGTCTGGCCTCCAAATACCAAACTTGAGAAGGGTAACTTCCCACAGCGCTCCATGCTGGTCTCGGGCGCTAAGTAGAGCTTTAAATCCTAGGGGTCAACAGGTAGACAGATGAAGTAGCATTTTGTAGAACGGGGAGGACTTACATCGGTACGTTCCTTTCATCTCTGAAGGGTAACTGATGTTATGTTTTCCCTTCCTGACAATTGAGCAAGCGACTTTGAGCACTGGGTGTTTCACAGGGCAAGAAAGAGACGCAATTAAAGGCTGGAATAATCCCAGTAAACAATTATTTGATAAATTATGAATATACATAGATTTTCAACTCACCTATCATAAGATTATTAAAGTGCCAGAATTTCGAGTAGTAAAACAGACAATGGGAGATAGGCAGAAGTTCCAATAAATAAAAACAATCATTTTCTTAGGCAGTGGCGAATAGTTCAGTAACTATATGGGAACGGTGAGACACTCCTGTGAAAAACATTAATTAAGGGCGCTCCATGCAGCTGGGCGGGGGAAGAGTGCACGGAGATGAGGCCTGCGTGTCGGTAACCCTTCCAGCTCTCCTGGAGAGGCAACCTCACGTCGTCAGGTTAGACGGATGTGTGGGCCATGCATGGCATGCCTCCTCGGGGTGTCCTGGGTGCCCCAGACTGCAGACATCCCATGACAGAGAGGAAGGCAGGAGGTGGCAGACATCCAGGGGTTATCGCTGGGAAGGGGGGCTTCTGATGTCTACAAAACACCATCAGAAAACATTCCTAACCCTTTCTTATTTGTAAAGTACTTTACCCATGGAGGGAAAAGTGCGTGCTTTTTCTTGGCATAACCTTATATCTGACTCTTCTGTCTTCCCTGCTTGATGTTTGTCTTCTTTATTTTTTGCCAAAGGGATTCTTCCCCAAAGAGGCTGACCTGGGCGTGGACCCCCTCTCAGGCTTGCATCTCATTGTATTCTGAGCTCAGGCCACAAGCTGAGGTACCAAGACTATTTCGTAGCCATGTGTTTGTTTCTTGCCCTTCATGAGGTCGGCCTCCTGTAGGTGGGAGCACGCGAGTGGGTCCACGGGAGCCGGCTGGACGCTCACTGTGTCGTAGCTCACCTGAGACCGAGCCTGGCAGGTGTTCTAAACCTTCTACAGTAGTGACACATGTTGCTTTTATTGCTGTTTTAGCCCTTTTCCTTGACATTTTAATCCATTAGAAGCTAACTATAAAATGTAGCCACTGCAGGAACTTTGGATTTTGTCTTAAGGTTGACTCGATGGTGAAAAGACTTGGGCTTTCTTTCTTCTGGGGCTAAGGAGACATTTCATAAATTTATCCCATGTTGAGTAACCCAATAAGTCTTTATTCCCACAATTTGATGCGTCACTCTTACTCTTTACTTTTCCTTCTTATAAAACCCTAAGAATTCTCATTGGAATCCGTGGCTAGACTTACCAGGACCTACGGTCCCCAAGGCCAGGACCTGTATGGCTCAGGGCATGTCCCCACCTGGCAGCCCCTGGCACGTACCTGTGCTCAGAGGGCTTGTGGGTTCTCAGAGCCCCATGTGTGATTGGAGGCTTGGTGCTGAGGCACCTCCCTCTCAGAGGCGGCTCTAGAACTGCCCCCACCCCCGACTTCCCCATCAGTCCCTGGAAATCGTTCCCACTGACTCCAATGCATCCCAAGGGTAATGTAAGCCCTTTGGTATTGTCAGAGGGAAAGACGAGGCTGTGTCTGATGAGCAGGTATATGGAGGAGGCCATGGACAAATGCGTGTCCACTACGCGCATGACAAGAGCAGGTGATTATTTTCGAAGCATCTAGTGGCGTGTGGGAGCGGGCATGGAAGGCTCCGAATGCCTCACGGTTAAATAGTCAGGAGCATTTATACCCCAGAAATGGGCCAGTGCTATAAATCGGGGTGCCCCCATCCCGAGAGCGGGCTTACTGACCTCACTGCCCACACCGCATGTGGCATCAGGGGTCCTGTGAACTCAGGTGACACTCCAGCTGTCCCTGACTCCAGTGGCCATGCCGTGAAGGGCACGATGTGATCTGTGCAACACCCATGTGAAAACAGGTTGTGTAATAACAGGCCTCTCGTTTATTTTGGAAGTATCAGCACCTCTGCAAGTCAGCTTCCTGAAGGCATTAACTCCAGGATGAACGGTGAGGGGACGCGCAGCCTTTCATCCTTGCGTTCCAGAGACGCCACACTCCCACCAGGAACTGATACTCTGTGCTTATTCTTGCACTTATGCCTCGAATGAATAACATACCTTTTCTAGAGACGAGCCAATAGGAAGGGATTCAGTGTCCCATTTGTTTTAGAATCAGGAGGTGCTCGAGGACGATTGAGTCATTCTATATTCTCTGAGAATACCTGGAGTTTCTTAACACCCTCTAATTTTGTTAATTAGATCAGTTAATTAAAGCCAAATAATTCGTTCCTGGTCCCTAAATTATCTGGATATTTCCAATAGATGCACGTTTTTTTTAATCTAAAGTTTCTAGCTCTGCTTCCTCGCCAAGACCTAGTTTGCGTCATTTCTCCCTGATCACTTCTTCAGACAATTTTCTGGATTAACGCCCCACAGGACAAAAGCTGCTTGGACTTGCTCTCAGTCCCCAGGGTCTTGCTGTTTTGTGTTTGATTCCTCTGGAAAGTTTGAGGAAATTCTCCTCTTAACAATTTTAGGTTGGTTAAAGAAAAAAACCACTGTTTTCTATTTATAACACCACAGCTCACCAGCATATCAAAATATCCCTGAACAAATAAATGTCGCCGTGAGACCAGTTGCCAACAGCAGCCCAGACCACTTGATGGATGAAGAAACAGACCAGATATCGTGCCCGACAGGCTCAGGTCACCAGGCAAAGAGCAGAAACAAATGGGCACCCCCACCCGGCCCACCCCACCTTCAGGGCTTCTTAAACAGGCCCGTTGGGGAGATATGGCTAGGATTTACCTTGCCTTTAAGGAAATGGATGCATTAAATTAATGGTATGAAGATTAATACCTGAGATCAGTGATCAGGGCCTCACGTAGGATCCGAACAAGGCGTGTGGGAGCGGAAGTGACCTGAGGCAGAGCCAGGCCACAGAGATGGCAGCGAGGATCCATCTGTCAGTGACATGGCGACAGCCTGCAAAGTGGGGCCTCAGCAAGGTGACAGAACCTGCCACCGACACTGAGGCCCGAAGGACAAGAGCCATACAACTGAGGGGACTCATCCACCTATAAACAAGGGCTGAAAAGTGGTTTCAGAAAGAAAGGAAATCTAATGATGCAGACACATTCTTTGTGGTCTTCTTTCCCTCAACAGAGGAAGGTGAAATAATGGAATGGCAACCAAAGTTGGGGCAGGCAATGGGGACTCCCGTGCATGAGCTGTAGGACAGGGGAGGGCTGGAGACCAGCCCGCAAGGTGGCCGGAAGCCATCCATCTGCAGCCGCACTGGCAGCTGGCAGCCACATTGCCGGGTCCCAAGACAGCTTATTGAGCACATGACAGCACTCAGTTTTCTAAGTCACTTTTCTAAGTCACTAGGATTCAGTATGGCCTCCACACACTGCAGAATAGATGAGAACACTCTCAGAATGACAGCTCCCAGCTGTGCATGTGTGTGCGTGTTTCTGTGTTTATGGATGTGTGCATGTACACGTGTGGGTGTGCTTGGGTGTATGCGTGGCTGTGTGTATACTGAGAGTGAGCGTGTGCATGGGCGTGTGCACATGCAGGCTCAGGCCTGCCTTCACTGTGGTTCCCGAGATGCCTGGAAACAGGAACTGTCCAAGTCCAATGTGCTGAGTTTAGGCGTTGGGGACCGTCAGACCCACAAGGCTTCAAACACCTCCTGCTTTGATTTTCTGACTCTTTCCCTGTTTCCAAGCCTGTGTGACACATTGGCTACAAGGGAGCAGAAAAGGTTAAGCTGGTAGTGCTCCCTAACCGGAGAACCAAGCTTCCGCCAAAGTAACAAAATTAATCCCTTCTTGACAGAATTTAATAATATGGCTTTATAATATTTAATTTTGTTCAGAAAGTATCTCTCAGTGGGAAGCCTTTTTCCCTTTACTTACCTAAACATTATTGCTTTAAAACAATTTTCTGGCACAGAGAATTTATTATGTAGACTTGTGATCTGATTCTTATAGGACTTTGGTGGGGGGATTAACTTCAAGTTAATTTGGGCATTCAACCAATTTGGACAAGCAGAGTCATCAGCCTACTGCAAAAAATGTAGTTACATCTGGATTTAGCTTATTTCGAGGACAACTGATGGAGAAAAACGTTGTTTTCACCTCAGATGATAGGAATTGTTCCCATTTCTGTCTCCCTGGCATGGAGGTTGGGCACGATCAGCCACGTGGGTATGTCTTCCCGTGGGTTCCAAGCACAGCTGTCAACATCAGTCACACTGGGTGCCAGAGCACTCTTACTAGGGGACCCCAACACTCACACCCCAAACGGTGACTTTCCACCCCTTAGAGAACTCCTGGAGGAGTCTCCTCGCTGATATCCTGGTGGTCAAAGCAGTGAAAATAACTGGTTGTGTCGACCCTCTTCTGATAAGGCTGGAGCTGACTGTTCCTCCAGAGAACGGGAAGGAGGGGCTCAACTTGCCCCAAACAGCAGTGTTTACAGAGCAAACCACCGGCCCGGCCCCGGCAGGGGTCCCTCTCTTCAAGGCTGGTGGAGCTCCAGCATGCCAGCAGCAGACCTCAACGCCACCCGCGCCCAGCACCACCTCTTGAGGACACTTGCCAGCCACTCGATGGCCAGTTGATGACACTGACTCCCCTTTCAGTGGCAGCGGGCAGCCTTTCCTCTTGACTGGAATTGAACATGTTCCAGGAATGGGACGGCCTGCTGCCTGCAGGCAACAGAAGTTTTGACCCACCAAGACAGTCCACGGCTTAGAATCTTCTTGATGAAAGCACCCACCTTCGCCACAGAAGTCCTGGCACTAGTCATGAGACCATGGCGACACTGGCGCTTTTTAGAAGCTATCGGGCTGATACAGAGTACGTTTGGCATACAGGCGACTCCCTGGCCAACGTCTTGGTAGCCTGTCCGGTTTGACGGTGGAGAATAAGTGTAGCAGTGACAGCCTATTCCAGGGTGTGGTAACTGCCTAGAGCAGCAGCGCCGCTAGCCAGGGTGAGGGGGCAACGAGGGTGTGCCACAGCCTCAGACCCGGGGCGGGGACGGGCTGGTAGCTCCCCAACTTCCCTGCTCAGAGTTTCCCCGGGCATCGAGCCCAGGCAGAGCGCAGGGGCTGCTCCTGGGCCGGGAGAGCATACCTGCGCAAAGGGCGTTAGAGATGGACATGCGTGCACTGCCAGGAGCCGTGCCGGGCCACCCACACCCGCTCCCCTTCCCCACCGCAGCCCCCGCCTGCCCAGCGGCTGGGCCTAGTGGCTGCTGGGGGCTCCCCGCACAGGGACCCTCATGGACGGACGCAGCTGCTCACTCAAGGTCGTGCCGCTCTCCTGGGCCAGCTTCCGTCCAGCGACTGGTCATGCGGGTGCCCTCTTGTCTTGATGCGGGTTGACTCAGCAGGACCGGCTCAGACCCCCAGCTCTGCGGGGTCACCTCAGGCCTGTGGCTTCTGCAGCGTGATTCAGCCTCACTCTCTGCCCGTTGGTGCCCCCCTTCTTCAGACTGCCCCACCCAGAGATCTCCCCTTCCCCAAATTTTAGCACTAATCTGTGCTAGAGTTTCCGTCTCTTAGCTAATCTGTCTCGTAACACATGATTCGAACTGCTTTTGTAAAATCAGAAACGTCATTTCTGGAACGCTGGGGGTTTTCCTATTCATCGTTAAAACTGTTGACTCTGACTTTGCCCGGACACCTAGTCAGTAGATGTGAGAGGAGGAAGCTCTCTTACTTTTAACCTGTGCAGGGAATCCACTGGGCAGACTCGTCCTGTTTCCCGTAGTGCTTGGCCAGGGCACTAGCAATGAGGACACAGTGACTGACGACCAAGTGGGAGCCACCGAGGGGACGGCATGGATGCTGGCCAAGCCCCCCCTCTTCCTCCCACGGCACTAAACACGGGGTGCTCCCCAGGGACCACTCGTCTGACCAGTAACACAGTCAAACCGTGCCATCCTCACAACCCAGCCTCGCCTCGCTGGGGCATGCGGGGGCATTGCTGCCGTGGGTTATGGCTCAGCAGGCTGCATGTTGAGTGGCACTTTATAGTGACATTTAATGAAAGACTTTTAAGAAGAGTCTCCATAGTTTTCAAAGTGTGTCCCGAATGTCCTGGGTCAGTTGCAGGGGTGAGGGCTTTGACAGAGCGGGCGTCTCAGCACACCGCCCTTTGCCCAGGGGACCTGCTGTTTCTGCTCCACACGCGGCCTTCCGTGAGATTTCCTCGGAAGAGGGTGGATTTCTTGATGACTCCAGCTTTCCTGATTTGCTTAGGGCCCGAGGACAAAACCTCCAGCCCCGCTGAGCTCAGTGTCTCTCGGCTTCCTGTTCTCGGCTGGTGCTGCCAGTAGTTTTCCAGGGAACTTAGATGGTGACCTGCCCAAAGTCTCCCATCATGTCATTGTACTGATGGTCTTCTGAGCACACGTGCCCTCATCGTGCAGGCAGGAGGACCAGCCGGCCAGGGTGTGCGAGGGCGATGGAGACGAGTGACACCGATAGGTGACTTTACTGCAGCTTGGGGCACTGTATAACACGCTGTTGCTCGAATTAACTAGTTTTAATAGAAAAGGCCACATGCATTCAGATAATTCCATCACTGGATAGTTTGCATCAGTGATGATTAATTAGTAATGGTTATGATCTTAATAATGCCAGTCGCCTCTAAGAACATAAAACTGTTAGTAATATTAATAATAGCACTGGCAGCATCAGTCGTTTATTTAGTCCTCCTCGTGTGCCAGGCACCACTCTGTGTGGTTATAAAACTCATTTAACCCTCACGACAACTCTCTGAGGTGAGAAAACACAGGCCCAGAGCTGTTTGCCCAAAGCCGCGTGGCAGGACGTGGTGCCCGACAGTAGACCCAGTCGGTCTGACTAGGCCTCTTACGCCCATAATATGGCAGACAACCTCGCTAGTATTTAACGGCCCGTCTGGTTTTATGTGCAGAGCGGGGACATCTGGGATAACAGAAAAGCGTGCTGTTCTCCCAGGTTGTACAGTCGAGGCTTAGACCTTGCGTCGTTGTGTTGAGAAGCCCGACATCTCCCTGGGGCTGCAGTGTTGCCTGGAGATGCCCGGGAGGAAAGGTCACGACACGCTGCTTGCGTCCCAAGAGTCACACACAGCTGTGTGCAGGTGTCACCTACAGGAGACAGAGGGGCTAGACAGAGCCGTCTCGTGCTGACTGGCGTAGGGCAGATAGTACGGGACGCCCTGCCCTGTGTTCTCCACGTTAGTGTTCAGAACCTTTGCAGTGAACGGTGCCGACCTGTGTCACTAGTCTGGACGCCCCCAGGCCCCAGCCCACAGCGGAAGGAGCTGCTGCGGACCTCACACTTCTATCTGAGTATTCACGTGTGTATTACTTCTGCTGCTTCAGCTCAGCGGACGGTGCCCTCCTCAGGGTGGGGCCCACCATGGGCTTCTGTCCCACACGGCAGACTCCCTGGCCCAGGGGACGCTCGGTAAGCGTCCTGGGCAAATGGATTAATGAGCGGAAAGTTCAGTGGGGGCAGATTCCTGCGATTTAGGTGGGCTCTAAAATGCACAAATATGGCTGTACTGATACAACGCTTCCCGAGGGAAGGCCTGACTTGCTCGGCAAGGTTTCTTCGGCCTTTGGGGGCTGCAGGGATAGCTGCACTGTAAACTTCCTACAGCAATTGTAAGGGTGCTGAAGGGCATCCTGAGCACGGGGACCGAATGGGAACTGGCAGTTGGCAAGGCCCCGCGGGAGACAGTGCCGCCTGGTAGGGCTGGTGGCACGGTGGTTTAGACCACCTCCCACTAAGGACAACTACAAACGCTGTGGGCAGGCGCCGGGAGGAGCGGACACAGCCAAGAGCTTCAAAGCGGCCAAATGAGTGGAAGGGAGCCCTGCACTTCCCACCACTGTTGCCCTAAGGAAATGTGCTAATTCTTGGCAACAAGCAGTGACATTGTATCTGGCCCTTCAAGAAGCAGACACTGAACCAAAGTTAGCAGTTTGAGTCGTTGTTTAAGGGTCCTGCCCATGAAATCTAAAAGGGAGAGAGAGCAGAGTGTGACCACAAGGCACATATGACTCTCATGAAAGAAGGGGGAGGAAGAAGGGAGAGCCGTGAGCCTGCAGACCTGACCAAGTCCACGCGAGACCAACAGGAAGGTCCAGAGCAAAGGACCCGTTAGAGGGACCCGCATGAGGTAGAAATGGCTGGTGGTCAGCCCCAGACTTCCAGCGGAGGGTATGATGGTGGACGGAAAGTTGAGGTTGGCCCTGAGGACACTGGGCTTGCAGCTGCCAGTTCAGCCTCTCATTGTAGACAAATGGCAAGACCTTTCTGAGTGGCACACTCTGGGCTACCACAGAGGCTGGACAGAAAGGCATCGTGGGCATGTGACTGGAGTCCCAGAGGATGGGACAGAGGGTTGGGGGCAGAAGACACGCTGAACGAGAATTTTCCAAAACCAATGAAAGACAACAAGTCACAGATTCATGCAATATATGCTTTTACTTATTGCAGTCTTTCTTTTCCTTGTTTTAAAGCTTGAGTCCTCCTTCCCCTTTCAGTCCCACACTTCATTATCATCAGACAGGGGTCCTAACCTTCTCCATTCTGTGCTCTGCGTTGTCATGCAGAGCAGGTGACTGTGGCACGTTTTGCAGAGATTGGTTTATGTTACATGGACTTGTGTTCATCACCCCGCAGTTCCTCGTGGAAATCCCACCAAGTGACCTTGTGTTTTAGTTTACTGTATTTACTAGCTGCCTTATATTCCGTGAGGCGGGCACTGTCACTGATTCAACGATCCTCTGTTGTTGATAAGCATTCTCTACACATCTAGTTTTTTTCTACTAAAATATGTGGCTTTACAAGCCAAAGATTTTACCCTATGACAGGTTTTCAGGGGTGGATTTCCAGGCCAATGTAGTTCTAATTTCAATAGATGTCACCATGTTGCTTCCTCTCTCCCCTCAAACTTGTAGCACTTTATAGTCCTCTAACAATGTATGAGTGTTCTTTCCCCTTATTCCTGTTTATTCTTTCAAGTGTTTGCTCATCTAATGAATATAAAGGAATAGTTACTGTCATTTTAATTGATATTTTCCCACCATTAATAAACCTTAGATATCTATCCATGTTTCTCGGCCACTTGAATATGCTCTTCTATGAATTGCCTATTCATATCTTCAAACATTTTTCTATTGGTTGGTCTTTATTTTTTACATAACTTTTAAATTTTATTTTAATTGCACTGTCTTTATTGCAGCTCATTTTATACAATACATACTAACTCATTGTCATCTGAGGTACAAATATACATTTTCAAATCTACTATGTATATGTAGACTCTGTTAATAATCAATTTTGAGCTTTTATTATTATATATGTAATCAATTTTGCCTACATTTTCCTTTTTTAGGTTCTGAGTTTCTACTCTTTCCAATACCTTTCCAGTAAACCCCAACTCTAGATGTTATATGTTGTGGCCTAGATATTCTTCTAACAGTTTTATTTCTTGCATTTAATTTCTTTATTCTTCTAGAATTTATTTTTATGTGGGATAATATTGAATTGTCTCTAATTCTTTTGTATGGACAATCAGTTGTGTCAGTATCATTTACCAAACAGTCCATTATTTTTCCACTGATATGAACAGCTTTATCCCGTATTAAATTCTTACCTACACTGTGATGAATTTCTGGATTCACCATTGGGTCCCGTTGTGCTTATTCACTCCACACAATACGTAGTGATTCTTCTCAGTGGCTTTGTGCGACGTGGGGATCCCAAAATGCAAGGTCTCCCTCGCTACTCTTACTCTCCATCATTTTCTTGACTGCTCTTGGGTCCTTGTTCTTTCACATAAATGTCAGTATTATTTTAGCCCTTTAAAAACTTTGCATTCTATTTGGAATTACTTTGAATTTTCATTTAATTAATTTGGGTAGAATTGCTAGTTTTATGATAATAAATCTCATCTAAGAGCATGACCATTGATTTATTGGTCCAGATCTTATTTTATGTCCTTTTATAAGATTTTATAGATTTTTGTCTTAGATATTGTGACTTTCTTATTAAAGTTATTCCTAAGTATTTTATAGTGTTTGTCACTGTTGTGACTATAGTTGTTGATTTTTTCTTTTATTCTCATTTTTATTTTTGGTTCTTATTATTAGAGTGGAGAAACGCTATTAATTTTTGTATGGTCACATATATATCTATATGCCAAGTTACTCGGTTTTTAAATAAATTCTAGTAGTTTTTAAATACAGGTTCTTTGGGTTCCCAGTAGACAGTCAATCCTCTGCAAGCAGATACGGTTTCATTTCAAATTTTTCCCAATGTTTATACAAGTTAATTCACTTTCTTGTCTTACTGAATTCACTAAAACTCTCTAAGGCAATGTTAAAACATAATGCTATTAGAGGCAGACCTTTCTAGTTCCTGATTTTAATTTAAATGATTTTAATATTTTACAATTTAGGAAAATATTTGCTCTTGGATTTTGTTAAGTAATCTATGTTTATATTTTTTCTCCTTTCTGGTTTACAGACGGTTTTTATTAGGAATCCATGCTGTATTTTTCAACAACCTTTTAAATATCTATTAATATTGAGAGACCTTTTTAATCTCAAACTATTCATGTGTTCTTCATGGTTATGGTGTGCCATTCTCTTAATATATTATTATTTTATTTATAATTTTTGCACTAATATTTTTAAGTGAGACCAGTCTACAAGCTTTATGTTACCTATATTGGGTTTTTGTATTAAAGTTATGCCACCTTCATAAAATGGGTTTTCTGTGTCCTGAAATAGTTTAAATAACATCACATCCTTGTAAATCTTTATTCACCCCCTTCCTGGGGATTTGTTACTGCTTCTTAGTTCTGTAATCAAGTTGTGACCTGGAGTCAGTTAAGATGAAGCCGTAACCGTTGGCACACACAGGACAGATGGTTGCGTCTCCTCTGTGTTGGATTATACGTAGCTTTTCCAATGCGAGTCCTCACAGAAGAGAAACATCATACCTGTTAGGCTGCCCTCAAACACCATCTTAAAACCAAGCTGAACTTGGGGCTAGTGAAACTTATTTTTTAATGAACCTTTCTGGCACCGCAAATGACTGCTGTGAGGGCAAAACCCTTTTACGTAACCCACCGATTTTGTCCATCACTGTTGGGAGTTTTAGATACTTGATAAGTCTTTATTGATGGTGATATCTACAGACAGGTAAAAAGGGAGAAAAGGAAAATCATCTTCCATCATTCCTGTTTTATGTCCAATATCTGCATTTGTAAGGTGATTTTAAATTTGAAAGTCAGCTCCACAGTGATGGTTTTCTGAAAATGTTCCATAGTCTATATATATTTCAATTACAGCTATTTCTATTGTAGCCTTCCATTGTGTTTGAAGCTCTGTCAATCTCAGCTTACTATGAAATAGTCTGAAGGCCAAGTGTAATGTGGACTTGCAGTAAATTACACTCTCAATACACCTCCATCACTTCTTCTAGGAAAGCTGCCATCCCCACTAATGACACATTTCAGATTCCATTTCGCCATGTTCTCACCCAGCTACTCAAGGCCAACATTCAGAAAATGGCTCAATTAGGACTGGCTCTCGGCTGTTCCTGCTGGATATTTGGAGTTGTAGGTGGATGGGGAGACAGAAAAATGTGTGGCTTGCTTCACCTCGAGAAAGTTCATGTGTAATTGTGATGAGTGATTTTCTCTTAAAACTGGACGTGGAGAGGGGAACCTAACGAGTTGCCGATGGTCAGGTCTTGCCCTTGCTAAGGCAGAGGGACATAATGACTCCATAAATAACCCGACACGAAAATACTAGAACTGAGGGAAGGAGAAACCGGGCCCAGTGGGGATGTGTCTTTGGGAGGCTGTCCTGACTTTCCCCTCAGAGAAAATATGTGGTCTGAGGTCAGACGATCAAAAGACAACAGGGAGCATTGATGCTGAGACGTGGATCAGGAAGATCTGTGTCTGCTTTTATAGAAACGAGTTTTCTCTGTGTGTGGGCCTTGTCTCGTCACCTTCTGGCTCCAAAAGCAAATTTTAAATTTAATCTGCAAGCATGACACTGCGTCATGAGCAGTGGGCACGTGACTGGCCCCTCTGCCACTGGCCCTCATGAGGCCTCCTAGTGCCGCTCCTAACTGCTGGTGGGTGTGGACATCTACTAAGACTCTGGACCCACGAGGCTGGTTTTCTATCGATTACACTATCCTGTTGATAATCATGTGAATTGAATGACTTACAAGATCTGAAACCCAAAAGTAGGTCTTATCAGTGTCACTGAAGGTGGCCACGCGACACAAAAGAGAGCAGATGAGCCGGGTGTGTTATCTGTTACCATGTCTTCACAGCCCCAAACCACCAGTGGGAACAGTTTAGTAAACCCAGAAAACCACAGGTGCTGTGCAGATGTTGATTCACAAGACCGATGGGCCATAAAACCACCTTTTCTGAGTCCAGAGTCTGGTCATTTTGGAACCGCGTGTCCTGTCTCGCAAACACTGTGGGGCCTGACTTGCATTCATAAACCCCGTAAGGTCACGCCCCCTTCCAGAGCAGGAATGTTGGGTGAGACCAGTTTGTCTTGATAGACTGAGAAGGGATCTGTTTGTGTTGTCCACCTTCACCCATCTATTCTGACTCCTTGACTTTAGCCTTGCAGGGCCCAGGGCCTGCTGACTCTCCACTGCGGTATGGCACCCAGCCCCAAAACTGCTTCCTGCCCCTTGTTCAGTATTGAAACTGCCCTTCTCTAGGTCCTGTTTCCTCGTAGCCTTGGCAGTGGTTTCTGCTAAAATCATTCAGAAGAGGGTTTAATGTGATCCTTCCCTGGCGGCCTTGTCCTTGCAGGAAGAACTTCTGGTAATATCCATGCCTTAACCCAAGGGCAGAGTCATCTATGGCAGGAATTTGTGAAACGCTGGGTGGTCGCCTAGGAAGCGACTTTGGTCCTTCTCCTAGATCTTCCATCTTGAGAGGGACTGCCTTCCTCATCCCGATGGAAGAGCCTGGACTCTGGTGATTAAACACAAGGGAAGGTGTTGTAAGTGTGGCCCGTTTCCAGCAGAAGGCAGCGCTGGCCTTGAGCCCCACAGCGCCACACCCCCCAATCTTCCCATCTAAGGTACCTCATTTTTTATGCCCTCTGCCAAAGCAAACAGGCACGAATTCTGCTTCATTTTCTAACCCTTCTGTTCAAAGCAAGGTGTAAATAACTGAGCATGGCTTAGGTTGTGATCTCTCCCCAAGGTATATGTGTTTGAAACAAGGTCAGAGGAAAACAGATGAAGCTATAGAAGAGTTTGGGGAACAGCCCTCAGAAGGGACAGTGGAGGGCCAGGTCCTTCCTGCCACGCACACCTGGGGAGAAGCCCACGACCAGCTGATTGAGTTGAGATGACTCCTCATGCCCAGAGAACCTCACCTCCAAAACTCTCATAAAAGGCCATTTTGGGGGGTGGTTGAAAAGAAAGTCTGTGCACAACTGTACAACACCTTCACGTTTCCAAAATCGTATGTCAGTATTACTGTACTGATTATCACTCAACCTGGACCATCCTGATATAAAGGGTAATTTTAAGGAGAGTAAAATGCGTAAAATACGTTTTTGACAAAGGAAAGAGGTGGTAGGCATGGTGGGTAAGAGAGCGAAACAGTCTCTGCAATGTCACTTACACCTGCCGACCTCGCTGTGAAACTTCCCGTGTCGGGGTCCATCACCATTCTGGACCCCTCCCCCCGCAGGTGTGCCCCACCTTCCTTCAGGGCCGTATCTGAGGTCCACGGTCCCCTTGGCGCCCTCCATGCTGTCCCCTTCTGCCCTCCCTGGGGATGCCACTCCCAGAGCATCCGCTCACAGGTTCCTCTGCATCTATTCTGGACTTGCCCCCGATCCAGTCCCCGTGTCCCCACTATTCTCCAGTCTGGCCCCCTGCCAAAGTCCCGCAGCCCCAGGGCATGGTTTTCAGAGTGAAGGTGAAGGAGGAATTGCTCTGGCCTCACCCCTCACCATTGCCCGTCACTCCAAATCGCATCTCCGTTCCCCTCCCTCTGGAGGACTTCTCTCATATAGCCAAGCCTTCTAGGTCCTTCTTCAGTGTACCTTTCCCCCTTGTCTTCACCAGGTGGAGACATATTTTAAAGCTAAGTCACCACCTCCAGGAAAAATTTCCTAAACACACTTGTGTTATGTGCCTGTCCCTTTGGTCTCATGGTCACCTCGTTTAGTCCCAGTGCCTGGTAGCAACCCCTCAGTGGCCGGCCCCATGGACCTACATATGTGGGGACCACGTAGTCAGAGGAATGAGGTTTTACCAAATACCTGTGATTCAGGTGAGGGCTCAGCCCTGCAGCAGCCGCTTGAGAAGCAGCCGTCGCTCTCAGATGCCGTGGCTTCCCCCACTGCAGTTTGGAGAACCTTCTGTGGTGCCAACGTCAATGCATGTGGCTCGTTCCTCTGCACATTTCCACTGGAGTAAATATACACCCTTTAAGTCAAGGTTGGAGTTTGGGAAAGAGTGAAAACTCATTAGGGGACACGTTTTATGAAGACAGCTGGTGAATGGGTTGGGTGGCTCGGTTTGGGACTAAATATTGGATGTGAGTCTAAAGTGTCTCTAAAGAAGACCCTTGTGGACATCACCTTCCCAAGTGCACAGCCTTCTAAGGCACGCTCTGCTCTAGAAGATCTAGAGAGAAGAATCTAGACTGGGCTGTGGCCATCCTTGCCTGTCACATTGCCTTGGCCAGGCGTATCTGTCACTAGAGGAAAACCCAACATCCTGAAGGACTGGGGCTTTGTGTGGGAGCCAAGTGGTCCTGGAGGGCGGGAGGGAGCCCCCGCCTGGCCCTGTGACCTCACAGACAGGCCCAGGACAGCTCTGTCCCGCCATGGGAATATTCTCCTCCCGCTGACTGGCCAGCGCGATCTGCCTGGACACTGACCTTGCACGTGAGCCCCTCACCCTGATGGAGGAGGGTCAGACTGGCCCAAACCCTCACTTTGATGGCTGCGGACTTGAGGCCTATGCCTCGCCCTCTTCAGGCGCTGGTGCCCAGTCACCTCTGTTCCTCCCAGACCCCTGGTCCACCTTTCCCTGCTGTGATTTACACCCAGGGAACTGCATTTCCGGTGCCTTTGCCGTCTGGCCTCTGCATGGGTTTGCCAGCGGGAGGCACAGGCACAAAACAGTGGCAGGAAGAGGAGCCGACCGTCTACCCCGCCTCTGCTTCCGCGGGTCCCCGGGGATGACCCTGACTGGGCTCTGGGGACACCACCTCCTGCGGCCAGCTGTCCTTCCACGTGAGCGGGGCCCCTGCTACTGCCAGTCTCAGGGCCGCTTGCCAGGCCTGGTTGTTCTCTCAGCACTTACAGCCACTGTCTAAGCGACGGCTGTGAGTTTCCTTCTGTGCAAAGACTGCACGCTCCTGCTTTCATGGAGCTCGACCTGGCCTCTCCACATGCTAAGAGCAGGCCAGAGCTGTCCTGGCCACTGGCTGAATAGAGACCCACACGGGACCGCACGTGGAGGCAGCACCGTCAGTCTCGTTAGTCACCAGGAAAGGCCCGTGTCTGCCTCCGGTCTTCCCAATGCTTCCAGCTTGAGGCTTCACTTCCCCAGAGCCTAATGCGGTGACCGGGCTGAGGAAGGAGGGGGCCACATGCCTGTGCTGCTGTGGTTATTTTGTGAGAATTTCAACTCCAGCACCGGCTTCTCAGAGGACACTTCCCTCAGCTTTTCTCCCTCCCTTTCCTCCTCTCCTCCTTCCTGTCCGGAGATCCTGCTTGCTCATTGGTAGGGTGTGTGGAGGACCCCAAGGCCAGCACTGCTTCATGCTGAACACAGACGTAACCGTCCAGGTAAGAAAGCGATGGGCAGAGGTTACCGGCTGGGCTGTCTGCAAGTCCCGCTCCCCCGGATGCGGCCTGGCCTCCGTGTGTCTGAGGACAGACACACACTCCCTCGTCTTCCTCTTCCTTCTCTCCTCTTCCCTCCCCCTCCTCTCCCAGACCTTCCCAATGCACCTCAGAGCCCAACACAATAAAGGAGGAGACTGCCACGTCCCCAGCCCGCTCTCCATGCAGGGGTGAGGGCGTGTCCGATAGGCCCTGTCTGCTAACAAAGGAGAAAGAGGTAAACGCTCACCCCCTTCCAAGAACCCTGGTGGCCGTGTGGCCCCCCGTCTTAGAATCCGAGATCACAGCAGCCTACAACAACAGCCAATCCAGCGCGCCCATGAAAGGCTTGCTCCCTAATTGCTCATGTTTCCTTTCTGATAACTAAAGAGCCTGTGCACGTTAAATAAAAGGAGATGTAATTTCTCGTTTAAAGACAGCTGCTGCGATTCTTACGCCCCACACAGCTGTCCGGAGGCTGGCAGGGCGCCATGGCGGCACGGCCCCATCACGCCTGGCCTATTGTCCCCGGGACACGCGCACGCCGAGCAGCGTGAGTGTTTGGGAAATATTTGTATTCATCTTCAGGCCTGCACTGCACAACAGAGGGGCGCGCCCAGCTGGTCCGCACACCCAGCTCTTCACACCTGCCAAACCGCCTTCCTTTCCTCCCTCTGGCAACGTTCTTTCTGAGGGCGGAAAGAGGAAAAGAATCTGTGTTACCATTTCTTTTTCCGTCCGGGCAGGGACAGGCCCAGTATGCTACGATATTTCTTACGCTTGCTAAAAAAGAAAAAAAAAGGAAAAAAAGAAAATTGAAGAGCAGGACTGATCACATGTTTTTATTTTGAAAACCACGAGAGCCGAATTTCGGGTTGGCATCTTAGGGAGGCATTGTCACTCTGGGTCTGGGTCTTGGGGGCGGAGAGGAAAAGAAATTGCTGCCCACTGATGTGTCATGGTCCATTCATTTCAGAATGAAAATAATCTTAGAAGATGTAGGAAAAATTAGGAAGATGAAAGTCTTCAAGGACATCCTGACCACGTATTTTAATTTCGAAGCTCTCTGGGAGGACTGAAATAGTTCCTGCACGCGTCCAATAACAGAGAATTGTGGCTGTTGGGTCACCACCCGGCCTTCACCGAGGCCTTCATGGGGTCTTGACGTCTGAAGACTTTTGTTTTGAGGATGGGAACAGAGGAAGCACCCAGTGCCACATTGGGTTTCGCACGTCTCTGCCTCCACAATGTGCAGACGTCAAGGTCTTGTCTCCTTGGTGCCCCGAGGGGGTCCCTTGGGCCCCTTTCTCCTGGTGACACCTCCCAGGTTCCTAAATGCAGCCCTTCCCATGGGGCTCTGCATATACACAGATACAGCTGTGGCAGGGGGGTTGGGGGATCGTGGGGGGGAGGTCCCTACTGCACCGTCTGGCCCAACCAGCTCTCCTTGGACGTGATGAGCCTTCTTGAAGGGGCTTACAGGGTAGGTCAGTAGAGACTAGCGGTCTGACAGTGCAGATAACCGTCCCCATCTAGTTATCACCGAGATCTTGGCTTCACTGTCACTTAGCAAGGTGGTCAATCCCACGGCCTCACTGCAGGTGAGCTGTCGTGGTGTCCAAGGGCTGCCGTAACCAGGGACCGACACTAGGCAGTTTAAACAACAGAATTTTATTCTCTCCCAGTTCTGGGGCTGAAAGTCCGGATCTAGGTGTCAGCAGGGCTGCTTCCTCCTGAGGCCTCTGTCCTGGGCCTGTGGGCGGCCATCTCCTCCCCGTGTCCTCACGTGGTTGCCCCGCTGTATGTGTCTGTGTCCTCACCTCCTCCTCTTATCAGGACACAGTCCTATGGGATTGGGGCCCCCCACATGACCTCATTTTACCGTAATCACCTCTTTAAAGGCCCATCTCCAAATATATTGGCATTCTGAGGTGCTGGGGGTCAGGACTTACATATACATGGATTTGGGGGACATGACTCAACCCGTAACACAAGCTGAGCCCACAGGAAGCTGAGTGTGTGGATGAGCCTCCAGCCAGAGCATGGGCCAGCCCTCCAAGGGGGACGGACGTGCCCCTTATTCCAGGTCTTCAGTAGCCTCCCTGACAATGTGACACACTTTCCCACGGAATGGATTTGACCCATGGCAGGAGGAATAAAGGTGGGGAGAGCTGAGGAGAGCCTTGGACGGTACTTCAGAGCCAGAGCAGTCACTCACCAAGTGATTCTGTCCTTGTGGAAAAGAGTGTTGCTCTGTGAAAGGAAGGACGGAGCTGAGTGACCTCGGAGGTGCTCGATAGACCCATGGTGGCCTGGCTCAGAAAGGCACACAGAATCAGCAAACGACAGCCCTAGGGCACATCAGCCCCCACCTGTTTTTGTAAATAAAGTTTCATTAGAACACAGCCACATTTATTCACTTACCTATTATGTCACTGCCACCACAGCAGAGTGGCGCAGATGTGACAGAGACCTCACCTTGTGGCCCACAGAGCCTAACGTATCTCCTACTGGCCCTTCACAGAAGGCAATGGGCTTTAGTTACTGCATTCAGCAGGCATTTCTGTTGGGGACCTTGGTTTGCAGGAGGCTGGGCGTGCCGCCTCCATCCCCCCACACTGTCCCCTCGCTGTTGCTGTCGCCCTTACTTTTCTTGAGGCTGGGCACAGAAGCCATTCCCTTCTGAACAGTCACACGCATCCTGGGAACTCCATTCATGTGGCTCAGGGGGCCAGGAAGGGGGATCGTGAGTGGCTGTGACTCCCGAAGCACATAAGTCATGGCCTTCACAGAAAACGGGACCATCCCTGGGCTAGAGCACTACAATCTGGCTTTTGTTGGGAGGTGGCCGTCTGGCCAAGCTAACTTCTGAGTTTCGGCGGAATGTCCACTCATTTGCTGTACCGTGTGATATTTGTTTCCAGTCTGTGTGGGTGAGGGTGGTCTTCAGGGGGCCACAGGCCATGACTTACGTGCTTCGGGAGTCACAGCCACTCACGATCCCCCTTCCCGGCCCCCTGAGCCACATGAATGGAGTTCCCAGGACGCGTGTGACTGTTCAGAAGGGAATGGCTTCTGTGCCCAGCCTCAAGGAAAGTAAGGGCGACAGCAACAGCGAGGGGACGGTGTGTGTGTGTGGAGGGGGGGGGATGGAGGCGGCACGCCCAGCCTCCTGCAAACCAAGGTCCCCAACAGAAATGCCTGCTGAATGCAGTAACTAAACCCCATTGCCAATGGCAAAACCTGACCTGTGTTTAACTCCTTGTGTCATGAACAAGCTAAAGCTTTTTAAAAGAATGAATACACCAATCTTTCTGTGTTTCTTAACCAGAAATGTAAGAACAGTTGCTAACTAGGGTCGCTATTCCCTACGTCCTGGTCCCACAGCTGTATTTGGGGGGAGAGCAGCCGGGGTGTGGGGCATCGAGCCACGCACTTGTGAAACGCACCGTCTGTGAGCTCAGGTGGCAGGGTCCAGGCCCCGATGTGATAACTCCGCCTGGTAGGGCTCAAAGGAGGAATGTATGAGGGGGTTACCAAGTGCCGCACAAACAGAGGAGCCAAGTTACGGTTTAATTATCACCTCTCCTCTGTGCCCTTCTGTAAACAAGGCTAGCACTGCTCCCAGGGCTGATGGGTGCCTGCAGTTTTCTCAGACGAATGGCAGCCCGCAGAGCCTCGCCGGTCGGCAGCCACCTAACTCTCGTGGCAGCTCAGCTGCAGCCTCACCACCTGGCCTCCCTTTTCCCCACGGCCCAGGTGTCTCCCAGAGCCCCGAGGGCCCTCCTCCTAGCCCCGTGCCCTTTGGTGCGGGTGCACCGGAGAGGGGGCATTTCTTGTTTGCCTGCTTGCCCCTCAGACCCTGGTCCTGCGGTCAGGAGCGGGGCTCCCTGAGCTCCGTTCCCAGAGCTCCCACTCAGTGCTTTGTGCCTGGAACCTTCTCCACCTGTAGCTGGAGACTTCGGCCCTGGTCATCTCTATCGGGCCAGTGAGCTGTTCCAGCACCACCCTCCCCACCCCGGAGGCCTGGCCGCCCCTCCACTAAGTGTGCCCTGAGCCTGTTCCTTCACTGGTACAACCCCATTTATACTCATGCACCCTGCCTGCCGTGCTGTGCATTCTGGGAAGGCAGGGCAGGCTTTCCTGGTTTTCCGTCCTGTTCTGGAGCCTCGAGAAAACGGAGCAAGGGGTCCTAAGTAACAATCACAGTGGTTGTCACCGCGTCCCACTGTGTGGCCGGGACAGTGCTGAGCGTGCTGCCGTCTCCCACTTGCTCCCCCCAAGCCTGTCCGAGAAGCCATGCTCGGCGCAGTGCGCACTGTCCCTTTGGGGCTCAGCCACGCCGCACACGCCTCAGCCAGCAGCACTGTGGTGCCGTGTCATCGGCCTGTACTGCGGCCTACGCATCTGTGGCCTGGGAACAGGCCACTCGGCATCACCCGTAGGTCTGCTGGGGATGGAAGCTCACGATGGAAGCCGACTGGAAGTCAGCAGGGGCTGTGGACTCAAGGGCAGGGCTGCTCGCCTGCGGGCCCTCGGCGTCTGCACAGCTCCCGTCCTTGTCAGGCGGCTGTCTCCACCCCTGGCTGCAGCAGGCACGCTTAGTGCTGCGGACGCCGGAAGTGGGGGTACAGACTGTGTCCGGCTTCTTCTGCGTTGCTGCTTCTATTTCTGATGAGACGGGCAGAGCAGCTGGCCCAGGCTCGCAGTGCCTCGCTCCCTGTGCTGTGGGGTAAGGCCGCAGCTGCCAGCGCACAGGGCAGTCGCGCCGGCTCACCAGCTGGTGGCACCCGGCCCCGATCAGCGTTCTTAGATAAGCCCCACACGGTGTGGCGAGAGGCAGCATGGGGTCGGGCAGGGGTAGGTGTTGGGTGCTTGCAGGTAGATGGCAATGGATGGGGACAGAGAGGCCACCAGGGAGCTGATACTGCTGAGTCCGTCCTGGCTGCCGACGTGCCCTGTCCTGGAGCTAAGGCTGGACGACAGACGCAAGTCCTGCTTTCTCAGAAAAGGTGACTGATTTCCAAACTCTTTCTCCCACGTGGTGGGCAGAAGCTCCACTCGACCTCCACAATCCTGAGGGGAAGAAAAGTGCTAGGCTCCCCTTCTTACGAGAGCGGTAGAAATCTCCAGTCTAAATTCTTCTATGAATTGCTTTCCCCCCGATGCATGTAGAGTCTTAATTACGCTGCTACGTTAGCGTGTTTGGCCTGTGGGGTGTCCGCACTCAGCCCGTGGACCCTATGACACCCCTGTCGCTCATGGTCAGCGGGCGACTCAGCACCTTGGCTGGACGTGGAAGGTACTGGCTTCCCCTCGTTAAAGCTGGGTTCCCCCAGCAGAGCCGGGGGCGCCGGCCTGTCACTCAGGCAGAGTGTACTGACCCGCGCAGCTGCCCACATGCGGCACCCCTGACTGGGCAAGACTGTCAGGCCTCAAATGCTGTTATGTAGTTAGTTCTCTCACCCCTGAAACAATTACAAAGCCTCCGAGAGTGCAAACCTCAGTTTAAGAACCTGGTATGTTCTCAGGTCCACGCCCTCGCCTGATTCATTGTAAGGACTGCAGACAAATTTACTGACTTTTTGAGACACTGATGGACCCAGAAGCATTCTGGGTAGAGCCCATCACCCCTGCCCTTTGGAGAATCTGGATGTCAGAGCGGCTGTCAGCTGCGTTGGCCGTGACCCTGTAATCACAGCCCAGCCTACGGAAGCCGTGGACGCTGCCGGCCTGGGAGGTCCCTCCCGGGGGGACGTGACAGTCCTCAGATGGAAACCCAGGGTTGGGATCATCTCCTGAGGGGACTGACATTGTGAGTCCCGGTCCTTCTGGTGTGAGTCCATGAAGAGCACCCAGCCCAGCCAGGAGGCGGCTGAGGGGACAGCGGGGGCTGGGGACCCCGTCAGGGGCCACCGGTCCTCAGCATGCGGAGCGCAGCCAGTCCAGTGGCTGAGAAAATGAGGGACAGGCTGCGTTGGCAGTGACGGTGCCCACTCGCAGCTCTCCCTGTTCATTTTCAACTCCCTTTGCCTTTGCTGTAAACGGGACAAAATCTGTCTCACTTCAAAATCCCGGGCCTTTACCTGTGGACCTGACATAGCGCTTTCCGAGGCGTCCATGGCAAACGCAGCAGGGCTGTCAGCACGGTGGCCCTCCCAGTCGCCCGTGGATGGGGCTGTCCCCACTTTGGGCTGATGACTCCCTCTCCTCTGCAGATGTCCGACCTCACAGGAGTAATAACAGCACAGAGCTGTTTCCATGGTTAGTGGGGGCAGAGGGACGTGTCACGAATCACACTGAAGTGTCGTTTCTGTGTTTTTACGTTTTCAGGCATGTCCTTCTCCCTTCTGTCTCTTCTTGAATAAATTTAGCCCTCTTGCTGTTTGCACTTTGTGGGGAGTTCTACAGCTGGTGCCACCGTCAGTATTGAAACGTGGGCAGGACGCTCCCCAGTTCCAACAACTTGCCCCGCAGCAGACTTCACAAAGCACACCCCCACCTGAGGACGAAGACTCCCCCCAGGCCTTTGGCCCGTTCGGCGCTGTGGCCACACAGGCCGCCATCTGGCCTGCCAAGCGACTCTCCCAGACACTGCCCACGCGGTCTACACGCGATCTGAGCCCTGTGACCGCTGCAGCCTGGGCTCCAGGCCTTTGGGGCAGAGCCCCTCGTTGGCAAGCTCCCTGCTGACCTGAACCCACCTGTCTGAGCTCCAGCTAGTGGCACGGGACCCTAGTAACCCTTTCAAAATAAAGAAACCCCAAATGAGCAACGTGAAGGCAGCAAAAGCACAGTGTGGGGTCTTCTCTCAAGCCAAGTCTTCAGGTCTCAGGGTCTCAGCCAGCGGCCTGTCTGCCCCGAGTTTCTTTCCGCTTTGATGACACGGGCACCGTCAGTGGGGCGTGGCGGGGCCGTCGCGGGTGGACGTTCCCACGCACACACCTGTTTCCACGGCTCACAGAGCATCTCCTGTCCTGATGTCCAGTCCCGCTGCCTCTCTTGGATGACTGCAGTAATTCCACAGTCTGCACGTTTCCTTTTGAAACATCCCACTCAATACCACAGCTCGTTTGGTGTTTATGTTGTGCTTTGTGCTTAGTGTGTGTTCAGCTCCTCCTTAGAGCCTCTCATCGGTCCTACAGACGGTCCAGGGGACATGAGAGCAGTGTCACAACCTGGAGGGACAAGGTCCCCGAGCCGCTCTTAGAGCGGGTGCACTTCAACCCAAAGGAGAAGAGGGAGGGTTTCGGGGGAGGGGGCCCACAGCTCACTGGACCCCAGGACCCCTCCCTGCTCTCTAAAGCACACCTAGTGACAGTTTAACGTGTGGCACAAATCATGCCACGCATATCGCAGCCATGACTGCTGCTCCTGGGCCAGTCGAGCACTAGCGCACAGAGAGATGGGCCTCTGGGCGGGCCTTCGGTCCCGCCGTCAGACTGACAGCCCTTACGGTGCCCCACCACGGTCCTTTTTGAAAAGCCACGGCAGCTAGCCACCACGTGTGGGTCGCCACAGCCTGAGCCTGGGTTCCAACTCCAACCGAGTGTGTGTGCTCCCTGCCCCGCCCGTGTCGCCCTCCTAGGTCACCTCACTCAGTGTCCGCCTGAAGCCCTCAGAGCCCTGTGCCCTCTCACCCCCCTGAGATGCCACACGTGCTCTCTGGGGCAGGCACCTACGCATGGGCTCACAGGGCGCCTGCACTGTCACCCACTGCCTGCTGCTGGGCGCTTGGTTGACACCTTCTCATCTTTGATTATGGTTTCGGGTGATGTAGGGATCATTTTGTTCACGTTCGTTCCTCAGCCTAAAGCCCTCTGCTTTCTCCTGGTTTTCAAACCAGCCTGAGAAATGCTGGTCAGAACCCCCTTCTCTGGGATACTGTGGGCCAGAAGCCACCTCGTCCACCCCACTCGGAGCAGCTGCTGGCCATCGTGGGGCTGTCCCCTGCAGGGCCCTCGTGGATATGCACTTGTTCTGCCTTTTGGCTTGCCAGTGCCTTTGGGGTGACAATGTGGGACTTCCCCCAGCCCTGGGATCCCAGAAACCAGGTCATGTTCTGTGGTTTGACTCCTGCAGGGGCCCCTCCTCTGTGCCTTGGAGAAGACTCGGCATGTCCTGCTCACCTCGGACAAGGCCAGACACCCACCCTCTTCCTTCCTACACTTTGTCTGATAAATGATTAGCTGAACTGCTCATCTCCATGAATCAATCAGAACAAAATGCTTGTTAAGCCAACTTTGCTCAAGGTCTCCCTGCCCCAGACACTTGATCTCCCCCCACCCAACCTGATGGACCTTCAGTGTCCCCCGGGAAAGCAGGGTGGCCTCAGGGGAAACTTTCTCTGATCGCTGTCCCATCCACCACCCTGCCATCCCACTTACTCTCTCTGTCGGAGAAAAACCCTTTCCGCTGACCCCAAGACGCTGGTGGGGCCCTGGCCAGTGCTTGCCCCATTGCAATGGTCCCTCCTGCCTGGTAAAAACCCTTTCAAACAAGGTCTCTCCTCACTGAGTCATATTTGTTTTTATTTGACAGGCAGAGGCCGGGGATGAAGGTGGGGGCTCACTTCTGCTCTTGAGCACAGAGTGGGACGCGCAGGACGCTGCTCAGTGGCGGGCCTGGCCCAGAGGAGACCCGGAGAAGCACCATCGCCCAGACAATCCTGCCCTCCCACCTTCCCAAGCCTCGACACTCCACTCTGCCTGAGGTAAACACATTTGGGAACTGATAAGCCAGTTTAAATATCGTGATGGGAGGGGTGTGTCCCTCCTGGAGAGGCAGTAGGATGATCAGATATTTGCCTGGAAGCCAGGTGACAGTAAGGGGTTGATGTGCCAAGCCTGCAAAACCACCCGTACCGTGTCCCCGTGTCTGTGTCCCGGTGTACCCAGCTACCCAAACCTTCCGGGACCTGGCGGGCCTTTGTAAAAGCCAGAGACCTAAGGCTTCCTTCCTCAGGAGCCCATGGACGTGGGGGACACAGACATGAAGTGTCCTGGGAACTCGGCAAAGAGAATACGATGGACACAGAGCTTTCAAAGGAAGATGGAGCGGCCAAAAACGCAGCTCCAAAGCGTAAGTAAGGTGCTCCTGGAGGGACAGGGGAGAAGTTAGACCCCTCGAGCCAGAAGATGCCAGGGGCCGTCAGCAGGTGCCTGGCATGGGCCGTGGATCGTCAGGGTGAGGTTAGGATTGGCTGTGTCTGCGTCAGGAAGCAATCGGCAAGCTGGGGGTGAAGGGGTCCCCAGAGCTTGACGGCAGCTGACCCTGAAATTCCCTAGAGTAAAGCACGGGGAGCTCACTGACCAGCGCAGCCAGTTGGGGCCGGCTGGGGTGAAGGCACTGACCCCCGTGCGCTGTTCTCTGGGCCGACTGCAGAGCCCGGGGGAGGATGTGCTGTGTTCCACACTCCGACGAAGTGGACTCTCCTGTGTGCCAGGCGTGAGTCCACTGGTGCTGCCAAGTGTGAGAAGCACAGGAACAGCAGCGGCCACACTGGTTATGAGAGCTGAAGATGTGAGGACACCCTTGGGAGCACTTTCCATGGATTAACTCATTGATGAGGCTCTGCTGTCATTGTCCCTATTTTGCAGGTGGCAAAACTGAGGCACAGAGAGGTTACGGGGCTCTCCCGCTGCCACTCACCCACAAGGGGCGGGGCCAGGGTTCAGACTCAGGCCATCCGAGCACGGAGCTCGCACACCGTCCGTCTTTGATATGAGGTGATAACACAGGGTATGACTTGCGTGTGTTACCTGACACCACGCGCCCTCACATGGTGGCACCACTATCCCAGTGTCACAGGTGAGCAGGCTGAGTGCCAGGGAGGTGGTAGCCCACCTGTCAGTGGCGAAGCTGCAGGGTTCAGGCCCCGCCTGATGGACACGAGTCCAGGGTCCTCCCACTCGGGGCCTCTCGCACAACCACTGGAGACCTCCAGCCGGGGAGGCAAGTGCTCAAAGTCCCTGTGTGCCGGCCCTGCCCCACGGAGCGCACACCTCCGACCCCCCATGTGGCATCAGGCAAACCTACGGGAAATAACAGGAAGGCGGGCAGAGCACTCCCATTCCCGTTGCCCCCGACGCCGTAGCCCTGGGTCAGAGGTGCCCAGGATCAAATGAAAAGATCCCACAGCAACCTCTGACGATGATGAATATTGTTATTATTATTATTGATATAATAATCATCTTTGTGAACAGCAGTAGCTCTAATGATAGATTCGCAAATGTTTTGCTTATATGTGCCCTTTCATCTCAGGATATCAAAGTAACTTGCAAATATTAATTAAGCCTGGGAAATAAATGTCATTATATCAATGTCAGGAAGGGGGAAACTGAGGTAGCCTGAGGTTGGGTGCTTAGTGATGGGCCACCCAGAGGCAGAAACCAAATGCAGAGGTGATCTTGCCCCACACACTGTGTTTTCCTCAGAAGGCTCTGGCTCAAACATCTGTATTAAGTTCCTGTAAGTATCTCTCTACGTCTGGAACGCTGCCTCCCTCCTGGGTGATGTGAGCCCTCGGTTAACCAGTCACACTTACGCTCACTGCCTCATTGAGGGGAGAACACGGCAGTGAAGACAGTGCACGAGGTGTCTTATCACTTATCAGAGCTGCTGTCACAGAAGCAGGGCAGCGGAGCTCGTGGTGCAGGGCTACGGAGAGATGGTCCCTCGGGCACGACAGGACTGAGGCTGGGACGGTGGGGAGCGAGGGCCCTCTGGACAGGGATGAGGGGAAGCTCGCCGGGGTGGCCGTCCCAGCACAGGCAACGGGCACGGTGCTCCCACCACCTGCTTTCAGTGTTCCCCACACACGGCAACGCTGGGCTACGTCAATGGTTTAAGCAGCTCTCCTCGAAAAAGCTCTTCTGTTGTAAACAATCACTGAGGCACCACCAACCGGCTTTTAATAATTCCCATGAGAGCTTCAGGTGGGCACGTTTCGGCCCCTTCCCTGGAGGTCAGGTGGGAGAACCCGCATTCGACCAGCTCCGTGTGCTCACGGGGCAGCAGGTTTGCAGCGTCCGGGGCGGTGTGAGTCCTTCGGGTGAAGGCCCTGCATCTAAGCAGCAGACGCCGACTCAGCGCTCTGCAGACGGGGAGTTCCGGCGAGCTCTTGGAGACGAGGTGGGAAGGAGCAGAGAGCGTTGGTGGGGTAGGAGGGGCACAGTGAGGAGGGATGGAGTCACGTCTGTTTCTAAGCTGCTCCTGGAGAACCCACGCCCTGTCATTTGTGTGACACTCAGCCGCGTCCTTACAGAAGGTGCCCGAGGTACCCGGGGAGACCCTGAAGCGCTGAAAGCCCGGTGATGATGGGGTTCACAGGAGGCCATTTGGAAGGAGTACGAGGGACGTGGCCCATGCTCCTGGGAGCTCATCACGAAACCGACCTGCTCACAGGGCCACTCGAGGCACGCGAATCTCACTTCTTCTCACGGTGTCCAGGCCACAGGCGGAGTGGGGCCAGGAGGGGCCGGGAGCGTGTGCTACCCACCGGAGGGTCCTCCACGCCCCCCAGACCACGCTGGGGCCCCTCAAGGGGGGGAGCTGAGTCCTGGAGGTGTCAGTCCCTCCTGGCGAAAACGGCACAGAATAGACTGGTTTAGGAAACAGAAGTCCCGTCGTCTGGGGCACGCTCATTCTGTTGTTGGCCTCCGCTCTCCTGCCCACCCGCCCTCCGTCCTGGCTCTGTCCAGGCCCTGCAGGCGCTCTCCCACGGCCACGCTCCCGGCCCTCGCTGCCCTCTGCCTTCACCTCAGCCGGGCGAGGGCACAGAGGGGTGCTCAGGAAGTTAGCTAACGACTGCTCTTCGGGGCTTCCTGCACCTAAAAAGGGAATTTTCTGCCAAGGAAAGGGCAGAGGAGGGTGGGAGGGTCCCTCCAATCCTGGGAAGGTCTGATATCCTGGGCTGGGGGCCTTCCTCTTGCCTCCTGCCGTCTCGCGTGCCCACACTGGCCGAGGCGCACAGGCAGCCCTCCACTCCGTGTCCCCGGCACAGCTTTAGTGAACGGCCAGTTGCTGGGAAAGCAGCCGCCCCCCAGCACCCTGGAAAGAGCTGTGACCTCCCGTGGCGTGTCTGTCACATGCCAGCCACCTGGAGACCAGTCTTCCCTTCTCGCTGTCTCTCTGAGTGGCAGCCAAAGGCAGCGCCCAGCTGTCCCCTCCACGGGCTCCGAGAGCATCTGCAGGCTGCCTTTCCGTTTTCATGAGTGGTTGCCACAGGTACCCGGCAGCAGCCTGAGGACATTGAAGGCACATTTCAAGGCCACATACTGTGTTGTTGTTTGGGGTGGCTTTAAAATGATCAAAACAGCCCAAATCATGGTAACCCCACTCTCATGTGATTAGACAGGAGCAAAAGTGGCCAGAGAAGCCAGTGACAATCAGCTGGGCAGCCTCGCTCCTGGGTCTGCGCTCTGAGAGGGTGAGGTGACAGCGAGAGCATTGTCAGCAGTGCCCGGTGGGACAGGCCCCTGGTCACCTGGCTGTCGGCCTCAGAAGTGACACCCCGGGCATTCTGTGCCAGGCCACAACACACGCACCCCCAGGAAGGACCACAGACGTTTCTCTCCAGTGAATCCTACGGTCCAGCACATGGTTGAACGGGGCCATGCTGGGCCTTGCATTTTGCCATCCAGGCCAGACGCCAGGACGGGGGAAAAGCTGACTAGAGAGACCGTGCGTGATGACCAGAGCAGGTGTGGCTCCAAGTCCCGTGGTGTCTGACGACACGCCTGACATGTGGGACATCTGGGGGACCGTGGGCCCCACAGCTGGACAGATACAATGTCGGGTCATGCCCGTCCCCTTCCTTCAGGCATGTGAGTGTCTCAAGCACGACTGCAGCATTCTTACTAGTGCTGAGAGTGGCAGTCCCACCAAGTCACCTTTGTATAAATGCGTTTCCACCTCCACAGCTCTCTCCTTAACCATCTCTAGGAAACAGGACACCACAGTGAACCACTGGAACGGGATGGAAATCAGTCCAGCAAGTGCTGACCTCTACCCCACGGACAGACAGGAGGTCAGGACGGTGTCCTGAGCAGCGCTCCCTGGAGACAGGGAGGTGGCACCAGCAGGCGACTGTCCCTGCCAGCCCTGGCTCCACGGGCCAGCTCACAGCCCAGCAAAGCCTCTATTAGGGCCTCCACAGGGCAGAAACGTGGCGACCTGTGAGAGACAGACGGACACACGAATTCCCACTCGTTCTGGTCCCGACCCAGAAGGCAGAAGGTTGGCCACAAGCAGGCACCGGTGGGGCCCAGGCTGAAGGCTTGTGTCCCACACGTGGCCTGGGGTGGGGAGGGCAGGGGGCTGTCCTGTCTCCCAAACACCCTCAGCTGCCCCTACTCTCTGGTATAGTCACGGGACACACACAGGATTTCAAGATAAGGGACTTCTGAGGACAGCGGCTACAGTGAGGGCCGAGACGAATCAGGCAGACGCTGGAGGACCCCATGTGGGATTCTGTCTGCGAGTCGAGGCGACTGCTTGCGAACGTCCTGCTGTAGGCTCCGGCTGCCCATCCAGATGGGGCGTGGGCCACGCTGGGACTGGGACTCGGTGCTGTCGCCGTCTCCAGTACTCATGACGGTCCGTCAGCAGTGTGTCAGACGTAATACCTGGCGATGCAGAGATACGTGGACACCTGTGACTATTACTGTCACTGTAGGTTTTGTAAAAACCCTGTTTTCTTTCGTGCAAATCCTAAGTCTTCCATTGTGATAACCCAGTAGGCTGAAAGCAGGAAGTTCCCCAAGAAACAGTATTTGTGGATGATACCGGCTCTGCCCTGACCCCGTCTGCAGGTGTTACGGGTGGGTGGGCACTGAAGTGACTTTCCCACGGGTCCCCAGTCATGATTTGATCTGGCACCAGCTTCCCAATGTCGGCCAGGTGGGCAGGAGCTAAGTGTGGATACTGAAGCCCCACCCCCTTCGCGCTGCCCTCTACGATGCTTGCACCCCAACTGGCCCCACCAGTCGCCCCCCAACCATGATCATGGACGTCCGGGAACGCAGTCCGCCCTGTACTCCCATGTCGGTCTGTGCCTGTGGTCTCAGCAAACTCCACCTCTGCCCACTCCTCACTTCTGGATGCCAGGAGCTTCGGGCCACCAGCTTGGTGCGTCCTCAGAGATTTCTCAGACGAAGGTTCTGGGTGTTGGCCAACTAGGAACATGCTTCTGACCCAGTCTCAAAGGCACACGCCCTCTGCTCCCAGTTGCTTAGCGAGCGTGTCTACGGGCGGCCGCTCACCTGGGAACAGCGGGGTCCTTCCTGAGAGTCCCCGCCACCTCCATCAGGCCTCTAGAACATGGCACAGGCCAGGCGTCCCCAGAGGCCGCCTCCCAACTCCCGCTGCCGAGCTCTGCAGAGCCTGTGCGCTGCTGCCTCGGGTCGTGTCTCTCGGTTACCAGAGCCCTTTCATCTTCGGAACTTTCCTCCTCCGCTTTGTAGCTGCAGCCAACTTGTTCATGAAAAAGGCTTTTCATGTCCTTCTCTCCTCTACCCCACGTTGTTTGCTCTTGGCATTCAGGTCCAATGCCTGCCATCCAAGTGTGCTGATCAGGCAGGTGGACGTGTCAGTGGTGGTCAGCATGATCACATGTCACTCGTCACGTGGGGGACATGTCCCCAGGGCACATCTAGGCATTTCCCCATTTCTCCCTGGTGCCAACCCCTGTATATCTGAGACATCTGGTGAACAGTGGCACCAAAGTAGCCATGGTCTTATTTCTGGAGCACGAGCAAGCTGCCCCCTCCTGTGGGGGACAAAGGCGCACAGGCAAGGTGTCCCTATGGCCCCAGCCCCACAGTGTACCTGGAAGTGCTCTCTGACAAAATGAAAATGGCCCCTGGTGTGGAGAACTCCTTAGGTCATAATCAGACAGTAAGGAACTGAAATAGTTATCAGACCAGTCCTGGCAGGAGCATGAGCCCCAAAGCACAGGCAGGGGGAGGGCAGAGGGCAATCAGGACTGGTCTGGGGTACAAGGGAGGCTCTGCCTGAGGAGCCCAGGTGGGCCTCAGCGGTGGGCATCAGGGTCCCTGGGCGAGGGGCCCCGCCAGGACAGAGCACAGGAGGAGAGAAGAGAGAGCAGCCAGAGACAAGCCGCCTGCACCCCAGGGTGGCCACACCGGCTGGGAGCACGGGGCAAATTGCTACGCAGGGAGCCCAAATTAAGCATACATTAGACTTGCTGCTCTCAAGAAATCAGTTGATTTCCCCTCCGTTTAAATCAATCAGAGTCATCCACAAATGGCAATCTACAAGCTCTGTGCGTCTAGCCTCACGCCTGGCTCTTTGCCCAGCAATCACTCATCTGCTCCCTAATCCACGGCGATTCACCGCCCTCACTCGAGTGGCGCGTCTCTGATCTCGAGAGGCGTGTTTATCTTGCACACATCTCTCCAACATGCCTCTGCCAGGCCACAGGCACACAACCTGGCTTCCCACCTCCACACCTACGTTTCGCTGGCCATGCAGGGAGGTGCAGGTCCTGGAACAACAGGGAAGGATGGTAGAACTGACCCTCTTCTATCTCCACGGATGCAGATCACAGCCCTTTCCAGGGTGAGGGCCTGCGGAACTGCCCTGGTCAGTCCCATAGTATCCAATGCGATAACTGCACACCTGCACATTCCACACCTGCACTGGGTTCATACTTGCACTGTGCAGGGTGTTGCGGGGCTGAGGTGCTGTCCCGGGGCCCATTCTCCAGGTGCTTAGTCTTCCTGTGGGTATGGAAATTATCCATATTGATCCTGCCTCCTGGAATTGGTTACGTTTTCTATTTCATGGGGTGTGTACTGAAAAAATATTCATTGTTGATCTGAAATCAAAGTTAACCGGACTTCCTCTGTTTACCTGGAACATTAGGGGAAGAGACTTCCGAATGACACCGGCGGGAGGGTAGAGACGACCACAGAGGGGCTGCATTTCTGCCTATCGGAAAGGCCTGGGAGACAACCCACCAGATTCACTGAAACGTGTCATGCATTGTCTCTGAGGGGATGTGTCTCTACCTTCTGACCTAGATGCAGGCATCTAATCAGGAAGCATGAGGACACACCTGAGGTGCAGGAAGGCTGAGGAGACGCTCCCCCTGACGCAGTCTGATTGCTTGGGCAGTTCCATCGGAAACTGAAAGGTGCACATTCTCGTTTTTCTTAAGGCATATGAAGACAAATGAACTGAATTTTAGGTGTCACTTTTCTTCCTTAAATTCAAGACATCTTGTCAGTATGGTAATAACATTTCTTATTTCAGGTCTGATCTGAATTTACTGCATCTTATAAAAACTGCATAAATACATTTGTAACCTTTGTGTAAGTAATATCAATTTGTTTTTTATGTAGTTATACCTTAAGGAATGCTTTTCAAAACCATGTTCTACTTCTCCCTTAATGACAAGAGACACCTTTCTTGATTCTGATAGTGATTATTAAGGCTTCCTGGTCAGTCAGCAAAATATTTATTATTATGATTTGTCTTTCTCATTATTTCTCACTGTTTTGTATGCAGGAAAAATGCTCAAAGATAGCACCAACAATTGAGAGGTAAAGCAAGCCTAAAGAATTCTTTCTTGGTAATAAGTTATCCATTAAACACCACTGAGGCCACTCTTGTTGTAAAACGTATGTCAACATAATCTCACATACTTTTTATAAAGCACTAGTAGTAAGACATTAAAAATGACAAAAATGCCTTTAATCTATTAAAAATGTAATCACCTGCTATATCGTTTACAGCACAATAAAATAAATATTGCCCAGACTAGTCTGCCCAGATGGCAGCAACTCTGTGGAGCAAGAAGACAATACCTTTCTAATAGGTCATCAAACATAGTGGTATCGTCCTTCTCCCTTCGACGAAGAAGAAAGCTCTTCTCGTGATTTCTGACACGTGAGGGATGTATACCATCACACCTTCTTTTGGGAAAACAGCGGACACCCCATGTTTTAGAAGTTGTACCACATCAGTCGGTCACAGTCTCTGCTTCGAAGGGCCAGAGAGAGAAAGACATAGAAAGTGCTCCGTATTTGGAATTCTGAGCCTTCCTCTGCCCTCAGCAAATGCCAGTTAACAATCATGCAGATATAGTCCTCAGATCAGTCAGCACGAGTGTCATTGCACAGGTGGTCACTGCAAACTGTATGCGCCCAGTTCCAGGGGAGAGGAAGCTCGTGGGGCGAGCGGCCGGGATGCTAACATGGCGAGGGAGAGGAAACCAGGTTGCTGAGGCGAGAGGAGACCAGGCCGTTGAGGGAGGAGGAGACCAGGCTTTGAAGAAGGGGGAGACCAGGCTGCTGAGAGGAGAGGAGACCAGGCCATTGAGGGAGGAGGAGACCGGGCTTTGAGGAAGGAGGAGACCAGGCTGCTGAGAGGAGAGGAGACTGGGCCGCTGAGGGGAGAGACCATGGTGCTGAGGGGAGAGGAGACCATGCTGGTGAGGGGAGAGGAAACCAGGCCGCTGAGCGGAGAGGAGACCAGGCCATTGAGGGAGGAGGAAACCGGGCTGCTGAGAGGAGAGGAGACTGAGCTTTGAGGAAGGAGGAAACCGGGCCGCTGAGGGGAGAAAAGACGGGCTCCTGTGTGGCTAGAATCCCGGGCTGCTGAGGACTGGAGCTCCTTGCTTCCCATCATTGTCGTGGATAATAGGCAGGTACTGTAAACAACATAGTTTGTCAATTTGAACTCCTATAAAATGAAACCTCCTGGAGATGCATTCACAATTTATTTATTGCAGACTGAATGTCAATCGTTTTTCAGTTTATTGTGCAGTGTATTTAGGACTATGTTCTCGTCCCTTATTCCGCCCCAGTACATCTGATGCTAAGTCATACCAGCGGTTCATCCCAGCAATTTTTAACTTTTTTTTTAATATTAGTAAAAAGCACATGAAATTTTAGCATTGTAACCATTCTTAAGTATACATAGCTCAGTAGTGCCGAGTATACTCACATTGTTGTGAATCAGCTCTCCATAACTTTGCGTCTTGCAAATCTGAACTCTGAATCTGTTAAACACTCAGCCCCCTTCTCCCTAACCCTGCGTGGGGGTCACTGTTCAGCAGTGGGCCAGCAGGGACCTGAGAAAGTGTCACTTGAAAAGCTTCCTGGAGAGTCTGATGTGCCCCTTGAAAGGTGCCTCTGGCCCAAGCCTCCCGTTTGAGCTGGTCCCATCTACAGGCAGATTCATAGGAACCGAGCGAGCAGCGCAGGCGTGAGGCTGGAGGCAGTGGCCTGGGCTCCGCGCAGATAGCTCGAGTCCGCGGCTCTGCCCGGGGCAGGCAGCTTCCTTAGGCCCTCCGAGCCTCCTGGCCCTCCCTGTAACCTGGGGAGGGCAGTGATGGCCTGCAGGCTTCATGGGGTTTCGATCAGGTTGTGGGGACACCGTGCAGCACCACGGGGCTCATATCAGACTCTCAGGCCACAGAAGCTACTGTTCTGGCATTGCTACGCAAAGCCTTTTCTAGTTGGTACGTGACACAGTTGGGGTCACGCCACCCAGCGTCAACATAAAGAGGTAAATGGCATCACCTGAAGACATGGGATGCCATTAAAAAGCTCCAGCTCAGTGTTTTTATTCTTGGTCATACATTAGAGTCACCTGGAAAACTGTTCAGAAATACCAAAGCCTGGGCCTCAACTGGATTAAGTGGGTCAGAATCCATAGGCGTGGGGTGCAGGTCTAAGCAGTTTTCAAAAGCCACCCCAGTGTTTTTTACTGTAAAGCCAAAGTCGAGAACCACTGCTGTGTATGATGGAGCAACAAAAAATACACCATCTACTCAAAGGGGAGCATGTGCTCCAAAAGGGGGTTCCTGGGCTCCAGGCTCCTTTCCAGGTCTTTTTTTTAAATTAGTTTCAGGTGTACAAAACAATGTAATAGTTAAAGACTTATCATTTATGTCCCTCACAAAGTGATAACCCCCTCCCCTAGTCTACTACCCCTCCGATATCGCACACAGCCGTTACATTTCCACGGTCTCTATTCCTAATGCTGTGCTCTGCTTCTTGTAACTATAGATATATAAAATTATAGTTGACATTCATTATTGTTCAGCTTCAGGTGTACAGTGCAGGGATCAGGCGTCTGTCTACACCATCCCTCTCCAGGTGGTTCTTGATACCCTCGGGTCACCACCTGTAATTTCAAATCTCATCATAAAATGTTAGAAGTGGCTAATGTTATCTGAGGACCTGAGACGGTCTGTGCCTTACCAGAGACCACAGCGACACACTGAGTAAGAGATGTTGCCATGGGGAAGAGAGGACGAGGCTGGACACGGTCCTGGGACTGTTGTTTTGAGCACACTTGAAAATAACAGTTCATGTGTTTTTGTTTCTTTTAACATTATGTTATTCCAAGTCCATATTTCATCTGCAATGTATTCTAATCCCCCTCACTGTTTCCGTCGCCCCCTTACAAAGGAAGGTACACCTAGACAGACAGAGAGCCAGTGTTTAGATACCACGTGCGTCGCTGAGTTTTCGAAACAGCCTCTCGAGTGCTGTCACAGTTTTAATAGCACTTTTGTTTTAGTTGAGTCTCTAAGCTGATTAGTGAGGATGGCAGGATTTTAATTGGGGTGCCTGTTTTCTTTTAGTCTTAGGAAGATGTCCCTTTTATTCATCCCACATAGTTCATCAGTCATGAAAACCTTCCCAGGAAGAGTTTTGTTCTTACTTTATTCATAGAGAGAATTACCCCGCTCTGGTCAGGGCAGGTTAGCACCCCGCACAAAAGATATCTCACTGATGTCAAAATAATGTGCGCATAGCTCACCTTTGGCCCCGAGAAAGTGCTAGAGTATCTTTTTCTTCTTTTTTTTCCCCTTCCTAATAGCCAATCTTTCCAAAGCATTCAGCCCTCACTTCATTGTAAGTCAGCTCTGCACAAATCCTTACAAGTGTGGGTGCCTCTGACAGACCTTCCCGCCAGGCCCCCAAGTGGGGTGCGAATGGGACCCCGCAGCCAGCAGGAATGCAGTTATGATCATGCATTGCCTAAGTCTGTTTTCATTTCTCATTTTATGGAAAATGCAGCGGTAATCCCTTTAGAATTCCCCTCAGCTTAAACCTCAGAGACCGTTCACGGCCGCCTCTTAGGCTCAAGAGTGCTTCAAGTCCCATAAGCCCCATATTCAACAGGTAAAGCCCACTTTGTTCTGTAGACATAGCTGGAAATAATGTGAAATTAAAGGTTTAATCTTCTGGGGGCAATGCAGCCTTTCCTTAGTCCATCACAAAGCAACTGAGAAGTCCGGCACCTTTTCAGTGGGTAGGAAAGTTTGATTGGCAGGCCTAACTGCATTGATCCCCAAAATTATGTTGCTAGAAACTTTATTAATACAATTAGACAACAAGGCTGCTGCAGAGTTCTAAGTGTTGGGGGAGGTTTCATTTCATGATGAAGTCTACCTCTATTATTAACCTAATTGGCAGGGTTTATGTGCGGGGGGAGGGGGAAGAAATCCAGCTTTGGTGACAAATTAAGTACCCATTTTTCTGCTCACAAGAAAGCCCCGACTCTACCAACACGAATTAGAATGGCGGGCAAAGCACCTCTGACCTGAGGAAGGGATTAGATGAGTGGCGGCGGTGCTGGGCTGAATGCACCCTTTGTGAGTCCATCGCGTTTCCAGACTTCACTGAGGCGGCTCCATCCAGGCTAGAATTTGAATGTAAAGATGAAGGCCAAACAGTACACAGGCAGGTGGGCCACACGTTTGAAAAGGGGTCTACGAGTGGGACGCTTCACCACCTGTAACATGTGGAGGACGCATTAGAGCTGACTCTCCGGCTAGGTCTTATTTTCGGGAAACACGGTATTTGTGCACCCACAGAAAGGCCACTTGTGTGCAGGGTGAAGTCCCTGCCTCTGAGGTACTCTGAACTCAGCTGGGACCTTTGCACACTTCCTCGACCATCTTCGCAGCGGAGGGCACCCAATGCCAGAGCGGGCCATGCGTCCTCCACAGGAAGACAAGCTGCTGTCCAGGTCCGGCCTCCTCGAGCCCAGGAAACAGACCGGCCCACATCTTCCAGCTGCTTCTCCAAGTGTCACTGTGGACAGAGGCCTCTCACTATAAAACTCTTCAAGCCACTGCACAAACCAAGGGCGGGGCACAGTGTTACTGACTGGTGCTGATGGAAAAGAAATTCTTTGCAAAAATGCACATCAGACAAGGTTCCTGTTTCTGTCAACATGCAGTGGATGTGATGGCCATTGGTCACGTTGAATGTTTCATAGTGGCATTGTAGATTCAGACCCAGGACACCCCTGCTCAGGACACATGATAAAAAGGCAACAGTGGCACAGTGAGGTAGGAGAGGTGTGGGATGGGGCCGGAGCCCTTTCTGTGAAGACTGTCTACACTGCATTGTGACCCCCCTCAGCCCCAGCCCGGGGAGACCGGACGGTGCAAAGGAGGGCTGTTTCTTCTCGTTAGCATAGCCAATGCTGGTGCCAGGTGCTGTACATTTGAAGTCTGTTATCCCCAGACACACCACTTTCTGGCCCTGCTGGGGGTTGCCTCCACCAGTAATGTTTTTTGGACGGATAAATCCTAACCAGGAGGATTGTTTGGGTTCAGATTGTTTCATACCAGGCAGTGCATTTTCCTAAACACATAGCTGAGGAACAAAGAAATCATCAGACCCCATGGTTTGCACATTGAACAGTGCAGAGCCCTGGGGGTCTGTGGAGAGTCCCCAGGGACCACCTGCATGGGGGAAGGGAGCAGATTTTGTGGGGACATGCCTCTCCTGTACGTCTCCTCTCCAACCTCCCCTCTGGCCCTACAACCACACACTTCACTGTAGCTGGGGGAAGATAAAGGAGGGATAAAACCCACAGGACTTGGACCTGAAGATGCTCCTGGAGCCCCACGTGATCTGTTTCCCTGTGGGAAGTACCTGAATTGGACCAGGAGCTTTTGGTTGCCATGGTGTCAGAGGCCTGCAGTGGAGCGGATTGGCACTGGTGTGTCTTTTCTTATGTAAAAAGCACTTAGACAACCATAGCTGTGGACAGGCAAAAGCCACCAAAGTAGAAACATACAGGAGCCACGGAAAACGACCATGCGTGCCAGTGGAAACTGAGTCAGTCGGCCAGACAGCAATCTAGAATGTTCCTGCAGCCACATCCTGTCTCCATTGACTGGTCTCATGAGGCTGCTCAGGATAAGCTGCTGGGTGAAGCCGAGTAGATAAACTGAAAATTACAAAGGTGCTTCAGCTAGACACGAAGGTTACAACTGATGGCTGACAGGAGAGGGACCCTCTGAATGTTTCTTCTGAAATCTTACCTTCTCTGACAAGAGGAATGGCCCAAGACGTGCAGGATGAGTGATCACGTACTCCTGAGAAAGGACCCTCAATTCAGGGGGGAGGTGACAGCAAACCTGGTGACACTATCCCCTCCTTATTCCCCCAAGTCTCCACCTTGGTACACCCCCATGTCACTGACAAACACAGTCTCCCTTCAGAGGCACTGAGATTGTGATATTTCAGGGGGTGGATTAGAAGTGAGACTCAATGCCCACACATTGCAGAATGGCCTCCACTGAGGTCTTTGGACATAAAAAGAGGTCCCCAAATTTGTCTGAATGTCATTTTGATTTTATCGTGGAATCAAGGGGCTCCTGGAATCTTGAACTGGATACTTAGTTTCCACGTTTTGTCCTGCCACCTACCCCCATCTCTCCCAGCCTCTTCCACTGCCCACCCTTGCTTTCAGGAAATGCTTCCTCACAGCTCACACTGACCCCCAACCCAATAGCACCTCTGAGAGCAGAGCCCTTCCTCTTGCTCACTGTGTGTCCGGGTACCTCCCCAGGGCAGGGTGCACATGAGCGGTTAAGAGGTACTGGTTAAATGAATGGGCAGACAAGGGCACGCACACCCTTCTGGTATTTTCCACCCAGGAACACAGCACTTCCAGATAGCCTGAAGCCTAAGCCTTCCTTCGCCAGGCTCCTTACCTCTCAGGTCTGTCACCTTTCTTTGAAATTTTGTCAGTCCTTCAGTTTCATTTGGACTTCTTCCTGCACATGTTCAAGGTCTCTGGACCAAGACAAGATAGAATTTTCTAGCAAGGTTGTGATAGAAAGTTGATGGAAGGACTTTCCCACTGACATCACTGCCCATCCGCCACTATTTACACCTGCAGTGTCACAACTACTTCATCAGCCCTGGCCACTTTTTGGTCACTTTTTTCATTTTATTTTATATATATATATTTTCCCCCTTTCTTCCACCTCCCCCCCATCCGGTTCAAGCCGTTGTTTCTCAGTCTAGCTGTGTAGGACGCAGCTCCCTGGCCCAGGCTGGTGTTACGAGCCTTGCGCTCCTCCGGCTGAAGTGGCCGGTCACTCACGGCAGGGCAGCCCTCCACAGCAGAGGCCAACCTCCGGCTGCCCAGGGCAGCCCAGCTCCAGGGAGAGCTGTTGTTCACAATCTTAGCTGTAGAGGGAGCAGCTCACTGGCCCGTGTGGGAATCGAACCGGTGGCCTCGGCATTAGGAGCACGGCCACCAACCACCTGAGCCACCGGGCCGCCCAACCCTGATCACTCTTGATCGTCTTCATCCTTCCCACCTGGGCTTGCACACCGGCCACGCCCGGTACCCATGGGCCCGTGTGCTTCCTCCGCCCTTACTGCAACCCGAATGCCCTCTTCTGCCTTTTCTAGCTTACTAAGCAGGCCAGGCAGCATCTAGTCAGGAAAACAAAACCCACTCCAGATTGGAATAGAAAAATCAATATAGAGAATTGACTGATGTAAGGAGTTGCTGCAACAGGACGGGCGGGCTGGGAAGGCAGGAGGGGACTGTGAGGCAGTGACTGCAGGAGGCGGCCGTAGAGGAGCCCTGAGGCCACACTCAGACCTCTCGGGAGGCCTCAGCGAGCAACACCAGCGGGACAGCCATCGCTCGCGGGCACAGAGCCGGCTCTGGGGAGGCTGTGGGAGGAAGCAAACGGCCCTCCGCGCAGGGCTGCGGGCTCCCTCTCGTGCCCCCTCCAGCCAGGTTCTTGCAGGGACCCGGCTGGGCAACGCACAGGTGCTGGCCTCAGCCCACGGAGTCCTGGGGCCATCTGGAAGGCTGGGCTTGGCGCTGAGAAGGGGCCTCGATTACCTCGGGGTTCTGTTGGTCACTCTCTTCTGAAGCCCATGCAGTGCATGTCTGGCGTCCCGAGGGCCCTCTGAGTTCAGGCCAAGCCATGGTGGAGGCGGATGACCTCTCTGGCAGCCAGGGAGCCTTCTCAGCCGTCGCAGGGCAGCTGGGTGCCTGGGGACGGAACCGGCCAGCTCCCCATCAATTAGCAGGATGGTTTACACGGCTGCTCTGAGGCTCCTTCCTGTGGGGACCGAGTCCCAGAGAGCAGTTTCCAGGCTCTAGGCCTCACAGTTTCCTGGCTGGGGTAGTAGATGGCCGTCAGCTGTAACTGGTTAGCCATTAGCCACTGATATAACTGCCGTGGCTACGCTAGCAGGGGAATTGCAGTTAGCAAATGAGGCTGGTTGGTTGGTTGGCAGGCAGGCAGAGAAGCTGACAGAGGATTGCGGATCGTGTGGCTCCTGCTTCTTGTGTCTCCAGCCCAGCCGCCAGCGAGACTGTAGTGGTGTGACTCCCCCATCTGTGGCTCCGTGAGTGTTCCTTTTTGGCTTCACCATGTCCTGTTCTTGTGCAGGGAGTGGGAGCTGCAACGCTGCATGACACTCCCCCAGCTCTCGGTCCCTACTCCTTAACCTGTGTGTCCTGGCACCTTCCAAGAAAGCCCTCTGCACCCAAGCCCTTCCTCAGGGCTACCGAACGTGGGTGTCTTCCTGTTGGCTAGAGACACACTCTGCCCGTAGCTCAGTGTCATGTGCAGGTGGCACCAGCAAGTGACCCACTGTACGGTTTGCCCAACCGTATTCAGCTCATGGGCTCTCGCAGGAAATTGTGAGGGTGTGTTTGGGGTACTTCCTGGCTCACACTTACTGTTTCAGCCCGTGTGGAGTTATTACCCTTAATCGAGCTGCTTCTGTGTGTTTGTCTCACTGTCCCTTTAGGAATGCCATGTGGCAGCCTCACAGAGAAGATGGTCTAAGTGTCACCACATGGCCAGAATCTGTATCATCAAGAACAAGATGGGAAATATGAAGACATTCTAGAGCAGTCGCTGTCATTCCCCTCCCAACCGTCTCACCTTGACTGCTGCTTATGTCAACCTCCACCCCCTTGCACATCCCACCAGCTACCCTGAAATGAATGAGTGTTTTCACCGCTCCACAGAAATTCTGACCAAGATTTCAGGATGTTTCATAATGGAAAGGGCCTCTGTGTACCAACACCTGCTCACAGAAATAATGACCATTTAAGCCACCTGAGCCCAGATGAAACTGTCTCCGTGACGATAGCTCCTTGACTTGCATGTAAGTTCTGAGACCTGTGCTGTATTTCCTCCACTTAGTGACAAAAATTGTGCACGTCGCAAGCAGGAGTCTCATCAGAGATAAAACAGATGAAAATACCACTTCCTCTTCCACAGCCTGACACTTTCCCAGAAAAAATAAGGTCTTTCTTGTACATGTGCTTCATCTCAAAAAAGAGGGATCGCTGTGGAGACGCAGACCGTTGTTGGCACAAAGAGAAACTGGTTTGGGGCAGGGGGCGTCGTGACAGCATCTGTTTCTTCTCTGAGTTGGATGGTGTGTCTATACTGATAAATTTCAGGTCTGGCACACGTGGAGCATTACAAGCCACCGGCCACTGAGGTCAGGCATCTGGCAAGCAGGCCAAGGAGACAGAGTGGAGGGAGCAGGGAAGGATGCTGTAACCTGAAGGAAAACGTGTGATCAGAGAGACATGGACAGCCAGTCTCAAGTGTCCGGGGAGGGACCTGTGCCGAGTGTCCCCCCAGGTCAGAACTAGCACCAGGGGTGAAAATGAGAGGGAGACAGATTCTGGCTCAGCATAAGAAAGACTTTTGCAGCCGTTGGAGTTAGAAATGGAATTATAAGAGCTCAAGCAGGTGCTGTCTACGTTGGCCCCCAGTTTCCACGCACATTGGACTCCAGATCACATCTAGACGAACCTCAAAAATCTCTCCAGCCTCTGGCAATATCGATGTGTATTGGGAACACCGTCTAAAATCTGACCCTTGCATACTTAGTAGTTCTTGCTTAGTCTCTTACCCCATTTTAAAGGCGCGGAAAAGGATCGTGTGTTTAATTTTTTAGTAGTTCTCCAGCTTCAGAGTAATTTTTTAAAAGTTCATAGTTATAAGACTATTGCCATTTTTTATTTTCATTTCCTTTTTTTTCAGTGTCACATCCAAGTCTCCTTGACATCTCAAAAATAACTAATAGGCCTAATGGTTTTCCAAAGCTGAGGGGTTATTGAATTATATTTTTCTAATATGATATGCCTATGATGGAACCTTATGTAAGACAGTTACGCACGCTAAATTTGCTTTAGAATTTAAATATATTTTGAGCTCATGACATGGGACTTTTGCCAAAAGAAATTTGGAGGAAAAGGGTTTGCAATGGAGGCTTTGTGGAATGTTTTCTAAAATGCTTATATCTCAGTCCCTTGGTTAAAAAAAAAAACTAAAATTTTAAGAACATGGCTTTATGTCAGATGCCGCATTGTGACTGGGAATGATAATTGTGTAGGACTAGAGGTTGAGAAAAGAAGTTGTAGGTGTTAGAGTTGTCTGACAGAGAATAGTTTGCTTACTTGTCTTTCAATATTTGGTATTTGTCTCTTTGACAAATGGAGACAAGAAAAATGGAGAAACTTGGCTAATCAGTTGTTTAGGTATTTTGGTTTCCCATTAATGGAAATTCTATGCTACACCCAAGACATTTGTCTTTATTTTCAAAGATAAAGATAGATGTCAGAATCTGTGTGTATTGAAATAGATGAATGGACAATGATGGCCTTTCCTAGTTCTGTATTCACATATAGTGTCTATTAGTTCTGTAAGATAGGCTACCTTCTGACCAGAACAAACCATAAATATGGGCCTGCCATTCTTTTCTGGTCTCTCTTTGATCTTTTCTTCCTGCAGTCATGGCTTTCTGCCCTATTCATGTCCATTCTAGAAAAGACCTGATATCAGTCATTGATACCTTGTTCTGAGTATAAAATCACTATGTTCCCCATTTTGGAGAATTTGTATGTTATGCTTGGTTCATCCTGTGGACAAGAAGTTTCGGTTGGAAGAATCCGGCATGAGAGAGCAAAAAGGAAGGAGAATTTGTTTCAGGGTGCAAGGATGAACATGGATTTCCCTGAAATCACACTGTCTTTTGACAAATCTGTTTCAATGACTCCCTATTGAGCCCTCCCCAGCGTTCCAATAATATCCTCTATTTCCTGCTGGACAGAATCCAGCTCCCAATGGCAAGGTCACTTTTTTGAAGTTGAGTTGCGTCTCTGCCTTGATGAATGGCTGTATTTGAATGAACAGAACGTTCTGTCCCACAACTAAAGATAAAGTATGTAGATAGTATTTTTAAAGGCTATATAGCACAGAGACCCCACCAACAGACATTTAGTTTGCTTTCATTGTGGCTATTTTAATGCATATTGGTGGTTCAGAGCTATAAAGGCTCCATGAGATAATGCAATTGTGCTAAAAGAAATTTTTTTCCAGTTTTATAAATTGGAGAAATTAATCAAATTAAAATAGTCTCAAGAAAGCTCTCAGTGGGATTCCATCCAACAGGTCCTCAAGATCTCAGCCTTTCCTATAGCATGATGCTGGACCAGGGCTGCTCACCGAGGCTCAGCAGGGCTGCCACGGAGGCTTGTGAGGAAACGATGGGTAGCTGTGATCGTAATAATGCTAATTTGAATAAGCTGAAGATTAAAGGGCAGCTGTGTTGACATTAAATCATCGTTTGATAACAGATTTGACTTTAGAATCAGCAAGGAGTTGTGAACCAAGGAAAATGATTTTCCCTTACCAACATGACAGAAGAAAAGAGAAACTCATTGTCTTACCGCATTTCTTTGATTGCTCGTAAGGTTTCAGGCTTTTTGACCCTTATTGACCATGTACTTCCTTTTTTGTGAATTGTCTTTTTGCGTCTTTTGACTCTTTATGACTCATAACGTCTTTCATAGAAAGGCTCTTAAACTTATGTCATGTATGTTTCATTTACTTACTGGATTGGTTGGTTGTGTATTTTGATATGTGAACGCTTATTCACTGAAGGACATATCACAGATCTTTTGGTCAATACCAATACATAGAGACATATGTCATCATTTTTGGCTACTTCCTGCTATTCCAGTCTGCATATGTATTAAAGCACTACCATTTTTTATTGTTGGACCTTTAAGTTGCTTGCAATTTGGGGCTATATTATAAACAATAATTGAAAAACTTTGAACATACATTTTGATATACACCTTTCTGGTAATCCTTATAGGCATATGAGCAGATGTATTACCCATAATTTCTTTAACTCTGAATATTCTCAATCTTTCAGTTCTCTTCCAAAACAAAGAAAGCAACACAATGTATTGTCTTATAGTTCTTTTTATTGTCTTATACTTATAGGGGGTCAGAAGTCCTAAAACTAAGGTGTTGACAGGTCTGTGTTCCTTCTGGAGGCTCCGGGCACTTTCCAGCTTCTAGCGGCATCTGCATTCCATGGCTCATGGTCTCTTCCTCCATCTTTAAAGCCAGAATCCCCTTTCCCTGCTCTTCCCTGCTTCCCATTACATCTCCTTTTCTTTCTCTGATACTCTTGCCTCCCGTTTATAAAGACCCTTGTGATTACACTGGACCCATGGAGGGGCATTATTCTATCCCCCACGTGGGCAAGGCCACCATTATGACCCCTGAGTCTTTGATCCTACCTTGTCTATTCTCACAAACTGATTTCCAGGTGAAACATTTTTTAAAAGTTCAACAACAATATAAAAAAATATACATATGATTAAGATTTGATTGGACTGCATACATTTAAAATTAAATGTGTTACTGTTTTTACCCCAGGACCATCAAATTGAGTTAATCACATCCTTCAACTGATGGTACTTGATCATTACTGGCTCATGCAGGGCCCATCTCTTGTTTTATTTATTCCTGGTTCACCTCTTTGTCCTCATTTACCATCCTCTGGAAGAGATGACTATTTGAATGTGTACCCTTTTATTTACATGAGTTCCTTAAAAAGTATATTGTTTTTTTGTGGATGTGGGTGTGTTCTAAATGTATCAAATGTTGCCACAGATCTTACTTGGTTTCTAATTCTTTCCACACAGACTTATATTTTTAGCTCTAGCTTGTTGCTGTCTATATATCTGATATTCTAATTACAAAACACTCCATGTCCTGCACCCATCACACACACCTCAGTGAAAGACAATCGATGTTTACTTTCATTTTATATTTTTACTACTGAAAATTAGATCTTTTTCCTAATATATTTTCAGATTTGTTCTACTTATCCTATATATAAGCTGTCATTTTTGTACATTTATTTTATATCTAGCAACGTCACTTATTTCATTCACTCATTCTAGATTTTTAGCTGGTGATTTTGAGTTTTTAGAAAATATCTGGTTCATTTGTAAGTAATTATGTTTCTTGTTTTCTGTACTAGTTTTCTAGGGCTGCCATAACAAAGTACCAAAAACTGGGCTCTTAAACAGAAATGTATTGTCTCACAGTTCTGGAAGCTAATAGTCCAAGATTAAAATACCAACAGAATTGGTTCCTTCTGAGGCTGTGAAGAACCTGTTCCTTATCTCTCCCCTGGCTTCTGGGGGTTTGCTGGCCATCTTTGTCATTCCTTGACCTGTAGAAGCATCACCCCTATCTCTGCCTTCGTCTTCACTTGGCATCTCCCTCTATGTGTGCCTATCTCTGCATCCAAATTGACCTCTTTTAAAGGACACCAGTCATATTAGATTAGAGTCTACTTTAATAACCTCATATTAACTTGATCATCTGCAAAGACCCTATTTACAAATAAGGTCACATTCTGTGCTATGGGGGTTAGGACTTCAACATATGAATTGGGGGGGACAAAATTCAACCCATAGTACTTTCCAGTATTTATAACTCCAATTCATTTTCTTATTTTATTGCTTTGTTTGGACTTTAAGAATAATTGTTGATAATAATTATTACAACAGTCATCTTTGAATTATTATTATAGAGATTAATGAGAATACCTCACTGTAAAGTATGATATAAGATATTGCTTTCAGAGAGACCTATTCCAGATGTCAGAGATATATTCCTTGTTTACTAAGAGGGTTTTCCTTTTATTTTAATCAGGAATGAACTTTTTAATCAATGCATTTAAAACATTAACTGAATTTATGATTCATATTTTTGAAATATCTGTATGTTGAATTATATTTATATTTAACCTAAAATAGAACCATTACTGCATTATAAGAATAAAATACAACTTGTGCTTTATGTGTTATTCTTCCAATATGATACTAAATTAATATTTACTAATATTTTACTTAAGATTTTTGTATCTACGTTGATAAGCAAAATTGATTTGTGAGATTTAGTATATGCTCTTCTTTTGCAGTTAATTTTTGAGCATTTGCAATATATCAAGAAATGTGCTAAGTAATATTGAATGTACCATATTGTTTAATCCTCATATTTTCTCCCATTTTATAGATTTAAGAAAAGGTTAAATTACTTGCTCAAGAATACAGCTAAGTCAATGAAATATTTTTCTTATTTTGATGTACCATTACTTTTTTCCTCTTTCTTTCTTTCCTTCCTTTCTGTCTTCCCTCCCCATCTCTCATTCATTTTTTTCTTTTTTCTTTACCTCTTCCTACCATCCTTCCTTCTTTCACTATTCCATTATATTTTAACCCTTCCTTCCTTCCTCCCTTCTTTCTTTTCTTCCTTCTTCCCTCCCTCCCTTTCTCCCTTCCTTCCTTTTCTCTTTTTGTGTGTTTATGTTGTGATCTTAGAATATAACCTGTATACAGTCTTCTTTTGCTATACTAGAGGTTTTATTTGTGACATAATAGTTGATGATTTTAGCCAATTTTCCATGGACACTGAAAAAGGTTATATTTTTTCTAGGGTATTAATTTCTATATTAAAATATTCTTTATTTATTTATCCATTCTCTCTATATCTTCAAAATTTGCTTCATCTACCAAAGACTGGTAGAAATACTAACTATTGGGTCTCCTACTACATTTTTTTTCTTTTGGTATCTTTTGAATTGCTAACATTCATTTATTCACTTAAATTCAATGCTTAAAAGTTCATAACAATTGCATATCTTTGTTATGAATGGTACCTTTTATAATATAAAGTTGTTGTCTTTGTCCTTTTGATATTTTTACTTTTATGTCTACAGTGCATTATATTTATTCTATGATCTCTTCTTTTTATATCCATGTACACAATACATCTTTTGACTCCTTTCTGTCACTTCATTTTATGTGCTTGTAAATAGCATGTAGTTGGGTTGGGTTTATAACTTAATCTAGGAGCTGCTATGTAACTGAAAGGGAACAGTTACTTAAGCAGCACTGGTCCCCTGCACACTGGCCTCCTGCAAAGCTGGGTGGAAAACAGCCTGAAACCACAGGCTTGGATCCCAGCCCCCAGTCCTACCGGGGAGGGACCAGCGCATCTGCCAACCAAGAAGCTGAGCCGTCGGGAGAAAGCTAAGCCAAGGCTTCTCCTGTCACTCTGCTATGGGTTCCCATTCTGATACCACAGAAAGGGGCCAGATCTCCCAGCGGTGCAGCCTCTGAGCCCCCCATCCAAGGGCCCAGGTCCCTCCTGGAGCAGACCACCTGCTTGTGCTGGCTGCCCCCTGCCTCGGTGCCTCCTCTGTTCATGGCCTTTCTCCATGATGCAGGCCCAGCAGACCTCGTGTGTCAGCTGCCTGGCCGCTTACCCATTTGCCCAACAAGTACCTGCTTGTCATCTTACCTGGGAGTTTCAGCCGTCCTCCATCACGCATGGCGTGCTGTGCCAGGCAGTTACCACCTTAGCTACCTGGAGTCCATGGACGACCTCATCTATCAAGAGTGTGACCCCCAAACATGAAGTGACTGGGAGCAAAGGCAGCGAGAGCCCGTGACGTAGGCGTCACATTGGTGTCATGTACTGTGCTAGGCCTCGGGCCCAAAAGGACAGAATGGAATCCAAACTGCCTGGACCAGGCATGGCATCCTCTGTGGCTTAGCCCTCACTTCCCATAGACCTTCCAGCACATTCTGCCCTCTCCCCTACGATCCAGTTGTGTGGGCTCCACTGGATTTAAAGCCTCCACCTGTTTTCCTCCCTGTGGCCTTCACATGAGTGGTCTCCACCTGCTATGGTGCCACTCCGATCCCAGCACGACGGAAGTTTCCTTCTCATCAGCCAGAGCTCAGCTTCAGAGGTCCTTCCAGTCTGTTTCACTGGCCAGAATGTCCCTTCGTCCTGTGAAGGGGAGAGTGGGGTGTATTTTGTGACCATTACTATCTGCCTGCCAGCTCACCTATCTGAGGCCTGGACCTGGCACATTCTAGGTGTTCAATTAAAAGACGCTGATGGAGTGAGAGTAAGAAGAAGCTGGTCCTTCGAGGGGCCCACGGTCCACTGAGAAACATGTGGGACACATGAGGAAGCAGATGAGCTACCCTAACAGAGGCAGCGTAATGTGCAACATGGAAGTCAACCTGGGGCATCTGAGGGAGCAGGACGGGGCGTCTTGTGAGAGGAGAAGTGGTTCACCAGGAGACAAGGGGGAACATTTCAGGAAGAGGGTGAACGCAAGCAAACTGGAGCAAACAGAGCTGGGAGTCCGGCACACTGACCTGCAGAGTGGGCGTGTTGTCCTGTCAGCGACGGTGAACGAACGGCAGGAACGTTCTGAAGGAAGTGAGTGATGTGACACGGGTCCCCTGTGGAAGACCCCTCAGGCAGCTCTCTGATGGTGGGGCGGCCGGACAGGCGGCAGAGGTGTGGCAGGAAGGACGCCTACGGGTTGGCAAAGGAGCAGAGTGAAGAGCGGAAGATTTCAGGGAGACAGTCAGCAGGTCTCAGGCATGAGGGTCGTGGTCTGTATTATCGGGGTCCTATTGCCAGAGGAAGCTGCGGCTGTGCTGATGTTTCTGATTCTCAGAAGGCCCCCAAAGCCACAGACATGCTTCCTTTCTGTTACTGTACGTGTCCATGTAAGGGACTGGTCTTCTGTGCAGGGGGCTCAGTATTTTCTAATTAAAGAAATAAACGCTCCCTCCGCCAGCAGAGGCCATCATTCTCTAGAGTTCCATATAAGTGAGGCTCCACCGTGTAAGTTCTCGTTCATCTGTCTGAAAATAAGACGTCGTTACTTTATGGCTGTAGCTCCTAGCTCATCTCTTGAAATTAAAATTCTCTGAATCTCCAGAACACGTCTAGCAGATGGGGCACCATGTCTGGATGCCGACTAACCCGAAGCCCGAGCCACAGTGGCCCAGTGTGCCCTTCCAGGTCAGCCTGTCGCCAGCTGGCCCGTCCTGGCCCATGATGAGCGGTGGGGAAGGAACGGAGCGGGGAGAGCCAGGGAGTGGAGCAGAGGTGCACCCACCTTCCTGTTAGGTCACAAGTAGGACTGCAGTGAGGGCCCTCAGAGAAACCCCACTTCTTTGGGTAACAGACATCAGAAATAAAGCCAGGCGACCTGTGTGCCCACTGGGATGGCAAGGCTGGTGTTCCAGTTCTGCGTGCGGGATTCTAGAACTGGTGCCAGGTAAGCCCCGCTGGTTCACTTAGGAGTGGCCTGCCTTTGGCCACTGCCCCGGATGAGAACAGCTGGGGACATTCAGTCTGCGCTTGAGCTGTCACTGGGGTCCTCATCAGTGAACAGAGGCAAGCCGAACACATTGAAGTTTGAACTTGCAAAACCATTCCACTCCCTCTTCAACTTACAAGATGGAGAGGGGCTGACGGTGGCCCCAAAGGCAAGCAGGTAACATCTGACTGTTCTCAGAGGCACCCCTAGAATCGTGACGCATCAGCCAAATTAGAATCCTTGGCGTCTTCTGGGTAACAAGCTCCCAAATGTCATCATGTACCAGTTATCCCATCCCACAGCCCGACAAAGACACGACCCAGCAGGGTGACCAGCGACAAGAAGACCTGTGTCCTGAGGACCAGAGGCTCTGGCTCCCCCTCGCCGCCTCTGCAGGGGTCCTCCCTCTGAGTGATACGGAAAATGCTCTGTCCCGGTCCCATTTCTGTATCACTGTCAACCAGAAAGATATCGCCCGCTTTTGTACATTCACACCCTATTTAGATTTTAGAATTGACATGTTTTCCTAAAGTTATTCTATTTTCTGGTCTCATAAAAATATCAAACCTGAGGCCATCTGATAGAGCCACAGGTAAATTTCCTCGTAGCTTATCTCTTTCTCTGATTTAATATATTTTAAGGAGAGGTTCTGGTTTTTTGTTTTCAGGCTACAGCATTTGCACCTGGGGGAATTACGGCTTTAACTTTCTTTGTAAAAAGAAGATCAAGAATTGTTGCCAAAATAAATTCTTCTCCATTCTTCTTTTCCTCAGTTGTCTCCAAAAAGAAATTAGCAGTCACAGTCTCTACCCCTACATTATCCTTAAAAAATACCATTGTGTTTTCTGCAGAATTAAGGGGGGCGCAGTGCCTGCCGATCCTTTCTTGTGGTTGTCTGCCGAGGAGCCCAGCTTTTCGCCGAGACAAGTCTCTCCAGTGTTTCCTAAGTGACGTTCGAAGGCACCGGAATCATCTCTCTCGTTCTACTCACAACTGACACTCAGGTTCACTCAGGGCCACAGGCTAAGGTAAGACCCTCTCCAGCTTCCCGTGCAGCACACTGCGGTCAGTAAACGCCCCCTCCCAAAGGCGGGTCACAGTCCAGGAACCCCTGATGAGACGGAGGATGTGTGGTTTTACTCAGCTTGCACGCCAGTCACTTACATTCTTCCGGCCTCAGTGTGCCCATCTGTAACATGGTGGTGGTGGCTGCACCGGTTGAAGGTGCTGGAGACCAACTCATCTGAGGGCTCACCGAGCTCTCCAGTGTCCTGGTTTTTTCTGATAATCCTCTCAGTGAAAAATCAGAATGGGTGTCAGGATGGAGAATAGAAACACAACACCCCTCCCCTCAATGAAAATTGCTGTAATAAAAAGAGAGTTGAGTTAGGAATTCAGAGACCTCCGTCTTCCTCTCTTTTCTGATTGACATGCCTGAGGCCACATGGCACCTCTCCCTCCTCAGGCTTCAGTTTCCTTATCTGCAAAAGGGGAGTACAGGACCAGAGGGCCTTCTCAAGGTCCCCTCCAACTTCAAGTTTCGTGACTCATCTTAAGGAAATCGTCACATGTGCTCCTAACACAATGAAAGCCTGCCGGAGAAGAGGAAAATGAAACTTCAGTGGGCACGAATTTTAAGGGTAGAGTGGCATTTCCAAAGACAACTGCTAGAACAAATATTCTAGAGTGAGTCCAACATGTTGCCTGTTTTCCTCCCAGGGCTGGCCTCGCCCACAGGCAGAGGCACCCGCCTAAATGTTGTGGGTTATGGCCCCAAGAAATCCTTCTGTGGGATTTCACACGACCCCTCCTTCGGCCCGAGACGCATCCCCCACAGACCAGCACGCACACGCCTGGGCCTCGCCCAAAGCCCCACACCACTGCCCTGACAGCGCCTGCCGGTGCACTGCGATCGCCTTCCTCTGTCCCCTTGCGTTTCTCATCTACCATGTTTTATGATTTCACTGTGTGTGGTTGTTTTCAGTAAAACGCCGGTGCTGTGAGGGGAACGCATCCTACTCTGTCACGTGACGGAGGAGCACTGACACACCCGCCACTCTCAGTCACTGGTCACTGAGTGCACGGGACCCTTACGAGAATCGATATAAATAAAAGAACAGCAGGAATTCCCTTCAACAGACTTCGTACCAGTCAGAAGGTAAAGTACAGAATACATATCTTAGCTCGACTGATGTCAGTCCAAACCCACACCTTCGCTCTGCAGCCATCTGTCCCCCACCCCCTCCTCTGCTCCTGCCCCACCAGTACCCGGGGATGACCTGGGCCTCCCTTCAGCTCTGCCTCTATCTAGAGCCCTGGCTGCCACCCCTCCGTCTCCAGCTGCAAAATGCCTGTGAATCCTTTAGGACGTGGCTTCGCTGCTATTTCTCCCTTCAGCCCTGAAGCCCACACTGTTCATGGGCACAAGTGCCAGGCCCACCCACCCCAGCACACACCACGATTGGGCCTCAGGCAGAACGTGGCACCGAGAAGGGACAGCAAAGGTGACTCATAAGAAAATGTAGTTCTCCATTTTGCCCCAATCAGGCCTGCTTACAATTCTAGGCAGAGTCAGAATGACAAAAGGGCCCTTTGAAAGGCACAAGTAATTCATAAGTGCCGACTGGGGACAACGCGGCCTGGACCAGAGCGCTTCTGGTGAACAGAATTTGTTTTTCTTGTATTTTGGAAGTATGAAAACTTTCAAAGGAAAAGTTACCTCATTTCAGAAACATAACAAAAATCACTAGTGAGGGCCCCACCGGGCGGGGCAGAGCCTCACTGCGGGGTCGGTTGTTTGGCTTGTGCAGGGTCCGGTTAAGGAGGAAGCGTCTTTAAAGAACCCATTTCTTTGTCGAGAGAGTGACTCCTGGCCAGCAGCACTCGAGAAACCAAAAGAACGGTTAGTTTAAAGACAAGCCAGGCACAAGACGTGGCTTCAAAGGGTGTTGGCACAAAGCGGAGACGATTTCAAAGGCAGTAGGAGTGAAAGCCTGCGTTTCTTAGTTCTTTCAGGGCCTTGCTTACAAACGGTGACGCCGGCTTTAAGTGTTCAACCGTTGGCAAGAACACACGAGGGGCAGTTTGCAGCATTTGGCCATGCAGAGGCCACACCCAGGGAGCCACACAGGCCAGAGGAGGGACAGTCACAGCAGAGGGGCCGTGCCAGGGCCCTCCCAGGGCTGCAGTCCTCGAGTGTCCCTGTTAACCCATCACTTCAGTCCGCTCGTCTTCCCGCCCGGCCTCCCTTCCTCCCTGCCTGCCCCGTGTGGACAGGGCACCTGTGCACTTGTGCTGCGGAGGCCTCACAGACACTGAGGTGCTTGTGAGAACACACGTGTGGTCTGCCGGCGCGGCTGCCTTCCGGGGGCCCCTAGCCGGCCGCTCCTGGCTCCTGCAGTGACGCCCTCCTGTCGTGCCTGGAGGGAAACCCATAGGCAGGGCACAGGTCGCCTGTGAAGATGGTGAGAGCAGTGAAGGACACACGGCCCTGCTTCTCTCTGTCAGCTGTGCACTGCCTCGTGTCCCCTGGCTCGTCCTCCCTGAGGACAGCCTGTTGGCGCATGGATTTGGAACCCGTAGGAGCCTAAGGGAACAGCAGGGCTGCGAGCAGTCAGAGTCCAGAAAGAGTGGAAAGCCGTGGCCTGCGACAGCTGCACGGAGGCTGAGCGGACGTGTTCCTGGGCAGGCAGCCTGCAGCCGGAAGCAGGGACTGTACCCCAGGAAGGAGCGGTGCTACGCTCCGGTGTGACAGAGGGCCAGGGAGACGGAAAGCCCTGACCCGCCCTCCTCCCCCCTCCATCTCCTGGCTGGAGATACAGCCCCTGGGCCAAGTCCCAGGGCACAGGACGGGGGCCGGGGACCCAACGGCCAACGGCCTGAGCCTGAGTGGCCCTGGCCCATGTTTCTGGAGTCCTGGGGACTGTCTGGCTCCGGTGGCACTTGCCGGCTCCCAGCCAGCTTGAAGTCTGCCCTGCGGTGTCCTACTGGCCACACGTCAGCTGCCTGCAGGACTCCGGCACACAGCCAAATCCACGGGGACGCCACACCTGCTGCCACCTGTATCTGGCACTTGACAGGTCACCTTCCTGCGAAACGTTAATTATCATCCAGGAAGTGAATTTGGCCTGAGGTGTGCTGGCCATGTGTTGGTCATTTAGCAGACCACCAACCACTGCCCTGTGCATGGCCAGCCAGCCAAGCGCGGCTGGGAGCAGGGGGGACAGGCGGGAGAGACCCAGTGGAGGCTTCAGGTTGCTGTCAATCAGGGCAGAGGTCAGAGTCCCAGAGAAGTTTAGAGCCCACTAAGTCACCGTCAGAGAAAGAGCACAGCTGGCCCAGGGGCCTCCAGTCCCAGCTCTATGGCCAGACCCAGCCCTAAAGGGCTAGTGACGTGAGAAAAGTTAGAAATCATGTTTTAAAATAACACAAACTCTAAATGCAAAATTAAATATGGAAGTCAGCCTTTATTTAGATGAGAAAAGAAGTGCAACAAATTGCAAGTCTTTAGAAGTTAACAAATGCAACAGTCACCACAAAATAGAAAAGCAGCATTTTTTTCTTAACTCTGCGACATACCTCGTAACACTTTTCCCCACACTGTCTGACATTTTGAAGCGCTGCCAGTTTAGGTTTGTGCCTTCCACTCACATCATTACTCCCCATTATATTCTAATTTTATTATGGTCAATATGAAAGGCACAAAATTTATAGGAAATTAAGGCAGTTCTGGTGCACTTCAGAAGCGCTGCTATGCTCCACTGAGCTATTTAACTGCATAATTGTATTTCTCCTTGACTTCTTTATGAGAATGCTTGTGATTTTTGTCATTAGAACACATTCCTTCAAGGTGTTTCCCTGTGTTGGTGGCAACGTTGTGCCATTTCACTGAAAACAGGATGAGTGGAGATGTGACGCCTCGGCTCTGCCGGGAGGTATGACAGGCTGGCGGGCCCGCACGCGGTCCATGTGCCGACGGTCGTTCTAATACCTTCTGTCCGCAGCTCACACCTGAGCAGCCCGAGCAACCCGCATTGGCGTTTCACGTGCTGTGCTGGGAAGTCTGTTCTTACCGAGCGAGTTCACAGCAGGACCAAGCCTCAGTGGGAAGCACGTTTTCTCCTTACAATGTATGTATTGGGCGATTGGAAGGGTTTTCCACAGACTGGATCGTGGCTCCATATGGTCTAAACCTTGTTTGCCCCCCCCCAGCTCTTCTGGTACAGATGCCCGGGACACATGGCAGAGTGGGAGAGCGTTCTGCCCCGCAGGTCGCGGGGCGTCGGTGCAGTGGGCAGTTTTCCTCTACTGGGGGGCTAGCGATAACCCTCCCCTCCCCAGAGAGGCACAAAACCCAACACAATCCTCTCAACCCTGCTCAACTTGCCTTAGGTGGACCCCCAAAATGTCTATGGCAACTCGGACACCACAGACAAAAGGAAAAGGAAATGGGTGGGATTCATTTTAATAATATATTTTATTAATCCACTATATCTACTATTATTTCAAAATGTGACCCATTTTTTTAAAAAGTTATGACTAAGATATTTGGCATCCTTCTTTTGGTAAAAAATCCGAGCTCCAGAGTGTATTTTATGGTGAAGAACACCGGCACCCACAGAAACCACCCAAGCACTGGGTAGCCAGCAGTGGCCATTGGCCGCGGTGCAGCTCTGGCCCCTCCCCCAGACAGACATCCTACTTCAAGGTCAATGTCTGGGACCCCAGGGTAAGAACCCCCAGTCTAAGAGTTCCTCGTGTAATCACAGGCAAATAAATACCTCCTGAGCAGGCAGGGACAGCTGTGTAACCTACAGCTGAAGTATGGGAAGTCGGGGACAAAGAAAACTGATGATTTCTCGCTCTTTCCTTGAATTTTGGTTGCTAAATGTTTAGAAGTGAAAACTGCACTTGTTCTGGAATGTTTCCACAGGGTATAAAACGAAAGGTGGGCTGCTGTATCTTAGACATTCAGCCATCTATTGGGCTCTCCAAGTGTTAACGTGATGGCTTCTTAGAGTGACTGCCATTTCAGTTTTAGTTTTGAAAGACATTTACAAGCTTGCAATTCCCTGAATTCTATAATTATGAAAGCCTCGCTTGTGTAAGTAATATCTGATTTAATTTATCTTGTCATTGGATTCATGGAAGCTGTTCTTTTCTTAATTTAGTACAGATTAGTTTTCATACTCTCTTGGAGATCTTTGACATAGGGGCTCTGGTGTTACTGATTATTTTAGTTTTGACCTGGGTTTTGACTTTTGAATACTGTGACTCCATACTTGGCCATACCCTCTTTGTTTGGAGCAAGAGACACTGAGACTTGATTTTTGACTCACCTTTAACAGCTGTGTAAGACATTATGGAACATTTTTGTGTATTAATTGCACTGTTGACTTCCTTTTACCTTTATCTTACATTCGTCTTGATCCTTTTTACTGATTTTTACATTATGTACGTTTCATTCAGCTGCCTGCAGTCCTTTTTGGAATGAGTCAGTATTTTAATTAATTGATTGATTCCATTTTGGTATCATCTGAAAAGCAAAACTGTGAGTACCTATTACGCAGGCTGAACTATCATACAGTTCATCCGTTTCTGAGAAGTACACAGTTACCCGTTAGCCATGCAGATTTGAAGCCACAGGCTGCAGCTCCCGAGAGCAGTCGGAGAAGGCAGCGCCCATGGCTCACGCACGTGTGTCGCCTGCAAGGGCGTCTCCGTTCTGCTCGGCGTCCTCGGCACTGAAGGTACACGGTGCCGCGCTGCTTTAGGAAGAACCTGGTCTGACGCACACCGCTCTCTTCAGTAAGGATGCTGGATGTCACTTGTCCCTGGACATGCTCCCGTCCACCATCAGGAGGTCTCCTGGTGTTGATTTAAATGGTTTCTTTTTTCCCCAAACGTACACACATGTACACACTAACCAGGGCTTCAAATGTGGATGCCCCCCACCCCCAATAAATGCAGCAAATCCTGGTGCCGATAATCTGGGAGGAAGCTTTGCTCCTACATTTCTAAAGAGAGAGTCCGAATCCCTCCCTCCCAGGTCTGTGGAAGGATGACTGAGGTGACGTGTGTGCCACGTGCCACCTTATGCTTTAGCTGCTTGACAACCATGACCCCCCCCCCAACTTCGCCCTTTGGAACTCTAGACTAAGCTTCCTCCCTCCTCAGCATCACTCAGTCGTTTCATTTCCTCCTATGCCGCCTCACTGAAAACAGAGAAGAATACAAGTTTGAAGGAACAGACTAAGGATGAAATTCAGGTGGAAACAACACAACGCACCCGTCGGCCGGAAAGCTCTGCTTCCCGAGGGAGCACAAGTGCGCACCTGCTCTGAGAGTAGCCCGGTCACTGCACGGCCCTCCACGTACAAGGGGGGACAGCATCCCATTGTCAAGGTTCTCGAAATCCTGGGGCGGTAGGAGCAGACAGGAGAAGGGGAGCCCGGGGGGCTACGGATTTGTCCAGGTGTCAGTTCCCCAATGGGTTAGAATCATGGGCGCTGCTCCGGGCTCAGCCCGCCTTTGTAGGCGGCCCTGAGGAGGTGGGATCCACAAAACGGCCGCACAGCCTGAGCGATGGGCTCTGGCCGTTGTCGAGAGCATGTTCCACCCTCACTCCTGGCTTTCGGAGCTTCCTGTGACAACAGATTAATCCTTTCCAAACAGCATTCATCTCCGACATCTGTTTCTGACAGACACAGCCTCGCTGGTGCCCCTCGGAGCCTGTCGTGCTTCGGGGAGGAGGAGCTCGGAGGAAGCATGGGGTAGCGTCCTCACTACCTGGGGGCTCCATCTTTGCTCAGGGTATCAGTCAGGTTGTGCAGTCAAGACCAGCACATGAAGATTAAGGGGTGGAAGATGTCTCTCTCGTTTTGAATAAACGTCAGAAACAGCACATAGAGCGCAGTGACGAGACTTGGGACCAAATCGAGGCGGGTTCTTTATCCCGGAGACAAGCCCACCCCTCACTGGTGTCACATGTGCTGCCTGTGCACGGGCAGGGGGGACATTTGAGTTTCCAACACTGGGCTCTTGCAAAGCCTCACATGACAGGAGGAGCTGCCACACAGGGTGACAGGGTGACTTACTCACTGGCAGCTCTCACACAAAGGAACATGCCAGCTCAGGACATGGGTCACTCAACAGCTTGAAGAAAAACTGCATCATTCAGCTGGATGGAAACAATCTCTTTTTTAACCTGTTTGGGGGAGGGCATCGATACAGTCAACCACAAGCCTGGAAAATTTTACCCCTGAACAGCCTTGGTGTCCCCCAAACTGAAAACACAGCATGTGATCCCAGGAGGACTGTCACTGACTCTCCATCTCAGCCAGACGCCCGGGCCCCAGGGCCCGAGCCTCTCCTGGGAACTGTGCCTCATTGTAACGGATGCAAATTAAAATGGGAACTTTGCTGGCAGACGAGACGCAGCCTGCTGGGGAGAACAAGCCTGGGTGTGGGCAGTAGACACTGTGCGCTCCATTTCTAGGAGCGTCACAAATTAAGTGAGGCTTTGGATGGGTGACTTAGTGATATATTTATAAATGTTACATATATATGTATATATAGCTCCAAAAATGTACACACATTTTAAGACAGGAAAACTGTATTAAAATTGTAATACTCAACATATACCGATAACAAAAGATGAATACAAGTCGCGTTTGACTTCTGCAATTTCCAGCGGTGCTCAAAGTAGCTACCATCAGCGTCCAGATACTTCTAATGATGGCAAACTACTGCTTGAGCAACACTGACCAGAGTGTCCACTTGTAGACATTTTTTGGGCACCCCTGGTATATATATTTATGAGACAGATCTATATATATCCAGACAGATAGATGATAGATAGATAGATAGATAGATAGATAGATAGATAGATAGATAGATAGAAAGATAGATAGATAGGTGATGGATAGATGGATGGATGAATGGATGGATGGATGATGGATGGATGGATGATGGATGGATGGATGATGGATGGATGGATGATGGATGGATGGATGGATGGATGGATGGATGGATGGATGGATGATGGATGGATGGATGGATGGATGATGGATGATGGATGGATGGATGATGGATGGATGGATGATGGATGGATGGATGATGGATGGATGGATGGATGGATGGATGATGGATGGATGGATGGATGGATGGATGGATGATGGATGGATGGATGATGGATGGATGGATGATGGATGGATGGATGGATGGATGGATGGATGGATGGATGGATGATGGATGGATGGATGGATGGATGATGGATGATGGATGGATGGATGATGGATGGATGGATGATGGATGGATGGATGATGGATGGATGGATGGATGGATGGATGGATGGATGATGGATGGATGGATGGATGGATGGATGGATGGATGATGGATGGATGGGTGGATGGATGGATGGATAGGTGACAGATATAGATAGATGATAGATGATTGGTAGATATAGATAGAAAATAGCTCTTAAATGAAAGAGGCTTTCGAAAGTTGAGATGAGGCAGGAACATTTCAGACCCTGATGGAGACTTTCGTCTTCCTCTCATTGAACACCTGTCTGAAATAAAAACAGCATTTATTTCATTTCCTGGCACTAAATTTCAGAAGTCCAGCGACAGATCGCAGCCTCTTGAGGAAAGGGGTGGTTTCCTAGAAACCCAGTGGACAAAGACATTGAAAGGCAGGCGTGTGGCACTGCAGTGGCTTGTGCTGGTGGCTGTCCTGGAAGCCTGTCGCCTGTTGGTGAGAACGTCTGACCAGACCAGCGCAAGCGGGAAGAAGTTACAGGGAGTAGCTGCTCGGCAAGCGCAGCTGTCCAGCGGTGGGTGGGCGATATGGTCCTGGGGTGGGGGTGCCTCTCAGATGGGGTGTTAGCACCTGACCGGCCCATGGCTCCCTCCACCAACAAGGTCTTAACCACCAGTTACACTGCCCCAACCCAGACAGAAGAGTCCTGGACAGCCCGGAACGGAGACTGGGAAGGCACCCAAAATGACCAAAGAAAATGAGGTGGGTCATCAGAGAGGACCGGGGATGCTGAGAAGAGAGCATGGCAGACTTCTCTTACTCAAAAAACAACAACAAAGTAATTGGATATTTTTGCCTGAGCCTGGAATGCACAAGAACAAAAGCGACCCTCCCGCTGTCGTCAGCGCTGGGCCACATTGGGCCTCTCCACTTAAAAGGCAGGTGCAAAAGGATTATGAGGGCCCAGCAAACAACTCTCCGAAACAGGGCCAACGTGCATGAGAAGGCCCATGCCAGCAGTCTGGAACTTTCTGTCGGCAGAACAGAAGTAAATTTATGTCATAAAACATATAATGGGCAAACGTAGACAATATGACCTGGCAGTTGCCCATCTTCATAAAAAGAGGGAAAGGAAAAGCATTTAAACTGTAGCAAATTAATTTAGCTGTAGGAGAGACCCCACACTTGGGTCAGTGAGACCTGGAAATAGGGTCCACCCATACCTGCCACCTCGGAGGTTCAAGGAGCCAGAAGGAGAAGCGTGGTCGCCCTGACTCCAGGCGGAACTAACCACCACCCATGGCCTTTGCCTGCCCGCCTGCCCTAATTTCTCTCAGATACTCATGTCTAACCTAAGACCTGAACTCACACGAAGGGCACTTTCTCTTAAGTCACTGAGTTCAGTGCTCAGACGGACATGTTGACTAAATGGAGAAGAGAAAGAAGCACGTTCCAAGAAGGGGGTACCAAGAGCAAAGTTCTGGGCAGACCCATGTCGCTGGCAGGGAGAAGGCGGCTTCTGGGGCTGGAAGCTTCTACAGAAGGAGCCAGTACAGGAAGGTGATGGACCTGGTCCCGTTTAGGTCTCTCCATGTTCAGAGACCTAAAGATTATGAGATTCTGAAAACAAGCAAGATGGGGACGGAAAGCTTGATAGAGTCCCTCAGAGAGGTGGGTGGTGCCGTCCACAGAACAGCGGACTCGGGACTATATGAAATGTCCTGGAGTGGAGGCCCCCATGGGCTCACCTCCACCCCAGAAGAAACACAAGCAAACAGTGGATCTCAGGAAAAGGCAGTCAGGCCAGCTGGTGCGGAGAGGACGCAGGCTGTGTGTGCGGCACTGGAGGACGGAATAGACAGTCCACCTGAGGTGTGAGGGAAACCCCTGCCACCTCTGCCAGCCGCTGGGGCTGAGGTGGCCCTGCTGGTTGTGACACTGCAGAGCCCGCGTGACCGGGAAAGGGTGCCATTGTGACTCCCACTGCCGTCGTGCTCTGCTGCAAATGGGACCAGGACACCAAGGACAGGATACTCAGAAACAGGAGTTTCCATTCGGAAAGGGAAGCCAAGGACGTCTAGAGGGCACCCCCGGGTCGGAGACGGGGTCCAGATGTTGGAGGAGTGCTGCAGGGAATGGGAAAAGGAGGATGAAGAGATGATGAGAAAAACCTACCCGTGTTTAATAACTGATGGCTGTTTGGGGGAAAAGCTGCTGGAAGGTGGACGTCTCTAATTCTACATGAAGAAACACCCTTCACTATCTCCTGCCACTGGGTTTCCACAAAACTGCCATCCCCGTGTCATTCTGAGCGCAAAGGCACTGGCGGTGCCCAGCCCTCCAGGCAGAAACTGACCTCAGAGCCGTCGCTTGTCGCTCACAGTCCCACCACCAGCACCAACCGAGCCAGATGGTCTCTGGCCCCAACTCCTGTGCCCCTCCAGCCACAGATGTCAGAGAATCCCAGGAAGGAAAGAAGACGTGCTTTTCTTATTGTTGTTGTTTTTTAAAGAAACAAATATTATTTCCCTTCCCTGGTTTCTCTGTTATAAAATGCTTAGTTTTCTGGTAGGAAAATGGCCTTTGAAATATATATGGGGGTGAGAAACTGTTCCGGAAGCACTTGGCTCGTACTCAGATAAATACCTTACAAGTATGGTCCCTAAGGACGCGCTGGGCCTTCCCGAAGGGACTGCTCATTCTCTCAGCTCCTGGGAGCTGCCTTCAAGGAAATACACCTGACCGACACGTACCACCGAAGTGTTCCTACGGTAACTAGCCCTGTTCCTCTTAGCCTTTCCAAGCACATCTCCCAGGGCGACGTGACACAGATTCGTGGCACTGTAACAGTGAGATTACAGACAGGTAAAAGAAGAGCTGCTATAGAGGGGGACACTCCCTCCGCCTCAAATCCCACCGCTGCCTCGCCACCGACACCTGCCACCAGGCTGCATAACTAAGTCTTCCCGGCCACCACGGCCCAACACGAGCCACCGATCACATGTGACTATTTAAATTGAATAAAATTAAAAATTTCAGTTTCTGAGTCACTCTAGCCACACTTCAAGTGCTTAGTGGTCACAGGACCAGTGGCTACCGTATTGGACCTAGAACCTTTCATCATCACAGAAAATTTTATCGGTCTGATAGTAATATTGACCCTAGAGAACCGATTAGGTAGAGTCTATTAGTTATGTGGGTGTAATAGAGTGATCAATGCTCAGGGGCCCCAGGTCATCTGGCAGGAGTTTATTTCCACTAGAAGTTGCTGTCCCCTGTCCTTGTTGCGATGACACAGCCACCTTCACAGGTCCCTAAAACGCCAACAGGCACACCCAAGGCCTGGACCATTTACTGATATCTCAAACCAAAGGCCACGCGCTTAAGGAGATTTGTCAGAGGCCGCTAATCTCCTGAAGCCAGTCTGTCAAGCCGAGGTTGTTTTGTCTGCGGCCAGGTGTGGGCGGAGTGTCGGACCTGAAAGGCAGGCTCCCAACAAAGCCGGCACAGCTCCATCTCCCGCGCATCCCTCCCGGACCTGGGTTCTGGTTCATCACCCGTGAAACGTGTCATGGACAGAAAGCGAGGGGCGTGCGATAAACAAGCCGGGAGTGCTCGGCCCGCACTGGCGTTGACAAGACAGACAGCTCCAGGCCGAGCTCTAAGATATTCAGAGAGTAAATGACAAGGTCAAGAGATGGCCGCATTTTTGTGACATGGGACCAGAGAGACCAGACTCCGAAAATAATTCTCAGTTCTCAGTGTTATACTAGCCATTTGATTTACACTCAGGAGGCTCTCAAGAAAATATCTGATCCCGCCTTGCCCGTGCCTGTAGCTCAGGGGCCAGGACACCTAGAAGTAACCCGAGAGGTTGGGAACATTTCCGTGACTCACTCAAGGTTGCCGAGCACAGTTCTGAGTTGGGGAGCTAGGACCTGCCTCATAAGGTAGATGACCACTGTCCCTCCACACACCTTGTACGTCCAGGGGACATTCCAGGCTTTCACACTAAGGGATGGCTGGACAGTCCGCTCAAGATGGCTGTGAGCACACACTTCTTCATGCTGTTTCCCAAGTTCACGTTGAAATAAAACTACAGGGGGGCGCCACGATAAACCAGAAATTGGCGAAATAGAAGGCATAAGCCACGAGCCTGACAAGAAGCCACAGAGCGTGGACACCACAGAGATGAACGTCTCCTGAAGGAGGCCTCCGCAAGCTCCAAATGCCAAGGGTCAGCAAGTTCATTAGTTGTTTCCACTTAGAGCTGTTTACCGTGTTTTCATGACTTTATTATACTTACACACCCATTCCCTGAGTTATCAACTTTGGACAGTAACTGTTAGTCCCTTGCTATGAGAAAGGAGGGAACAAGGACAGCCCCATCTCCACAACGCCCACTCCCAGATTCTGGGGACACATACACGGTGCCTGTGACGTGTGTGTCATCGTCCCTGTCTTGTATCTTCACACCCTCGGTCCTCACAGTAGGCCCACAATAGGTGCTACGTCCATGTCCACTTCACAGATAATGGAACTGAGGACTATGCCCAGTCTTAGTCCATTTGGGCCACTATCACAAAAATACCACAGGCAGGCTGCTTATACAAAAGACAAGCATTTATTTCTCACTGTTCTGGGGGCTGGAAGTCCAAGATCCAGGTTCTAGCAGATTTAGTGTCTGGTGAGGGTGTGCTTCCTGGTGCGTAAATGGCCTGGTTACATTACGTCCTCACGTCATGGAACTGGGGAAGGAGGCCTGCGGGTCCCAATCCCATCATGAGGGCTCCACCCTCAGGATCTCATCACCTCCCAAACGGCATCACAGTGGGGGTAGGTTTCACATATGAATTTGGCGAGGGGGCATGGAGGACACTCATTTGGTCACGGCCACCAAAACTTTTTACTGACTTGTCCAAATATCAGACACCTCGTACCTGGTATGTATCCGTCTTTCAAAACACGGAACCATCACCTGAGCCTGATCAGGTTGTGCCACCATCACTCCCCCAGCCCTGCTCTTGTAAAGAACATGTGTGAGCCCCATCCACGGTGCCCACACCGCCCGCACCCAGGCCCCAGGCTGCCAGCCGGCTGTGATCTCCCCTCCTTCTGGACACCACGCACTGCGTGACCCCACACTCTCAAGCACTCCTGCCCAGTCTCTACTCCTTGCCCTCCGTGCTGCCCAGAGCCCTCGGTTCTAACCATGGAGTGGCCCAGGGCCTGGTCCTCTTCCATCTGCATTCACTCAGACTGGTGACGTCCTCTGCTCTGTCATCTCCTTTGTCAGATTTGCGATCCCCAGTGCCATTCTCTTGTCCAAGCCCCACATGTGAACATCCAGTTGCCCACTCAGCCTCAGAAACTTCAAAGTCAACCCATCAGAACTCTGCCTGCTGCTTCCACGTCTCAGCTGAGGGCAACCCAACCACTGCTGCCACCATGCCACCAGGGACCCCGCCAGCTCCACCTTCAAGATGAATTCCAATGGACCCCACCAGCTCTCCTGGGACCACCCTGGTTTTGGCCACCTCCTCTTTCCTGGGTTGACGTCCTAACAACCCTCCCTGTCTCTACTCCTTGCCCTTGTAGTCTATTCTCAAACCAAGTCGGCACTGCTCCTTCCTAGAGCCTGAGTGACACTGACCCTGCTCCAGAGCTCTTCCCATTTCCCTCCATAACAGCCAGGGACTGGCAGGACCCTCCCTGGTCCTCACACATCATCCCCTAGGAGTCTCACTGTGCCACCTGCACCAGCTTCCTCTGCTCCTTCCACATGCCCGGCCTTACAGCTTTTGCCATCCTCTTTACCTGGAATGTTCTTCACCCAGAAATCTACCAGGCTAGCTCCCTCACTTCCTGCAAGGCTTTGTTCAAATGTCCCTCCGCGAGGCCCCTCCGACCCACTGTATTTAACATTGCGACAACCCCCCCTCCCATGTTCTGCTCTCCCTTCCTCTAGCACTTACCACCTTGCAATATGCCAAATAATTTGCTCATCTTTCATGTGCATTGATTTACTGTCTGTTCCATCACGTCCCCCACAGAATGTCCGCTCCTGAAGAGCTGGGATCTTTGCCCAGTGGACCCCGAGTTCCTGGAACACTGTCTGGGACGTGGTAGGCATCCAAAAAAATACTTTTGATGAGTAAATGAACTCTCATTGGTCTCCGTGAGCCAATCTCTGGCCATTGGGTCAGAGTGACATAGATGACCTCGACCTGGGTGAGAGTGAGGAAAGAATATCCCACTCCTCTGGGCTGGGGGGTGAGAATAAGTTAGATGAGCTGACCTCGGGGAAAGCCCACGGAATGAATGAAAGCTCAAACGCGTGTGGGGTGTTTGTGCGTGTTACAATCAGGTGAACGTCTGGAAGAATCCATACAGGACTGTTAACAGACGCTCTCTCTGGGATGTGGGATTGGAAAAGAGGAGGAAAAACCGTTTAATATCCCACTCTGCTCATTTTTACGATGATCAGGAATTACACCTAAAATAATTTGTTTTTAAAAGTATGGCCTGGGGAGGAGGGCTGTAGGCAGCTGACCTGAATCCAAATCACCAACTCCTCCTTCAAAGGTTTGGGGACTGCAAGGAAGGTAGGCACAGGTACCCCCCCACACACACACACACCTTCTGGATTAAGTTGAGACAAGAACTCAAACGCCTACAGAGGTATTTCCAGCCCCACACATGCATGTGCCCAACACCTCCTGAGGGGATTTGTTCTTTCGGGTGGGTGCGTGCAGAACTGGGGACTCGGGCAGCTGGCCAGAGGACACACTCCGGACAGGGCTGGGTGTACCTAGAACCCCCTCCCACTCGGATCCCCCCGGCTTTTTCATAACAAGGGGTTCCACGGAGTCTCTCACAGCCACTGCAAATCTTTAAATTCCTGTTTCACGTCTTCCGTTCAGAAAGAAATCGTATTTGCTAATCTTCTCCATAAACATGTATCACAATCTGGGGGTTTTATCAAACCGAGTACACAGAGTAATTGTAGGAAGAATAGTGCATTATTTGCATACTAGTATTTAAAGGGTTACTTATGTAATTACTGAATGTAACGTAGAATAAGCTGTTTGATTCCCTTTCATCGTGAGCCAAACATTGGGCTTTGAAAGGAATGCCTTTAAACTCCAATAATATGAAAGCACATGGTAATGTTAAGTTACAACTCTAGCTTAAGTGAGTCAGACATGAAAGTATTTATGACTGATATTCTACGAGCAAGTTAACTTTAGACACTTTTTTTAAGAAGCCGAGTATCTATTGCTCTCGGTAGACACAAGGATATTATCTCCATTAGGAATTCCTGGGCTCCACACTTTGAGACAGCGTCCAGTCCGCCCTAACTTTTGTTGTTTTAAGCTCCCAGCATAACAAACCTCACCGCGCGTCAGCACCTGAAACAGGTAAAAGCCGTGCCTTTATTATCGTCCCTCCAGACATTTGCTTTCCGAAACTCAGAGAGAGGGGAGGGGGGAAAGAAAAAAGGAAAATGAAGGAGGCCGTGCAAAGCAGTGCACATGAAAGAGAGAAAGGAATTGAATGTTGTTTTTTCCTGATGAAAAAGCAGATTGGGCCTCAGCCTTTTGCAGACTGGAGCCCAGGTGATCAGCATTGGTTCTGTCAAAAGCGGTTCCCAGGACAATGCAGCTGTGATTGCAAAGGATCAGGGCAGATTGAAAGGTACCTGGGACCTTCCCCAAGGCTAATGGAGGAGCCAGATTAGCCCAGAAATCGCTTCCACTGTCCATTTCAAGAAGCTGGAATCAGGCTTGGGCTGACAGCTGAAATGCACACACACGTGCACTCCCGTGAACACACACTGGCACGTGTGCACACACTCCCGTGCACACACACACACACACACACACACACACTCTCTCTCTATTTGAAAGTTTTCAACAAGAATTTAACCTAAGCACGACGGACAGGAGAAGGTTGAAAGGGCGTCAACCTCGGCTTTGATGTGAGCACGAGCGTTTGGAGGGCGGCCATGCCTTTGATCCCACACAAACTGCTAAGAATCAAGTGTCTTCAGCCCTGATCACTTGAAGTATAACAAATTTTACAGTTATTTCCAGTTTCAGTTTGCGTGCAGGTGATTGATAGTGGGATAAAATGACAAGGAACAGTCTCAAGAACTCCTCAAGCTAACAAAGACATTTAAATAAATTAAATTAGTCCCAGTGTGTTGAAAAACTCAAAGCTATTTCCCTGACATTCATTTGACATCTGGTAATAACCTTTAATATTTTCAAAGTATTTTCTCTTCCTTTTCAGATTTGCCAGGGAGCTTTCTCTGCCCTTGGCTCTGTTGCTTCATGTTTGACTCCTCTGTCGACAAGTATGAAATCAGGTGTTATAAAAAGAACAAGAGCTGGCAGCCAGGTGCCTCGCGTTCTAGACTCACCACTCGGTACGTGGCTTTGGGCAAGTTGCTTTACCCATAAAATGAAAGGGTCCAACTACACAGTTCGAAGATTCCCTGTAGCCTGAAATGTTTCATTCTTGGTCACCCCCCCCCCCCTTGCAAGCCTTGTCTCCACTGTGAATGTGAATCCTGGCTGCACTGTCCAAGGTGGCAACCTTTGAAAGACCCTGTCTCGGCTCCCAGCAGACACTCTGGGCCAGTCCTGGCCATTGAGACTTCTGCGAATCTACTCAGGTGACGCCACAGTACGGCCAAGACTGAGAGCCCCTGACGTGGAAGGTAAGCTTGGCGTTACTATTACACTCACGGAATCGAGAAACACTGACCGGGAAACAACTAGCTGGCAGTCCTCCCCTGGGAGGCAGCACGGGCTGTCGGAGATGCGTGGTGGGTGAGCAGAGCGTAGGGTCCAGACAGACTCCGGGCGTCTGGGGTGTCTCCTGTGTGCTAAGCTTTTCCTCAACTCGCCACCATGCAGCAGGGCTGGGGGTGGGCACGAACGCAGGACAGTCAGTGTGTGTCGCTCCTTCCCCGGACACAGTGATGGGCTGACTGGGAACGCTCGGTCACATTCAGGGACTAAAACGTACGATGTGGTGAGAGCCGTTCTCTCTCTTTCCCTTCAGGACGGCTCTGGCTGCTATTTCCCACCCCTCCCGCTTGAGAACAAAACCAGGGGGAGAAGCCCTGCCCGCGGACGGCGCGATGCGAAGACGGCTGACACCTGGACCCTGACGGCCTGCAGCCGCCTGCCAGCACACTTCCCGATACGGTCCCACGCCTCCCACAGCTGTGCCGTCCAGCGAGCCTGGTGGAGGGGCCTGCGTCACGCTCCTGACATGGCGGAGAGACTGTGAGACCCTTCCCGGGGGAGGCAGTCTGCAGATGCTGTGGGAGGTCAGGTGAGAAGGGCGCGTGTCTGGGAGGAGCAGGCCACCCACCACGGTCAGGGGCTCCCCGGGCTGCCCTGCGCTCGCGTTTGTAATATTCCCCCCTCCCAGACGGCGCGCCCCAAGGACGGCCCCAGTGTCTGGGGCAGAGGTTACTCGCTCAGCGCTGGCCGAGGCCACTGAGGAGTGAATGAGGCCTGGATGAGAGAAGGCACCACGAGAAGCAGGCCTCCTGTGCGCCCATGTACGGGGCAGACACGTTTGTTGTTAAGGTGGAGAGGGGCGTGCTAAGCATTGAGAAGAAACATCGCCCGAGCTTAGAATGGCGGGGCGGGGGCCTCCGGGTCTTAGGTCTGAGCTTTCCACCCATTGCAGTCGGCCGCCTGGAGCTGTCCGTGGTGTGGCGTCTCCGGCCTCCACACCTGCCTGCTGAGGCCTAACCGGCCGGCACTTTAACAAAGCTCGCAGGTGAGGTCCGTGCACATTACACCCCGGGGAAGGCCGCCTTGCGAACCTGCGTGGCCCAGAGAATGCCGAATACCTGCGGTAAAACCCTATTACCGTCAATTCCAAGGGGCAAAGAGATAAGCCGTCCTGAAGTGGGGAAAGTAGCACAGCCTGGCAGCCTGAAACTGGGTCGCCTTTGCAGGGACTCTGAGGTTTGAGAGCTGCGAGGAGGGGGAGCTAGACACAGAGGAACGGCTCTGGGCCACGTCGTGACTGTGGCTCCCCGTGGACAGCGGCTGGGAGAACCGGGGCGTCTCCCCACTGGGCAGCCTGCAGCCCCACCCAGAGCACCGCCGTTTGGAGGCCCCGTCACAGAGCAGCGTGCAGAGGCCTTACAGGACCCTGCGGAAGACTGACGTCACCGCCTCACCTAGGACAGCGTAGCATGTTTGGAGGTAGTGACACAGCCGCCAGGCCGGCCGCCGCTGGGTCCCCGTCCACAAGTCCCCCGGCACGGTGCCAGTCCAGCAGAGAAGCTCGATTGTCATGTAGGGAGGACGAGAAGGCAGGAGTGGAAGGACTCCTGGGACAGGACAGGCTGTGGCTGCGCTGGGGCAGGTCAGGGAGGCTGCCCGAAACGGCAGAGGTGGGAACGACCGGTGCCAGGAAACAAGGCCTGGGGGTCCAGGGGACCCGGGCCCAGGTCCTGCTCAGCCGCCACCAGCCAGGGAGGCCGAGGCCCAGGGGAGCAGCCCACGCAGCTGCCACCTAGGAGACAGTGGGGTGAGCCAGGCCAGGAGCCTGTGGGGGTGGGAGGAGCCGGGGGGCGGGGAGAGGGCGGCAGTGCCACGCAGCCAGGAACGCTGACCAGGAGAGCTGGGCGTCACTTCCCACACCTCGCTCAGGGGGCTGGACTAGCTCTGGGGGTCTGGCCTCAGGTGGACCTGTACTGAGCCCACGGCCCCGCAGTGAAAGGCATGGCTGTCCCCACCCCGGATGCCAGGGGCACACTGCCCACCACGCCCCACCCACCTCTGCCCCGGCCCTGGGAGCAGTGCTAACTGAGAAGGCACCCAGCATCTTTCTCTTTGCAGCTACGGGGTGTGTTCACGTGTGGTGGGATATGGAGGGGAACAGGTCCCGCCTCTGCAGTGAGGCGTCCCCAGAAAGTCCCTACTGTGTGACAGCAAGCAAGAGCACCTGCCAGATTTGTTCCCCATTCCCCCAAACACACACGCACATGCACACACATGCACACACACATGCACACGTGTACACACGCGCACACATGTGCACACACATTGCTTACACACACATGCACCCGCAAACACCCCCACAGCACCGTGGTGCTGCCCCAGCCCAGCCCCAGCTCTCCCTAGAACGGGCTTGGGAACCTCTGGCCACACACACGAAGCAGAGAACCCAGATCCCAGATGACCGCCCGGGACAAGCCCAGGACAAGCCACAATGCACGCCCCAGAATAGCGGAAATCCTCAGGGCAACGCCCCATTGGATTGTCTGAGAGGCTCGAATTACAACCCTGACCTGGCACAGTGCCCCCAGCTGCCAGGAAGGGGGACCCGTGGTGTCATGGGAGGAGCCCACACAGATACCAGAGCTCTCTGGTGGAGTCGAGGGGTACAGCACACTGATCCCCGGGGACCCCGGAGGCAGGAGAGCGATGGTCTCAGCAAGACGAAGCTTCCAGCTTGGCCTGAAGCCTGCCATGCTGGGCCCTCACCGCACGGTCACCCTTCACTAGTGACGCCACTCTGGGGGGCTCCCAGCCTCTGTCTATAAAATGGGTGTGATAAGAGGGGCCCCATGGGGCCCCACGGGGCTAGGGTAAGGACTAAACGACATGAGGGGTGAGAATCCTCGTGGCGATGGCAGCTGCTGCAGTCATGTTGCACAATTAATGAAAAGGAGTGAGGAAGGGGACGTGATGGGTGGGCCTGAGCCCCCTTACACACGGGCCTGGGGCACGCCAGCAGCGCTGTTCCAGAGCCTTCTCCCCAACATGGCTCCATGAGTAAGCGCTAGAACCTGCCCTGGGAGAGGCCAGTGGGCCCAGGGTCTCTGTTTCCTGGTTCCAGCTCTGACGACACCCTGTGGGCTCTGACACCACGGCCCCCATTTTCACACCTCTGAGAGCAAGAGGCTGAACCAAAACCACACATTCTGTAAGGCCCTTTCCTCCTCTAAGATTTTATAAAATTACAGCATTCTAATTATCTATCTCCACCTTCTCTGAGAGCAGCAGGTGAGGGAGACCCGCCACGAATGCCTCAATATACCCTCAGAGCCTGTCTTAGAAGAACAAAGATAATTTAAACTGTTTAATAAGGAAAGAAAAACATAATGAGCTTGTATTGTTGACGCTCCCTTTCACCTTTTGCCAAGATCGACTTGAATTTGTGTGAAAGAAGCATGTTGCTGATTGCATAAAATGTGCTGAAGCTGCTTTGTACTTAGCAGTCCCTTTCTTGGATCAATTAAGAGCCGGAAACGTAAGAAAGAGGTGAAATGATAAGTCTCTGGAAGGGCCACCAGGGTCACTACACCTGATTGACAGGAAGCGTCAGAACAGGGGTAATGAGGTACCTCGAGTGGGTGGAACAGTAAACAGCTGTGAGAGCGCAGTGGGGTGACATGAACCGGCACCGGCTTCTGTGGACAGACATGGATTTTAAGGAAAAGTCATCATTGCTGAACTGTCCCCTTGTCTCCTTCCCTACCCCCACCTGCTGTGCTCTCCTGAGGACCCAAGTCACCAACTCCCCAAACACCCATAGGACTTGGCTCACTTACGTCACCCTGGGTGCCATGAAGGGGCAAAGAGAGCAGCCCCCACAAGACACAGGCCTCCCAGGAACCCAGCTGAATCCAGGAGGACATGAGACACATCTGGACGGGCACGTTTCTGAGGCAGCGCGGTGCCAGCGGGTCATAAGGGATGGGACGACGGAACCTTAACTTACCAGCAGCCAGGACACGGGTGCCCGGGATGGGGCTGGGGGAGCTCGCGGGCTGGGTGATCTCACCTCTTTAGGGAGAGAAGACGGGGTTGTGGAGAGGACGGAGGGTTCTCCAGGGTTGGACGTGCTGGCAAGGACCCCACGGCACACCGGCTGAACAAACGCCCAGCATCTCCGTCTGTCACTGCTGGGATCCTTTTCAGGTGACGGCTACACACACAGAGCAGAAAGGAAGAGTGTGTGCAGGAAATCAGGACAACAAAGTCTCAGACACTGAAAACTGAGCAGAACCAAACCTGTTCACAGGCACCCGAGGGCTTAATTAACATTGTTTCATTCCCCAGCGGACATGCAGGCCACACCTTGGTTCTGCCGACATGACATGTCGTATGTCGCTTGGTTTTGGTACCTTTGGTTGGTTTTAACATTCCCAGTTTTTGACATGCATTACAACGATTGCCCAGGGAGGGAGAAGTCATGACTTTCCAGCATTTGGCTCCTTGCTTCCGTCTGGCAGCTTTGATAGAGTTAGAGCACAAAGTGTTTGGGCACAACATACCCACGAAAGACAGATGTCAGGTGTCACAGGGATTTTCATGGTGTCACAGGCTTCAGAGCTGGGACTTGGGCAATTACTGAGTCCAGTTAGAGCTGGAATCCAGCGGTACCTGTGGCCACTCTCGGTGCTGCACGTGACCAACACACAACACAAAGTCAGTTTATCGACTGTGTGATTGAAAAGTGGGGACATTCTGGATTCTGGCCTGGCTGGGTCTCTGGGCTCCAACTGGTGCGACATCTCTGGGGTCCGGGGCTGGGCTTCTCCATCCAGCTCCACACTGAGGCCCGCCTGGCCCAGTGGCTCCACTGTCGTCTCCCTTCCTGCAGGAACAGTGAAGAGCGTCTCCACTCTGGTCCCTTGGGCAGAAGTTGAGGGACTTCTCAGAAGCCCCCACAACGGGCTCCTTGCTCCTGGCTGTGGGACGGCAGACCTGCCACATGGCGCCCACCACCGGGACCCTCCACATCCTCTGGAGGTGGGGTGCAGCCAGTGCCCCCAGACCCTCACAATGCAAACTCTGGGTTCCGTTGCAGAGAGAAGGAGGCACTAAACCCCCAAAGTGTTCAAAACAGCTGAGGACTTGCTACTGGGGCTAGCACAACATTCAGACACTAATCATTTTCATTTGGGGTCACTTCACTTCCCCCTTCTCCTCACCGCCTTACAAATCAGGGGAAGGAGGACATCATGCCCTGGAGACTGCCCTGGGCCCTGAGGGGGCAGGAAGCCGGCCCTGAGGGGGCAGGAATCCAGCCCCGGCCACTTGGTCCCATCTAAGATAAACTTTGTGCCAGCTCCAAAACTCTATAAAGCGAGGTGGTAAGGAGCACACTGTCTAGTATGAGGGTGCCCACCTGAGCCCAGCAAGTACACAGCTGGCTTCACAGGGACCCCAGGAGCCTCAAATGTCATCAAGGCAGGAGTGGAAGCCAGAACACTCCCACCAGAGAGCCTTGTGCATTTAGCCATGAAACTGCCATTGCATCTGGAATCAGAGCATGAAGAAATGAAAATGACCCTAAGACTTTACCCGCATGAAACAAAAGACACTTGGGGAAGAGTCACTGCCATTCTTGTTGGAAGGATTAAAAGGAAAGCGAAGTAAGTGAATTGCCTAATGCAGAGGGGTTCTTGGAGGTGGGAGAACTGAAGCCTGGTGTTCAGAAAAGAACTGGACGAGGGGACAGTAGGACAGCAGTGATCTATTCCTAGAAAATAAGAATATTAAAAAATACTAGCATGTGAGTGGGGCCGCACCCTGGAGGTGTTAGAGGATTTGCAAGGAAGAAAAGTCTTCCTTTGTTTTCCTCTGAAACAATGAGGATAAACTCTCAATGCTCCCACCAGCATCAGACAAACTCTGCTGAATAAATGAATGAACGGACGAATGGATGAACGGACGAATGGATGAACACACATCCCCACTGTCTCTGCAGGAAACCAGCCTCCAAACCCAACAAGATATCTAATTAAACCAGCATGTGTTAAGGATAGTTTATTGTTTAAAATCTTCTCAAAGCTGCGTTCACAGACGCTGACCCCTCGGAGCACACGTGGCTGGGAGTCGGGCGTGTGTGTCTCCACGGGCGCCGCCTGCCCAGGTAAAGAAAGGTTTGCCCACGCCAGGTGTGCACCTTACTCAGTGCAATTTCCTGTGGCGTTTTCTAGCTTATTCTATGTCACTTCTTGCAGGAGATCTGGTCAAGACCTACCAAATTGATTTCAAAGCCCACTGATGGTTCACAGCCCACACTTTTAAAAGCAGGACTACAATGATGCAGAAAAGGAAGGTAGCGGCTCCTTGGGGGAGAGTGACAGGTTGGCGAGACCCACGGCAGTGTGACAGCCTTTGCTGGGTCCTCTTCTCAACTCCTGCCTCATCTCCACTGGGCGGGGAGGTTGGGGGGGGTGGCGGCTGCCGAGAAGGGACGTGGTAGCAGCCGGCTGCGTGGATGGTCGTGACCCTGCAGATCCTCCAGGACACCCACGTGCGCCCTGTCCTGGGGGGTAGCACCCCTTCACCCCTTCAGTGTGTGTCCATGTCCGGGCGACATCTTGGGTCCAGAACGGAAAGCCGGACTCAGAGCGGGACGCTGCACACCAGGGCCCCTCAGGGCTCCCGGTCGTCCTGGAGGACAGGTGCTGGTCACACGCGACCGGAGCAAACTCTGAAGCTGTGATGAGCCAGCTAACTCCCTCGAGGGCACCCAGCCTGTGCAGCCACTGCTGCTGGGCCCAGCCCCAGGAGGCAGGAGATGGGGCGCCGGGGAGAAGGACAGGCCGGCCAGGGCACAGCCTGAGCAAGGCAAGGCGTCTGTGGGACAGTGAGAGGTCCCCTTTAGCCAGAGCCCTTCTGCCTGGGGCCCGCACACAGTAGGTGCTCATCCAACACCGCTGAGTGAATGAGTAGGGTCTGCAGGGCAGAGAGACCTGGGAAGGATGGGCAGGCTGTGTCCCCTCAGCCCCCCGAGGTCCCCGGGCTTCCCATCTCGGGTGAGCCTGGGCGCCGTCTCCCTCGCCCCTGTCTGCCCACAGCCACCTCCCTGCGCCCACCGCCCGGTGGCTGCGTCTCCGGCCTTTGAAGCTGAGGTGGGGGCCCTGCAGGCCTGGAGGGGGGGGGTTCCGCCTTCAAAGGCCTGCACCCGGGATTTCCCGGGAGAGAGACGCCCAGAGGCAGGGGAGTGCTGCCGGGGAACTCCAGGGAGCCACGGTCCTGAGAGGGGGTTCCCCGGCCCAGTGAGGCTTGCTCAGTCACCAGGGGCCAGCCAGCCGAGGCCCCGCACCAGGCCAGCCCCACACAGATGCCCCAAGGAGATGCCGCCGGGGGTGAGGTGTGAAGACCGGACGGACCACTCCCTCCTCCCCTGGGTCGTGCAGTGGTTCATTCACTCCCTGAGCAGACCTCCCTGGTCCTGGCCCCCGAGCCTGCTGACAGCTTCCTCTCCAGACCTTACTCCAGCTCTCATCCACCTGCGGCAACGTCACCTTCAGGATTTAGTCTCTGTCAGGTGCCCCTCGGGCTCTCATTCTTCGTGCCCCTGCCAACCTTCAGGAGTTGGTCACCTGCGCTGTCCCAGGTGCAGACCCACCTGCCTGTGGCTGTGGCTTCACTTCTGTCCTCAGATGCCTTCTGTGAGCCCAGGCTCACCACCATGTGTGGGGTCAGCACCTGTGTGCCGGGCACACAGGTCCAGGGAACAGACCCGTGCCGTTCTGAAATCACAGGGGCCTTGCAGATGGGAAGGACGCTGTCATCTTAAATAAGCGGTGTCCTCTCTCCTCCGAAATTCCCAGGAACTCGGTCATCAGATGATAAGTGGAACCTTCTAGCTTGTAGCTGGTGGACGGCAGACGGCACCTGGAAGCTGAAGGCCTGGTTTCTAGCCTATGCTTTCCTCACCACTGGCACGCACATCTGTGGGAAGGGGTGTTTCGCGTGGCCCACGGCTGCATGAGGCCTTATGGCGCCCAGACTGTCAGAAGCCCCAGAAGAAAACGGTTTTCAAAAACTGGAAGAACGGTCCTGAGGCAGGAGTGTCCAGTGGCAACGGTCTGTCCCCTGCCAGCCCCCGGGTCCCTGTGACAGCACCTCCTGCCGGGAATGTCCTCTGTCCCCCCACAGTCTCCAATCCCCTCTGCACCCCCCCACAGCCCCTGCTTGCAGGCTTAGTGTCTGTCTGTCTGTCCTGCTCACCACCATCAAAGCCAGGCCCTTTGTCACCACGCCAGCGCCCACACAGTAACTCGCCTGCTCCAGGCGCTCAGCACAGCTCGGAAGAAGTGAGATGAGGGCTGTGCTGTCTCTGTGTCGGGAGAACTCATAGCAGGTCCTCAGCCCTCGCTCTGGGAAGAGTGGGGGCCACGCTACATGCACCATCTCGTTACGGCACTGCTGTCCCCACTTTACAGGAAGGACACTGGGGCCCCCAGGCACGCCTCACCCTCAGCCGCAGGCTCCCACAGCCCTTAGCGACGCCCAGAACACCTGAAATCAAGGTGGCCGTCAGCCCAGCCACTGGCGAGCCATCAGATGTGAGCTTTGTGGGTATTTCTGTTCATGTCCTCAGTGTTTGACTGTATAGGAAGACACAAGTGACTGTGAATCCCAACACAATGACATGTGGCTACAGCGAGTGGTGTTCACTTACCATTTTAAAAACTAAAACCCCAGTGTTGGGAAGGATGGGAGAAGCAGGTGCCCTCACACACTGCCAACAGAAGTAAAAATTATTATCCACACTCTGGACGCCAGCTAACAATATGTACAAAATACTGAAAATATTCCTATACAGCAGCTCAACAATTCCCCCTGGAGGAACTTATCCATCTCTGGATAAGTCATAGTTACGATGGCAAAGAAGGTCACTGGAGACCGTCCATAACAGGCACTGAAACACCTTGTAATAAACCACGGTGGGAAACTGGGTAGGTGAGTTACCCCACAGCCGGCTATGAAATACTAAGAAGGCACTAAGATGACCTAGAACACTTGACAATATGAAAAATATAAGTCATAAAACGAAATTTAAAAACGATCTCATTTACAAATAAAATTCCTATCATGTGTGTAAGCCAAAAGAAAGATGGAAAAGTGGTAAAAGTATGTTCTTTAGTCATGGATTACAGGTTGATTTTATTTTGTTATTTGATTGCTGTAATTCAAATTTAATTTTCTAACTTTTCTACAGTGAAACTGCTTGACTTTATCTATCCTCCATCCATCCATCCATCCATCTATGCAATAATTTTGCAATATGGGGAGATGTTGGTCAAGGGGTACAAAGTTTAAATATGAAGATGGATAAGTTCTGGGGATCTAATATACTCCAGTGTGGCTAGAGTGAAAATAGTGTACTGTGTACTTGAAATCTGCTAAGAGGGTAGAGCTTAATTGTTACTACCACAAAAAAAAGGAAAGAAAAAAGGAAGGAAGGAAGGAAGGAAGGAAGGAAGGAAGGAAGGAAGGAAGGAAGGAAGGAAGGAAGGAAGGAAGGAAGGAAGGAAGGAAGGAAGGAAGGAAGGAAGGAAGGAAGGAAGGAAGGAAGGAAGGAAAGAGAGAGTGAAAGAAAAAAGAAAATGGTAACTAACCGAGGTGACGGATGTGTTAATTAGCTTGATTGTGGAGAGTATTCCACAATGTCTCCATATGTCAAATCATCAAGTTAGGCACCTTAAATATATACAGTTTTCATTGTCAATTGTACCTCAATAAAGCTGGAAAAACAACAACTTTCCACTGTGTCCAGCCACTGGGATTTCGAGGGCCACATTCTTTCCCGCAGGTACTTACAGCTGGTTGCTGGCATTCTGCCCACAGCGCGGGTCAGCAGTGGGCGCACTGCCGGCTCCCAGAGCGGCCCTCTGCACTCCATCCAGGCAGATTTGAGACCCCAACTCACAGGCATCATCTTGAGTCCAATGGTGAACGCCCACTCCCGCTCCAGCTGGCTGAAGTTGGCTGGCACTAATAACCAGCAAATCTGTTTGCCTGGAAACGAGAAGCGGGAGCCATAACTCAGGTGCTAATTATGGGCCGTTGCCGAGAGCAGAGGGAGCCTATCCCGGAAAGCAGGGGGCCGCCCGCCATGTGCCCCTGAGCAATGCATCCTTCGTCCTTGCAGTTCGCTCGCAAGGCTATTATCTTAATCACGGAGAGAGGTCTTGGAGTTTCCTTGAAATAGAAATGAACGTGTCCCATCTAATTATCAAGGGCAAGAAAGGACCAACCCTTTTCTCAAAATCATTGATACTCCGCGGCAGAAAGGCCACCCGCCTTATTCATTCCGACCTCACCGGCAAACGGCAGCAAACACCTGGGCAGGACGGAGATGGTAGGACCAAACTGCCCACGCATGTGGAGGCCACAGCCCGAAGCCCCAAGCAAGGGCGCGAGAGCAGACAGTGGCCGCACGCTTACGGCGGCTTTCCGATTTCATGTCAAGCCTGTTAATAAGAATAAAACTTAAACTAAGAATGACAGACCTTGGATTAAGTGTTCACTGCGTGCCAAGCGCTGTGTGCACCACTTCCTGTGACCTACGTCACCTCAGCAACACAGAGAGGTGACTGTCAGCTCTCGCATCTCACGGGTGCAAACCTGGCACCTGGAGCCCAGGAGGTGCGATCTGGGGAGGAACTGGGAACCTGGGGGGGCCACGCTGACTGGGGCACCTCCACCAGCTCGGCTCACTGATCCTCTGAGTCTCCTGAGAAGTGGGCACCGCGTCCCCATCTAAGAATGAGGAAGTTGAGGAAGGGGGGCTAAGTGAGGTTGGCCACAGGTCACACCGCTCGTGAGAGCTGCACTGTGTCCCCTGCACCATCCGACAGTGTGGCCCTGTCCATCACGGGCACTACACGAGTCTCCTGTCATTACAACCACAGAAAGGTGCTGCCTCCCAGGTCTGGAGGCCGGGAGTCCAAAATCAAGGTGTCTCAGGGCCTCACGCCCGCTCACGGCTCCGGGAAGGACCCTGCTGCCTCTCCCAGCTCCTGGTGTTGCCAACGTCCGTGACTTGTAGACGTGTCACCCTGATCTCTGCCTCCATCGTCACGTGGCCTTCTTGTGTGTATGTGTTCCCGCTGCCTTCCCTCTCCATGCGAGTCTCTGTCTCTTCTTATAAGGACGCCAGGCACACCGGGTTAGGGCCACCCTACTGCAGCCAGCATGATCTCACCTTAGTGACATCGGAAGGTCAGTCACAGATGGGGGGGGTTATGAATTTGATGTGTCTTTTGGGGGACAATTCAATCTACCACAGGCCATGAGCAGGACTTCGATCAACCAAGCAGGAGACTGTGGGTCCCATCACAAAGGGCAGGGGAAGAAAACCCAGCTCAGGCAACCGGAGTATCCAACAAGAGTCCCTGAGGCAAGAGAATGCAGCCACTGAGGCACAGAGCACAGGAGCCAGGCCGTGAGGGAAGGGGGAGGGCGGGAGAGGGGCTTGGAGGACAGGGCAGGACACAGAAGCAGCTCCACACGGGCTGGCAGAGACGCCACCCAGTTGGTGCTGCTGGGCGCGATGGCCCGGCTGGCAGAGGCCCTGGAGTGAGAGGCGGCCAGGCCATTGCACAAGGGCTGGCTCTGTGGGGCCATGAGCCATCTTATGCACAGTAAGAACAACAATAACTACTGCATGTCAGCCCACCGCAGCCTCTTGATGGACGATTATAGAGCCCTAAAGGCCATTAAAACCACGGCACATGAGTAACGGAAGGGAAGAAACAGTGCGTTCGCGAGGATGGCAGCGGCGTCTCTCACGCTCCGTGGAGTACAGGAGGTTGGAAGTAAACACCCACATTTAAGGGGTGGTTTCTGAAACTGGGGTGACTTCTTCCCTCCATTTCTCTTCCCTCCCGAATTGATATGAATGAATATTGAGTTTTGATAAGACAGACTTTATTTTAAATTCCTCAGTTGAGTGGAACGATTTGGAGAGCAGGAAGTTTCCCTTCAAATAAGCAGAAGTTCCTTTTTCTCAGCTCTCATAGGCCGTCTCTCAAAAACGGCGCCTGTGTTTCCTGCACCGAAAACCAAAGGCGTCCTGCTGGGTGTTCAGGGAACACAGCAGACATGGCCTGGTTCTCACGCCCGCCACGACAAGTGGAGTGTTTGTAGGGCACTATCCCCACAGAGGACACACGCAGGACCGAGGGGCCCGCGGAAAGTTGCAGAGAATCACGTTTCTCAGACAGGACGCCTGTGCGAGGGGGTAAGAAACCTGACCGGTGGCCTCCAGTTCCGCTCGTCGGAATCAAGAGTTGCGTCCTCTGCACAAGGACGACCGCCACGAAGGAGGCCCTGCTCTGTAGACATGACGCACAGGAGAGCCGGTGGGGCCAAGGCGAGGCAGGCGCATTTTCCTAGCTTTGGGTTTTTCCTGGACTTTTTTTTTCTTTTTTTTCTTTTTTGTTTTGTAACGTCTACCACCACCCATTCCTTAGTCGCTCGTGCCAATCAGTCGCAAACTTAAGAAATTATTTAATTTCATCATGAATTTGTTCCAAGAAATGGCACCTTCCCACAGACAAATGTGCGTCTCCGGGTGGTGGGGGAGGGAGGCGCATGGGGGGGTGTCGGCATCTCTGTGCAGAAGCCGAGCGGCCCCTCTCCTGCTGCCGCTTATGTCCCATGTACTTCTCGTTAAGGCGGTGAATTTAAGGCAGTTTCTGCTTTTTCAAGCATTTATTGCAGTCATGGCTCAAACGTCATCAAAAGAAATCCATTTTCTTACAAAGCTAAGGCAAATCCTTAACTTCATGTTTGCATAACACGAGGAAGCTTATTTTACAACAATTTGCTGCTCCTGGTATGACCTGGACACTTCGACGTCTCAAAGTCTGTAGGGAAAGCCATTCCTTTACTTGGCCAGGAGGTGACAAAGTGACCACGAGATACAGCCACCAGGCGTCACTGGACCCCCAAGGCGGCTCAGACTGGAGAAGTTCAGCTGGGGGCAAACTGTGACGTGGCCCAGTGCTCTGTCACCGCCACCTGAGTTAGGGGGGGCGAGGAGAGAGGACCAGTGACGAGTACAGCCAGCACTTAGGACGGACACAGTGAGGAATGACTTGTTCAAATGAAAAACCAGCTATTTATTTTAAAGCACTTTGATTCCTGATTAAAAATTTTACTTTTCTCCCAGGAGCCACAATGGGGGGTGATTAAAAACTTAAAAGTAGTAAGACTGTGTGTTTACTGCACAACATGCCGTGATTTAATAACAGTGGGGATGTTATGTGTAATGTGCATACTGCAGTCGGCCTGAGCGAAGGGAACGTTGTTTCATTTCTGACAAGAGGAGGAGGAGAGGGGGTTTAGAAAGTGACAGGGACCATGTCAACGTCCCGTGTTTGATGTGATGTGACTTAAAATGTTATTTACTGAGTTTTCTCCCAGATGGTAGACTTAGGGAGTTTCTTCCACCTACTTTTTACTCTATGTTCTGACAATTAATAATGAGCTGGCATTAAATGTATAACTTTTAAAATGTACCTTAAAATCATGTCATTCGTTCAGTGACTCAGGTTGCAGCTCTCAGTAACGTAAACCATGAGATGTACAGACGAGTCACATACAGTCACAGTCCCCTAAAGACTCAGGCGTGTCCTGTGGCCAGCAGGGCCAGCATGTAACCCAGGTGATGGAGGGCCAGCCCCTTTCCAGCACAGCAGGACACTGTGCAGGCGGTGGCCATGGCCTACAGGTCACCTGTCACCTCAGGGGGAAGCTAGTCTCAGAAGGACATGCCCCTTGTGACAACTGCAGCTGGCTGTGCACTCTGGAAGCGTGAGAGGGCTACTGCTGAGCCTCCCCGCCCTGAAGGAGGGGCAGAATGGCAGACGTGTCAGGCTCCGTGAGTGCAGGGAGCTTCCTACCTACTGAGAAGCCAACACGCAGGCCCTCCCGGGTGACCCAGGGCTCCCCGGTGAGGACAGCAGTGGGCTAGTCATAGTCAAGTCATAGCTTCCTCTTCTGAGCTGTCTGCCCGTTCCATCTGCCACTCACCACCAACCAGCCTCTCGTCTGTACAGTCCACCCCCAGCCCCAGGAGGCAGCACACAAATCACACAGCTCACTCCCGGGGCGATGCCCAGAGCCTAAAGCACGAACAGTCTCCAGTGACGGTCTGAGGCTAATGTCCTGTGGTCACTGTGCTCAGCTCGCTGTCGGGCCAGCCAGGGGTAACCACACAGCGAGGGACAGCAAGAGGAAAGGCCTCCTTCCAGGGCTGACCATGTTAATGTGCCATGCCCTTCCCAGAAGGAAACAGCCTCAAAATTGCCTCAATGTCTTTCTACCCCAAAGGGATGTTTCCCGGGAAAGGGGTCAACACTGAGCAGTGGCCACCAGCTCATCCTTCAGGCAACCCGTGGCTGGCAGCCTCCTGCCTGGTGGTGCCACAGATCATGTACACGCAAACACGCACACGCGTTCTGTTCCAGCAGTAAGCCAACACGCACACACGCCAACGGGGCAGGAAGTCTTCATCTGAAATATAAAGGACTCGCCACCACAGCGACGCTGACCGTTTCCCGGAGGCTTTCATGCCTATTAACACATCAGCCTCCAGCACAGCACAGAGCGGACCCCCTGCTCCCCTCAGTGATTCGAGGAGGACACATATTCCCCAGGGCTTGCAAGTTCAGAAAACAGCTTCCTCCAGGGAAAGCGAGGGACGACATCTATGGGAGGTGGACAGCCCTGCTCACTGGCCAGGTATTTGAGCTCATGTCAGCGGTGGAGGGTTTCTCAGGGGTATAACTGAGCTTACGCGGAGGCTGCTCTGAAAGGTAAGACCCCACCCACTGACATGAAACGTGGAGCCAATTAAATATGCAGTAAAACAAACGCCATGGTGAAACGCCAAAACACAGCCAGCCGAGCCCCAAAGCCAGCGAGAGAAGTTATATGCAGAGCAAATCAGCTGGCACCGCCTGTCCACTCAGGTGTTCAAAACCATGGAGAGAACCCGCATTTCTCCTAACCCGCCAACCCAAGGAGGGGTGCTTGGAGCCCCTGAGAAGTGGGAGGAGAACAGGCCTCCTGCACTCAGGTGGCCGTATACGTCCTTCTCAAATTCCAGCCACCTGCTCATTCACCCTGTTTGCATACCCCCCAGGTGTCAATCAACAAGCAACTGCAGTGAATTCATTAGTTCATGGTCAGCCAGCCAGTGCCAGAAATCACGGTCTCCCCGCCTTTCCTGTGTTTCAGTTGTTTTGCTGTTCGTCGCTATCCTAAACAAAAGCTACTGGAAGGTCCCCCTGGACCTGCGATTTACCCCTGGAAACACGTGCCCAAACGTCTGAATGCTTGGGGTTTCATTCTCCCTCTCCGAGCACAGGCTGTGATGCAGCGTACTGTTTAAAAGACAAATCTGTGATTTAGAAAAGCCCTGCACCCCCAGGACGCTGGCTTCCAGGGAAGAACGACAAAGCAAACTGTCAGTTCCCAAGTAATGCAGGCAACTGGCAGATGCGTGCTCACAAACGTCAGCCTAATTGTCACTACCAGTGACGAGCTCCTTAATATGCCCTTTATCCTTTGAAGAATGTCCGGGAACGAGAAGACCGGCAAGCAAGAGAAAACCAAACAAGGAGGTCCAAATATTTCACATTCTTCAGTGCTACTATCTCCTGAGCGGACAAAGCCCTAAAATTGTTTTTGAACCATAATGGAAAAACGCAACTACCAGCAAGGACCCTAAAATGCTAAGAGCCTACAGCCCCCAAATGAGGGAAACAGCCTTCCTGGGAGCCACTCACTCTGCTACACCCTGAAGACCTCACCGAGAAGCTGAACTGACCATGGGATCGACATTAAAGAGACATGAAAACATTGAGGTATAGTTTTAACAGCATTAGTTAGCCGTGATTTGGGCCGATTATTTCATTTTTCTGAGCGTGTTTCCTTCATCATAAAGTAAGTTGATGAACCACTCCACTTCTTACACATGTAGAAGACACACGGTGACGACCCACAGAGGATGTGCGTTCATCCCAGGCTCCTTCTTCCACTCCCCACTCGGTCTCCACTTCCCAATTCTGAGCCACTTCCGTCACGTGAGTGTCACACAGCGTCTGGCTGGGTCACCAGCCTCATGGCAGACGAAAGGATCTTACCCCCTGTGCTCGTTTGAACAAAACCACAGGCTTGGGGAAGAAGAGCCCGTGTGCTGTTGAGGCAGCTCCTGTTACACGAAGGGAAGGGAACGACACACCATGAATTAGATGCCATAGGTCAGCTTGTGTGCTCAGAACTGTCTACACGTCGTTTGTGAGGGACGCGTCCTTGGTCCAGTTTGACAGAAGATGACATAGGGACTCTAAGAAAGTTCAGATAGCTATCAATGCTGGGGCCAGGATGAGAACCCAGGCTTCTGTCCCGAGCCCCGTGTGTGTCTCACGCACAGGACACGGGTCCTGGGTCACCTGTCCACTCAGCGTCAAGCCAAAGGCTACCTGCAGCTTCAGGAAATACTCCGCCTCATGACTATGCCTGAACTAGAGGCTGCTTGTAAATGTTTGATTAAATATATGCTTAATTTGTGTATGTACATATGTGTGTGTTTACATCTAGTGTAGGAGGTTAAATATACACACCAGGGTCAGTAACACTGGGCCTGTTCCCGTCGTCTGCACTTCTCCGGGAACCGTGCCACCAAATGACGGAAGGATGAGCAGTTGGCCGGGTACCAAGAACTAGCGTCTGTGTTCTCCTTGAGGGTCTTAGTGACAAATGCTCTGACTCATCAAGAGTTGCCAGGAAGCCCCGCTCTCAAGGGTCTTGGTCATGAGGGTGGTCAGGACACTGGGGACGACTCCCAGCAGGACGGGCGACAGCAGCCCAGCCCATGTCTGACCTCAGGGCTCCTCCAGCCCAGGCAGCCGGAGCTCCTCCTGGGAGCGTTGGGGGCCTCGTCCGGGGCCTACGGTCCCAACCAGCCGGGGGACTTTGGGTAAATCTCTTCTCATCTTGGGATCCAGGTTTCCCATTTGAGAAATCTCTTCAATTTTCCCCAAGTTGGAAATAACATCACTGAAGTCCAAAAGTTTTAAGTGACTCCGTCAGAATATCCCTGGGTTCAAACGAGTGTCCTGTACCCTGCGAGGTCACTAGGTAAATACGGGCGCCCACGCGCGGGCTCCCAGCACGATGTTCAGGACACAATGACTGAGTCACTGCTTATCTGAGATTCAAACTCAGCTGGATGATTATTTGCTACATCTGGCAAAGCCTGCCTGGGCCAAATCCAACCCGACGCCCGCTTTTAAATAAAGTTTTATTGGCACACAGCCACAGGTGTCCATTCTCGTATCGCCTGTGGCTGCTCTCACCAGAGGACAGCGGAGTTGCACGGTTGTGACAATCTGACTTGTTAGCAGGTGCTCTGTGGACTTCCTTCTCAGTTAGTTAGTTACTGTGTCTCTCCCCCCACAAGCAGACGATCAATGCTGACACTGCTACCCCGGAGTCCTAACACTGCACGTACAGACCATCCGGATACACTTGTAAACTCATTCACTGATAAGCACACACTGCTCCCGAGGCCTGCCACGTGCATGAGGGTGAACGAATTCACACTGCGTGTGGACGTCTGAGCTGGAGCACCCCGGTCACAGGAAACCGGAGAGACCTGGAGCCGGGAATTTGCCTCCGTCTCCATTTCAGCCTGTGCTGGAGGAAGTTAAGATGGGACCCCAGTGTTCAAGCACACGAAATGGGGCACCACATTCGAGGCAATGCTTCTTCTCAGAATAAAGTCCTCAGGAAACACTGGGCACATCCGTTCCCGGCAAGAACAGGCCGGTGTAACTTTGTTCAATTAAGCAAATATTTCTCGTAGGCGAAAGCTGCCGTACTAATTTCCGTGACAATGGAAGTGTCCGTTGGGTTTCTTTAGGGCTAATGCAGAGACAACATCTTAAGCCCAGAATCACATGTCCTCCGTCCTCCTCCATCTGCCTTAAATCCTCTATTGAAAGCATTCCCAGGAGCTTTGAAAAGGCCGCTCACTTTTTTTGCAAAGAAACCCCAAGATGGGTCTTATTCCTTCGTTTCAAAGAAAGAATAGGAAGTGTTTAAAATCCCACAAAGGAGGCAAGAAGCAGCAGTCTCTCCAGCTGACCAGTGTGGCCAGGGCGAGAGGAAGGAAGTGGCGGATGCCCTTCAAACGGGTGAGTGGACACGAGAGGTGGGGGCGGGGCTGGGCCCTGGCACCACCAGGGCAATCCGTCCACGTAACCCCTCAGTGTTTGCCTAGCTTAGCACCTGAGCAAGAAGAAATCAGCGTTGTGGAGGAGCACCAGCATCACTGAGTGGGTTTCCACACGCTAACACTTGTCTGACCAGCTTAAAAGCAGCATTTTGACGCTTCCTACAGGTCACTGGTGACGACGGGTCTAACAGCAACACTCCAGGCTGAGCTCAGAAAGGCCAAGCTCTGACTGTTCCTACAGCTGCATGGAGCCCTGGGAAGCCTCCAGTTCACTATCTGCCGAGATGGGAGGAGGGGGAAAACTGAGATTCACAATTCTCGGGGAAGTCAGTGGCGCCCCAGCAGTACTCCATCCTGGTTTCGTCTCCCCTACGTTACTCTGAATGGCAGGAAATCCAAATCTAGAGTATCATTCTGATGCTGGAAATTATGGGCAATAAACCCTCTTTACAAGTGCATCTCTGCTTCATGAGGGAGCACTGCTGTGTTTGCACAAAGACGACTTTCTCATACACTTTGCAAGAACAAGGCTGTTGTACAAACGCATGGATGCTCCGCTCGCTTGTCCATTTCACGTTCAGGTGAGGAGCTCTCCTTGATCACGGGTGGCCCAAGCAGCAGCCTGGAGCTAAAGTGTTATATTTACTTTTTCTGAATACCCACTGAGGGCTCCATGCGGCCTCTGTTCTTTGTCCAGTGTCCCTATCAAAGGTCCTTTGATGGCACCAAGAAGGACTGCTTTCTTGTGACTTCCTTTTTTTCTAAAGAGTGTCGAGAAAATTAGAATGGGAGTCAGAAAGCCTTGGTTCTGGCCAGAGAGCTGCCACTGCTATTTGACCTCTGGACAAGTATTTGGGCAGTTATTTGATCTTCGGCAGCTTATGTCCTCTCTGGGTCATCATTTTCTTGTTCCTAAAATGGGGAGCTTGCACTACACCTGGGATGGTGAGGCCTGATGGATGAGAGCCATGAGTGGGCAGTGACGTTTTCCACGGCGGTACGGAGAACAGCCACGTCCGTGCTGGCCCAGACACGTGGACGGCCATTGCAAAGTGGGGGGCATGCTCTGTGTCCCCTGCCCTCCTCCTTCTGACAATCAGCCAGTTACCTAAATCAGTGCGTCTCCGGCTTCACTGTGTGTGTGGTGGGGGAGCTCCTTAAAATGCTAAGTGTCACCCAGCAGGTCCAAGGTGGGCCCGAGAGTCTGCATTTCTGAGAAGCGCTCAGGTGAGGCCGACGGTGCTGGTCCATGGACCACACCTGGAGGGGTGAGGGTCTAACCCATGGGAATACAGACCGTCCTGCTACACAGGAGTGGGTCTTGGTCATGGAACAGGCATGCGACACTTTTTGAAGCAGTTTGCTTCAATCAATTAGAGAAATGAAGCCAAGGTCATGTGTTCAGACCCCCTGATTCGCTCTGCTCCAAGAGAGTGTCCACCAGCCATCCCTCAGAAGGAGACCCGCTGTCACCTGAGAGGACAGGGAGGAGGATGAGGTGGACCCACCTGTTTTCATGATTGCCAAAGCCTGTGACGGGCTCAGCGCACGTCAGTAGCCTCGTCTCAGGGCCCAGAGACAGCCAGTCACTATGAGGACACCTGGTGGCTCCTGCTCACGGAGCACCAGCTGCCCCAGTCACCTCGGGAAGCCGTTCCAACCCACACAGCTCCATGTGGGCTTCACGGCCTCCCCTCTGGATGGAGGTGAGGTAGGTCCCCCGATGGCCAACGTTACAAAGGCCAGAAGGCTTCATCCAACATTTCTGTTCAGCATTTACACATATGTCTCTATTTGGGAGTACTAGGAAAACCTTAAAGTGTAAATATCTTGATTTAAATTACTCACTTCTTAGACAGTTGAGAAAAGCAGTTGTCTAAAAATAGAAACAAAATGCTGTTTTGCAAATAGAAAATACCATTCACTTTGCAGGCAGAAACTTGAACGTGGATTTTGGGTCATGCTTCCCGCCAACAGCCAGCACAGCCTTCATGGCCGCCTTGGCCCAGCCATGAGCCCGACCCCTGGACGTCACCCAGATGTCGCCTGCCCACTCGGGCATGTCCTTCCCGACTCTCGGGAATGGCCATCGCCTCTCACGCCCACCACCCTCCTCCCCACTGGCTCCTCGTTCCAACCCACCAGCCTCCATTTGCTCTCTCTCTCCTCTGTGCTTCACCTGTGATCTTTCCAAAGCACGCGTGTCCTACTCACCCTGTCCAGCGCAGGTTCGTTCCCGGATCTGCCCGCAACGGGCCACTCCCCACATCTCCTCCATCCCCACACGTGCCCTGTGACTTGGCCACGTCAAACTCCTTCCATCCCCACACACGTCACATTCTTACATGCCTCCAGGCCTCGTGCCCACATGCTTCCCTCTCCTAAGGTGTCGTCTGTCCCTTTCACCTTTGCCCAAGTTCCTCACATTCATCCCCAGGTTGTGGCGAGCCCCCAGTCGAACGCAGCTGTGTCTCCCCCAGGTCCCGAAGCAAAGCCCTTCACACAGTGTGGTCAGATGGTGCTGACGCCTCTCTCATCCTCCCAGACAGCGAGCTCTCGGGGGAAGGGCCACAACTCACTGTTCTACCCCCAGTACCAAAGGTAGAGCTTGGCATAACGAAGAGGCCAAACAATATGTTCAGTTAGATAGATAGGTAGGTAGGTAGGTAGGTAGATAGACAGATAGACAGATGATAGATAGAGAGAAGATAGATAGACAGATCGCACACACACACAACACGCAGCCTCCAGCCTCCATGATGGTCCCAATCTACGCCTCCAGGACCAGACCTGCACGCCCAGCAGAATGTGGTGCGCGGGGGACAGAGTGAGATGGTCAAAAAGGCATTGCAGCTGCGAGCACAAGTGGCTCAAGGACCTCCCACCGTCCAGACCCTTCACCTTCACGTGTCCAAGGTCCACACCCAGGACAACACGACGACATGACACAAATTCTGCAGCAGGACAGGCAGGTGACAGAGCAGGGGTCACCTTCCCGCGGGCGCTGGGGAGTGAAAAATTTGCCTTCAGCCCCCAACCGTCCTTTCCCGGGCGCCCTCCCAGAGGTCAGCATCCGCATGGCTCAGCTCTTCCCTCCTGCTCCCCCTCAAGCAGAACACCCTCCTGCTGCCGACGTGTTAAAAGGGGACTAAGCAATTCACATCAGGGTTCACATGACAGGGAGAACTTAATAAACTCTGTTTCCTGAGGGCATCTTAGCAAGGCCTAATCCCTTTATCCACAGAAGTGTAACAGCCAGAAGGAACTTTCCGGGTACTTGGCAGCCACGGCTGGAGGTCTTCTCTGTACACACCTGAATCGCCCCACAGCCGCCCACATGTCCTGCCTTCCGGGCTGGCCAGGCCTGCGGGTGCCAGCACCAGCGAACCTGCCCCCTTGTCGTGTGGCTCCGTCCCTGCCATAGTGTCCAGGTCACCAGAGCAGCGGCTGTGACCCACAGAACACCCACATGGAAGGCACTTCCGGACAACAGGGCAGGGGGCAGTGCATCTGAATTGCTCTGGGGACAGGAGGACGGATGGGACGTGGCCTTCAGAGGGCTGAGCCTTTCTCCTCTTCCTTCTGGGTCTGCCTTTCACTTGTGAGGACATCAGGGTCCTCAGAGAGAGAATCTTTTCCCTACCTTTGGAAAAGAGTGAAAACCCAGGCTTTCACCTCACACCCCTCAGTGTAGACAACTCAATCCCTAATTAGCAATTTCAAAAGATTCATCTGCACTCTGCCCCGCTATTGGGCAGGCTTGCAGTGACCTATTTTGCAGTCACCACTTAAAGGAAACCGGCTGGATTTCAGCAAAAGAGAATGACACTTTAGAGGGGTTTACCCCCAGATAAAGCTGTAAGTTACGTATTCAATCACAGTGTGTCCAGCGGAAATAGGGAGGTGACCCCACGAGTCCAACCCACTCGCTTTTCAGAAGACACCACAGAGGCCAGAGGGAAAGCTGACCAGCCCATGGCCACGTGACGAGCTGAGCTGCTTGACTCCATTCCCCAGGGTTCCTGTGACAGCCCAGAGTTCACTGATGGAAGAGATTATATTAGCTTTCATTTACCTTCTAAGAGAATTTTCAAGCTATTATATATATTTACATAAAATCTTTAGTTTGGAGTAATTCTATGGGAAAAGTTGCAAAGGTACAGAAAGTCCCCTGTGCCCTCAGCCAGCGTCCCCCAGTGTGACCCAGTCACAACGAGACACCAGCACTGCTGCAGTCCTACCAGCAGATTTTCCAGACGGCACGTGTTTTCCTCTAATGTCCTCTTCCTCTCCGAGCACCCCGGCCAGGAGCCCACAAGCCATTCCAGTTCAACACTCTAAAATCCACAGACGGAAGACCCTCCCTGCCCAAACCCACATCACACTTCTCTGTATCAGTGTAGGCGGCCAGCGTCTAATTAGCCGATTCATTCATTAGGATCCAAAACACACTTATTAATCACGGTGATCATCTGTTTCAAGAGAGCCGCGCTTACGTCGTTAGGGCGGCTTCCTGAGAGACCTGTGTCTGGATTCCACACATGCTGCCTGTCGCCTCATGGACAACAGTCAATATTTTCCTGTATTGACACTTTCAATCAAGGCAGGAGATCCAATAGACAGTAGCAGGGTTGTTTCACAGCAAATCCATGAACAGAGCCCGGAGCCTTCCCCCTGCGCCCCTGGCTGCAGCGAGGGAGGAACAAAGACGGGCAGAACCAGGGGCATGTGAAGACGGGTTTGGTTGCTGAGCCTTGTTCGTTCTTCCCGGCACTCACCAGGCCGGGTTAGAAGAGGAGACGAGACGACCCCGGAGGAGCTGCAGGCTACGACGACGTGAGCTCTCAGACAAACGAAATAAAAACACCTTCACAGAATCAAATGCAATTTTTTTTTGTCCCGTTTTTTAAAAAGCCAAGATAGAAAGTCTTTCCTTACACAAGGAATTAATCTCAGCAATTACAAGCTACGTGAACAAAACAGTTCCTGGCAGCACTGGTACAAAGGTGTTCACAAAGTCTAGAATTTTGGTGCCCAGCAGGCGGCCGAGGGAGCACAGGTGCTCGGGTCCTTCCCCAGTCACGCCCAACAGCGGCTGCTCATGTGTCCCAAGCCTCACGTTTCCCTTCCTATGGAGACAAATCTCTGTGGGAGCTGGAGGACGCAACTCAGAAGGAAAATGTTTGGCGAAGGGTGTATTAGCACAATGCGAAAGAGCATTCGTGTGGCTGGTAGAGGGTCAGGGAGCAGGGTCTCAGAGGCTGGCCTGGGCCAGGTCACGTCACAGTGTGACAGCACGTTAGCCATTGCTTCAAATGGGAAGACTGACTATAATGTCACAGTACTGCCTTTTGGAATACCAGTATGGCCCGGCCATTAGCAAAATGGCACATGGACAAGCCGAGAGAGGCAGGCAGCCCAACAGCTGGCTTTCTGCTCAGTGCCACGGCCAGGAGGACATGCTGTGCTAGTGGGGTCATCTGCTCAGATGGATTTCCGGTTCGTATTCAGAAGTATGAAATCTCATCATCCCAAAGGGCGTGAAAGACCACCCAGGGCAGCCTCTCAGCCAGAACGTCCTGCAGTCAGGTAACCCACTAGACTCCACATAAACGCGCCAGCAGCAGAGAATTCGTCATCTGCTTCCATTCCATTCAATTACTTCTTCCTCAAGAAACATGTATTGGCCATCCAGAATACAACTGGCAATCGAGTGACATTTAGCTAGTCATTGTTACATAGACACGTATGCCAGGCACTGGGCTAAGTGTGGGGTAACAGTGGGAAACAAAGGTGCTCTACATGAGCTTAAGGTAATTAGCAGAGACAGGTTCTAACGGAGTAATGATACAAGCAAACCAAATCATGACTAAGGCTGATTGAAACGTCCATTCTGCCCCCAGAGCAGATGTCCTGATGATGGGATCCAGTCTGAAGGGTCAGGGAGAGACTCCTAAATAAATATCTGAAGGATGAGGAGTGGACAACGCCTCTCAGATGGAGGGGTATTGTGAGAAGAGTGTTCCAGGTACAAGGAGCAGCATGTGTGAAGGCCCTGAGGCCGCGGCACACTCAGTGACCAGGTAGGTTGGTATGGCTGCAGTGCAGACAGTGAGAAGGAGCGCTGGAACCACGTCGGCCAGGGAGCGGACATACAGGGCCTAGGAAGCCAGGCTTTTTCCTTGAAAAATGACGAGCCGGTGACTGGTTTTAAGCAAAAGGGTTGCCTGATTTGATTCTTATTTTGGAAATATCTGTCTGCCTGCAGTGTGTAGAATGATGGCAGGCAGGCCAGAGGGCTGCAGGGAGAAGAGGAAGCTACCACAATCAGATGTATGAGAGGTGATGGCAGCTAGAACACAGAAGGTGAGACAGCGAGGGACAGAAAGAAACATGGATTCCCAAATTACCTTAGAGATGAATTTGGTGGGAATTGTCCTTTGGGTTGAATGGGAGAAGTCAAGGGAGAAAGAGGTGTGAGATGAGTTCTAATCATCTGGCTGAGTAACTGAAGGGAGGTGGGGCCTGTCCGTGAGATGGGGACACTGGGCAAAGCCTGGTGGCGAGCACCAGGAGCCCACTGAATCTCGTACCTTCTGCAATGAATGTGGAAGATATCCCAATGGAGGGGACGTACAGCTTGGGACTGGAGACAGAGCTTTAGGAGGAAAAGGCATGTGGGCTGTAAGCCAGGTGTGCATGGACTCACTTGAGAGGAGAATATAAAGAACTGAACACAGAGCTGAGAGTAACTCCGACATTTAACAACCAATAGAGATTGATTCTCAAAGGGTGGTCCAGGGAGCTTTGTGTCTTCCAACACCCTTCTAGGGGGCCCAAAAAGTCAACACTATTTTCAAAATATTACTAAGACATTCTTTTCCTCTTTTGCTCTCATTCTCTCACAAGTGCAGGATGGGGGAGGTTTCCAGAGACCACCTGATGGGTGACATTACATGTCCACTTCTGGAACATGGAACAGCAGCACAAGGACCCCCACAGACCCGCTTCCCAGGGAAACAACCAGAACCGTTGAATATTGTTTTAAAAATTAAACTCTCTAGAAATTTTCAAAGGACATTTAGCAAATGGAGAAGCACTGATCCAAGAAAATCTATGAAATCACAGTAAGAACGGGAGAGTTTAGGGCATCAGCTCAGGAAGCTCTGCTTATGATGTATACAGCAGAGAATACAGGGTCCCCCCCTTACAGAAGTCAGGCCAAGGCTACAGGTTTTCCCTGGAGGAGCAGGCTACCAGCATCCTTCATTTCCCCTGGCTCCGTGCTGCCCAAGCTGCAGTCCAGGCAAAAGCAGCTGAGAGTCCTGGGGATCTCTCCTTCCACCCAGGTCCCACTCATAGTTCAGAAACTCTGGCTCAGGTGAGCACACCAAGACCAGGAGCCCAATCACCCTCCCCCAGCACACATACAGGCCAGGGACTCCATACCAAGAGGGGCAGTACCCTTACCTAATGCCCTGCTTATAAAGCAGTATGGCACTGAGAGAAGCAGGCCACTGTCCTCTCCCCTAGTTTCAGAGAGGGTATAAGCAAAGGCTTTACCCTGGAGGTAGAGACAGGCCTTGGGGACGGAGAGCTCTGTAGGTCTTCCCAAGGAAAGTGACTTTATTTGTAACAGAGCATGAGGAAGTTCAACCTAAGGGTGCTGTCAAAAACAATGGAGATTTTTGTGGCAAAAAATTAAGAGGAAGCTGGACACTCTGTGAATGCAACAAGCTGAACTATATACCAGCTAGTAGTTTATGAGAGAACCAGCAAAAGAGACAGCTAAGAAGAGACTTCCCCAGGGATGGAATAAGATAGGATCCAAAGACTCACCCTGCAAAGGGGCATGAATTTAATTGAATCTGACTGTGGAGCAATTTATGCCCAGGGGCATTGTCAAAAACAATAGAACAATGAGCTAGCATTAGTGAAGGCTAAAGCTGAGTGTGATCCCAGCAGAGGAAGACAACATAACAGAGAGACAAGGAGAAGAGACATCCAGAGAGAGCCCTGTGAAAACCACTGTCATCTCAGGGTATCTGTACCCAGGCCCAAGGCTGTGCCCTCTGGAGAGTGACATCAGAGGCTGCACACTGCAGGCATAACAGACGTGACTGAAAGCACCCAGCCAACTCACCAAACCAATAAATAAGCAAACAATAGCCCGCCAGCAGATGGAAGAACCAGCACCCAGAGTTGCTACAATATATTATCTAATATGTCCAGTTTTGAACAAAAATTATGAGACATGCAAAGAAAGAGGAAAGTGTGACCCATACGCAGAAAAAAAATCAGGCAACAGAAACTGCTTTTGAAAGGGCTCAGATGTCAGTCTTAACAAAGACTTCAAAGCAGCTACTATAAATACATTCAAAGAACTAAAGGAAACCATACTGAAAGAAGTAAAGGAAGGTATAATGACATTCCCTCATCAAATAGATACTATCAATAAAGAAATGGAAATTATAAAAAAAGACACAAATGGAAATTCTGGAATGGAAAAGTACAATGGCCAAAATAAAAAACTCACTAAAGGGGTTCAACAGTACATTTGTGCTGACAGAAGATGTAATCAGTGAGCTTGAAGGTAGCTTGATAAATATTTACATAATCTAAAGAGAAGCGAATGAAGAAAATGGATGGAGCCTCAGAGAAATGTGTGACACATACAGTACGCCAACATATGCATAAAGGGGTATGAGAAGGAGAGGAGTGAGAGAAAGGAGCAGAAAATATATTTTAAAAAACTAATGCTGAAAATTCCCAAAGTCAATGTAAAGTATTAATGTACACATCTAAGAAATTTGACAATCTCAACAATCTCCAAGTAGGATACATGCAAAGAGATCCACAAACAGGCACATCATAGTAAAAATGTTGATAAAAAGAAAATCTTAAAATCAGCAAGAGAAAAAAGACTCGTTACAAACAAATAACTGCAGTAAGATTAACAGCTAACTTCTTATTAGAAACAATGGAGGCCAGGAGGCAGTGGACGACATATGCGAACTTCCGAAAGAAAGAAAAAAAGAAAAAAACTACCAACCAAGACAGCTATATCTAGCAAAACCATCTTCAAAAAGAAAGGTGAAATAGAAATTTCCAGATAAACAAAAACAGAATGATTTGTTGCTAGTAGACCCACCTTATAAAAAAATGCAAAAGGAAGTTCCTCAGACTGGAAGCAAGTGACACCAGATGGCAATTTGAATTCACATGCAAAAAACAAAGGGTGAAGGGTGATGGAAAGAGAACTGACTCTGGGTGGTGCACACACAATGTGACATATAGATGAGGTATTATAGAATTGTACGCCTGAAATCTATGTAACTTCACTAACAATTGTCACCCCAATAAACTTTAATTAAAAAAAGGGTGCTGGTAATTATGTAAGTAATTATAAAAGACAGTATAATTGCATATATCTTCTCCTTTCTTCTCTTAACCAATTAAAAAAGCAATTATATTAAATAATGTGTATATAATTATATTGTTGAGCTTATAACATAAGGACATGTAATATATTTGGCAATAGCACAAAGGAGGTGAACAGTAATAAAGCTATATTGGAGTAAGAAAGTGATACCAAATGGTAACTTGAATCTGCAGGAATCAATTAACAGAACCAGAAATGGTAAATAAGATTAGTATAATGAATATCAAAAATACATATTTTTTCCTTTCTTTTATCATCTTCTTTAAAAGATATTCAATTATATAAAACGATTATGACAACGTATTATTGGGTTTGTAACATATGTAGCACGACCCACTGGGACTTATTCCCAGAATGCAAAGATGGTTCAGCATATGAAAACCAATCAATATTATACACCAAATTAATAGGAAAAAGAACCACATGACCGTCTCACTAAACCCAGAGGAAGCACGTGACAAAATCCACCACACTTTTGTGAAAATATGGTCAACAAAGTAGGAATACAAAGGAACTTCGGCAGCACAATACAGAACATCTATGAAACACCCACCCCTGACATAATACTACTTAATGGAGAAAGATTGAATATGTTTCCTCTAAAATTAGAAACAAGACTAGGATGTTGATTCTTCCTATTTCTATTCATTATAGGGCTAGATGTTCCAGCCTGGGCAATCAGACAAAGGAAAACAAAGGAATCCAGACTGGACAAGAAGTAAAACTATCTCTTTTTCACAGATGACATGATCTTGTACCTGGAAAATCTTAATGAGTCCACTAAAAAAGACTGATAAACAAATTCAGCAAAGTTGCAGAATATAAAATCAATACACAAAAATCTGTTGTATTTCTATACACTTGCAGCAAATAATCTGAAAATGAAATTAAGAAAGCAATTCCACTTATCATAGCATTAAACGAATAAAATACTTAGGAATAAATGTAGCAAAATAATTACAAAACGTGTGTCCCCAAAACTACAAAACATTGTTAAAAGAAATTAAAGACTTAAATGGAACATCAGCCATGATTACAAATTGGAAGACTTGATATCGTTAAGATGGCAGCACTCCCCAAATTAATCTACAGATTCGACTTCCTATAAATATCCCAGTTGCCTTTTTTTACAGAAATTAACACGCTGATCTTAAAATTCATGTGGAAATGAAAATAATCCATAAACAAACCCTAAACGATCTTGCAAAAGAATACAGTTGGGAAACTCAGACTTCCTGGCTTAAGACCTACTACAAAGCTCCAGTAACCAAGAGAGTATGGACAGCATAACGACAGATGTGTAAATCAATGAAACTGAATTGAGTGAGAGTCCAGAAACAAACCCTCACATCTACGGTGACTGGTTTTTGGCAGGGATCGCGAGACAATCCAATGGGCAAAGAACAGTCTCTTCAACAAATGGTCCTGGGGTAACTAGATGTCAACATACAAAAGAATGAACTTGGACCCTGACCTCACACCATGCACAAAAATTAACTCTGAATGGATCGTAAACATACTTGTAAAAGATGAAACTATAAAACATAGCAGATCTTCATGACCTTAAAGTAGATGTGTTCTTAGATAGGATACGAAAAACACAAGCAACACAGGAGAAAACAGATCATTTGGACTTCATTAAAATGGAAAACTTTTGTGTTTCAAAGGACACCATCAAGAAAGTGAAAAAGACAATCCACAGAGTGAGAGAAAATGTTTGCAAGTCATATATCCGGTGAGAGACTGCTGTCCGGATTCTCTTACAATATAATGATAAAAGGAAAACCTGATTAAACATGAGTGAAGAACCTGAATAGACATTTCTCCAGAGAGGATATACAAATGGTCAATAAGCACCTGCAAAGGCGTCCAGCGTCCCTCCGAGCCGTCTAGGAATGCAAATGAAAGCTGCAGTGAGGTGTGACCTCACGCCCACCAGGATGACCAGAATCACAAAGGCAAGGGACGAGCGTTGACATGTTGACAAGGATGTGCAGCACTTGCAAGCCTCACACACTGCTGGTGGTGTTTAGCAGCCGTCAGAATGTTAAACAGTTACCATGTGGCCCAGGCTGTAGAGAACCCCCCTGCTAGGATGTGTGTCACCAGGAGAAGTGAAAACACATGGCCACACAATAACTTGTACACGAGTGTTCATAACGGCATGATTCATAATAGGTATCAAGTGGAAAAACCCCAAACGTCCATCAACAGATACATGAACAAACAACGAAATATTATCGGCAATAAAAAAAAAGAATGAACAGCAGCATGGATGGACCTGGAAACCATTATGCTGAGTGAAGGAAGCCAGCCGCCAACGACCGCACAGTGTATGATTCTATTTATATGAAAAATCCAGAATAGGAAATCTAGACAGACAGAAGTCTATTAGTGGTTGCCCCTGGCTCGGTAGGTTGGAAAGGAGGAAACAGTGACAGCCAATGGGTGTGGAGTTTCTTCGACGTGATGAAAATATTCTAGCATTGACTGTGGTGATGGCACAACTCTGTGAATACGCTAAGAAACAATGAATTGTTCAATTTAAATTGCTACACTGCATGGTATGTGACTAATATCCTACTAAAGCTGCTTTTCTTTAACAAAGAAGAAAGATTACAGAAGCCAATGTGAGAATTCAGCCATCTTGTTTTAAGCCAGACATTTGTAGAGACGTAACTCAATGCCACACTTCTCATTAAAACTTTCGTGTTTGGGAAAATATAGCTATTTCTATAAAAATATGTTATTGGTAAATGGCTTTCTAACTGTTATTTTAAATCAATTAATAAATATATTCTTTTTCATTTTTAGTAAAATATAACAAACACCAATATAATAAAAACTCTTTGGGGTCCTCGTTAATTTTTAAGAGTGGAAAAGGGTCTTGTTCAAGAATGTTTGAAAACTGCTGAGATAGAAGATGTGTCCACAAGGTCGGAAACGGGTGTGGGAGTCAGGACAGGTGACACCCCTCTGAGGACAGAGCACTTTAAGAAGAGGGGGTTGGTGGACTGTACCCAGTACTCTGGGAGGATGGAAAACAGAGATGGCACACTCATGACCTCACCGAAAAGGCGGGGGTCAGCCCGACATGCGCAGTGAGACCCACCTTCTGTCCTGCAAAGAGGTGAGGCGTCCAGGAGAGAGGTGAGGTGGCACGCCGGCAAAGGGCAGTGGAAGGGGCGCCCACCAGGTCTGGGGCTTCCTCTCTGCCCTGGTGACCTGCGGAGAGAGGTGAAGGTTGGGAAGAGACTAGAAGACTTGAGGAACGGAAGCGGGAGCCGACCAGGGACACGCGTGAGGTTTGCTGGGCAGTTCACTGGGCCCGGGGGAGGCTGACAATCCTGAGCCCTCTGGGCCCCCGTCTGCTAGGTGCAGCCACCATTGGGGACCCCAGTGTCCCCCAGACACAGCTACCCTCTTCCACCTGGGGGGTGAGCTGTGCATGGGTTATGCACACAGTCCCTTGTTAGGACGAGAACCCAAGGCAGAGATGGGGCACCGGCAGCTGTCAGAGCCATCGCCTGCTCAGCGACTCTGCGTGGACGGGCGCCCTGGACACTCAGAATTGTGTGTCCCATTGGGCCCCTGGGGGGCGTGGCTGAGCAGCCAAGCCCGTGACCGTGGCTCCCAGGTGATCACGGCAGGCGTCCCGGCTGCCACCTGCGCTGAGCTGGGCTGGAGCTGGGCCTGGCCAAGGTGGTGGCGGTCACTCAGCCCTGCCCGGGGACATGTGTGCGGGCTCGCCCCAGAACATGGAGGGGCACCCCATCTGCAAGAGGAAGGGGCTTCAAGACGGGTCTCTTCAGGTCCCCGTGAGACAAGAGCCACGTCCGCTCTCATCCCCAGGGCTTGTTTAAGGGCTGAGAGGAAACCTGCTGGAGCTGGATGAGCAAGGACAGGCGGCGCCATTAACCAGAGTGGCCACACTGCATGTGTGCCCCCCAAAGCACGTTTTCCACCCCAGCACCTCTGTCTGCTGCCATCAGCTTCTGGTCCCCACCTTGCTGGCCACTGCGCTCCTCCCCCCATGAGTTGGGGCCCGCCACCCCCTCTGGCCCTGCTTTTCTGCAGCTCGGCTGGGCCGGGCTGGGCTGGAGGTCTGCCTCCCTGCACGAGGCCAGCACACTGGAAGCCAGCGGCTGTCGAGTTTTGCCAAAATTACTATAAAAGACCCTAAAACTGAAAAGTATGTGTGGGCAGCCTGAAGACACCCTGACTTCTCCCAGTTCCCTCCCAAATTCGTGTGCTGGAAAAAGAGCCCAGTTTGGCGGCGGGGGGGGGGGGGGCAGTCCTGTTCCTGGGAATCCTGTCCGAGGAGCTGCAGGGCCCAAGCTGCAGGGAGCAGCCTGGCCTCAGGCACTGTGGGCCTCCGTGGAATCAGCGACACTGCTCAGGCCCAGGCGGCCCAGCAACTCCCATCCAGCGCCCAGCACAGGTGTCCTGGGAAGGGCAGGCAAGGGGGGCAGCTGTCTGCAGAGCCAGTGACCGCTCCACACGCCCTCCTCACAGCTCAGACCCACAGGCCCTTGCGGCTCACGCCTGGCAGCTGGGCCTGGACCCTCCTGGCTTCTCCTGACAGCCCCCACCCCTGGCACGCAGGGGAGCTGAGGGCTGGGAGAGTTTTCTACCTCCCCATGCCCCCCCTTTGTTGGGTACCTGTGCCCTAAGGGTTTGGCACTGGGTGTGTTTCCTATAAATCTAAATGATACGTTTGGGTTCGAATGAACCATAAAAATGTCCCTACATTGGCAGGGAGCGGTCTTTGCTTTAGAAAGAAAAGGAAACACTCCAGCTTATGAAGGTGAAGTTGCAAGGGTGGGGCTTTTCGATAAGAACATCCATAAAATGAGTAAGAACATGTTTTATAAGAGCAGGGATCCTTCCCAGGAGGTCATGTGGGAGGCTCCAGGGGTGCGGAAGGGGCACCGCCAGGGAGCAGGGAGGCACAGGTGGGCGGGGACAGGCGGAGAAGTGGCCAGAGCAGTGGGGCGGGCACCGGCCACGGCAGCAAAACGTAGGACATTCTATTCGTAAGGGTGACGAGGACAGGAACCACCACTGTGCTAAGTGCTTGCCACAAATTAACCATTTAATCTTAACAAGTAGCCTGAGAAGCACCTGTTCCTATGATGCACCCATTTCACAGATGAGGAAATCAAGGCTCTGTGACGTTACTTCCCTTCTCCAAGGTTGTGTCACCAGGAAGTAGCCAAGGTGAGACTTAGGAATTTATTTAGCATTTGATGCTCCTAAAAAATGCATGAATATTATTTTCCATGAATGTTCATAGCAGCTTATTGGTCGCAGCCCCAAAACGGGCAGAGCCAACATATCCTTCAGTGGTGACCGTCCGTCCACACTGCAGTGTTCTACTTGGCAACAAAGAGGGGCAGGCAACTGACACGTGGGGCACCTGGGCAGGTAAAAATCCACCTCAAAGGGTCCACATTGTAAATTCCACTTTCACAGCATTCTCTGGATGCTGAGGAGCAAAACCAGACAGACTCGTGGTTACCAGGAGCCTGTGAGGGGCCAGCGGGCGACGACGGGCTCCTGGGACCTCGCTGGGTCTGGGTTGCACAGAACTGAGTACACACATGTGCGTGCACACACGCGTACACATACGAGAACCCATGAAGCTGGTGGGATCTGAGTGAGGCTGTGGGCTGTACCAGTTGGTGACAATCTCCTGCTGTGACACGGTGCTGCAGTTTGGCAAAATGTCAGCACTCGGGGACACTGCGTGAAGGGCATTCTGTCGTCCCTCTGTGTCACTGCTTAGACTACATGCTGATCCACGATTATCTAAAGAAGTGTTTTAAATGCCTGAGTGTGTAACACCTGCGACAGGAAGACACTTTACACACTCAGCGCCCTCCTCCAGGACCCAGGGGTTACACACCAGGCCCTCACACTGCATTTCAAAAACTGAGTGTTGCCTGAACTCCTCAGGTGAACTATTTCTCCCGCTGAGTTCCGGCAGCTGTAAATTAGAGCGGCCGCATGCTCCACACCCCAGCCGGAATTCTGACCTGGCTTGTTCTCCTTAGCCCTCGACTTTTGCATTGAAAATTTGTCGCCGGAAAAAAACAAAGAAGAATGGGTTAAATTATAGAAGGAGCAAATATCTCTTTAGGCCCGAGTGTGGCCATTCTAATGGCACAGAACCGGAATTCTGGAACTCAGAACTTTCCTGTTGGGAGCGGGCAGTGCACAGGGAGGGCTGGCGAGGGGTGGGCCTCACGTTCAGGCTGGCTGTGCCCTCACCTGGCAGGGTACCATCTCCCTCGGTGCACACTGGCTCCTGAAGCAGAGACAGATGAGACTTCCCACTGGTGGGGCCGACAAGGAGGCCCTCGGTCCTGAACTTGGGAGTCACAGCCGGGAGCTGGCACACGGCCACATGGGAGGCTGAGGGAGGGGAAGTCTGGGGCCAGGCCCTGGGGCAGAGCTGCTGCACGACACCCAACCCCTGGGCACCTGGCCGGCCGCCTCCCCCGCCCCTTCTGCACCTCTTTCTCGTGGCACAGGGCTAGCTCCCAGCAGGTGGAAGCCTAGGACACGTGTAGGAGGGTTCCAGACGCAGGGAGAAGCCCCTCGCCCTGACCCTTTTGCTCTTGGCCAAGGAGCAGGCAAGCAGCCCAAGGACCAAGTGTTCAGAGCCCCACTCATGAGGCTCCTTTTGGGGCCTCGGGCACCCCCGGGCCTGCATCCCACAGCCAGCCCTGCCACCAGTGGGACCCTGGGCGAGCCAGGGGCACAGAGGACAGCTCTGGACGCCCGCCCACTCCTGTGCGCCCGAGACACGCTCACCACCCCTCCACGCCCCGTGGTCCCTGCGTGTCATCGTTCCTGTCCTAGAGCCAAGGTCTGCAGACCACACCCCAGCACACGGTCAGGCTCAGACTTGATGGTGCTTCCTCGTTTGGCTTCCAGACAGGCTGCCCGCTGCCCACTCCAGTGAGCCTCACTCTGACCTCGCACAAGTTGCACAAGTTTTAATCAGTGAATTCCAGACTCAGCCCTGAGTGCGCGTGCGCACACACACACGATGGGTCAGCTGGGCTTGCTCTGGGAAGGCCGGCAACCCTGCGCGTACAAAGCCACCTTTGGGGAAGCAACCCCCAGCCCGGGCTGCCGGGGGCTGTAACCGGCAGGACGAGGAGCCCCTCCCAGCCCGCTGGCAGCACAGGCTGCACGACTTACCAGGATACCCGGTGAGAGCAACTTGGCAAAAGCACGGTGTAATTTAGGCAAAGCAGCATTTTAATGAATGACTGTGTGAAAGAGAATGCCCTTAATCCCGTAACAGCTCTACCTGGGATGTTTGAAAGCCAGCTCCAGGAACCAACCAGCTGAGCTGTACCTCGGCGGGAAATCACAGGAACAAAGCAAGGGACAAAGTCATGAAGACGGTGATAAAAGGGAGATGCTGGCAAGGGGAGAATGACGCTCAGACCCCCTGGGAGTGGCTCGCGCCTTCCAGTTCTCTGGGGAGCCAGAGGGTGACAGATTGTCTCCAGCTGGACGGAGAGAGGAATGGGGAGACGAAGATCAAGAAAAAGAGAGGCAGAGACCATGGGGTGCAGAGCGGAGGGCCTCGGGGAGGGGCAGTCCCCTCCAGGCCTTTCCCAGGGGAGCCAGGGGGCTGGGACGGACGGAAGACCAGTGACCCGTGCGCCCAGCCCTCTACGGCCTGTCAGATCTGAAGCCTCCAGTTCTTCCGTGAGAAGCTCAGTCAGGTTCCCCACAGAAACCATTCCTGCTAAGAGAAGACCCTTCTGGGTGACTGGCGAGAGGGCAAGGCCCCTGGGATGAGTTAGCATGTCCCTGTCACCCCGGCACGCGGGGGCTGGGAGGGAATAAGGGGTTAAGCTGAGCCCAGGGCGCAAGGCGGTGCGAGGGCTCCAGCAGGAGTGGCCTCACCACTTACTGCATCATGTCCCACAGACATCTTCGTTTTCTAGCATGGCAGGACGTTTTTGCTAAAAGCTTGGGAAGCAGCGCTAACAAGAATGGCATGAACTCTGGCAGCACCATTGTCATGACACCCAAGGGACAGCAGAACCCGCCAGCTCCCGGCTTCCCTGCAGGGACTCGAGGCCCCTCCAGAGAATCATCCTGGAGCTGGATTTGCATGGTGGGCTGGGTGGCTGCGAACCATCACCTTTACGGTGACATGAGCCGGGCCCCGGGCTCAGCCTGGGGGGTGGGGGCGATAGAAGAGGAAGAAACAGACAACACTAAGACTACGCCCCCGTCCACAGGCCCCGGGAGACACGGGTGGGTGGCAGGACTCGAGGCTATTCCAATAATGCGAGCAGAACCCATAAGAACCCAAATAAAGAGAAGCAGGCGCTGTGGGGAAGCCCAGGCACAGAGCAGGGCAGGCAGCGGCCGGCTGGAGAGAACGAGGGAAAGAACAGGCCAAGGCGGCCTGCGTGCTCATGGGCTTGGTGGCTGGCGCCAGGGACCCGAGCTGTGGGCACACCTTTGGGAGGCGTCACAGGTGTGAAGGACGATGAGTCTCGTTTTGCTGTGACTTCAGACACCGAGGGACATCCAGGCACGGTATCTAATGGGTGCTTGCTAGTAATGGTCGGCGCTGGGGACAGAGGCATGGGAGCTACTGACATAAAGGTGTGTGGACAGAGCTCTGGCAGGCAGCCCCCAGTGAGACCCAGGCCCCCATATGAACACAGCTGGCTGACGGGGGTGGCCAGGATAGAGACCACACGTCAGTGTCACCAATGGCCTCAGTGTCACAAAGCGGTGTCCTCACACTGTGGACCAGAGGCCCAAGGAAGCCTGTGTGATGGTGGACACTGACAACATCACGCAGCAGATACCACATGGCAACACGAGGTCTCATGTGGGCCACAGGGACGAGGACACACGCCGGTTGTAAGTTAGACCTGAGACACTGACATGTGAGCGGTGGCCCAGAGTCCGCATGGTGTCACTGAAGGGCACACACACGAGAGCGGAGCCCACGTGCAGCCCAGGCAGCCTGACGAGCACCACAACCCATCTCCCACCCAAAGGGGTAGAACGTGACAGAAATAATTCTCTGCCCTGTCACCTCACCGCGTCTCTTCTCCTCAGTCTTTCCCCACAAGAAAACCCCTAGGAACTGAAGACCAGCCGAGAACGGCAAAATACAGAAAATACCAAAATCTCACACATCCACTCTTTAATGTACCCATCATGCTGCAGGCTCAGCATGCAGGGTCCTGGCTCGTCGCTGGACGGCAGCCCGTGTTCCAGGCCCGACACCAAGGCACCCGCTCTCTCCCCTACAACCCGGCATCTCTGGGTGGACGTCGGTGACGCCCCATTGGGCTCATGGACACCCCAGCGTCCTTGTCCATCGAGCCCCATTATGTCTGCCACACGCCAGCCCTGGGGGCCCTTCCCAGGGTCTCTGACCGAGAACACCGACTCCTAGGGGCTCGGCCCCACTCCACCCTCCCTGTTCCCTGGCTGCCTGACCCGAGAGCACATTGTGGGTTCAGTCTGGTCGGCGTGCCCCGAATCCTCTCAAGCGGCCAGCACTCCAGACGGAGAGCAGCCTGGGGCCCCCCGCCTGAGTCTCCTCAGCCCAGCCTTCAGCGAGGAAGACAGACCCAGGGCCACTGCAGCCCTGGAGACAGGTAAAGACCCAGGGACGGTCCCTGCACAGGGGACGCCTCCTCACAGGGGCTCACACGGGGTGGGGGTGGGGGGCAACAAGGAACCAGGAGATTGCACATCTCCCTGGACAGGGCCAGCACAGCCGTGTCATAGGAAGGACACAGGATGCCGTCCACGGCCCCCACTCGGCCAAACGAGGGTTGTGGGGATGTGCAGTCCACGCGGAGAAAAGGCAGCTGCCCCAGTGCTGGCCCTGCCCGAGCCACCGTGTTGACCCGCCGCCACTGAACCCCAGGCCAGGTGCCCTCAGGGGGCCCCGCGGTCCAGCTCCCCCCTTGCACGGCGCGCTCTGAGTGTGTCCCCGTGGAGGACGGTGGCCATGTGCACACGCAGCCTCTGTTCCATGGACTGTAAGGAAACGTTTGCTGAGGAAACGTCGTTTTCCCTGTGTTCACTGTCCTCGTCCCCTTTCCGAAAGGGCGTCGGGTCACGGAATTCAGGTGGCACAGGGACCCGCCCGTGCCAGCCCTGGGGCGACAGCAGGACACACGGCAACTCCCCTCCCGCCCGTGTCCCGTGTTCCCAGGGCCCACGCCGCCCGCCGCCCCCTGGGCCGCCTGCTTCCTTCCGCGCGGACCCGCCCGTGGCTCGTCCACACCCACCGCGGAGTCAAGTCCAAACCGCGTCCGCTCCACGGAGCCTTTCATGTGTCTGCCTGAATGAAAACACCTCCTCCCCACGGGCTTTGTGCCGTGGGCTGCTTCTTCCGTCACCTTTTGAAACACCGGGTGCCTAGCAGACACTGATTTCTCCAGTATGCAGTCAGTGTCTGGACAGAAATGTCCACCCCACGCGGGGCGTGCGTGACCTCGGGGAGGCTCACCTGTTCCCCTGAGTGAGGACAGGGACCACTCAGGGGGGCTCAGTGCGTCCCTGAGTGACAGCACCAGCCTGGCACTAGGGCCACCCACACACGGGGCACGGGTGGGACGTCCCTCAGCCCAGCTCTCTGCTCCCCACGGCTCAGGGCCTGAGCAGCTCACAACACCTCTCGTCCTCTTCCAGGGAGGGGCTGTGAACAGTGCAGAGCGGTCCCCTGTGGACGCCCAGGGAGCTGCGCCTTCCTCGCCCCTGGTGGGCAGACGGCGGTGCTGGGACAGGCGGCCCCACACTTGGAATCCAGTCCCCAGAGCCGCCCGCCATGAGCAGCTCAGCCTTCAAACCTCTCCCTGTGATAGAGTTAGATGGTGTTTAAGGTCTGACAAGTTACACTTGTGGTTTTCAAAAGAAATCTTTGTGTGTGTGTGTGAAGAACGACCTTTCTTGGCATAAAATAATTGGAAAGTACCATGGATATCTCAATAAAACACATCAAAAGTAACTTTCTCGGCTTGTTTTGACACGTCGACTTGTGGTTTCTGCCAACCCGAGCTGAACGTCAGGTTTTCTCAGACAGAACAAACCATTAAAATATTCGACAGAAAAAGCAAATAGATATAATTCCTTTTCTGTTTGCCTATTTTCAAAGAAAAGGCAATACTGAAAGGAGCGGCCAGCCCAACTCAAAGCGCATTTTTCTGATTCATACATTCGCCATAATTATTTGCATAGGATTTAAATGTCTAAGCCGTGGATCCTACCAGGTTTTTTTAATGCTGCGTTGTGAAGCCGAAACATACTAAGCCAGTTTCGTATTTACAAAGGATTGTCCAGTTCTATTGAGTCTGATAAAAGTTAGAAGAAACCTGTGCAGGTTTGAGATTAGAATGTTAGAGGGGGGCTTAAAACAAACATCTTCCTGGGAGAGACCAGGACTCTATCATGTTAGCCCAGATAATTCTGTTCTTAATACTTACTTCCCCAGAGGACACGACAAAGCCACCCCAGAAAGTGGACCCTGGAACCAAACAGAAGGGGCAAGGGGTCTCCCAGCAGCTCCAGGGAAACAGCAACTTGCCCAGGGGCATCATTTTCATCTAACAAAAAGGAAACTTATCTCTCGACCCAAAGAAGAAACAGGCTTTTTCCTGGAGGCAAAGCTGAGTGGGAGGCTGTGACTAGAGTTCTTAGGCGATGGCTGTTTGGTCCTGTTGAGCCGTCTCTTCAAGTGGAGTTCTAAACAAAGCAGAAAAAACAACTCATCTTCCTTTCCCGAGCTTTTAAAGAGGCAACGGCGACTGCAGGGGTGTGTCCTTAGAGGAAGACGTGTCTGTCAGGAGCTGAGTCCGTATCATGAGGCATCAGAACTGTGCAAAAATGGTGGAAAGGGAAGAGAGAACGCCAGCCGCAGACTGCACTGGAGCCACGAGCGATAGGCCAGCCGCCACGTCTGGAGCTCCCACGGCTCGGCACGCTCCTAACAGCCCTGGGAGGTGCTCCGTCGTCCATACGCAGAAACTGAGGCAGAGATAAGCCCCTCAGGAGTCAGCCTCTGAGCCTGAATCCTGCACAGTGCTGGGGGTGCTGGATGATTCTGCCCCCCCCCTGCGTCCACGCCAGAGCTTCGTACATAGAAATCGGCCTAAGCCACTCCGATTGGGTCCTTGCGCTGCGTCTGAGTTTTGGATGCCCAGGTGTGCTGGGCTAGGCCTTAGGTGATGATGAGCTGGGAAGCCCGCTGTATTGATGTCAAGTCCTAACAGAGAATATCCAGGTTTATTTTCAGCAAGGGCTTGGATCCTGCTCTTACGGGCGTTGGGTTAAGTTTGGGGACACGAACCCAGTAAGGTCTGTGCTTGTCCTCACGGAGATCACACTCGTGTCCAGTCTCCCCCCTACACACAGGATGTTAAACAAGCTGCTGCTGGGCTCCGGAGTTGGGGGGGGTGCTGATCATCAGGGAGGAGAAGGAGAGAAACCCCAAAGACTAGGGGGCTCGCAGGGAGCACAGGCAGGAGAGAGGCGGTGCAGACACAGTGAACAGCTCAGTCTGGACACTGAGAGGATGGATCAGAGGGGGCAAGACGAGCGACAATGGGGACAGTGGCAGCTGCAAACAAAACCTTGGAGGGAGGTGACACAAGGCTGTGGGGGCAACAGATTCTGAAAAGTGGGCTCCCAGGATGTGCTGATTAGGTGAATGTGGGGAAGAGAGACAGAGACAGACAGACAGACATGGAGGGAGAGACAGAGAAAGAGGGAAGTCCAGGGCATGTCCCAGGCATCCAGCTGCAGATGGAGCCACTGGCAGGTGTGGAGGCAGCTGCAGCTGGGGGGAGCCCAGGACAGGAGGGGGGGTGGGGGGGTGTGGGGAGAGAAAGAGCTACTGAGTCCATGTACCACTGTCCGCAACAGCCGTGAAAATGCAGGTGAGCATTATTTGTTTGGTTCAGGCGCCCAGGAGAGGGTCCAGGTGGGAAAAGTCAGGGCAGGACCAACACCTTAAATAGCCGCATAGAAAGGTGGCATTCCGCAGCAAACATCAATGAAAGCCTCACATGGACAGGCTGGGCCACTGCATAGAGGGGAGAGGACACTGCCAGCAGAAGAAGCGTCCTCTCCCCTCTGTGCCTGGTGGCCCAGCCCATCCCACCCTCTGCAGTGAAGGTACCTGGCAACTTCCTAGGCCAGTAGGTCCCCTGGGACGTGGTGAGACCGTCATCCCTGCAAACAATTCCTGAGCCACCTTGGGGTCTGTTTGGGGTTGAACTGTGTCCCCAAATTCACATGCTCCAGTCCTGACCCTCAAACCTCAGAATGTGACCTCATTTGGAATGAGCGTCGTTGCAGATGTACTCAGGGTGGGTCCTAATCCAGTACGACTGGTGGTGTTACACACGGGAGGACGACGTGTGAAGGTGAAGGTGGCCATGGACCCACCGAGGATGGAGGCCTGGGTCACCACCTCCAGCCAGCCACGCCTGGATCTGGGGCTTCCGGGGAGGCTGGGATGGGAAGTTTCTGTCGGTGGAGCTGCCTGGTGCACGGTGCTTAAGTGACACATACTGCCCTGTTTCGCCTGCATCCCCTCTGATGGGTGGGGCCCAAGAAGGTGGCAGCGGCTGGCTGTGTGAGGGACGTGACAGAGGAGAGAACCCAGAAGGGCGTGAAGACGGTCGCCATGGAAACCAGACTTCTGACTGTCGTGAAGGATGAGTCGGGGTCCGAGGGGAGCACCAGGGGCTTCCAGACAGAGACCCCTGCCCCCCAGTTCCAGCACTGGCAGGACTTAATTTAAAAACGGTTTAGCGCAGAGACAGCTAAGTCCTTATGTAACGGCCACCCTAAGGAAGTGCAAACGGATGAAGTCACACGCTGAGTGCCTCCAAATAGCTAAAGGAACTAATCTGCTGCCGAGCCTAATTTAAGCACAGCCATTAAGTGGTGGCACTGCCTTCCAGCTCCACACATCCTTTCTGAGAAGCCACTGACGCTGCGCTGTCCTCCAGACCAAACGCCCACAGCAGCTCCTGCGGCCATGGCCTCAGAGGGAGGAAGCTCAAGTCAGGGTCACCAGCTGGGGCCCTGAACCCGCCAGGATGCAAGAACACCTCAGAGAGTGCAGGGTCGGGCCCTCCGGTGCTGCATAAGCCTGGCAGACACGGCCCCATCAAACCACCCTCTCAACTCGCACGGCTCCCAGGGTCCCGCAGCTTGACGCAGCCATGAAGACACCCCCGAGAAGAATGGACACATGACGCAGCCATAAAGACACCCCCCCCCGAGAAGGATAGACACATGACGCAGCCATGAAGACACCCCCCCACGAAGGATGGACACATGACGCAGCCATGAAGACGCCTCCCCCGAGAAGGATGGACACATGACACAGCCATGAAGACACCCCCCCCCCGAGAAGGATGGACACATGACGCAGCCATGAAGACACCTCCCCCGAGAAGGATGGACACATGACGCAGCCATGAAGACACCCCCCCCGAGAAGGATAGACACATGACGCAGCCATGAAGACACCCCCCCGAGAAGGATAGACACATGACACAGCCATGAAGACACCCCCCCCGAGAAGGATAGACACATGACACAGCCATGAAGACACCCCCCCCGAGAAGGATGGACACATGACACAGCCATGAAGACACCCCCCCCTGAGAAGGATGGACACATGACGCAGCCATGAAGACACCCCCCCGAGAAGGATGGACACATGACGCAGCCATGAAGACGCCCCCCCCGAGAAGGATGGACACATGACGCAGCCATGAAGACACCCCCCCCAGAAGGATGGACACATGACACAGCCATGAAGACGCCCCCCCCGAGAAGGATGGACACATGACGCAGCCATGAAGACACCCCCCCCAGAAGGATGGACACATGACACAGCCATGAAGACACCCCCCCCAGAAGGATGGACACATGACACAGCCATGAAGACGCCCCCCCCGAGAAGGATGGACACATGACGCAGCCATGAAGACACCCCCCCCGAGAAGGATGGACACATGACACAGCCATGAAGACGCCCCCCCCGAGAAGGATGGACACATGACGCAGCCATGAAGACACCCCCCCCAGAAGGATGGACACATGACACAGCCATGAAGACGCCCCCCCCGAGAAGGATGGACACATGACGCAGCCATGAAGACACCCCCCCCAGAAGGATGGACACATGACACAGCCATGAAGACACCCCCCCCAGAAGGATGGACACATGACGCAGCCATGAAGACACCCCCCCCAAGAAGGATGGACACATGACACAGCCATGAAGACACCCCCCCCGAGAAGGATGGACACATGACACAGCCATGAAGACACCTCCCCCGAGAAGGATGGACACATGACGCAGCCATGAAGACACCCCCCCGAGAAGGATGGACACATGACGCAGCCATGAAGACACCCCCCCCAGAAGGATGGACACATGACACAGCCATGAAGACACCTCCCCCCGAGAAGGATGGACACATGATGCAGCCATGAAGACGCCCCCCCCTGAGAAGGATGGACACATGACGCAGCCATGAAGACACCCCCCAAGAAGGATGGACACATGACGCAGCCATGAAGACACCCCCCCCCGAGAAGGATGGACACATGACACAGCCATGAAGACACCCCCCAAGAAGGATGGACACATGACGCAGCCATGAAGACACCCCCCCCGAGAAGGATGGACACATGACGCAGCCATGAAGACACCCCCCCGAGAAGGATGGACACATGACACAGCCATGAAGACACCTCCCCCCGAGAAGGATGGACACATGATGCAGCCATGAAGACGCCCCCCCCTGAGAAGGATGGACACATGACGCAGCCATGAAGACACCCCCCAAGAAGGATGGACACATGACGCAGCCATGAAGACACCCCCCAAGAAGGATGGACAATGACGCAGCCATGAAGACACCCCCCAGAAGGATGGACACATGACACAGCCATGAAGACACCCCCCCCAGAAGGATGGACACATGACACAGCCATGAAGACACCTCCCCCCAAGAAGGATGGACACATGATGCAGCCATGAAGACGCCCCCCCCTGAGAAGGATGGACACATGACGCAGCCATGAAGACACCCCCCAAGAAGGATGGACACATGACACAGCCATGAAGACACCTCCCCCCGAGAAGGATGGACACATGATGCAGCCATGAAGACGCCCCCCCCTGAGAAGGATGGACACATGACACAGCCATGAAGACGCCCCCCCCCGAGAAGGATGGACACATGACACAGCCATGAAGACACCTCCCCCGAGAAGGATGGACACATGACGCAGCCATGAAGACGCCCCCCCCTGAGAAGGATGGACACATGACGCAGCCATGAAGACGCCCCCGAGAAGGACAAGCTCCACGACAGCAGCTCATGGAGGGGTGAGCCTGGGCCCACTCGTGCCGGCTCCTCAGCGGGAACAGAGATCATTTCTCCCCAAGGTGGGCCCCACCTCTGTGCCCTCCCACTGCTCCAGACCGCTCAAGAGGCCTTGCCCCAGGCTGCTAAGAATCCCGCCTCTGCCCCAGCCCCCAGCCCCGTGCTCCCGTGTGATCCCCACTGCACAGAGTCCCCATGCCTCAGCACTCGGTGACACGCTGCCTCTGCTTGGACGGGAGTGTTTCCTTCTAACTGCTGTGGTGAGGCAGCTCCCCTCCAGCTGCCAGGCCCTGCACGCAGTAGGTGCTCAGTAATGTGGAGTGGACCTAATGAGTGCTGTTGCCTTAAACACAATCCCCCCCCCATCAAGGCCAGCTGAGGCGGGCTGTTAACTCCAGCAGCCCCTGGAGGGGAGGGCTGGACCAAGTCACCTTTGTTATTCTGTGCTTAGAGGTCCTTCTGAGTCAAATTCTATGTAAATGCGTGATTTCAGTTTGGGCCTTCCTGTCTAGGTTGTGTGTTGAATGGATGTATTAGCTTAGAAATTGTCACCATAGCATAAAAAGTGCTAGAAAAAAGATGGGGGGGATAGCTAAGCCAAGGCTAAGAATAGAACCTAATTTATGCAAGTTGATTATTCTTGTAGCAAGAGTGATAATTAGAGATATTTTGAAGAAAAAAAAAAAGCTCGAAAGTGAAGATAATTGAAAGATTTATTTCTCCTAGGCTAGTAGACAGAAAAGAATGAGATCTTTAATTACATGAAAATGGAAATAATTATTGATAGTCACAAATAATGTCTCTATTGGCTCAGGGAAGCTAATGACCTATTAGAGCAATCTAATCAATTTAAGACCTGAGGAGGGTGTTTAATAATAAACTCTAGGTGAGTAAGCGAGTCACGTGAGGCTGAGGACCGATGGTCCCGTGATGTCTGTAGCAGGTGATCCCGTTACAGAAGAACCCACAGAACTGAGGGGTGCGGCCTGGGGTGCAGGGGGCAGCGGTGCTGACCCCTCGTGGCCCGCGTCCTTCTCACCCCTCTTCAACGTGTCCACGGGTCTCCATCTGCCTTCACAGGTGCCCCACCACCCTGCCTGACCCGCCAGCCAAACTTCCTACCCCCGCAGGGGACATCTTTTATTTTTGGTCTGCTTTACACCTCTGCCTTTTGGAACTGGTCATCTCACACGCTCTGAGGGCTGCTCAGGAACTGAGTCCCTTCTCTGGGGCCTGACTCCCTCCTCTGGGCGCTGACAGCACCGCCTAACCTGATGTGAACCCCCTGACCAGAGGTAACTCAGCAGCCCCCTCCCTCCAAGGCTGCACCTTCTGGGCCTGCGTGTCCAGTGGTCTGCCAGCTGTGCCACCCCGCCGAGGAGTGTTCTGTGCTCAGCCCAGGGGGCCGCCAGCGAAGCAGCCTCTGGTCCTGCTCCCAAAGCCCGGGGGGGCTCAGGGGCTCGACTGCCCGACTGAACCTCAGCGCCCGACTGAACCTCAGCGCCCACTCTCCTGCTTTCTGTGGAGACAATCCTGAGGCGGACTCACAAGCAAACAAACTTTACAGATGGGCAGGATGACAGAACTTCCTGCATTTGGAGAGAACAGCCCAGTGAGAAAAGCCGGGGGGGGTGGTTAAGACTCCCCCTCTAATTATTGACTTTGCGAAGAGGTGACTTGAGGTTTCTCACCAAAAAGGCTCTTACACGCTCAGGCTTTGGGCCATGCCAAGTTCTCTCAAGTTAAGGTGCCTTTCTGAGAAAAGATCATGACTCAGAATTAATCAAGGAGAATCAATCCGGATTCTTTCCTGTGCCACCGCCCTCGGTCCTGTGGTGTCGAAGGAGCCCTCACCCCACCCTGGCCTGGCCGAGGCAGAAGGTTTACCCTCCAAAAATGTGTGATGAGTGACAGAGCACAGCCCGCCATCCCCCGCTGCAAAAGGAGGTCACAAACTCGCCCGCGTGGGAAGCCTGGCCCCACCGCCATGTGCCCGTCATCTCCCAGGACGTGTTTGCAGCTGTCCCCAGTGGAGACTGAGCAGCCTGGCCCCGCTCCCCCCATTCCCGTCTCAAGGGCAGGCGCTCCTTGCTTGTCCAGTGGGCATGGGGCACAGGGACCTGGAGGGGAAGAGACCCTGCAGAGGACCGGGGAGACTTGCGGGTGGGCCCCCTGGAACAAGGCCCAGACCGGACCTCCCGAGAGGGGGGTCTACTGCACAGCCACCTCAGAGCTGCTCTGAGCTTCCAGTCGGGTTCTCTGCGTTACAGATGCATGGGGTGGGACCTGGGCCTTCCTGCTTCAGGGCTTAGTGCCACTGATGTCCTGTGACCTCTCTCACCTGTCTAACTGGCTGACCCTGAAGGCCATTCACGCATACTCCCACTCCCACACGGTGACCAGATTCCAGTCCTGCTTCTAACCCATGTGCAATATTCACTTTCCCCTTTCTCCTTGCTAAAAAACCCCAGTTCTTTTCAGACTCTATGGTGCACAGAATTTCCCTACAACCATGCACTTCCCAGCTTCCCTCACGGCTGGCATTACCAATGTGGCGTTGCTACACACCCAGCCAGGTAAGAGCAAGAGCTAAGGGGGATTCTGGGAAGTTTTGACGTTCCTTCCCTAGGTGGTCCCCTTTCTTCCCCATTGCTTTCTCCTCCTCCCTTCCCCCCTTCCCGTCCTCCTCCTTCTTTTGGCCACTTTGTGACCGTGAGGTATCGTGAGGGAAAGGGTAGGACAGAGGTGAGAGTCCAAACGTGATGCCATCCAGAGCTGCTGCCCAACCCCAGCTGACAGGTACCTGGTCGGTTGAGCCACTATTGTAGGGTCTCTGTTGCACACACACAGACACAATTCCTAGCTAATACAGAAAGAGGATTGTTTTAATGCCCTCAATCGATAGAACACACCTCCACATACGAGAATAACTCATCCTGGGGTTTTAATAAAACTCAGTAAGCATTCTACTTAGTCCTCATGACATGCCCAGAACAGAAGGACTTCTGAAAGGGGGCTTAGGCTTTACTGGTGAGATCAATCGTACACAAAATATTTAGGGCATGACACAACAGCAGTTCAAGGCAGCCACATGAAAATAACTGAAGTGCCAAAAAGGATGGAGACAAAGTATTGTGAGAAATCTACAAGGAAAGTCAGTGGTGTGGGCTGGCATTATCTTGAAAGCCTCATTGGAGAAGGTAAAATTTGTGATGAGACATTTTTAACTGGAAAAGCCAATATAATTAAAATTTAACAAGTCCCATTAAGACAGGGCACACCTGTGTTTGCTTATTCCATTGAGTCGGGTGCAGCCGACTCAATTTAACCAAAATTCCAACAAACAGAAGAAGTAATAAAGATTATATTTTCATCTACAGCTGTAAACCTATGCAATGCTAATTGGTGTTTATTAAGACATCTTTGGGGAAACAGAAAAACCCCAAAGGACATTATTATCCAAAGAGTCAATTACTTACAAATTGTTTGGGTGTTAAGAGTAAGTTAGTACATTGTCCATTCACATTCAGTCTGGGATTTGTGAAATAAATGAAGACGGTGTCTGTTCAGTCAGTTAATTATGTTCCCCATAAATTTATCCATACAGAAAATCTGTGACTAGACAGTAATTTGCTTACATTCAGTCTGCATATTAAGTGATCATCTGCTTTTCTACCTCTTTGTTTTTACTTTATTTCCTTTTTGTTTTCCTTATTTATATTCAGTTACTACCTTCAGAAAGTTACTGTAATTAATTTCTGATAAGAAATAATATGGATAGCATATGGGAAGTTAATCCTTTTAGCCTAATTCCCCAGACTATCCTCAGGAGCTTAATTCTGTCGTCATTAGTCAGGCTCTTACGTCACAGGCAAATTCATTTCTAGCAAAATGGGAAAACACAGATCATTTTCGATCCATGCAAAATAAAAGGACTTTGCTTGAAATAGCTAGTCTAGGACACCTTTGTTGTTCCGAGTTTTTCCAAAAAGCAGATATTACAGAGCCTGGTATGATGGCTAACTAGCTGACATTTGACCAGCATGACGTAGACCAGCTGCTATTTATTGCATGTTCCCCGTCCATCCGGGGATTGTCATGCTGGACAGCCAGCTCATCTCGATATACCAGGTGGACAATAGTTATGAGCTATGGCTACTGTCCCAAAATCCAAAAGGAAGCGACAATTCCAACAAGCGACAGAACAATGAATAGCAATGACTTCTACAAAGGCAAATGGTTATTTACGTGCTGGAGACCAAACTGGAGGAATGTTCCAATCCCAGCTTGCGGAGGCAAATGACCCTTGCACAAAAACTCGGCTCCGAGCAATGCAATTCCTTAGGATACCCCGAAAGTCGCTTCCATCGTTGTTCTCACTCTTCCCTGGTGATCGGTGTCAACGGGACTCGGATTCCCAGCCAAGATGGCGTGGGCACCGTCTTGGGCAACTAGCCATGTCACCTCAGAGCTCCTGGGGGTCAGCGGGGTTAGACTACAGCACCTGGAATATTAGAACTGTGCCTGCTCATCCTTCTCCTGCCTCCTCCTTACCCTAAAGAGCCTGGTTTCAACTTTGTCTAGCTTTCTTTTTAATGTTCTGAATACCTTGCAGTCGTATGCAGTATGCAAGTTCAACATGGTTTATGCATTCATTTTGGTCAGAAGTTATTCTCATAAATATGTTTAGAGCTGAACAGGGCTTTGCACGTCGCCAATTTCAACCTCTTCCCTTTTTACATGTGAGAAAGCTGAGACCCAAAGGGGTGCACTGATATATTGAAAGTTTCCACCACGAGCGAGCAGGAAAGCCAGGATTACAAGCACATCTCCCAAAGTCCACAGTCCTTTTTTTTCCATTTTACCACTGTATCTGAATTATGTTTTAAAATGCAAGGGAAGTAGAGAGTTTTTCTTCCGTGGCTTTAGAGATACTTCTCCTGCATGAAAGGTTCATCTAGGGTTCTGTTATGGCATAGGAGTACAGCACTTTAAATCTACATGAAAGAAACAATGGTCTGTTCTTCAAGAAATTAAACAGAATTACCATCTGTCCAGCAATTCCACTTCTGGTAGCAGCACTACACACGACAGCCAGGTGTCTGTTGGTAGATGAATGGGTAAATAAAACGGTCTCAACATACATGGAATATTACTCAGCCTTAAAAAGGAAACTATTCCGATACCTGCTATGACAAGGTGAATGAACCTTAAGGACATTATGACAAGTAAGCCAGATGGAAAAGGACAAATCATGCGTGAGTCCACTCATATGAGGCCTCTAAGGTAGTCAGATTCATAGAAAGTAGAGTGGGGGGTGCGGGGGCTGGGGGAGGGGGGAATGGGGAGCCGCTGCTTAATGGGGAGAGTTTCAGTTGGGGAAGATGAGAAAGAGTACACGTAACACTCCTGGACTACACACTTAAGAATGGTTAAGATAGCACATTTCATGCACTATCTTTTCCCCACAATTTAAAAATTATTTTAAAAAAGGAAGAATGCTCCTTAAATATTACCACCGAAAGCCTGAGCTCAGTGCAACATGACCCGAATGTCGGCCACCAGTCTGCACGCTCAGACATCCTGAAGGCCACAGCTCAGTTTCCCGTCTGAGGTGGCAACAGAGACACCCAACGGGGGGACACAGTCACATTCCCTTCTCGCTGCCACCAAAGGAAATATTTTTGTCTCACTTTCCCAGTTTCCAAATCTACTAAGAAGCAATCAACCCCAAGACCCTTCTCTTTGCTACATAATATAGCTGAGACAACTAATTAAAGTTTCACCAAGAAGGCTTTGGACAGATGGGTTCGCTATTCTAATTAAGTATACATATTAGACTGTTGGAATTAATATATTTGACATGACAGACGTTTCTTGTGCTCATTTAGAATTTTTAGTCATTTACTGTCTACATGGTATCAGAATTAGGGCCCCTTGTGAATTTTATTCCGTTCATCTTAGCAGTTTATTCATATTTTGTCATTTTTTACTTATTTCTGAGTAGTCTTCAAATACAATGTGTATAAAGAAAATTTGAAGAAATAAAAAGTGCATTTCCATGGGCACGAGAACTAATTTTATTTGGGATGAACCACTGAGTTACCACTAATTCAATTTTAATGCTTTCTAATTTTAGCCATTGTTCCACATGAGGTTTTCTACAGCGGTTCAGACCTCTCTTCTTTCCCAGTCTCAGTGCGACTGCCAGACTTAAATCCTGGTTTGTGCTCACAGGTCCTGGTCATCTGAGTAGCCCCCGGCCCATGGTCCCACCCCTCTCCGTTCCCACTTCCTAGGATGCTGGGCTCCCTCTTTTTCATCCTTTTTAGGAAGCTCCAAAGTCCCTCTGCCCACTGACCTTGAGCTCAAGCTCCCCTCTTGGTTCCCAGGTCCCTGGATGTTGGGCCGTGCCCGAGTCACTCGGCTCACCAACCATGAAGAATTTGCCCCCTCCATATGTCACGCTGGAAGGCCTGCCTCAGGGCAGCGTCTGGGCCACGTTCAGACCCTCTCCCCACCTCCTCACCCCTGCTCATGCTCGTTCTCATCAAAGCCCAGTTTCTACCCTCCTGCGGGTATCTGCCCAAGAGAAGTGAAAATGTGTCCCACACCCATCTCCCGGGAAGCGTCCATCCTCAGGATGGCGGGCTGCTCCCCAGGAGAGAAGCACTGTTTGGTGAAGGTGAAGGGTCTCTGCTGGGGAGGCTTTACCTTCGTGTTTGAGGAAGGGGCATCTGCCCAGCAGCTCTGCCCACACCGTTTCTAGAGCTGCAGGGCGCTAGAAAGTCAAGGGTTTAGCAGCTCACTACTCCCTGAGAAGCACAACTCATGAGGAGAAGGTGGAATGGACATTGTGAGGGCTGCAGGCAGCACTTGTCACAATTGAAGTGTCAGAGAGGGGGTGCCCTGGGGTCTCCATTGCAGCCCCTCGTGGCCTGTGCCTAGTCAGCTTGGGCCACCATCACAAATCATTGCAGACCAAGCAGCTTAAACAACGTATTTATTGTCCCCAGTCCTGGGGGCTAGAAGTCCCAGATCCAGGTGTCCCAGGGTTGGCTCCTCCTGAGGCCTCTGTCCTGGGCGTCTGGGCAGCCATCTTCTCGCCGTGTCCTCACGTGGTCACCCCTCTGCGTGTGTCTGTGTCCTAATCTCCTCCTCGTATCAGGACACAGTCCTATTGGATCAGGGACGCCATATGACCTCGTTTTACCATAATTAAAGGCCCATCTCCAAACACAGAGGCTTTCTGAGGCCCTGGGGGTTAGGATTTGACATATGGATTCTGGGCGGGGCAGAATTCAGGCCCTATCAACTGATACGGACCGAATGGTTATTCTGGAGATAGTCAACCTTACCCTAACACACTAACCAGGACAGTTCTACAAACCACATTTATCTGTTTTTCTCCATAATATGTCACCTTGCTCACATTTGTTTTTCTAAGGAACATGGGGAAATGCAGACACCATATGCCCACTGCCTTTCCCTGAGCAGGTAGGTGATCCTTTCTTTAAAACCGTGCAGTAGACTGAGAGGCTCATTGGATGAGGACTCTTCTGCTTGCGATCGAAGCCTGGCACAACTGAAGCCAAGTTTAACCGATACACTGTGAAATGGAAAACTATTAAGTGCCCAGAAAAACTGGCTTAATTTTCTACTAAATATAGGTACAGAGATTATTATAGCTGTGCTCTTGCCAGGTACAAATGGCCCCAGCTTTTATGATAAAATATATTCCTGTAAATCACAAAAGACAGGTCGCTCTAAGCCTGTGCTTCTGAATTCAGGTTCCAGGTCATGATGGACGTTTGCTAGTGGGCAAAATTTGAGTGAAATGAAAAGTGTTTCTTATATAGAATTTTTTAAAAAAGCAAACAGCAAAAAAGAAGAGAGCTGCCAGAGGCTGACAAGCACAAACAGGGACTCCAGGTTTCAGGAAATGCTAGGTCTGTGGTTTTCTCGCCCACCAGTGTCACCCACCACTCAGCTGTCTCCCACTGAGCAACGGCCATGGTCCTCAGGCTCCCAACAGAACAATGGGACATAGATGCCTAAGGCTGGGACAAGCCTCTCCCGCATTGTGCTGGCACAGGACAGAAATGTCACTCCCAGGCATTGGGCTTTTCCTCTGAGACAGACTCCCCTCTAAATGTCCTGGGGGGAAGTGTGCCCTTGACCTCCACAGTGGAGGAAATGCCCTGGGTAGCTGAGGAGGAGAGAGCAAAAGAAATCGATGAAAGTGTCCCCACATCAGGCTGAGAAAAGAAAAAAGGTGAAATCTCAGCTGAAGCAGCCTGGATGCTTTCCAGCAAACATGCCGAAATGAAAACTGAGGCACGATCGAGCTCCTATGTACGCTGCTCGCCAGGCCCCCGACAGGCGGCTGCTCCTGCGTTGCACACAGAGAGCATCTGAGGCAAAGCCCAGCCGAGAGCCCGGAGGGGAAACTGCAGACTTGTGCAGTCGCTCAGCTTCCTACACGGCGCTGGCGATAACGGTCTTCATTCCCTCTCTGCAGAGCTCATGGTGGGGGCAGTGGGACAAGGACACACAAGGCTTGGTTTACGTTTGGGGACGACGGTCACACACAGCTGAGAAGGGATTTAGGGGAAGTCAGGACTGCAGAGTCCAAGACCTCACAAATGGAGGGTGAGCAGGAATGTTTCTTCAGCCTTTCCCTGAGGAAACCCCAGGCTGTGAGTGTCCGGGAGGCCGCTCTCTGGGGTGAGGTTGGACAAGTCCACATGCATTGATGCGTCAGGCGGCCCCTCCATCCATGTGCTCCTCTGGTTCATTAACACGGGACAAGCTGGGTCAGCACACACCGTGGTCACTGGACACCAGTCTGGGTCACCTGCCAAGGGGCATGGCCTAACAGAGGAGCAGTGAATGAGCTAGGGGACCGCAAGTGACATTCAGCCCTGCAGAACTACTTACGGCATCAGCTGAAAATGAAGAGGAAAAGGAAACCCAGACGTCTAGAAGACTAGTTTCTTGAAATTAGTCAAAAAAGGGAGGGAAAATGGGCTAACATGGAAGAAAAAGAAAATTAAGTCAGGTAAGGATTTCACACACAAAACACCAGGGTAATTGTCCCAAGTAAGAATTTTAATACTTTGTCAGAGCTCTTTCACAGGAATGCGGGTGTGCCAAGATGTCTTTGAGACTCTCTTTCCAACTCCTTTGGATATCACCCAGACGTGGGATGGCCAGGTCATATGGTAGTTCCATCTTACATTTTTTGAGGAACGGTCACACTGCTCTCCATGGCGGCTGCACCATTCGACACGGGTTCCCTTTTCTCCGCTCCTACCAATACTTGCTATCGGTCGTCTTTTTGATAAAAGCCATCCTAACACGTAGGAGGTGGCACCGCATGGTGGTTCTGACTTGCATTTCCCTGAGGATCAGTGAGGTTGAGCATCTCTTCATGGGCTAGTTGGCTGTTTCTATATCATCGGTGGGAAAATGTCTATTTAAGTCCTTTGCCCACTTAACCAGGTTGTTTGGGGGTTTTGTTGTTTTGTTGAGTTGCAGGAATTCCTTATATATTCTGTATATTAACCCCCTTTTAGAAACATGATTTGCAAATATTTTCTCTCATTCCATCAGTTGCTTTTCATTCTGTTGATGGTATCAATTGAGCTACAGACATTTTTAAGTTTGACGTCGTCCCATTTGTATGTTTTTGATTTTGCTGCCAGTGCTTTTGGGGTCCAATCCAAGAAATCGTTGTCAAATCCATGGTCATGAAGCTTTTCCCCTGTGTTTTGTTCTAGGAGTTTTATAGTTTTAGGTCTTACGTTTAAGTCTTTGACCCATTTTGAGTTCATTTTTGTGTATGGTGTGAGGTAAGGGTCCAAATTCATTCTTTTGTGGACGTCTAATTGTCCCAGCTCCATTTGTTGAAGAGACTATCACTTCCCATTGAGTGGCCTTAGCAACCCTGTCAAAGGTCATTTGACCACACATGAGGGTTTATCCCTGGGCTTTCTATTCTGCTCCACTGATCTGTGAGTGTCCTTAAGCCAGAACCACATTGGCCTGGAGAACAGTAATGTGTTTAGAAATCAAGAAATATGAATCCTCCAGCCTCCAACTTTGTTCTTTGGGAATCCTTGAGATCCACACGAATTTGGGGATGGAGTTTCTATGTCTTCCAAAAAACAAACAAACAAAAAACACGATTGGGATTTTGATGGGGAATGCATTGACTAATACTGTCATCTTTACTAATATGTCTGCCCAGCCATGAACACAAGACATTTTTTTCATTTATTTGCATCTTCTTTAACTTCTTTCAGCAATGTTTTGTAGTTTTTAGGGTGCAAGTCTTTCACCTTCTTGGTTAAATGTATGCCCCAAAAGATTATTTTTTAAAAAATAAAACTATGCAATCCCTTCACCAGTGCATGTACTAGAATGAAATGGTACAGACAAGATGGGAATAGTCCCTGCTAGGAATGACATGCAAATTAGTGAAGCGCCCCATATTTGGTCCCCTTTTCTAATGTTTATGGGTGGGGAAACTGAGGCTCTGATAAGCAAAGTGACTTACCCAACTGAGGGCCTTTCGGCTTCAAACCCCATCCCAACTCCTTCTCCAAAAAGGAAGACTGCATCTGAGTGAGAGGGAGATGTCCTCCCACCTTCTTCTTTCCTTAGTCGTGTAAAGTCCAAGGACCTGCTAAGTGCTACTTAATAGCTCCTTTTCAAGAAATGCTATTTGCACATCGTAAGGGCCATAATCATTATACGACTGTCAGCTCTCTTCAAAGCAGACCCAGTGAGATCCCAGCCCAAGGCCCAGACCCCTGGGGACCAGACAAACCCCACTCTGAGGGCTGGCTGTGGGTAACTGGCACCCACTTATGCTCGGGAGCTAGAGGACCACGTTCTCCTGGGGTTTTAAGGACAGAGCAATTACACTGAACACCGAGTAGTGAACAGACAGCAAGTCGCTGCCACCCACCATGACACCTGTCCTGGGAGTGAAACTGTATTTCAAGCTCAGCTCAAAGGCACAAGGAACCTCTTCCATGCGGCCAGCCTGTTCCCTGCACCGCCCCCCAGCCGAGGAGGAGCAAGGGCAGGCCTGTGTCACCTGCGTCAGGCAGGGCCCCGCCTGGGGCTCAGGACATCAAAGCAAGTCGGTGCTCAGACTACACAACTGCATGAGCAACGGCATCCTGACACCTAAGCCCTGCACGTTTGAAACCTGCACCCCAACCCCGACGCCCCACAGCCAAGACAGGCCTTGATGAAAGTACCGCCATTCCAGCAGGCTCCCCTTTCGAACAGCTGTACTGACACCCCAAGTCTCACCTGCACTCAGCAGGGCCCCACCCACAGCGTATGGACAAAGGGACGGGAAGGCAGGCTGGGCCGCGGGGGTCAGGCTGCTGGAGGAGCTGGCACTCTGAACTGTTTCTCCTTGGCGTGCATCGAGTGACATTCTGGAGTGACAGATATCATCACGCCTGCCAAGCAGCTTAGGAGCCAAGCACACCAGGTCGCCCGTGCGCCTCTGTGGACCTTGCACGGATGTGAGAGGGGAAGGGGACAATCCCCAGCCTCCGAGACCACGCAGGCGGGCAGCCCTGCCCCCAGGCCTGATGCTGCACCATGTGGGATCACCTCACGTCACCCCTCCCTCCCCAAATGGAGTAACTCTCAGGACTGATGAGACCCATCTCCTAGCACACGGGGCAGGGAGATGACAATGGCCTGGGAGGGTGGCTGGGAGCAGGTAGGACCCCACTCTCCAAGGGCAGGCCACCCCTGCACTGAGCCCACGTCCCCTCCATGCTGAGCCCACGTCCCCTCCACGCTGAGCCCACGTCCCCTCCATGCTGAGCCCACGTCCCCTCCACCCTGAACCCACGTCCCCTCCACGCTGAGCCCAGGTCCCCTCCACGCTGAGCTCACATTCACTCCATGCTGAGCCCACGTCCCCTCCACGCTGGCTCAGGGCCTCCCTCTGCCCAGCCACCATCACTCCTGCTGCCCCACAACACAAGGCTATTCTGTCCAAAGGGTCCCTGCCCGACCTGCAGGGGCCACCCCGTCTGCTGCCCACACATGAACATGAACTCATTCCTCCCTCAGCTCCAACTGTGACTGAATTGCTCACCACTGGGCCTCAGTCACCTCGTCTGTGAACTGGAGACTGAGAAAAGGACCCACCACAAGTGGGTTTGAGCATTAAAGCACCGATGGGTATAAACCACTTAGATGAGAGCCTGGCAGCACATGCCAGCACTTTGTCAGCTTTTCTGTTGTTGTTCTCATTACTAGTCATGGTTTGGAAAGAAGGCAGCAGAGACTGGGTGTGTGGCGTGGAGGACGGTGGAACCAGGAAACGCTGAGTTAAAAGAGTTGGGAACAGTGTCGAGGCCGCAGGTGTCATGTGGAGGGGCAGTGGGCCACAGCAGAGGGGACTCCAGAGAGGAGAAAAGCTGGCGAACCCTGGAAAGGGACTTGGTCCATGGCGGAAGTCCCAGGCGCCCTGGATGACCCCAAGAGGCTGCCAGTGCCACCCACACCCCAGCTCCTTCTCTCCTGACCATCCTACCCTGAGAGGGCCACCTAATTCTCTGAGCCCTGGTTTCCTGCAAAGGCCGGGCCCTCACAGCTCTGCCCAGGTGGATGTCAGAGAGCCAGTAGGGCCTCTGGTGTCTCCAAGCTCAGCGCTGGCAGGACACACAACCGTCTGTATGGCCATCAGCCGGCCCACACGGCAGCCACCTCTAAACTGTGATGGCAGCGCAACCACTCCACCTTTAAAATCCCACCTTTACAGCTTCATTCCTTTGGATCCCTCCTAACATTTGGTCAGGCTTCAAAGTCCCGTTACACGTGGCTGTTACACTATTGCCTGAATTCACCTAAAGGCACTCGTCACAGCCTCCCTAACCCCTGCCGTCCAGCCTGTGTCTGGGTCCCTGTCCTGGGTGGACATGCCGCACCCGCCCAGGGTCCAGCGGGAGGCCTGGACGGCGTCCTTCCCTGCTCCTTCTACCTAGTCCGCACCCAATCCGCCCAGCTCTGCCCCTCTCACCTCCCAAGCCTTCCCTCCTCTCCCTCCTCCCCAGCCCTGGCTGTCTGCGAGCCAGCCGACCCGCCACACTCCCAACGGGCCCCAGGATGTCCTCTGTCATCTGTCCTTTGCAAAGACCTCCAAACAACCTGTCTGTTGGGTTGGCCCACATGAAGCCCGCATTTGTGTCGGCCCCAAAAGCCTGATTATCAGCACCCCATTTGGTTTAACCCATAAAAAGCAAAGAGGATTATGTGGACTTCCTGCTGAGAACTCTCCGTAGTGCCCCGTGTCCAAGCCACCTGGTATGGGCTCCAGCCGTCCAGGGGCACCGAACCCCCAGAGCTCCCCGTGCCCGAAACCCTGGGGTAGCGGCTGTGTTGGCTACCCCTGCTCTTATCTCCCCCAACTCACCCTCGGGCTCAGCCTTGCCATGTCTCCCCGGGAAAGCTTTTCTTCACCAATCCTCACCCACATTAAGTAGTACCCTAAAATTACCCTGGGAATAATATCACACTTACCACCTTGAGCTCTGATTATCTGTTTCTCTCCATCGCTGGCTCTAGTTCGAAAACTCAAGGTCAGAGATGAAATTTTCATATCCCTGACACCTGGGACCTAGCAGCCCTTAGTTAATATTTACTGAATGAATCAGGGGAAATGTCAGCTGGAGCTCATTCACACTAGCATGTAAATGACTGATAGCCATCTTTTCCTGAGAACAACTGATAGGTGAGCGAGAGGGGAAAACCCCAGCCCTGTGCAAGTGAAGAGAAGGGAGCAGCCCCACCTGCAGAGGAACAGGCCACGGGGCAGCTGTGCTTGCACACTTTACTTATGAAGGTCAGCTGTGTGTGCACTCTCCTAAATACCTCAGTTGGAGGGGATTCATGGTTCCTATTTGAACAAGAGGCAGTTAAGACACTTTCGAGATGAAAATCTTCCCTAGGGGAATGGAGAGGCCAGGCAGCTTGAGAAATCAGACCATCTAAGGTGTCTTTTCCCCCCCAGACACAACAGGGGTATTCTAACCTCTGCTGCTTGGACCTGAACCACAGGACAGGGCACTCGTGCTCCCACACCTGCACACGGCGATACTGCCATTTTTACACAGACTAATTTTAAAAAAGCAAGGCCATTAACTCACAGGGCTGGTCTTTTCTTAAACTGCTTTCAACTGCCAGGAAGCATGAACGTGAGGCTCAGAAGGCTTCCTGAGGGCACGCAGAGCTGCGCTGCCGTCCATAGGTGGGCAGGACCCACCTGGACAGTCACAGGTCTGACCCGTCCGTGGAGACCAGACAGGGAGAAGCAGCCCCTGTCCCCGGGCCTAGCCCTGTCCCCCTCCCAGAGGCGTGACTAGTGCCCGACGCCTGCCGCCTGGTCCTGCGGGGCCCCATGACTGCCTCTCTGGGCATCACGGGGGTGCAGGCTGTCGGGCGGCCACCCAGCCCCTGCTCCTGCTAACCAAGCTTACCTCTCTGCGCATGCCCATGTCCCGGCCCTGTCCCCTCCTCCAATGGAGCACACAGAGGATCCATGTGGGGACAGAGCCCCAGAGATCAGTTTCCAGGCTCGGCCTCACATGGAAAGATGCTGGCTCAGGTAGTAAATGGCCATCAACTGTGATCAGGTGGCCCTCAGCTGTGGCTAGGTGGCCGTCAGCTGTAACCAGTGAGCCACTGGCCACTAATATAACTGCCGTGGCCACACAGCAGCAAATGGGGGCTAGCAAGGAGATGGTGGCTGAGCCTGCAAGTGCAGATTGCAGCTAGCAAGTGGGGTTGGCTGGCAGAGAAGTGGTTACGGACAGTGTGGCTCCTGCCTCCTGTGTCCCCAACCCAGCCACCAGCGAGACCATAGTGGTGTGACTCCCCTACCTATGGCTCCGTGGGTGTTCCTTTTTGGACTCACCATGTCCTGCGTTCTTATGTGGGGAGCGGGAGCTGAGACCCCGCATGACAATCCATGTGCCCCTTCCTGAAATGCCTTAAGAGGCCTCCCACTCATCAGTGCAGGTGAAACGGGTCCCATGTCCTGCCTGACACAAGGACAGGTCCTTGCAGGAGTCTGAAGTTCTAGGGTTTGCGGGAGTGTACAGACGCAGCAGTAAGAACTTTGTCCTTAGAAGTGGGTCTTCACTCTGTGAGCTCAATCCCCCGGACCACAGGGGCCAAAGCACAAATGCAGGCGAATGATACTCTCTGAACAGGTGTCAGACGGGGCGCAGGCTGTCGGCGAGGTGCGGGGCCGCCGTTACGTTATTCCTGTTCACCTTGCTTCATGGACTGACGTTCGTCCCGAGGCACAATTGTTCTACTTTAAATTGTTTATAATAAATCAGGCTGACGATAGAGCTTGATGTGGCAGTTTTGCATTTGGGCCAAAATCAGTCAAGACCAGTGAACGTTCTGATGCAGGGGGGGAGAAAAGAGTGACGCTGGAAATGCGAGTAGGTCTACAAAGGCAGAGGTGTCACACAGAAAGTGGCATTTATTTTTCTCAAAAGCAGCTCAGAAAAGGACGCTAGCACACGCATGCACACATGGCCACACACGGCCCGCGCCGTCACTGCATGTTGCCACCTGTGACCCTCCGCTGACACTTAACCCCCTCCTCAATTATGAATGCCCACATACTTACCACCACCTCCACTCTGGAAATGAAAATGTTCACAGCAGGTAAGTGAACCTAGCCCACTGTGTATCTAACAGGACAGGCTCTTTCTTTCATGGAAATGGCCGTCTGCGCACGAGTCATAATAAATTGTGTGAATTTTTTCCAGAAAATGGGAATAGATGATGATGGTCACCGGGTGACCTCAGGACCATTACCAGTATGAGTGGGGCCCTGAGGTGTGTGACATGGGGGCATTCTCAGGAAGACACGTGGGTGATGTGTGGGGAGCCTGCATGAAGAGGTAAAGAGGTGCGAGACAAAGAGGGCTTCTTGGAATGAGGGCAGCACACACCTTACACCGTTAAGTCCCTGCAAGGGACACTCTGTCATTTCATTCCTGCCAGAATTATCCTGAGGAGAACAGGCTCTCACATGCACTCACCAGGGGGACCCTTACAAGCCAACAGGACGGTGGCCGCCTCTGTGACTTAGAAGCAAAGACGGCAGCCGAGCCAGCACCATCCTGGAGTCGCACACCAGCCAGCGATGGCCGGGAGCCTCACCCATCCCAGTGTCACCTACGCTCCGGGAGGCACCTGTGAGGCCCACACCCATAATGGCAGGAAGGGTGTTCGTTATGTTTTCAAGGCTCAGTCCAATTACGCCAATTGAGATCTCAGTGTTTATACGCTGCGAGAATGTCATGACTCAGGTCATTAACTGGCTGGCCGTCCCTCAACGGCAAAAGTGTCTGTCTAAGGAAGTCGTGTTCCTTTCTGAAGGCAGGCAAGTGTGAACCATCGTTTGTGTGGGAAGGCAGGCTGCACATTGTCACTCGGTTCTGCCCGAAACAGGCGAGCAGCCCACACTTGAGAACAGGGACTAGGGATGCTGCTCTGCTGTGTTGTCCCAGCACAGCACCCGGTGCTGCGTGACACTGCCCTGGGCCCTGTGCCAGGCCACACTGTACTGCCCCGCGTTGCGCTGTTACACTCCGCTCCACTACACGAGTGTTACCCTGCACCACGCTCCACCCACTGTACCACGGGACACTCCTCCACGCCGGGCCACATCACACCAGGCTCTTCTCTCACTCGCAGTCGTCAGTGGAAGGAGAACGCACTGGGCCTGGAATCGGGAGCCTGCCGTGCTGCGTGACAAGGCAGCCCCCGCCCCCCTGTGTCCGCCCCTTATGTCCACGGTAGGGACTCACACGCCCGTGTCTAAGCCAGAGTCGCGATGGTGACCAGAAGGACTCCCGTGTGTGAAGACGCTGTGAGAACTGCAGGGTCCCGTGCAGGAGCCACGCCGTCAGCTGAGCTGGCACACGGGAGTTGCCTGAACGCCTTGCTGAGATGACTGGCTGCCTCTCCCTCACGGCTTTTTCCTGACAAGCATGTGACCACATCTGGAGAGCTCTGAATCCCATTGGTAAAATGGCTTAGTGGTGGCAAAGAAGCCATTACCTCGCTGTGCATGCGTGTGGGTCTGTGGTCTCCGCACACGAGTGGCACCGGCTATCAGCCTTCAGGGCCACCAGCAGCTGGTCCCCCCTCTGGGTCAGGCTCTGACGCAGGCGGACGGAGTCTTTGTTACACAGCAGGGTGAATGGGGGGGCAGATGCGTGCGAGGGACCGAGGGCTGTAAAACCACACTGGAGGCAAATATTTATTTCAGAAACACTTGTCATTTGCCTACAGTGAAGATAAGATTAGTGTGACAGGCTGCAGATAAATGAAAGTCAAATGTCACCAGCTGCCTTTGGCCCATCTACACACAGGTCCTGCCATCCCAGGCTGCAAGGCTCCCTGCCGTGAGTTCGAAAAAGAATAAACCAGAACTGCCAACCACACAGGTAAACGCCCACCCCTAAGGCGGAGGGGACAACAAGCAGGGAGTCTGGGTCAGGGCGGAAGCAGAGGATCCCATTTACGTAATGTTGTTACCAGTGAAACAATGTTACCATTAGTTACACACACATCTGTACATCGTGAAGTTATAAAGGCAGTGGCGGGTGTGAACACACACTCACAACCTGCCCTGAGCTCAGAAAGGGACACTCCGGGACGTTAGGTGCCTCTGTAAATTCCCTTTCTTTAGCTGGGGAGGACGTCCAGTATATTTTTAGCTATATTTGTCTGAAATATCCTATACATTCAAAAGTCCATTCAAGAAATAACCACTGAGAAATCCATAGAGACAGGAAGCAGAAAAGAGGGTGCTGTGGCGGGGGGAGGGATGGGAGCCACGTGGACTGGGGACGGAGTTGAGGACGGACGTGATGGAAAGGTTTGGGTATAAACAGAGGTGACGGTTACACAATATTGTGAATTATTCAACAGCACAAAATTGTACGCTTACAAATGGTTAAAGTGATAGACACAGCGTTGCATACATTTGCCACAATAAACAAAGGACAGACAGCTGTTGAACACTCGCTGGCCACGTGCCAGGGGTACAGAGCAAGGCACAGTCCCTGTTCTCAAGACGCAAAAACCATCTTCAAACCCACGGCCTCTGCGGACGGAGAGTTTGCCTATGGTTCGGCGCGCACACGCAGGACAGTGAAGGCAACCGCCAGCCAGCCCACGATGCCCACTCTCAGAGACACGCATCTGGTCACATCTGGAGGAAAGACACCGAGCAGGGGAGAGCTCCCCATGTGGTCCTGGGTGGAGGTGACGCTGACGGCCAGTGCCATGGGTGCCACCAACGTGTGCCTCCCTCGAGCTCCCCGCCAAGAGCGGCTCAGGTTTTAGAGACAAGCTCCTGGTGCAGTCAGGCCACTGCTGGTCACAGAGAGGGGGGAGCTTGCAGGCATGGGGGGGCGGGGAAGGGACGCTGAGCTCAGGGACACGTCCTGCTGGAGTGGCTCGAGCTGGCCTCGCTGCCCACATGCCCCTGTCCCTGAGTGGCACTAAGACCCCGGGCTGGAAGTCAGGCCGCCAGTGGTAAACAGGTTCCCTGAACACAGTGGCCTGAAAGCCGCCAACTGAAGGCCTGTGCAGTCCCGTCCTCTGCAGTCAGATCCCAACAGAGCCACATCAGAGCCACACGTGGCACTCGGCGCTCGCGAGCCACCGTGGGCTGTTACGCAGCCCTTGTGCTAAGTGAGCGCCAAGCTAAGCACTCTGTGGGGACTTACCATTAATTCGTCCTTGGGAGAATCAGCGAGGTGGGTGCGAAATGCTCCCCCTTACAGCTGAGGAGACCCAGGCCGCCCACTTGTGTCAGGTGGGGACGTGAACCCTGGCAGCCCTGTCAGGAGCGCACGCCTTTGACCCCAGCGCATGCTGGCCCTCAGTGAACATCCCAGAAGGAATGAGTGAATTCCTTGTCTGAGCTGAGGCACCGTTTCCTCCAAGTTCCCCCTCTTTCTATAAAAATAAGTCTGCGACAGGGACATGCATTAGTCCACGTGCCCTGTCACTACCTCTCTGATGTGTAATTCGTGGGCAATGAGCAGAAGCCTCCCAGCAAGGCCCCGAGAGAACCCGACGTTTGGGAGAAGAAACGGGGAGGAACAGTCTGAAAGCCTGGGGGACTGCAATGCCCCTTGTAATAGTCCACACACTCGAGGGAAATGAGGGCTTTCCTACGAGGACAGTGGCTCCGAAGGCGCCAAGAGTCAGACGGAGGCACCCACAGGTGCCCGTGCCCGGCAGGCACAGAGCAGGCAGTTGGTGGGCACTGGCTGAACAAAGAAATGGGATTACACTTATGTTTGGAAATGAATATCCAGGATCTGAGCAGTCCCGTTGTGACAAAAACCAACAAAAAACCCCACTAACTAGTAATCGGAAGATTGTTGCTAGTCCTGGCTCTGAGATCACCAGTCGTGGCCCTAGATAAGTGTCACTGCTTCTCTGGGCCAGTTCCCCGCCATCCGGAGCAGGGGACTTGGTCTGAGGCCCAGGAAGGCCCTTTGACCCGATGCTCTGTCTTGCTGAGTTGCCGGTCCTGATGGTTTGTCCCTGGGCTCCGAGAACAATCAGAGGCAAAGGGCAGAGCTCCGGGCGGGTTCACGCCCAGCCTGGCGGGACACGCACGAGGACATCCAGCAAAGCCGTGACTCCGGCAGTAGTTTTCCGATGTGTTCCATAGAAAGTCCTCCACTCCACGGCACCTGTATTGAAAGCTGTTTTCATGCTGTTGTCCCCAAACATGAAGACAAACAGAAGTCCTGCCTTGCTGCTGCCAGAGCAATGCCTGACTCCCGGTCAAGTCCAGTCCTGCCGGAGAAGAATGAGGCTCCTGGGTGAGTGGGTCTGAGTCACCAGCAGAGCTCTCCAAGCGGCCGTGATTCATGCTCGTGTTATTTAGGGAAAGAGTCGTAAAGCCATCAAAACGCTCCTTCCTCTTGTTCCGCCTCCAGCCACCCCCTCCCCTGGCTGTCACTGAGCCTTTGTTTTATATAATAGCGCACACAAACATTCATTATTTGGGCTACACAAATGGGAGAAGTCGGACAAGCAGAATGTGCCTACAGACGCTTGGAGGAAAGCAACACGGACGTCTCACGGATTGAGTTCCACCAACCCCTGGGGGACACACAGCTGTCCTCAGGGTCCCCCTACCACCACCAAGGCCTGGTCAGACCCAGCGCCCCTCTGCAGGTCTGCTCACAAAGTCAGAACGGAAGTCTCAGCAGCAAACGTCCCCTCCTACACCTTGGACGAAGGCACACTCATCTTCCTAGTGTGTGTCTGGGGAAATTTCCCAGCGGGGACCTGCCCTGCGGCCATCGGACATGTGTGTGGCAGGCCCTGCGTGTGGCAGGGCAGCGCCGTGCCGTCAGACTCCCCATGGCTGCCCGCTGGCTGCCCAGTGCTGCCATTCTGGCGCTGCCTGTCTGAGACCAGTCGATGGGGACATTCCCAGATCTTCACGGGTTTGCTCTGCATGTAAAGAAATGAGCACAGCACTCCGCGCATGGCAGGCTTGCTACTATTACCCAGGACGCCCTGTCCCTTCCCTGTAACCAGGAGAGTGTGAACTAATTCTGACCCTTCCAAAGGTGAATTGCCACAAACTTCCCCAACAATGGCGCGGGAATGACAGTTGGAAGACAGAGACTCGTAACTCTGACTCCTTCAGGGCTCATTTTAAATGAAATATATCCACAAATGTAAAGTGGGAGCAAAGAAAGGATGGACTTGATAGTGAAATAATGCAGCGTCTATGTCCAAGAAAAACTCAGATGGCGTCGCTTCCCCAGGAACTTGGGAAGCGACGACCTCCCTCTGTTGTCCCAACACCTTCTCTGGCTTCTCCCGGGGAGCGTGATGAAGAAAGGGGCTGTCACTGTGCCACAATCCGAGCTGCATACATTAGTCGTATGTGGGGTCGGGGGACCAGAGAGAAAGAATCCTGAGGAACAGCTCTTGCCCACTCCTGGGTCCAGGGGAATAAAACAGCTTCCTAAGTGTGGCTATCGAACCGAACGGAAATGGGAGCGCCCTGGGAGCTCTTCCATTCTACTCTGAGAAGCTTTTGCTTCTTTTTTAAAATACTGTGGCTAGATGTATTTACTGAAACTCAGTTCTATAAATGGTCCAAAATATTAGCACCTACCACCTACAACCACTGCTGCCGAGTGATTTCATATCAAAGTTTCTTCCTAGAAATACAGAATAAAAAGTCAATGAATTCAACATACAAGTAGAAAAGTTCTGTGCATCAAAATAAAACATGTTTTTAAATTCCATCCATCTTATAATAATGTATTATAAATTTATTAAATAAACAGGCATTGAGAAAACGCTTGCAACACATATAAAGAAAGGCAAATGCAATCAACTGAAAAGCTTAGCTTATGGAACTAACCATTAAGATGAGGACAGAAAATTCGGAAAGAAATCGGGAATTGATACAAAAGAAAATAAAAATGGTTAATAAAAATAAACTGTGTTAGTAGTATGAAAGTCGTCGTTTTTGCCTATCAGCTCAGCCAGGTGGGTCACAGGCGTGTACACGGCCCGGTGAGTGTGCAGGTGTGCACACATATTCCTTCGACCTCCCTGCTAAATAATTCCATGTCATCTACCGAAGACCTTTGAAAACATTTATATACTTCAACCCACCAATTCCACTTCTAGGAATCTATCCCAAGGAAGCAATAAACATTGCTAATAAAAACAACATTCCGCTGACAAAAACAGGTACCAAAACCTTACTTGTAATTGGACAAAAACTTAATCTGAAAAAGCATATCCGAATCATGGAATATTTTCAGTCATTTAAAAATCCTGTTTACAAAGAATCTTTAAGCTTTGGAAATTCATAAGATAATACCTGAAGTGAAAAAGGAAGCGTACTGCGTTTTAATAGGTTCTCAGCACAGCCACTTAAAAACATGCACAGGAAAAGGCGGGAAGGAAGACAGACACTGTTGCCACGAGTAAATCACAGTGCACGTCACCAGGGTGTCGATTTTATCTCTGTATCTCAATTTTTATACATTTTTGCACCTTCCAAATATTCCGTAATGAGCAGACATTGTTTTTATAAAAACGTCTGAGAGTTCTCGGCGACGTGAACCCTTCTGTTCCAAAACCCTGTATTGGGTCGCAGCCAGGAGTGGTGAGGAGTGGGCACGCCCCCAAACGGGTGTGGGGTAAACCAGCCTGTGGGACATCCTGAAGGGGCACGTGAGCAAGACATATCGGGGCCAGCGCCCGTCCTGCCCCTCCCCAGGCACCTGCCCGGCCCGCGGTCTCATCCTCTTGGAAACGCGGGGTCACTAGCCTGTGTGCCCCCGTCTCCCTCTGCTAGCCCCTGCGACTCAGGAACAGGTGTGACCTGTCACTGTGGCTCCAGTCCCTAGCATGGCTCCTGGAATGTAGCAGACACTCAATAAATATATGCTGATGAACAAACAGCGTGGAACAGGCATCAATAACCTCCCGTTGAATAAATATGAGGACACTAAGAAAGCTGGTGAGCTTGTGGTGTTCAGCGAGCTGTTTCTGAGTCAGGAGTTGCTGTCACACACCCAGGGACTAGAGAGTACTTCCAGCAGCAACACAGGGGTCGTGGGACCCCCTCCTTCCAGTGTACCCTCCCTCTCTACCCCGCGCACCCCAGCCCTGGACATACTTCATTCCAGCAAGGAAGTAAGAACAGGTCACTTTACCCCCAAAATGGCCAGGTGCCACCTCCCTGGGGTGATGACAGCCTCGTGTCCCCTCTGGCAGGCCGCACAGGCTGCTCTGCCGAGCTGGTTTGGAGAGAGGATTGTGTGGCAGAAGCAAGCTTCTGCGACCCCGGCAGTTTGGGAAATGCAGCAGGAGACAGCCCACCAGGACGTTCTCTGCGGGATCCGGTACCCACGGCCACCTTAAGTAAAGACTCGTTCACACAAGGGCCCGTTCTTGCCATGACGGGAAACTTATGCACATTGTCTGATAAGGTTATTTTAAATCCAGTCTGCTAGCAACACCAGGCCATGATCATTACATTCATAGCCCCCATAATACAGAAAGAAAGAAACGAAAAAGCAAACGCTTCAGATCCTTGGTTATGAAATCCAAGGAAAGATTCCAGCAGCCAGCAAGTTTGGTGTAAACAGCAAGTTTCATGAAACCTGTGGAGCCCACCTGCAGAAGTAAGGTAAGAAAAGATAGTAGTTTTACCCTGCGGCCATCCCATAAGCGAGCATTTGTTTTCAGCAAAGTGGACGATGTATGAGTCTATTCCTGCAGCTCCGTGGTTTGCTGGCCGACAGGCAGTGACGTCCAGGTTTTTGTTTCAGAGGAAGATCTGAGCTCATGTCTTAAATTAGAGTGTGTGACTTGGCCGATTATTTTCATCATCATGAAAAGGAATAGGACTGTGTTGTAATGAACAATGGCTCAGAAGCCTGACCCCGAACTCCACTGTACATCAACGTCTCCTAACCCCGTACCCCACGTGACATACAAACAATGCCCGTCCCCACCGCCCTGGGCCCCACACACCCTTTGTCTAAATACAGTGAAGGGCCAATGCCCAGGGTCAGGAAGTGCTGTGTCCGGCGGATACTGGAACTCTGAGCCTCTGAAAGGGAGGTCAAAGACAGCACACTGCAGAGCCACAGCAGTGTGGACCCTGTTGCAAATTTCCTGAATTCCCTCGTTCGAGCGAGTTACCAAAAATACCACTGATGAGTGCTGCCGAGTGCCAGGGAGGCTGGGCCCGCGACCCGGCGGCTCCCCTCGGTAATTCCTGAGCCCTTCTGGCTGTGCACACGAGCTCAGGGCCATCATCTCAGTTTTTCTGTCTCAGGAATGCTTTCCAGGTGAGTTTATGTAAAGGAAAGACGGTGACACTCCTCTTGTAATGGAAAAGCGTCGTCACCAAGGGCACCAAACACCAGGTACCATCTTGCTCATCCCATCTGAACCACCTGGTTCTATGGAAGAGACGAGTAAAATTAACAAGACACTGCTCCTGCCCTCAGGAGTCTGCCGGCAACTGGAACCCAGAATGCTTCTAGGCAAAGCTAGGCCTCACGCAGGACCCCTGTTTGGAGGGGAGACCCGTCCCAGGGTTCGCACCTCAACGTCTGTCGTCACCATGGCTTTGGAGGTGTTTGTAACTGGCGTTCACAGTACGTGTCTTCGAAAGCTGGAAAACTCAGGGGCAGGTATTGGCGGCAGCTGGCTGGGGAGACGCAGGGGTTCACGCAGAGGTTTTCCTAGCGTCACGGCTTCCCTGAGGGCCTGACGAGCTGTGTGATCTGAGACGCCCTTCACCTCCTGGGACCCCCCCTCTGCGTCCCAAGACGAGGTGTCATGACCTACCTCCCAGGGCTTGAGGCGCACACAAAGCCATCTAGAAAAAGCCGTGTAAGGATGTTGCCAGAAGGCCCACTGGTGTGGCTTCATTTGCACCAAGTCAAGTAACAGGACTGAGGACGGTAGGTGCCAAACGTGCCGGGAAACATCCCCCACTGAGGCATGACTCTGGCATGTGACAAGTCAGTCATCAGCCTGGCCGCCTGGCCCAAGGAGGGGAGAGCACGGTAGGAAACACGGCGACACACCTTCGGAACAGGCAGAACTGACGCAGGCAACACTGGCACAGTCTGACCTGTACACTCCCACGCTCTGGCCGATGAATCCAGGCGGCTAAGCTGCTGCCCCCACCACAAAGCCCCCTGATGGCCTTCACCCTCACCGTCCTTTTGCAGAAGCAGCCTGTGCCTGCAGGCAAACCCACCAGCAGCATCTGGCTCTCCAGCCCCCTGGGACCACAGGCTGATGGAGCAGGTCCATGGGGCGTGCTCCTGCCCCTCAGAGCTCTGGCCACACAGCCCTCCCCACAACGGAACTTGCCTCACGCCAGCCCCGCGGCCACTCACAGCTGGGACGCTGGGCAGCCAGGGGAGCGAGTGTCTGCCAGGAGGAAGAGCAGAACACCCTGCTGGGGAAACTGCCCAGCCTGACGTCTGTGCTAATTGGGCCTTTGTGTTTTGTACGATACCCACAGAGTCACGAAACACCTGCTGTGTGCCCGGAACTGTGCAGGTACTAGAACCCACAGGTGACCCCAAGCCAGTCCTGCCTCTCAGCGCTGACCATGCAGGAAGGGGACAGGGACAGCTCAGCATCAGAATTTAGAGGGACAGCTGGCACTCGGGAAAGTCTTAACAAATATGTTGAACGAATCCATGTATTGTCTTCTGCAAATCACCAGGCTACCTCGGGAATCTTTTGGATACGGGTTCACGCTTCTAGAAGGAAAATATCTAAAACCTCCTGTGTGAAAATAAAAAGGGGAAGGAGAGAGACATGCAAAGATGGCCGATGTGTCCCGAGAGTGCCCTAATCGTGACAAGACTTTCAGGGAGGGACACTGCGCCACGTGCGCACCAGCCTGTGGTTATCGCAGTGGGGCTTCCACGACCCTCCCTCCGCTTCCTTACTGACCTGCCTCCTGTCAGGATTCACCAGGTAGGGCCTTCAGCTGTGTGCCAACCCATGACAGATGTCGCCAGCTCCCCTCCCATCATCCTTCAATAAATCAACAGGTCCACTCCAGCGGCCTGATGTAATGGCATTTATGAGCACTGACAAAGTCATGACCACTTAACCGAAGCAATTAAGCTGTGCCTTGCTCTGATTATTATAAGAGATTGGCTGGTGATCATTTATTTTTCCCAATGCAACTGACAAAGAAAAGGTAATATGCATACTTATGGGATATTTGTATCAAAGAAAAGCACTTCCTGCCACTGTTCATCACTGCGTTGTAATCGTCCTCTAAAAAGGAAACGCAATGTTTCCTTAGCACCGATTTGAGTGGATTTCGTGAGGCAACCCCCAGAACCAGGCACTAACCTAGAATCATGGGATTCTCCTGAAATCAGAGCGGGGCCGTCAGGGCTTGTCTTGGCCATGCTTCTCACTCACAGACGGGGACGCCAAGGCCCTCATTGCACAAGGGGCTTGCCCCGTCTGCTTGAAGCTGAGGCAGCTGCCCAGTCTGATGGCTGCTCCCTTCAGAACCTCCAAGGGCAAGTCCACTGGGACAGTGAGGAGGGACAGGACCCCACCACTCTGCCCAGCGGGAGAGGCCAGCGGAGGAGAAACTGAGGACGCCTTCCAGAGTTGGGGTTATCAGATCAAAAGTTAGGCACATTTTTAAATAGATATTTTAAAACAATTTTTAAATAAAAAATCTGCACAAATCTTTTAATAAAAATTTAAATGTTTCGAATAAATAAATATACAAAGTATCCCCTAAAAGGGGTGAGCTCATTTACACTCCCCTCTACCAATACACTTTTACTAAAGGAAGGTGTGAGCATCAAAAGTTTTGCTGAGGTTTTTGACTTGATCTCATAGGTCCTGTTCCAAGTGGTTTGTCAATCGTTTCGTCAACTAAGACATGTGACTGACTCTGAGACCTTCTCATTCTTCCTGCGGTCCACCCAGGCCTGAACTTCTCCATCGTTTACTCACTGAAGGTCCCACGACCCTGTGGGGCAGGTTCTACTATCTACGTTGAGTGGACGCGAGGAGGCAGAGCCAGGACCAACGCCTGCCATGGAGCACAAGGTCTCAACATTACGTCCCCCGTCACCTGGCTCCCCATGTGGACGTGCCTCGTGATGGGACACTGGGAAGTGCACTGTCCCCACGATGCCCTTCTCGGAGCTTAGGGGACCCACGGGAGCGACCTTTTGAACGAATCACCCACAAACTAAAGTTACCTATTCTTGAAGGTACTTACAAATGTACGTCCACTTCAGGAGGATATCTGCATTGCCTCCTACTGCAAGGTAGGTCTTTTCATTTATCGTAAATCCTCTTCCTCTCAAGTGTGTTGACATTTGAGAGCTGTAAGATCTGGGTACACACAGACACACATGCCCCTTTCACGACCTTCACAGACCAGAGACTTGGGCCGTAATTATCTAGTGTCTCAACCTACCCCGTGCACTGTGCGCTTCCTCACGGCGAGGACGCCTGGCTGCGCCTCTGCGGCTGGGCTGCGTTGGTCCTTCGTGATGTGCTCTTGTGTTGTGTTCACACGTCCCCCCACCAGCGATCCGAGAAGGGCTGGATAGTCTCTTTTTAGAGTTTTATGGGTTTGCTTTCCACAATAGGCCTTAAAAGCCCTTGGAAGTGTTTGTAGTCAAAGTGAGGAAGGTACCAAATTGCACTGTTTTCATGGGGGAAGCAAGGTATCTGCCTCCATTTGTGGGCACACCATTTTTTCCCCACTTCCCAGGGGAATTTTTCATGGTTACTCTATCATATAACCATGTGTTCGTTGAAGGTGTGTTTGTTGGATGCCTCTTGTGTGCCGGGCACTGTTCTAAAGGTTGGTGACACAATGAATGAGACAGACAGACGTCTGGTTCTCGTGGGGCGCAGACTGCAACGGACCAGGACAATTTTCCAGGCACAGAAAACAGCAAGAGCAGAGCTAAGAAGCAGCTTAGAAGTTAGAAATAATCGCAAGAGATTTTCCACCCATTTCCTTGCCCCTGAACTTTTTCCCTTGGGGTTATCCTGCCTTTCAGTTGCCAGTTTGTCACCTATCAGTGTTAACTTGTCCTCTGACAATTCTGTGACCAGCTATTAAAAGCCAGTCCCCCATTGTCTCTGATCTGAAAATATCCCTGCTTTTACATCTTTGTAAACCACACTCTAAATACTAAAAACAAATGGAAATCCAGCAGCACAATCCCACCACATGTGGGAGCAAACGCATTCTACACCAGGTTCGTCCACTAACAGTATTTTCCTGACGACTAAACACTCAGGCCTGTGGTTTCCCCACCTCCCCCCACACACCCAGAAGATTGTGACATCAGCTGTGGATGAATCTATCTTCAGACCTTTTTCTGCTCCCCAACCTGCGCCAGCACCTGCTCGGTCAATCAGCTAATCATCCAATGAGGATACGTCACACTGCAGCCTGGGGGTAAGTGGGCAGGAGCGAACATCCGTCATGGGGCCGGCACTACCCTCAGAACGCAACGATGATGGTCCGTGTGTTGCCCTCACTGAATAAATAAGAAAAGAGAGTCTTTGAGAAGCAGCCGTTCAGCCAGCCAAGCACAGATCTGGGATTTGAGCCCAGGTCTGTACGAAACGAAGGCCGTGTTCCCTCCAAGGAGTGTAAGTCAGAGTTGTTGCCATGTCCAAGGGTCCATCTTGCTGGAAGGCCACAGGCAAAGCGATGCCCTGAGCTGGAGCGTCTGGGGTGTCTGGATTCCTTCAGGCTCCCACACTCCCTTCCTGGAGGCCTTTAGCAAACCCCTGTCCTCCAGTCTTCACTCTCCTGGAAACTGGTTCTGTCGCTCCAGAAGGAAGGGCCAAATTGATGGTGGAAATTGCAGGATGCCGGGCTGTGCTTCTCAATGTGGAAGGCGCCAGCAGGCCACTGGGCAAACGGCAGGTGGTAATGCCCAAGCACAGCCAGGACGCCCACTGGTGACAGGGGGACTGGCCTGAGCTTCCCAGAGCCTGGGCCATGGCACCAGGGCGCCACAAGGAGGTGGGCAGCCTGTAGGGTGTGGGGTGGCCGTGGAGTCCTGGGGCCGCCACACACCTTGTGACCAACTGGCACCCCACGTCTGTTTGCTTCACACTCTGCCCGCCAACCAGACGTTCCATCCCCATGAACGGGGCCTGGCCCGTGCTCCCCCCGCCCCTCTCTGCAGCTGCAGGCCTGGCAAGGCTTCCAGCAGAGCGACTGCACTGTGTACTGCTGCTGGCTTGCCTGGTTCCGCTTGCATCTCACCGTGGGCATTTCACAGGCACTGGTCAGGCTGGGAGACTGTGTGCCCGGCGGTTCAGGCCCTTCCCTGGCCTGGCCTCACAGCGCCCTGCCTGGGGGACCCCTTCCCCCAAGTGTACCCCCTTTCCTCCTCTGTGCTTCAGACTTCGTCGGGGCCCAGCAGCCCCTCATCCATTATTTGTCCTTGTGCCCCAGTCCTCGTAGCACACATTGAGACATGAATCTTATGCCCATCTTACTGATGAGAAAACAGAGGGCCTGAGGGCAGCGTCATGGTCATGGCGAGGACTCCAGGGCTGGACCCCAGCTACACAGCTCCTGGATGGAGGGCCTGGGAGATGCCATCAACTCTGGGTGCCCGGCTCTCACCTGTAACGTGAGGGTGACAGTAACAGAGCTTCCCTCCCCAGGTTGCTGTGGGGATTGAATGGATGGACACACCCTCAGTGTCCAGCGCCTAGCAAAGGGTGTCATCACACCGGTGATGACGATGATGGGAAGGGGATGGAGGTGGCACTACACAAGTGACGATGGTGACGATGATGGTGGTGGTGTCACTGCACAAGCAATTGCCAGGATTATCATCTCAGAGCCCTCTGGCTTCTCGTCCAAAACTCCACCACGTCACAGGGAGAGCCAGCAGGGCTGCCTGGTGAAAGGGAACCGTTTCTTGGCTTGTTGCCTGTTTTGATAGACTGAAAGCACTAGGGGAGCTCATTTCCAGGCCTTGGACAGATGCTGTCATGGGCCGTTCATTTGGTTCCACACTCTGAAATATCCCCTGAACTTGGTAGCCTCACCTCCAATAAGTTCATCTGCAAGAGCAAAGCAAGCAGCCCCCAAACGCAAACAAATCACTGAAATCCACATGAAGAAAAATTCCTCTTCGTGGAAATCTCGCTTCTTTTTTCTCCTCAACCCTAGCAAGTCACATCGCCAAGGTGTCGGGAAAATTCAAACGGGCGTTTTTCAGGAGGACTCCAGGGGAACCAGGGAGGGTGTGGAACCCACGTCAGTGTGCTCACCCATACACACGCCACACAGGCAGGCACACGTGGACGTTCTTCCTGAGCCCCCGCTTCCGAGGAGCACACGTTGAAGACAAGAGGGGCCTCTCAGGTACAGGCCCAGAAGGAGGGATCCAGGACGCCACCCAAACCTGATGCCTTCACAGACGGACAAAGTGCTCGTGGGAGACACGGCTGTGACCCTCGGCATTTGCAAAGCCTCCAGGCAGATGGACCAAGCTGTCTTCCTTTCCAGGGCACGTTTTTATCAGAGCAGAGTTTAAGAAATTGCTCCAGTGCAAACGCAACTGATGGCATAACTCTCCATCCTTCTTTCCCACCACATCCCCTTTGGGGTGACACCAGCTCCCCCAAACTCAGCCTGTGGCTACTGGAGGACAGAGCATGGGGGAGCTTCCCACACAGCCCTCCCTTCAGAGAGCTGCCGCCATGTCCCGCCACCTCCTCACACGCAGAGGAAGCCAGAGCTGGCACAGCACGCGTGGCTGTCCTCCAAGCCTGACATTTCAGGCTGCAATGTGTCCAGCAGATTCTCCCGGGACCAGCACATTGCCTGGGTCAGAAGATGGAAGCAAAGGCAGAGCAAGCCAGCGAGCGAGAGGAAGAGCCAGCATGGAAGAGGCGACCTGCACCCAACGGCAACTCCGTCCATGGCTGGTTTGGTGACTTTGGCATGACACTTAGTGTTTCATGGTCTCAGTGTGATGGGGAGATGGCAGGAACAAGTGTCCCCACAGTGGGTCTGGGCACGTTGCCCAACTCATCCATGGGGTCTAGGATGGTTGTCAGTCTTCCAGAGATCTATGTGTCCCATCAACAAGCATTTACTGTGGGCCTCTGCGCAGGCAGAGAGCACAGACAGTCACTTCCCACAGCAGCGGCCTCTCGAGCCGCCACACGCCCTGTGCAGAACACCTGTGGCCACTCCCTGGGTGCTGGGTATCACTGTCTAACAATGACGCCCCGACCAAGGCACCGCCTGCCTCACCTCCAGCCCCAAGAGCTGCAAACGTGCCATGTGGGTGAGGCCACTCTTGGAGAAGTCCTGCCCACGCCCGAGCCGCTGTCCTCCCGTCAGATGCAGCGTGGCCAGGGCTGCCCACATGGTCCACCAGAGACAGAGCCCTCCCATGGGGTCACTGAGGGGCCTGCGGGACTCCTGGGACCAGGGATTCCCAAATACCGTCCTCGTCCTCGGTCATGAGGAGACCCCACCAGTGAACCGAGAACAATTAGGACGGCAGGAGTTACGTTTTCCATAAATCCAAATGGATTCCATCTAAAGGACTGCCTTTGTTCTGAAGTTTATTGTTTTGGTGTTAAAATGTTCTGGCATTCACAGGAGAATTATGCGAATACACAGCAGGGCTTTTAAAGTCCTTGACAAAGGAGGGAAGAGGGAGGGAGGGAAGAAGGAGAGGGGAGACAGTAGCCAGCTCTGGCTCATCACTGAGCTGGTGTTCACCTGTTTGCAATGTTTCCGTGGATGGTGCTTGAGTCTGAGCATTACCAGTACAATTTAACCCACTTATGACACAGACGAGGAAACTGAAACCTAAAGTTTAAGGAACACCCGAGATCGCACCCACCGCCTGCTGCCGTCACCGCAAGGTTCTCTCTCGACCCGAAACTCGCAAACACAGTGCCCTCGTCACCCCACGTGTGCAGGGCCCCGGAGGACAGCAGACCCTCCAATTCCACATGTGGGTCACCGTGGCCAGGGCAGCCGCCCCGTCCTGACCACATATCCTTCTTTCCATCTGTGTAAGTGGAAGGTGAAATTACAGGCGTCAGACTTGTTACTGTTATCAAAGGAACTATAAAAATTTTTCAAATCCAAGGGGTCAAATTTCCACAAATTAATTAGGTAATTTGTTTCTTCAAGGGCCCCACCATGAATTACCCATTAAATAAAGATCTGTTGCATTTAATACTCTCCTGCACCGTCAAGCTGAAATGGCAAATTAATGATAATTATACATAAATACACTGCAGTTCCATCGCACGCTTATTCCCAGGGTCTGACATAATTTACAAACTCCATTGAGATTTGTACAGTCACACAAGACTGCCACCCATTTTCCTGATGGTAAAGCTGAGAAAAATAAACAAGGATTATCTGGGTGAGAAACATGCCTTTTTGACTACTGAGAATTCCCATGAGTTCTGTTTATTTATGTAAAAAGAGTGAATGCACATTAGGGTGACCCTGACGAGAGAGAGAGAGAGAGAGAGAGAGAGAGAGAGAGAGAGAGAGAGAGTTCTAATTCTCCATAACCATTCGTCCTTGCGTGTTTGGTGAAGAGAGGACGAGGCTGGTCCCATAGGAAAATAACTCTGGGAGATCATGGGCGTTCACCAAGAGCCATTTTTATTTTTTTATTTTGCTTTATTATTTTGTTTTTTTAGTTTCAGGTGCACAAAACACTGTAATAGTTAGACATTTATCATTTATACCTCTCACAAAATGATAACCCCCCCATCCACTACCCCTCTGACATCACACACAGCCGTTACATTTCCACTATCTCTATTCCTAATGCTGTGCTCTGCTTCTTGTGCACACACACACACACACACACACAATTATACTTGCATTCATTATTGTTCAGCTTCAGGTGTGCAGTGATCAGGCATCTACACCATCCCTGAGGTGGTCTCCCTAACAAGACAAGCGTCCACCAGATACCCTACAAAATCTTTACAACAATATTGATTACATTCCCCAAATTGACTTTCGTAACCCCGTGGCCATCTTGTGGTTACCGACTGTTTTCTAATCCCCTCACCTTGTCCCTTATCCTCACCCCCCTCCCATCTAGCAAACCTCAGTTTTTCCTCTATGTCTCTGAGACTGTTTCTGATTAGTTCATTCACTTATTCTTTTCTTTAGATTCCACATATAAGTGAGATCACATGGTATTTGTCTTTCTCCATCTGACTTATTTCACTTAACATAATGTTCTCTAAGTCCATCCTTGTTGTTGCAAATGGTAAGATTTCTTTCTTCTTTATGGCTGCGTAATACTCCATTGTATAAATGTACCACAGTTTCTTAATCCAGTCATCTACAGACGGGCATTTCAGTTGTTTCCATGTCTTGGCTATTGTGTATAGAGCTGCAATAAACATAGGAGTGCATACTGATTTTTGAATTGGAGTTTTGGATTTCTCCGGGTAGACGCCTTGGAGTGGAATTACTGGATCATAGGGTAGTTCCATTTTCAGATTTCTGAGATACCTCCATACTGTTTTCCATAGTGGCTGCACCAATCTGCAATCCCACCAACAGTGCCCTTTTCTCCACATCCGCGCCAGCACTTGTTGTTTGTTGATTTATTGATGATAGCCATTCTGACTGGGGTGAGGTGGTATCTCATTGTGGTTTTTATTTGCATTTCTCTAATGATTAGTGAGGTTGAGCATTTCTTCATATGTCTGTTTGCCATCTGTATGTCCTTTTTAGAAAAATGTCTCCTCATGTCCTCTGCCCATTTTTTAATTGGGTTGTTTTTTTGAAGTTGAATTCAGTGAGTTTTTATAAATTTTGGATATTAACCCCTTATCAGATATATCATTGGCAAATATCTTTTCCCATTCAGTAGGATCCCTTTTTGTTTTATTGACGGTTTCCTTTGCTGTGAAAAAACTTTTTAGTTTGATGTAATCCCACATGTTTATTTTTTCTCTTACTTCCCTTGAGCAAGGGGATATATAGGTAAAAATCTTACTCCGGGTAATGTCTGTGAAGTTTCTTCCTATATTTGCTTCTAGGAATTTTATGGTTTCAGATCTTACATTTAAGTCTTTAATCCATTTTGAATTTATTTTTGTATATGGTGTAAGGAGGTGGTCCAGCTTCATTTTCTTGCATGTGTCTGTCCAGGTTTCCCAACACCACTTATTGAACAGACTGTCTTTACCCCATCGTACATTCTTGCTTCCATTGTCGTAGATTAAATGGCCATATAGGCATGGATTTACTTCTGAACACTCTATTCTGTTCCATTGATCTATGTCTCTGTTTTTATGCCAGTACCATGCTGTTTTGATTACTGTATCCTTGTAGTATAATTTGATGTCAGGTATTGTTATACCTCCCACTTTGTTCTTATTTCTCAAGATTGCCAAGTCTATCAGGGGTCTTTTATGATAAATTTTAGGATTATATGTTCTATTTCTGTGAAAAATGTGCTTGGTAGTCTGACAGGAATTGCACTGAATATGTATATTGCCTTAGGCAGTATGGACATTTTAACTATATTAATTCTTCCTATCCATGAGCATGGTATGTTTCCATCTATTAGTATCTCCTTTAATTTCTCTCTTCAGTGTCTTATAATTTTCTGAGTACAGGTCTTTTATTTCTTTGGCTAAATTTATTCCTAGGTATTTTAGTCTTTGAAGCAATTGTAAATGGGACTGTTTTCTTAATTTCTGCTTCTGATATTTTATTATTGGTATATACAAATGCAACTGATTTCTGAATATTAATTTTGTATCCTGTTACTTTACTAAATTCATTTATCAGTTCTAATAGTTTTTTGGTGGAGTCTTTAGGGTTCTCTCTATATAGTATCATGTCATCTGCATATTATGACAATTTAACTTCCTCCTTACCAATTTCGATGCTTTTCATTTCTTTTTCTTGTCTAATTGCTGTGGCTAGGACTTCCAGCACTATGTTGAATAGAAGTGGAGAAAGTGCGCAACCTTGTCTTGTTCCTGATCTTAGGGGGAATGGTTTTAGCTTTTCCCCATTGAGTACGATGTTAGATGTGGGTTTGTCATATGTGGCCTTTATTATGTTGAGATATGATCCCTCTATTTGCACTTTCTTAAGAGTTTTTATCATAAATGGCTGCTGGATTTTGTCAAATGCTTTTTCTGCATCTATTGATATGATCATGTGATTTTTATTTTTCATTTTGTTAATGTGGTGTATCACATTAATTGATTTGTGGATGTTGAACCACCCCTGCATACCAGGGATGAATCCCACTTGATCACGGTGTATGATCTTTTTAATGTATTGCTGAATTCTGTTCACTAATATTTTGTTGAGGATTTTTGCATCTATGTTCATTAGGGATATCGGCCTGTAGTTTTCTTCTTTTTGTGGTGTCTTTGTCTGATCTTGGGATCAGGGTGATATAGTGGCCTTGTAAAGAGTGTTTGGTAGCCTGCCCTTCTTCTGGATCTTTTGAAATAATTTGCAGAGAATAGGTGATAATTCTTTTTTGAATGTTTTGTAAAATTCACCCATAAAGCCATCTGGTCTAGGGCTTTTGTTTGTTGGAAGCTTCTTAATTATTGATTCAATCTCCCTAGTAGTAATCAGTCTATTCAGGTTTTCTATTTCTTCTTGAGTTAGCCTTGGAAGGTTGTATGCTTCTAGAAAATTGTCCATTTCTTCCAGATTGTCTAATTTGTTGGCATATAGGGGCTCATAGTAATTTCTTAAAATTTTTTGTATTTCTGTGGTGTCTGTTGTCACTTCTCCTCTTTCATTTCTGATTTTATTAATTTGAGTCCTATCTCTCTCTCTCTCTCTCTCTCTCTCTCTCTCTCTCTCTCTCTCTCTCTCTCTTTTTGAGGTTTGTCAATTTTGTTTAATTTTTTTCAAAAAAACAGCTACCAAGAGCCATTCTTAAATGTGGAAAGAAATTCAAGAATATTACAGAGAACAAAGATCATAATAATTTTTTAAACCAAGCTGGAATGTTTCATGGGGAAATAAATGTATTCAGCACCATATCCCATCTATTTAAGTTGTCAGAAAATGTTTCATTCTTTCAGGAGAAGCTACATTCCAAATGATTCCGTGTTTGCAGTTTTTCCTCAATTAAATTTTAGGACCTTTCTCCTCTCATAGGCTGCTTTGGATTTGGAGTCAGTCAGAAGCACTTGACACTGAAAGTCCCACTGCTGGTGTGATTTTTGGTGAATTACCTTACATTTCCAGATTGTTCTTCAAGCTATAAAGTGGAAATGGCAGCTGCCCTACAGGGGTGTAATAAAGGATGAAGGTCATCAGTATAAGCACACAGACCCTCAAGAAATAAGACCAAACCTCTCCAATTCATCTCCAAAAGAGCCCAGCGCTTGACTCTGATGCCCTTGGGTACCACATGACTCCGCCTTCTGTGGCCACTGTCCACACAGTGTTTGTAAGTGGACCCAAACAAACGGCCCCAGCTCCCTCTCATCATCTGACTTAGGCGTTTGTGTGTGTGCCTATGTATATACGTTATATATACCGTGAATCCCCAAATATAAGACCGGGTCTTATATTAAGTTTTGCTCCAAAAGACGCATTAGGGCTTATGTTCAAGGGATGTCATCCTGAAAAATCATGCTAGGGCTTATTTTCCAAGTAGGTCATATTTTCAGGGAAACTCGGTAGAAGTTAAGTGTCATCTAATTTCCTTTAAACTCAAATACAAAGCAAATGGCCCCTCAGAACCGAGGGTCCTGGAGCATGAGTCACGATCTTCTATGTGTGTCTAGAAGATAGAAGATCTTCTTCTATCTTCTATTGTGACCTTCTCTATGTGATGCCCAATTTCATTTCTACTTATTTTCGTGGGAACTTGAATACAGTTCTTTCAACTTCAGTTCTCACTTAACTAGAAGACGCCCTTTCCAGGTGGAGGACAGCTGGAGCCTGCTCTCTCCCGGGGAAGAAGACTGAAGTGGGACGTTCACCTTGTCTCTTAATCGCTGCAGGTTGTGGTTTTTTAATCCATTAAATAGGGAAATTGACGAAACTGTTGCAAAGGATGAATGAGATAATATTTGTAAAGTGATTGGAGATAATCTGATGAAAAGCACATATAAATACAGAGTATCACTATTAAGTCTCTAAGGAATAATAAAATGTGTAATGACATGCCTGTGGTAATCTATACTTAATTATGTAATTTTCTAATACCCAGAAGGTATGCACAGGCACAGATGAGTAAATTGCATTGTATGGCATTCATTCCATGAGGTCACTGGTCATTAAAGTTTAATCGTGTCCCATTAAAAACTAAAGATTTCTGTTTTTACTCTTCCCCAATGATGACTAGTATGTGCGCGTGGTAAGGTATGAAGTCATATTGATTTTTTTAAAGAGAGATGTTACATACAAAGCTTACCCAACTGTCTCCACCCATTTCCCACAAGCACCTGTCAGGACATCAGAAAAGCTTGAGGCTCCTCAAGTCTCCACGGGCTTACGCCCTTGCTGGGCAGAAAACACGTGATGTGAGAGACACAATTAAGTGCTGATCTGCAGAGCTGGCTCTTTCAGACCTGGGACCAGAGAGACGGCGGAAGCGGCTTGATGAGGTCAGAGACTTGCTCTCAGCTCCTCCTCACCCAGCACCTCCATTGTGCTGGTACCCAGCAGGCATCCTGTGCGCATTTCTGAACAAGTAAACTGATGGATGAATGAATGAATGAAGTCCATATAAACCCAAAAAATGTTTCATGGAAGAGTGGGCACTTGAAAGAGGCTTTGCAAGAGAGGTAGGAGTGGACAAATGCATCCCCACCTACGAGGCCCAAAGGAGGTCGCTGTGGTGCTCGTTTGGAAGACGGGCTGCAGATTTGCTGGCGGAGGCTGATCAGCCAGGCCCTCAAAGCTGGTTCTTAGCTCTACATCTCTAGAAGTCCTTTGTCCCAACTTCAGACCCAGGAATGACCCAAACTGCACGAAACCCCATTGACCACGTGCGGCTTGCAGTGCTCTGGTGGCTCCAAGGCACACAGGCCGATGCCATTACACCTGTGGGGTGTGGGGTGCTCCCGGCGGGCACACGCCGCCACGAAGCAAACAGTCCCGGTGGCAGGTCAGCCTCAGAGCCATCCTGAGCCAGGCTTCTGGGCTTTCCTGTGGGGCCTGTGGGCGCAACATCCCCTGGATGGCTGGTGAACCCACAGGAGATGGCCTCCACCGACCTGGACACTCACCTGGCCTCTGGCCCTCACTCACAGGGGCTCAGGTGAGCCAGGAACCCAGCCACGTCTCCATTTCCTCGGGTCTAAAATACCTGCCCTGCCTGGAGCTTGCCATTCACACCTGTCACAGGGACTGAGGAATGATTACGAGGGGACAAACGGGACAGGAGTTTGTTGGGCAACTTTGGACGAATCCCTTAAACTCCCCGAGCACACGATGAGGGGCCGGAGAGGCGAGCGGCCCGCAGCTCAGCCCACGAAGCAGGTGTGTCAGGATCACCTGGAGCTCTGGTTTCAAACGCTGCTGCAGGCGGGGCTTAGGGTCAGCGACGGTGCCCACAGCTGGTACCAGCGGCCAGGTTGGGGGCCTCTGCACAGAAGCCCCTCTTCTCCATGACGCGTGCAGCCCTGAATACAGAGCTCCGAGGGGCAGGGGTCACGGGCTTCCACCGGTGCCGTCCCCTGTTGGCTCCTGGTCCCCAGCACCCATCACACTGCCCCTCCTGCCATCACCCAGGGCTCGGCTCGCTTTGTCCTACCAGGGGTGGGCGTCTGTCTGAGATCTCCCTGTTCACACCCAGTTCACACGCTGTCCCTCCGCCGCCACAGGTCCCACCTGGCCCAGGCACGATGCTGCTTCAACGTTTAGAAGGAAGCCTCGGGTTCATCCCCGACAAAGCCAGTCTTTTGACTTGCTACCATCTGCGTAGGTTTGTGCTCCAAAAGTGACTGACGGGCTGTGAAACCTGATCTTTTCCCTTGGGAAGGGTGACCTCTTTCCATCTTTGCTCCAGCATCTCCCTGCCTTTGGGTGGGGGCTCTGCAGGGGCTCAGTCATTGCTGTGAAAATTCCCGGCTGCTCAGGACCACAGAGGCAGAGGGAGAAGCAGCAGGGACCCCCTCTTTGCCGGGGTCTCTCCACACGCAGCCGTGGCTCTGTGCCCTGCCATGCCCTACAGGCAGCGGTCCTCCCCTGTCCAGCCCCCCAGCAAAAGGTCGGTGCTGCCCTCACAAGGGCGTCATGCCAACCAGGAAAAGCACTCAGCAGGTGTCGTGAATGTCACCCTTTAGAGGAGCATGTAAGGAAGGAATCTGCTGATGGCTCGAAAACAAATTTCCACCAGACCCAATCCCCCTTTTGCAGTTCAGCACTGTGTGAGCCACCCCTAAATTTAGGGGCCTTTTACAGATGGCCCCTACAAAGGACGTGGGTCCTGGGAATATGTCGCTTTCTCCTTCCTTTTCTCCAAGGACTCTTGTGCCCGCTCCATCCTCTTTCAAAGATGACAGTTACATAAGTGGATTCCTTCTAGATAACAGCTGATGATTTGCTGGCAGGGAAAGTCCAGAAATAACATTTCCACCAAAAAGAACTCTAAGAAGAGAAGTTCCAGCTGATGAGATGGGAAAGGAAATGTTTGGGGAAGAGAGATGGCTCATGCCTGCTGTCGGGATTCTCTCCCAGGGCCTCTCCGACGGTCTCGCGTCCGGCATCTTCACTGTTTCCTTCTCGTCCCGCACGGGTCATGTAGCCCAACGACAGCTCACATTCATACAGCATCTCTCTGTGCTGGGCAGCATTTCAAGTGTTTTTACATTTGCGGCTCACTTAATTCCTCCCAACAACCCCGTAAGTGGGGTACTCTTACTATCCCAGTGCACAGGTCAGGGCGCGGCACAGATAAATACGGTCACTTCCCCAGATGGGCCACCAAGTAGCCACGTCGGGATCTGGCCTCAGGCCGCCTGCCTGCAGAGCTCACCCCCAAGTCTATACTTCCGGTTTGTGTCCTGTCAGGTCCCCCACACAGTGTCTTTTAAATCCAAAGCTTCCTTCTAGTTTTGTCGCCCACACGTGCATGGACTGCCATTAACACCTCTTGACTAACGTTTGTGTTTGTCGTCCTTGCCCACTCCCATCCACCGTGCTTGGCCTCAAGAATTTTATTTTCCATCCCCCAAGAAGATTAGAATAAGTATTCAGAAATTATAATAGCAGAATGCAGACCATAACAAAAGTGTGGTGCGGTTCTCATTCGTTTCAGCCGTCACGCCGCCGACCGTGCCCAAGTGGACAGAACCGGGGCTCCCGGGGAAGCGCAGGGCTGGGTTCTGGCGCCCTGGTCCTGCCTTTACCAGTGGAGCACCACAGAACCTCGCTTTATGCATTTCTGTTGAAGGGCTCTCACTGAATCCATACTGTTGGTTCGTGAAGTCTAAACTCACGGCCAATAGCACCGTGGCTCCTGCCTGGATGAAGCCTGTGGACACACACGCCCTCCGTGAGGCTCAGTACAGCCGTCCTGAGCTAGGACCGGACAGCACTTAGCACCGCCCTCGTTGGGGCCGTTTGAAACAGCAAAGAGCACACAACTGCAAGAAGTGCGGCGCAACAGGCCATGGAGAGGGCACGTGTTGTGTGACCACTGCTGGGAACCTGCCAGATTTTTCTCTTCTGAGCACGTGCAGGAGAGACCGAGAAAGCACCATGAGTGTTGATTGAGAGTTATGCAGACACTTTAGAGAGGAGACAAATTCACAAATACGAAAGCTGTGGACAGTGCAGACCGCCTGCACTTACGTGCTCTAAGCGGGAAGGTGGGTGGAAGACGGGCCTTGAAGGTGGAAATCGGCTCACAGAGGGTACAGTCCTGGAGGCAGGGAAGCACAAACACAGCCCAGCCACGGGGAACGGGGAGCACACAGGCGCGACACCGTGGGCCCCATGGCCAGCAGCAGACACCGCGCCCCCACCTCGGGCTGGCCGGCCTCTGTGTCCATCCTCTCTGCTCTCCTCAGCCCCTCGCCCCCGCCAGACCTCCTGAGCGCCAAACACTGGGAGCTCACGCTCCCTGCTAGGTGCTGACTGTCATCATGTGGTGACATGGGCTTGGCTCGCGCAGCTGGACTGGAAGCCTCTCGGCATCCGGGACCCACGTGGTCCATCATCTGTGAGGCCCCAGCCCCGTCAGGCCACACCCAAAACATCCGAGACTCCTGTGAGTCCAGCATCCCCCACGGGTGACACTGGAGAAACCACTGAGCCCCACCGTCGTCCAGAAGCATGAAGGCCTGCTCCCCGAACCCCCTTACAGGCCCCCTCGCACATCTCCGTGGGTGACAACCAACGACCTCATCACATAGCCCTTCTCTTGCCTTGGATCTTGAGTGTTCAAGAAAGAGGGACACTCCGTTTCCCCCGAACTCCCATCACCTATCCACTTCCCTCCAGAACCCCCAGAGGCAGCCCTGGGAACGGCTCTCTGTGTCTCTGAGTGCGCTCCCACTTCCAGTGAACGCCCAGCACTTTCTGTCCTGTGGACACTGTGCTTTCTGTCCAGACCCCAAACCAGCCTTTCCAGTTGCACGTCCTCCCTACAGCACCAGGCCCAGGACAGAAGCCCTGGCTCAGATTCAGTGTGGTCAGCACAGAACACGGAAATCACTTCTCTGGCTCCAGACTGTCGCTTCCTGTCCCAGCGTGGGCTTGGGACACCAGCGTTCGCAGCCACGTGCAGGAGCCGACACTCCTGTCCGGGCAGTGGGTTAACAGAAGGAGTAGCCTCGATCATGGGCAGGACTCAGACAGGCAGGGAAATGAGTGGGTGTCCACGGTGGGGAGGGACAGGCAGACACGGCAAGGCTTGGCAGTGGGGACGTCCGGCCAGGGCAGGGGTGCTCCACGGAGGGGAGGCGGGCAAAGGTGTCCGAGCGGAGAGCCAAGAAGGGAAGGCCATGACCTGGATTACGAGCAGTGTCACTGTCACCTGGCTGATGATCCACAATCCATCTGCCTGGCGGGTGACAAGCTCGACTTTTTAGTTTTCCTCTGTGAGGAGCAGTGCAGTCTCAGCCGAGCCGGCGGCTCCTGGGACGACCGACTCTGAACGACCACCACAGGTATCACCCGGCTCCTGAAGACACGGGATTCACATCCCTGAAACCCCATCCTCAGCTCACACACACACCGGCCTCCTGCCAGGAGCCCAGCGCATGGAACAAGCTGGATAGTGGGACCCCTCAGGCATGGAGGACTGTCCCCAGCTCCGACCGACGGGATGCGCCATGAGGCGTGGCTTCCTAAAACGTACTTCTCTGTTCTTCTTTCCTTGGAGTGTGTTCTATTATTACAATCCTAACGAATACACTGGACAGACGTCATTAGTATTAGATAGAGACCCAGAAGGTGAGGACCGCCTACCATCGCCCAGAGAGACTCATGCCCGGGGGCTGCAGCATAAGGGCGCCATGCCTGGCCCGGTCCTGTGCCAGCTGGTTAGCTGACGATTCTAATGGCTGAGCAGAGTGCTTTACACAACTCTAGTGTGTCCCCCTGGGCCTTTCCACCTTGTCGACAGAGGCCTGGGCAGGGGATGGCTGAGGAAACTGAGGCCCAGGGAAGGTAAGGAGTCTTCAAGGTCATGCACGAGTCTTGTCAGACCTCAGACTGGCACCACCAGTGCTCTGTGGCAGCCCAAGGACCTTGTCACTACCCCCGTGCTGTCCCAGGAGCCCAGAGGCTAACTGCCCCGGGAGCTGGAGGTATGCTGGGCAACAGGGTTATGAAAACACCTGCCGTGTGGTCCCCACCACGTCCCCTCCTGACAGAACTACCATGCGGGGGTCTCAGCACCATGAGCAGAGCAGAGGAAATGCACGGCAGTGGAGGGGAAAGAAGGGGCACTGACTGCAAGAACAGGAAGAAACGTCACCACACAGTCTGTGATAAGGAAGAAATGAAGCTTCAGAACCCAAGCTAAGGGGAGTGGCTTCGGAGGGGGACCTCTGATCCCCAAGAGGGGTTCACTCATTCCGCCAAGCCGGCTAGGTATGTGAGAATAGGGCCAGGACTCTGTGTAAAACGTGTTTCTCCCCTCTTCCTCTCTGACCCCTCTCCCCCCTCCCCTGCCCTTTTTCCCTCTCTCTCTCCCATGCTTCAGCTCAAGGTAAAAAGACCCAGTAAAAGGCCTCTGGCGAGCTCTCTGGATGAGAAGAAGGAGTTAATGTTTTCAATCTCCGGGAGAGGCAGAGTGGACGGAGCTTCGTGCCCGGCAAGGTCAGAGCGGAGCCGCCGGCAGAGGCAGCATTAATCTTGGTGTGCTGCTCGACACCTCACGGCGCATCAGGAAACTTCTAAAGAGCTATAATTGTACAATCCAATACTGCAAGGACAGGACGAGGAGAAGCTTCTGGTCCGGAGTCGCCCCACACCCAGTGTGGGTATTTTTATAACTGACCAAATCCTGGGCGGAAGGGCTGTGAGTCACGTCCGTGTCTGTGCACAGGTGTGCTGAGCGCCGTCCCAGGCGGACTGCCTGGAACTGTGCACACCCAGCAGGATTCCGCCGAGGCCCACAGGAGAAGGGGGCGCCCACCCCACTCCCCCAGGACTGAGGGGTCCTCTAGACTTTGGCCCGGAGGCTCCAAAGTGACAGACGTGCAGCTAGAAGAACCTGGGCTCCACCAACAGGTGGCCCCGCCTCCCCGGCCCGGCTTCGTATTTACCAGTTTTATTACTTTGTCGCACCGTTTCCTTGAGCCTCAGTTTCCCCATCTGCAGATCTGAGGTAAACACACCCAAGGCCGGCATCCTGAGAAAGACAGCCCAGCAGGTAAAGTGTGGAGCCGGCCTCTCACACTGACAGCTCTTCTTACTGAAGTGTCACTGTCACCACACATTAGGTTTCCAGGTCAGAAGGGGGCGCCCCACGTCACCCCACGTCTGCAGCCACCCCCGCTGCTATCATGGGCACTATCCCCCAACACACCTCCACCACTGTGAGCCACGAACTCGTCACCAGGTGACAGAACGGATCCCGGGGCCTGGAGTCCACGCCCGGCTGCCTAACTGACGTTTGGACTTGGTGCCCCCCCAACTGGGAGCCACCATCTTTCCCCAAACGCCCGCCCCCAGCAGAGCCCGGGGACCTGGGTTCTCTTGCTACGCGGCTTCTTGGGTTTTCTACCTGCAAGGAGGATTTAAAAGGGCGACGTGCCCCCCAGCCCCGCGGCCCTCGCCCTGCCGCCGGCTGGGTTTTCTCCCAGGGCCTGTCACCATGAGTTCTCCACGTGCTTTCTTCTACGTGTTCGCTTAGCTCTACGTCTCTCTCCCTCACGGGACGGAAGCTCTCGGAGGGAAAGAACTGTTGTTTGTTCTACTGACACCCTGGCTCCCATGGCCACCCCTGGGACTCACACATGCTCATCAGCGTCCACGAGTGCCACTCAAAGGCCCTCCCTGTCATTCTGCTCGAACAAGAGGCTTCGACCAACCTGAGGGCCAGGGGGCCGCAGGGACAGTGGCCTGCCCGCTCCTCCCTGGCCCAGCCCCAGCCCGCCCTGGCCTGCTGTGAGGAGGGTCAGGCCCCCAGCTGACCCCCAGCCTGTGCCCCCCCAGGACTACGGACCAGGGGCATTGGTCGGGCCACTTCAGCCTTCAGGCTTCACGGCCTGCATGGGGCCCACCTCCCAAAGGCGCCCAGCCTTCCTCCGTGCCCTCACGACACCCAGCCTTCATCAGAGGCCCAAAGCAGGAGCCCTGGGTAGAGGCTGAGGACCGCGGGGTTATCACGTCTCCCGCCACACACGGGCTGTGTGGAAAGTCACGCTTTCTCGGTTCCCTTCTCAGGGAAATGGGGAGAAGACCCCTGTCCTGACATGATGCTGAGGAGCAAATGAGGTCACTCCGGCCCCCGCACTCTCTGACCTGTCCCCACAGCACCTTCCATGCTTTGCTGCCTATAGTTACTAGCAAGGCACATAAGAGTTTTAAAAGCTGGAGGGGGGCCCCGGGAGGACACCCTCGCCCAAGAGTTCTGATGTTAGCCAGGCTCAAATGCCTAAGAGGGAGGAACGTTTGTTTCAGTGTCGGTCAGCAGAGGGCTCGCAGCGTGCACTGACCTGAGGTCCTCGGCCCAGCCCCACGGCTTGGTGAGGGGCTGCCACTGGCACCCATTTCCCAGACACAGAGACGAGGGCTCAGAGGGACGACACCACTCTCCCTGGACGCACGACAGAGCTGGGATTTAAACCCCAGTGTCCATGTCCTATTCTGTCCCTGAAATTCTGCTCTCCAGACAGCAGTGGTTACCTAGGTTACTGATGAATGAAGGCCGTCCTGCTCAAACCATTACTTCCTGGTGGTTACTCGGGAGACACTTGGGAAATGCTCCCTCGGATGACGAGGGGGTAGAGAGGTGTGTTCTCTCCTTTGAGGGGAGCGACTCATCACCACGCTGCCAGCCTGCCGCCCTCTCCGAGCTCTGGTCCACTGCACGGGCATCTCTGTCACATCCGTTTGTACCTCGCCACATTCCAGCTGCCCAGGGCTGTGTCCTCTTGCACAGGGATGACATTTTACTCAATGTCCCGCCATTTACTATGGAGCCACAGCAGCCAGGGAGGGCCCAACAGGTGAGGTCCAGGTCCCCTGCGGCTTCCAGAAACTGTAGCTCACCCCCAAGTGTTGCCAGCCAGACCGGGAACCTCTCCCCACATCCCGAAGCCCTCGAGACACATCTGAGTGACAGAGTCAAGTGCGGCTCTGCAGGTCAGCAGCCCCAGAGCTTGGCCGCCAGCCTGCCCTGTGCCACTGTGCCCCTGGGCGGGTGCCCCTCACCACCCCGTGCTTTCTCATCACGGCTGAAGGCGGCTTGTTCTGATACAGCCGGCTTCAGACTCCCACAGGCTTGGAACGCAGCAGACAGCAAAACTGGGTATTGACGAAACCTGGCACTTGAGGCTCCATTGTCCGGGATGAGAGTGGCTGCCGTGCCAGGCCTTCCAAGCAGTCCACGCCTGAAGGTCACCCCGCACTGTGACCGAGCCAGGGCAGGCATGGGCTGAGCTAGGCTCTGGGAAATGCAAAGGGCAAGCACTGCCCTTTGAGATCGCCTGGACAGCAGGAAGTCGTCCCCCACAAAGGTGACAGCGTCTGGTGCGGCGGTCAGTACCACGCATGGACCAGCAACGCCACGCCCAGCAAAGGCCCATTATCCCGCCACAAACAAACGCCATTGTGGTCCAGAGCTGGTCGGCAATAAAGAGGTGGTTGTTTGAAAGGCCACCAACTCAGAGGGCCTGGAAGGAGAGGTGGCAGCCACACGGTGCTCCTGCAGCTCAACAACAAAGTGGACAGAACCCGATTTAAAAATGGACAAGAAATCGAGCAGGCGTTTCCCAAAGAAGATATGCAATGTCCAGTAACACCGACCTGAATGCCCACAGCAGCAGAATTCACAGCCAAAACGTGGAAACAACCAAATGCCCCTCAGCCGATGGATGGACACACAAAATGCCATATTTCCATACACTAGAAGAGTACTCAGCCATAAAAAGAAGTGAACTACTGGTACATCGCACGGATGAACTAAGAAAACACTATGCTGAGTGAGAAGCCAGGCAGAATGGCCACATATTGTGTGATCCCATTTAGACCCAGAAGAAGCAGATCCAGAGACCAGGAACCAGAATGGCTGCCAAGCGCTGGGGAACAGAGGGGGGCGGGGAGTGTGGCGAAGGAGTTCGGGGTTTCTCTTTGGGGTGATGAAAATGGGAATTAGTAACGATGATGGTTGCACAACTCTGTGAATACACCAAAAACCACTGACTTGCACACTTTAGAACGATGAATTTTACAGTAAGTGAATATCTCAATTTAAAAATTAAATAAAAATAAAATCAGCCTGGGCCAAAGCAGGCCAGCCCAGGAAGGGCGGAGGGTAGGTGGGCTGGCACCCTGTCCTCACACACCCCACCCTCCAAGAAGGCAGCTGCTCCAGCCGGCACTGCTTTGTACCAGGGGACCCACAGCCGAACTCTAAAACTGCAGCCCGCTGGCACTGGCTTCCTGCGCCACCTGGCCACCGTACATATTCTGGCTGGACAGGAGGAAAAAAGGGACAAGCCACCTAGACAGCTGTCGGAGGAAAGAGTGGCCGCAGTGAGAGGGGTCAAAGGAGCTCTGGGCAGAGCCAATGCTTCCTGCCTCGGGATTCTGCCCCTCAAGGGCGGGCAGGAGCAGGGCTGGCCTGAGAGCCATTACTGGGCCAGGGCAGGTCTGCAGGCTCCCCAGCGCTTCTCAGACACCAGAAGCTTAGATGTACTGGAATCAGTCTCGCGTCCCCACGTCAGCAGCGCCTGTTTCCAACAAGAGCAGTGCTCTCTGCAAGCTTTGCTCAGCGCTTTCAAACTCCTGAACAAGCTCAGCCAGCCTGCAACGGGAGAAACTGAGGCAGAGAAGAGCTCGTGGGACTGCCTGCAGCCTTCACGGGCCTGGCCGGGCCACATTGCATTTGGTGGCACCCTCGGCAGGCCATCTGGGAGCTGGAGCTCTACGAGGGCTGCGCAGCCCGTCTGTCTGGGTCTGACAGTGGTGCCAATCCCGGGAGCAGTGGGGCTCACTGAGAGCTTTGGGTGGGAAAATCACGGAGAAGGCGGGTCTTTCTCGGCCCCTCTCCGCCGCCCACCCCTCCCTCCCAGACACCCAGCTTCCTGCTGCTGGCCCCTCGCTCTGGAGGGTTGTCTGCACCTTCTGCTTCAGTCTGTCCTCCCCGTGGTCTCACTGGAAACAACTTATTTGCCTCTGGAGACCTTTCCACATCTATTCCTGTTTCTTTTGTGCCCTTGTCCTCCTTGGCTGTGAGCTTCCTGATCGGGGCGGATTTGCTGATAGTAAATCCCTGTGGCCAGGACAGTGCCATTGATTACATGGCTCATGGGTATTTATTGAGTAAAAGGAGGGAGGGGATGGGGGGGACTGAGGGAAAGGAATTGGATGTGACTCCTCTCCAGACAATCTTCACCAGGAAACAAGAGTCTTGGCACCTCAGCAAGTGAAGGAACCTTGGAGATCACTCAGTCTAGTGTCCTACCCAGGGCCAAAGCCCCTCGGGACCATCCAGCTGCCACCCCAACCAAGCACTATGCCCACGCCACCTCCTCGTGGGGCCTCTGGGGAGCAGACATGAGCCCCATCTTCCCAGGACGCCCATCTCTTCTGCCCAACGTGCCCTCGCAAAACCTGCTCTTTACCTCTAGGGCCAGGGGCACTCATGGAACAGGTCTCCCCTCTCACCTCCTTAGTCACCTCCAATTACACTAAAGAGGAGGAGGAGTGGGGGGGGCGGGGGAGAGAGAAAGGAGGAAGGAAGAAGGGGGAGAAGAGGAGAGGAGCAGAGGGGAGGGGAGGAGAGGAAAGTCAAAAGAGAAACACAAATCTCAGAGCCTAGAGCCCTTGGACGCGGAGACTGGGGGCTGGATGAGGGCCATCCGGTGCAGTGACTCAGGCCGCTTGCTGCCCTTTGCCCCTTGCCACAGTGGTGGGACAGAGAGCGGCTCGGTGCAGAACAAAGAAGTTCTGTGGAGCAGCACAGAAGGCAGAGCTGGCCAGTGAACACCCAGAAAAGAAAGGCAAGGCCGTGAACGTGGGCTGGGACCAAGCACAATTGCAGTGTCATTGGTGGGTCTTCTCCCAAGAGGCAAACTCACGTCCCCAGTGGGCTGACCACAGAGGAGGAAGGTCCTGTGTGAGGGCCACGTGGCTGTGGCTGTTAGACGAGGAGGAAGGGGGTCGGGGGCCAGTGGTCGCCCTGGATCCAGATCCTGCTGTCCGTCCAGACCCCAGGCAGGGCCCAGGGCAGCACTCCCTGCTCTCCCAGGGCCTTCAGCTCCCCCACCCCCACCCCTGACAGGGCCATCTCTCTGGGCCGCCCAGTCCTCTCTCCCTGGAACCAGCCGGGATGGAGAGTCCAGATGTGAGCCTTTCCCCCAGGTGATGGCCAGGTCGTACGTTTTCAAAGTGAGAGACCAGATCTGGGGTTCTGAGACCAGACCAGTGACCACCCCCCACCCCGGACATTCATCCATTTGGTTGGTTTGTTCCCTGAGTGTAGCTGGTGTCTCCACCTCCCACCTTGATACACTCAGCTCGGACCGTCGCCAGAGGTAAGGAGCTCTGAGAAGCTGCAGGCAGGTGGGGACCCAGGAAGAGCCATGGTGCATTCGAAGGAGACCTAGTCCCCAAAAAAGATCTTAGCACGACAAGCTGCTCTGCTCTCGCAGTGACAAATTGCGCTTCTGGAGGTCAAGAAGCCAGAGGGCGACTCATACACAGCAGCATTTCACTGAGTACTTAAAATGCAATCATTATTTTTAGGTCACACTTGAGGAATTATCCAACATCTAATTTTCATCGGTGGATGAAGTTAAATGTATGTGAGCCATCACTGCAGGACTATGGGGTGGTTTCTGTGTGTGGCTGCAGACCTCACCTTGTTTCAGAGTCGTGCCGCAGGCATACGAGGTGGTAAGAAAGCACGATGTTTATTTACAGTGGGCAGGTCTGCTGCCCTCGGGAAGGCGTGCCGTCTACTCTGGGTTGAGGGTCATCCATGAGACCCATCTGTGTCTGTGGTGACCTTACAGAAGACAGCAATACCAACAGAAGGGGCAGCAAACTGATAAGCCAGGGAAACTTCCCAAGTGGTAAGTGGGGTACCCTGAGAGTCCCCTACGAAGACCTCTGGTCCAGACCTCCATGGCCACAAAACTCACTAACCAGGATGAATCGCATCCCTTCTTCACCCTACAGTGAGGAGGAGCTGAGAAATGTCACGGAAACTCGTATGGTGGCTTACTTTAAACAGCACAGCTCCTGGGGCAGCCACGGACACAGCCACGTTTCATGTTCCAGGATGAAGGAGGGGGCCTGAATGAGAGGAGAGAGGACCGTGCTTGCTGCTGAGCTGCGCCAGTCGGCTTGTGTCTTGTGGGGAGGGACCACTGTGGTCCAGGGTCTGCACGCCGAGAGCTGTGCTCCCCAGCACTTTACCCGTGGAGAAGATGTAAGCCCGCTCGTAACACGTAAGGCTCATATAAGCTTAATGATAGAGCTAGTAGTCCGTCAAACGGCCGGGTCAAGATTAAAAACACATACGTATATAAAGAGTGTAGATACATAGCGAAACTAGCATGATGGAATTTATCCAGCACGAATACAAAATCCTAAACTCAAGTTAAATGTGTGCTGTCAGCTGGAAAGAGCCATGGGGACGATTGAGTCACATGAAAAAGACCCCGTGAACATAATGGCCAATGTGGCAGGTCTGAGAATATCGTGGAATGAAAACAACACATGTTTGGTCTACGTTGATAAGATTGAATATAGAGCTGGCCAAACCCAATTCAGCATATTGCATCCAGACCTGGAGACTTTGGAGACCAACTCTTAAGCAAGCTAGACTGGGTCCCAAGGAGAAGGCAGAGAACAGTTTACAAAGCTAGTCACTCCCGGTGACATATTGTGTGACTTTGGAATAGCTACTTACCTATCTGAACCTCTGTATTCTCATCTGCAAAACAAGCACAAGCTTAGAAACGTTCTCTAAGTGAGGTACTTATGTAAGTCACGATGCCCATCTCAAAGTGCTCAGCAAATATGATAAATAATGCTTACCATCATCACCATCACTGTCCTAGCAAGATGAACACAAGTCATCTTCAGATACGTTCACCTAAGAGGGCGAGCAGGTCCTCTGGGCTGTCCAGATGCACAGCAGAGGCTGGTGGGTGGGAGGTCAGGGTAAGGTGTCCAGGGAAAAGGGGAAACACCGCGAAGGAAGTGACCCCCCCCCAAGAGATTTTGATTCGGGAGAATTTCTGGGTGTTAAACTTGAAAACCACTGCTGTAAAAGTGCTCAACTTCTCCTCAAAGCATGCAATCATAGAGCAGACAAACCCCAGTTCAAGGTGTTGCAGGACAAGCCCCTGTGGCGATGGCAATTGATGGCAAGCCCAGGCCCCCGTGACTATGATTCCGCACCTCTTTTCTCTTACACTTTCTGCAGCTTCAGCATTGAATGACGTAAGTAGGTGCCATGCTATCCCAAGGCTGTAAAGTGCCCCCCCAGCAAGTCCCTTCCCCTCTGGAGGGACCAGCTCCCCTGAGCCCCAGACCCATCCAGCACCAGTGCGGGGAACAGGAGGAGGCAAAGGGAGGCCCCCCAACACCTGCAGGACACCGGGTCCCAGACTCCCAGTGAATATCGTCCATCCAGGAGCTCTCAAGAGAGATGCTAAGAAAACATCTCCAAATGGCTTCTCCAATCATGTACAATCACTGAACTCATTTCAAGACAAATGAATTTCTTATAGAATTTCCTTTCTCTATTTCAGTCTGCAAAGCCCTTCTAGTCTGATAATATTCCCTTTTTCACCAGATTATAAAAGCAATGCATGCCCATTGTACAAAATTTGGAAGATACAGAAAAGTAAGTTTTAATCTCCCTTAATTCCACCAACTAGAGCTAAACAATGACTCTATTTTGTAACGTATATGTATAGAACATGTATTTTACAACATTTGGCTCATTTCTTACAAGGGGCACCCTGTCTGTCACTTATCATTACATTATGTAAATTTTCTAACTCATTAGATATTCTACAAAATTAGGACTGATTTTCCACTACATGAATAGAGTTTACTGTATTGGACACTCCCCTATTTTAGCTATTTATGTTGTCTCTACTCTTTTGATATTATTACACCATTGAAATAAAAATGATTGTGTGTAGCTTTTTATTATTTCTTGACAATAACTTTGTGAGAGGTTTATTGTTGGGTCAGATGGTTAAAGCATTAAGAATCTTCGTAAAAAGTAATAAAATTTCCTCCAGAAAAATTGTACCAATTTACTCATAGCTATATCTGAGAGTATTTGTATCATTCAACCTTTTGCCAACTCCAGGCTGGCTGTTACCTCGTTATTTTATGTCAATGTGATCATTGAAAAAAAAATTTTTTTATTTTACTGTGAATTATTTGATTACTAATGGGGTTGAACACTTTACTTATTTTTATTGGCCATTTGTCTTACTTCTGCAAATTCTCTACTGATGCCATCTGCTCAATTATCTCCTTGGATGTTCAAGTTTTTCTTATTGATTCTTAAGAGCATTTTTATATTTAAGAACTTTAACTCTTTGTCATATGTGAGTATTTTTCCCAGTGGATTTCACTTGCCTTTTAACTTGAAATACTATTTTTAATTTGCAAATATTTTAAATTTAATATAATCAAACCTATCGATCTTTGCCCTTATGGGGACTTCTCCGCTCTAAGATCAGATAAGTATGGTTTTCCTCCCTTTCTCCCTGAATTCTTTTAGGGTCTTTTTTTCATATGGAATTATTTAATCAACATGAAATCTATTTGGAGGCTTGATGGGAAGTAGAATTCTTACTCTTCTCTACCAAATAGTTACCTATTAGTACGCCAGTGTCCCAGCACCACTTACTGAAAACCCATTCTTTCCCCAGTAATGGGAAATGTTCATCTTATCGAATACTAAATTGTTTTAAAATATTGGGTCTGTTCCTCAGTTTTCTGTTTTGCCTTATTGATCTAGCTTTTTCACAGTATTTAATATTTCTTCATAATACCTTTTAATTCAGTAGAGCAAATACACCATTCGTTCTTTTCCAAAGAGTTTTGTCTATTTCCATCTATTTGTTATTTCTTGAAGAACCACTTGGTCAACTTCCAAAAATATCCTGACATGATTTGAACTGGAACTGTTTATATATTTTCATTAATTATAGGAAAAGTGTATTTTTATAATATTGTGTCTTTATAATTGGGGACATGGCATAGCTCTCCATTTAGTTAAATGAAAAAAGTTTGGTTGTTTGGAACTTGAGTTCTGTACACTTCTTAAGTTTACTCTAAGATATTTATACACAATAATGAATATGATCTTTTCTCTCTTAAATTTTTAAACTAGTAATTGCCACATGTAGAACACCTATTGACTAATGCTTCTATGCTATAACTAGCCATTTTAGTACAAACTGTTGTAATAGTTCCAATAATATTTTCAATTTACTCTCAAGAGAGTTTTTGAGGTAGACAAGGAAAACATCTACAAGTCATGATAATTTTTTCTCTGCCTTTTGGAGATATATATTATGACTTATGTTTTTCTTATCTTATTGCATTATCTGCAACGTGAACGTCAGTATTATAGTGGGAAAATTAGCTCTCTTGCCTCATTCTTAAGTTTAATGGGGATCTCTTGATTATTGTACCCTGATGTCTGATGTTAGGCTTTGGCTTAAAAGAATATTTACCAAGTTGAGGAAGAATCCTTCTACTCCTAATCTGCCAAAACATTTTTGTTTTTTTAATCATGAATAGAGTCTCTTAGAAATTTATCAAAATGAACATTGTGGTTCTAGCCTTAAGCCTATTGATGTCATAAGTTATATTAACAGCACCCTAGACTAAGCCATCATTTCATCACTGACATAAATCCTTTTTGAACGAAAGTTTTGGTCAAGGTGGAAGCCGATTTGATGCTGATCTCAATGGTGTAGATGGAGAAGGCAGAGGGGACAGCAGGAACAAAGCTGCAGAGGTCAGCATGGTCAGAACAACCATGTGACCCAGCGTGTCTGTAGTCTGGTCAGTGAGGGAGGTGCTGCCCGGATGGGGCTCCAACCAAATCTTCCTGGAGAGCTCTGATGAGTACCAGGGTGTGTTTCCACGAAGATTTAATGATCTAACCACCCTCTCCCTCTCTCCCTCAATATCTATATCTATCTCTCCTAAAAAAAAAAAATGAAAGCAAAACTTTCTTTTCAAAGGAAAAAAGCACTGTTTTAAAATTTTAAAGCAAATTCCTCAAATCATGGAGATTCCAAATAAAAATCTCTTCACTATGTACAGACAAACCTGGAACCTGAGTGTGTCAGAATTATGTACTCTGCCTACACACGTTTGGGAAGCACAGACTCAGGGCTCGAGGGCCAGACCTCAGAACGCCTCTCACCATCCAAAAATCAGAGCCTCTGGGCTGCCAGCAGCTGTCCCCTGAGTCTGCCATTGTCAACTGCCTGCTTGCCACCATACGTGGCTGAAAGGCGGGCACCGCACATAAAAGTCACCCCAGGGACTAAAGCCATTTTAAAGCCAAGTGCATCATCTCGAAGTCTTCCTCTGGACCACATCTCCCTCCGAGACTCCCATCTCTGCACGAGTTCTCTGGAGCTGCTCATACCTTGCCCACCTCTGCAACGGGGAACAATGGCCTCGTCCTACAGGCTTCCGAGGACTTAAAGGCCACTCCCAGAAAGCCAACACTTCCCTCGAAGCTGGAGAGGAAGACACTCGCGCCCTCTGGACCCACGGCTGGGACGGCAAGACTGACACTTGAGTTTTGCCTGACATTATGCACTCCACATAACACTGTCCACCACTGCCCTGCCCTGGGTGGTCTAATCATTTCTTGAAAACAATACAAATGGAAAACAAAGTTATGTGGACCTGCTCAGAGGCTGAAAGGCCTTGGCCACTTCGCAGCACACAATAGAAGAAAGACTGCAAACAGACAGGAAAGAAAACATGATTAAGTCACAGAGGTGACATTAAATCAATAGAAGCAGTGGGAGATCGATACGGCCTCACTCTGGGTAACGGCAACGGTGGGCACACATTTTCAGATTGCTGCAGAATTGTTTCCTATTCGCACTGTACAAGGAGATGTTTTGGGGGGCCGTAGGGGGGCGCTGCCACTTTGCTAAACGCCTGATAGGTTCCCGAGTACGGTTACACGTCTGTGCCCTGGTCCAGCAGCACAGCCCCTCAGCCACAGCCCCGAGCGCACATCAGGCGCCAATAACAACAGCGGACAGGGCAGCTGGGCGATTACCAGACCAGAGTTGCTCTGAGCCAACCGACAGGAAAATTCGCCACTGAGGTGACCAGGCTGGAGGAAACCCAGGTCACACCAACAGTGTCTGCCTCGCATAACACTAGACCACGGACTGGGGTCCATAGCTGGAGAGCAGCACAGCCAACAACTCCAGGGACACAGTACTAGCAAGGAGAACATTTCAAGCTGAGAAAAGTGTCCCTGGGTGCTCACGCTGACAGTGCTGCTAACCAGCCGTGACCTTGACTTAAGCTCCTTAAGCTCCCTCGGCCTTCGTCCCATCCGTCTCCACGGGCCCGTGATCTTAATATCTTCTTCAACCTCTGAGCTTCTCATCCTATAAAAATTGGACGGAAATGGCTGTGAAGCATTTTTGCATGGTGGTAACCACGCCAGGGGGATGAAGAGCCGTTGAGACATTTTTCAAGCCCTCTGAACCAATCACACCTGACCAGTTCTAAACACAGAATGTTCTACCAGTGTCCGGCCATCGATCGCAGCACGGAACAGTGGCAGGGTATGGCCACGGGTGCGCGATTGTTATTAATAGGGAGGTTGAATTTTCAGGACAAAAATAACATCTTCTGAGCTAAGGAAATGGGAAGCTGTAAATAAAATATATGCAACTGCCAGCTGAGGAGAGCGTACGCGATGGAACTCTTCAAAAGATTTCACTCTTCGGGTCCTAAGGGCTGTTCAGGACAAAAAGGTTTTTGTATTCTGATCTGGAGGGTGTAATTCAGTAACAGGAAACCTGGGCTAATTGTCCAGAAATACTGAGAACAGATGAACAGGGATACGCGGCTGTAAGGAATGGAGAGAAGGAGCACTGGTGTCCCACGTGGACAGTGCAGTCGGGGGCTGTGACATGAGTAAGGACAGGCTCCAACTCCGTCCACACGAGCAGGAGGCAGAGGAAAGACAGCAGACCGGGGCGCCCACGCCCGCAGCCAGAGTTCAGGCTACGCAGACCAGAGGCAAGGGCTGCAGCCTCTGAACCCCTCTCGCCCAGGTAACAGGTGTGCTCACCTGCTCCCTGGGCTGCTGGAGGCCAGAGAAGACCAAAACGGCGCTGGAAGTTCAACTCAGCTCACACCCATTCGTCTGATCACTCTTTTTTTTTTCACCTTTTTGGCATTTTAAGCGTTTCAGACCAAGTTATCCACAGACACGTGTGGTTCAATTCCACACTTGTAATAATTCTCACAAATGCAGCGTACTTTGAACGATGAGATGGTTAGTATCCATCCGAGTGACTCTTATTGCTCTAAGGAGGTTTCTTCAAATAATAGTTTCAATTTCATTTTTCTTTCTAGGGGTTGTTATGGGCTGAGTCTATATGTAGAAGTCCTAACCCCCAGCATTTCAGAATGTGAATGTTTTTGGAGATGGGTCTTTAAAGAGGTGATTAAAGTAAAATGAGGTCATATGGGGGGGTCCTGATCCAATAGGCCTGGTGTCCTTATAAGAGGAGGAGAGGAGGACACAGACCCACAGAGGGGCAACCCCGTGAGAACACGGGGAAGAGACACCTGTCTACACACCATCTACACGCCAACAAGAGCGGCATCGGGAGGAATCAGCCCTGCCCACACCTGGATCTGGGGCCATGAGGGAATAAGCACATTGTTTAAACCACCTGGTCCGTAATGCTTTGTATGGCCACCCCAGGAAACTAACACAGGGCAAGCCAATAAAACCAAAATATTCAGGAAAGAGGTGTGGTCGCTCAGTGAATGAACCACTGGGCAAAGTTGCAAGTGAGATGCCTTAGCTCACCCAATGCAGGGTCACCCCCAACCCAGCCACAGTCTCCACTACCCGGGAAAGCCAGGCCCCAAAATGCTGAGTGTGCAGTCCAGCGAGAGGAGTGCTTGGCGGTCCAGAAGCTCCAAGGAGCGGACAGTGTGGCAGGCTGGGGACGGTGGCACAAAGGAAGCAGGGTTGGTGCCGGGTCCTGGAAGACCTGATGGTAAAAGGCACAAAACAGCATTCCAGGCCAAGGGACCCTGTGGAGTCACAAAGGGGAGACAAGTTTGGGGCACAAGGAGTGCCTGGGTCCACCACGGGGACAGGGAGAGGTGGCAGTAGGAGGGAGATAGAGACACCGCTGGTCCAAGCCTCTGGACACCTCGCGAGGGCCTCTGGCACGTGCAAAGGAGTAAACGTCACACACCACAAGGCTATTGTATCTAAGACTGGATTTCTCTCCCATTCAGGCCACCCAGAGGAATGCACATTCTTTATTAATTTTAAAACCGTTTCTGATATAAAGTCTGAGAGAGATCCAAGATGGAGGAATAAACACTGTGCCGCTGCCTTCCACAAACAACTCAATTATAGGACAACCAACCTGGAGAATCACCTGAAGTCCGGCTGAACAGAAGCTGTATAACTAAGGGTGTAAAGAAGCCGCGTTGAGATTGGTAGGAGAAGCAGAGATGTGAAAGAGGCTGACCCCTGACTAGTTGAGAACCAGGAGGGATCTCTCGGCGTGGAGTTTCCCGCAGAGGGGTGAGAGACCCCAGGCCCACAGCAGGCTCCCCAGCCAGGAGCACTGGTGCCAGGAAGAGGAGCCCCCACAACACCTGGATGTGAAACACAGTGGGGATTCCGACAGTTCAGGTGGGAAGGAAGGTGACAGTAAACCAGGTGTCCTCTTAAAGGGCCCGCGCACAGACTCACTCGCTCGCAGGCACTCACCTTGGGCTCCAGCGGAGGGACGGTGACTCGGGGGTACGTCAGAGGCATACGGGGAGCAGACTGAGGTGTGTGGCCTGGGGGGAGGCCTGGAGGACAGTCGCCATTTCCCCTGTGAGGAGACCTGCCCGGTATAGCCAGCAGGCAGGTGCCATCTTTCTGTGTTGAGCCCGCCCCCCCCATGCTTACGGCCAAGTCTGAATCTGATTGGCCTGGTGAGCTCTGGGGCTCCGCCCATCTGACCCACCCCACCCCAGGTCACACAGCTGGAGGCACTTTCTCCACCATCAGCCAGCCCCTTCCACGTTGCACTCTTTCTGGGAAAACTCCCAGAGTCCACAGGCCCCAGGTGGGCAGCAGCTGGCCTCCGTGCGCGCTGAGACCTTTGCTGAGTAGCTCCAGGCTCAGCACGGGCACCAAAGCAGAATTTACGTTAATCTGGTGGCCACAACTCTTCCCATTCTAGTGACTCCCTGACACCCTGCCTCCCCCAACTTGGGTACCACACGAGGCTTTATCAGCAGTTGAGCCTCGGGGTGTCCTGGCTTTTTGTGGAGCTAGCCCCAGCCCAGTACTGGTGGCAGAAGTCCTCAGTTCTCAGGGTGGCCTCTCCCACGCGCCTCCTGGTTTAGCACAGACAGTGAACAATTATGGATCACTGTAGCTCCTACGAGGTAGCCCCCAGCTGGTCACAGTCTAACCACTATGCTGTACTCCTGAGATTAATATAAAATAGTATTAACTGTCAACTGTAACTGAATAATTAAAAGGGGGGAAAGGTGCGGGGAATAAGAAGTCTCAATTTCCAGGTATAAAACAAATAAGTCATGGGGATGTAATGTACAGCATGGGGAATACAGTCAATACTATTGTGATTGCATGGTACAGTGTCGGATGGTTGCTGGACTTACGGTGAACACTTCCCGAGGTATATAAATGTTGAATAACGATGGTGTGCACCTGAAACTAATATAATACTGTATGTTAGCTATATTTTAATAAAAAATCTTTTGTATAAAGAATCATATAAAATCAACCCCTCATCTCCAAGCAGTCTCTGCTTAGGGGTAGGGGAGCTTCCTTAAAAAATTCTGGGCTACGTAACAGTTACAGGGATGTAGGCACAGCATAGGGAATATATTTGATAATGTAACTGTAATAACTACGTGTGGTGTCCCATGAGGACCAGACTTATCGGGGGTCACTTTGCAACGTATATCAATGTCTGACACTATGTTGTACACCTGAAGCTAATGTAATGTTGTGTGTCAACTGTAAGTGAAAAATGAAAAAACATTTAAAAAAATATTTCTCATGAATCCTCAATGTTCTTTCAAGGGAAAGGAGAGTAGTGAAGGACATCCCCTGTCTGGGGAAGCTGGTGTTCAGGAAGGTGACCCTGCCCCCAGATGACCTGTGGCCCATGCACAGAGGTGAGACACACCTGGCTAGGTGATGAGACTTTTAAAGCCCCCCCTGCCATAAGTGGCCCCCACTCCAGGCTGTGGGAGAATGGCCAGCAGGAGCTGGATTCTGCGCCCCTTTTCCTCCCTCCTGGTCAGCCGGTCCTGTGAGCTCACCAACCCCGATAAGATCGCAGCCCTCGAGGCGTGCCTTCTCAGGAACTCTCCTTGCAAAATCAGATTAATTAATCCAGGGCCATGGGACAGAGGCCGACAATGGCGGTTTATTCTCCCCCAGCTGTGCGTGAACAGCCCCATGGAACATGTATAACCCCCGTCATGCCTGGCCATTGCAGAGCCCTGGGGGCTCTTCTGCTGCTCACTTCACGAGCTCAGGGGCCCCACAGTAGGTGAGAGACAGCCTGGGACCCATGAGGCCGCCCTGTCCGTCACACTCTGGGCCTCCAAGGTCCTCAGAGGAAAACTTGACTCACTCCACCCCCAGGTGTAATGCCCCTGTTTGGAAAAAGTCTGACATGAAACTGAATTCACTCTCTGGTCAAAACAGACAGGCTCGGGCCCCCCTCCCTTGATAATGGCAGGCAGTAGGGGAATTGTAGAAAGAGCCCCAGCCTTCAGTCACAGGGGGCTCATACCCTGTCCCTGAGGGCAGGACACACACTCTACTTACCTCTTTAACCCCCACAGCCTCAGGGAAGGGTATTCTCTCATGAAGTAAGTGCTCATTAAACATTTGCAGGATGAATGAATGAATGAATGAATCCCAGTGTGGGTGGGGAGGAACCGGCACATGCTGACCACTAAGGTGCGGCTTCCTGCAAAGGGCAAAAAAGCATTTCAGGTGTGGCGGGCTCGGCCTCGACCATCCACCCTCTCCTGGGCAGGCAGCCACAGTCACCATGGAATCAGATGAGCATGGCTGCGTTCCAGTGGAACTTTATTTACAGACACTGAAACGTGAATTTCATGTAATTTTCACGCATCATGGACTACTGTTCACCTTTTGAATTTTTTTCAGTCATTTAAAAATGCAAAAACTATTCTTAGCTCAGCAGTCACAAAAAAAAGAAGTAATCCACCAGGTCGGCTGGCCTGTGACCCAGGGAGTGACTGAACAAGATCCCACAACAACCAAGGAATCCTGCAAAAGAAGGCAGGCCAAGGCATACACTTCACTCCCAGATTTCCACCACAGCTACCAAGCGCCTCGTTTAGCAACACAAATCCTAAGTCTGACTCCACCTCTGAAGCCAAAACCACTGCCAGGACGTCCACCTCCACCTACCGCCCGGGACCAGCCCTACAGCTGACATCAGCGTCACATTACTGAGAATTCTGAGCTTGTTTGTTACACGGCACAACCTTGCCGATCCTGCTGATACAATCTCTATGTTTTCCATTTTTCAGCTTTAGAAATTATCTATTGATTGCAGTATGAAAAGTGAGGGTCTGCTCACTGACACCGCTTCTCACTACCCTCTAAACAACAGATGATAATTATGTTACTAGTCTCAGTTCTTCTGTTGCTTATCTTTGTAAATTTAGATAGTACACTTTATTTCTTCTACCACCTTTCAAGGTGTCTCCTGATTTTTCACCATGTAAATCAGGGTGGCAGCAAACAAGCCATCCCCACCCCCACCCCCACTCTACCGCCTCTGCTCTCGGTACCACTTTTAGCAATTATAATTCTATTTTTACACTGTCAGGAATAACTAACATTGGCATTCGGTCTTGAAGCCATAATTAATCCTTCTGGGCTTTATTCCATTCTAGGAGATAAACAAAAGTTTTTAAAAACAGTAGGTGCATTTATACGTTAGGACTGTACACAGGTTGTTCCCTTTCAGACAGGTGGTTTGGTCCAGTTTTATTATCTACAGTCCAAAGTTAGGGTCCTCTGCTGCCCAAGGGAGAAGGTTCCTAGCATTGAGCTTACACAGCAGAATGAAAAGGGCATTATTCTGAATTTCTGTGAGAAGTCCACCCAATTGTAAAGATTCCTGTTCTTGTAAGCCTGCTACATGTGCGTCCACGGGGCTGGGGGTGGTGCCGAGGGGTGGGCGGGGACAGACCAGGGAGGGGAGGAGTCATGAGAATCCCCAGCACAGACAGATGACTTGGCTCTGTTTCCCACCTTTTTCCCAGTTGCATCCAACCCATCAGAGCTCTGCCACACAGATCCGCTGCACCCCAAAACAGCCGCACCCCAAACCCCGTGAGTGACAGGCTTCTGTGCACTTTAGGTCTTGCAGAAATTTGTTGAAACATCTTAGCTCCTATCAACCCCTTATGATCTGTTCTCTGTGAAGGGTTTATTCCTTTTGTTTTCTTCTTCACCACCCCGTTAGCAGCAGGGAGAAGCAAATGTGGCTTGTAGACTTCTAAATACCAGCGTCTCTCAATGAAATCATGAAGCTCTGCTTCGTTACCAAAACATAATTGTATATATACATACATGGAAAACAAGACACAGGCCTTTTTGGTGACATGCTCCGCAGAGCCTCGTGGCTGCTCTGAACTGGCAGGTGACTGTCCCTGGGGCGTGCAGGAGACAGGCCTGGGGCTGGCGGGTTCTTCCATCCGGCAGTGCTGGACAGCTCCACGCCACTCCACCCTCCCTTCTGGGCTCTGCTCTCCTCCAGGAAAGCGAGGGATGCTAGCAGCTCGGGAGCTCCCACAGGGAAAGGCAGCTATGGGCAAATGCTCCCCGACCCTGAGGGGCAACTCCGGAGTCCTCCCTGCCTTTCTGGAGAAAAGCTCCGTTGGCTGCCACCGAACCCGATGGCACCCTCCAGGTCTGACATTCCTCCCTGCTCACTCCCGACGAGTGGAGACACCTCCAAAATGAACACTTCCCCACCAGTCCCATCCAGGCTCTGCTCACAGTGGCGTTCTCACCAGCACAGGGAGAACAGTGCCCACCACCGACCTGAGCAGCTGTGTTTACCAGAAGGTGCTACCTTGTCACATGGGATGACAGTGCAGGCGCCTTGGGAGTTGGGTCTGGACGAACAGGTGATCAGGACACTTGGTCCCAGCAGGTAAGGGGAGGGGAGGGGCCAGTGAACAGTGACAAAGAGGCCCAGTTACAGAGGGCGTCTTATAACAAAGGGTGGACGATGCCTGCGCCTGTCTGCTCAGGCTTCTTGCTGGCATCTAACGAAGGCAGCTGCTTACAAGCATCCAAAAAATAATCCCAGAGGACAGCCACTATCGCGGCCCCTCCAGCCCCGGGGCCACCAGGGGGCCAACACAGAGATTGGCCAGGGGACATGGTCCCTGCCCCACAAGAAGGACACCTAGGGGCCGTCAGCTGCCAGGGGAAGTCCCTGTAAGCGGCTTTCTTTTGGAAAACCAGACCAGATGCTGTCATCAGGAATTCCCAGCCTAGGGGAGAGAGAAAACAGCCTAATGGTGTGTCCCCAAACCATGGGACACATTCTCACAGTGCCGAGCAGGAAGAGGTCAGGGGGATTGAAAAGTGGTGCCAAGGCCTTGTAAGCGGCTCCCAATACCCACCTCCCTCCCTTTCAGTAATAGGGTCTCCCCACCGCCTGCAGCTTCACTGGGGTACATGGCCACACAGCCAGAAGCCACCCCCCGCCTCCCTGGGGGCGGGGTCTGACCACATGACAATTCACGCCAATGGAATGTGAGAAAGGGTCAGGAAACCTCTGCACTCACCCTGTGGGCAAGGGGGACTCATCCTCTGCGCCCTTCCCTGCGGCCCCTGGAGTGCTCCGGGGGGGCCTGGGCCCAGACAGCGAGCCCACATGTTGGTCCTGGGGCCCCATAGGGCCTCACGGAGCACAGCCCCTGGGCTGTGCTGTGCACGAGAAATAACTCTGGGGGTCTCTGTTACAGCACCTCAGCCTCACAAGGACAGGGCTACATTGATGGGGGTGGGGGGGCATCTAGGAAAGCCTCCCTGGGAAGGTGCTCGAAGTGGGACTGACGGGCGAGAGAATGCCCTGGGCACACGGGCCGTGGCTAGAGGTCCCACGTGGGTTTCCAGGGAGGTCCAGGATCCAGAGCCCTGAATGGGGACCAACCAGACCCTCTGCGGGTACCTGCTAACTGCTAGGAGCCCTCCAGGGCACACTGCACTGTCTTATACATGTCAGGTCACCCGATGAGGGAGGCGCTGCTGGTCCCGCGTCACAGATGTGGAGTCTGACCTGAGAAAACACCAGAGAGGGTCAGCGTCCAGGCTGGGATTACAGCAGGCTGGTCAGGGGCCGAAGCCCATTTCCCTGTGGTCATTTTGCATCTACTGAGTGCAAGAGGAGGGCCACGGGGTGGGGACAGAATGGACAGACTGCCATCTGAATGGGGAAAAGAGTGTCCCCAGGGCTCAGGAAGGACCGCCTATGAGCCCCCAGGTGGGACACCATTCAGATGACAGATAAGGCAAAGCCACCCCAGCCAGGGCCAGCCTGCCCCTTGGGAGCAGATGCCCGGACAGGGAGCCCGTCTTGCAGGCCCTCTGCCAGGAAACCTACTCTCCCAAGGTCTCCAGAAGGGGGGGGCCACGCTCTCTGGCATTTTATCATCAGGCTAAACCCAAGAGTCATTCTCAAGTTGAAGTTTGCATTTTAACTTGTTTTGAATTGCAAACAAGTTTCAGGCCCATCAATAGGTAAGTCAGCAGGAGCAGCCTCCCCTCTACCCCTTGGGCAACGGTGACAAGAAGTGTAATCGATGGTCGGACAGAGGGAGAGAACTTTGTGCTGGGCTGAGACAATGGCACAGCACAGCAGTGTTTGCCCTCCTTAAGAATAACATTCTCATTTATAAAGTGTGAGTAACAAAGTCAATACTGCTGGGATTGGACGATAGCAGGTGGGGCCTGTTTTCTTGGCTTTTTGACAAGTGACCAGATAAGAATGTTCTACAGTCCTTTCGCTCAGTAAATCCACACACCCCCCACCTCAGCCGCCCCTTGGTGGTTGTGGTACATGATTTCCCAGGGGGTCGTAATGAAGATGAGATGCCAATATGTGAGAATAACGTCCTCTTACCAGCCCAGGATCTTCACTCTTCAAGAGTCATGTTCAAGGTGAAGTTTGCATTTAACGTTTTCTAATTACAAACAAGTATTGGGGGGCCAGCTGGTAATTGTCCTAAACTGGGAACCTAGGACTGGTACCCATTTGGGGGTGAAGTGAGGAGCAAGGTGGGGTGGGAAAGGGGTGTCTCCAAGTAGCCTGGGAAGGAAGCACAGATGACATCATTGGCATGGTGATGGCACAGGGCATGGGGGTGATGGTGGATTTCCGACTCCTGGGCTGGTGTGCGGTTGACCCCCTCTCATCACATGCATTAAGGATGGGCAGGCAGGCGGCCTAACTGTTACAGGGCCTGCAGCGGGGCTGCCTCTGAAGGCGCCAGCCGGCAGCAGAACTGCACTCAGGAAACTGGAACCATACGTGTGATCGTCTGGGCCTCGTGGCCAAGTTGCCCTTGCCACTTGAACCTCTGCCCTCCCCTCCCGGCAGGAAGACCCACAGCCCTGCTGTGCACCCCTGGGGCAGTCCTTGTGCTTTGCCTCATCCCGGGACATATCTGCTCGGCAGACAGGACCAGATCTCAGCTTCTCCAGGAGACAAGTCTGGCGGGAGTCCCCAGGTTCCCTTTTGGTGGCAGGAGTAGACCCAGCTCCAGAACCTTGGGGAGCAGCGCCAGGTGCCCCTCTCCAGCCCAGGGCTGGAGGAGGTGCCCCAAGGTCTCGAGGCCCACCAGTGTCACTTGGGGGACACTCCCTCGCTGCCCCCTCAGTGGGCATATTAGAGATATTCCCAGTGATGGAACTGTGCCTTGGCAAGCCCATGATAGGGCTGGCTGCCAAATGCTCTCCCAGAAGAAGGGGCCGTTTTGCAGGAAAGAGGAAAAATGATTGCAAATATGAGCTGACGTCAGCTTTGTCTTCAGAGAGACTAAAAGTTGGTAGCAGGGTGAGGTCATTCAAAACACACTCTCTGTACCTTCTGAATTATTTCTATCCCTGTGGACAGGAGGGGCCCTAAGCCCAGGCCTTCCCATGTTCTAGGTCTCCCCACACCAGGAGCAACTGCCTGGCTCTGGTGTGTGACGTCTGAGACCCTCAGCAGGAAGTTACTTAACTCAGTCCCACAAACATGGGGTTCTCAACCTGAGGGATACCTGCCCTGGGAGAACATGCAAGAGTCCCAGAGAAACGTGTGCCTTAGAAACGTCGGTGTTGTATGTGCACGTGTGTGCATGTGTGTACGTGTGCATGCGTGTCTGTGTGTGTGCACGTGTGTGTGTCACGCTATGAGGCCCTAGGCCAGTGGACACTCACAAGCAGAGGTCTGGGAGATTTCATGGCTGAAGGCAGCCTGTGGCCAGTCCTCCAGAACAAACAAGCATCCACGTGGACACGTCGTGTAAATCTGATTATCTCAACTCTGCTCAGAATGGAACCCACTGGATTTGGCTGAAATGCTCGTGTTTGTAACAGACGTTTAAAGAATCCATGACCTCTAAGAGGAAAGCCAGTCACAAATCCCGTAAACATCTGGTTTCATGAGCCCATAAGGGACGGAGGGGTAAGACCGGTGCCACCCCTTGGGGAGGCCTCCCGGTACCCTGGGTCAGGTCCACTCTGACGCTGACCCTCCTCCCCAGAGCCACCAGGCCACAAGGAGAGCCCCGCACGTGAGCACTGAAGGGTGCTGGGCGTCAGAGTCTGTCTGTCTCTGCAAATGGCTGACCATGAACTTTATCTGAGTTCAGGGAAAGCAGCCTTCAGGTAAACAGGCCTAGTGGACACCCCAGCGTCTTGTACATTTAGCAAATGAGTGAAGATAAGAGTTCCTTGTTGACAGCGTGATGGATGCAATACCAAGGAGCAGGCCCGACCGCTGTGTCCTTCCAAACTGTCCCTGACAGGGAATGGGTGACGGTCCCCAGAGGCTGTGGTCCTGCGCTTGCCAAAGCCCAACAGAGCACCAACATCAATGCCTTGGTTTAGCATATTTGCATAGCTTCATGCTGATTCCTGTCATCTGGATCAGGGAGCAAAGAGCTGCTGACCTCAGAGAAGGCCGAATCATACACTCACATCTGTGCTCCGTGAGAAACCCCAGTAAAGTGTGCACAGCGTGTCTGGGGGTTTGGCTCCTGGGGTGCTGGGGAAATGAACGCGTGTGTCTTGCCCTAAAACCTTAACCCAGGACACACAGGAGAACTGCTCTGCTTCTTGGTGACACTGACAGCCAAAGCCAAGTCTTCCCCTCCCCCCCGAAACAGCCTTGTCACAAGACGTTTTCTGCAAAGACAGGGACATCTCTTAAGATGACCATGAAGCGAGTCTCTATCTGGTGCAATCACAAAAATTAAAACGGTTTTTTCCTTGAAACTTCGACTTTCTAAATTCCTAGGTCCACAATCATAGCCATACGCCCATATGTCCACAAAAAAATGTCACTGACGCAGACATAATTATTCTTGAAAACGTTCTCACTTAATACTTCTGTTTTACGGGTTCACTTACTTCTGCCGAAGGATAGCGCTTCATAGCAGATGCCCGACATTTATGAAAATCTCAAGAGATACAAGCTTACCATCAAGGGAACTATATCCACTAACTTGTTTTTTTTCCTAACTCAGTTCAGGGAACTTTATACCTTTATTGGAGGTAATAGTTCAGCAAACCACCAAAATTACTCCAGTTGGAAGCCTGGGGTCCCTCCGTTCAGCTCACAGAACAGCGTTTGCAGAAGCGTCGTTTCGAGACTCCCTGAACTACAATTTGCTGTCCCCTGCCCATCGCTTGGAAGCCCTCCCCACTGACTCAATAAAACCCATGGACGACAAAAGACAATTTTGGTGGCCTTGGTGCCTGGGCCAAGAAGCTTCGACCAGACACAAACCAGCTGGTCTCCGTAGGAGCAGGATGGCGGTGAGAGTGGCCTCAGGTGTGTGCAGTTCACGTCTCTGGTCCAACCTCTTATGAGTGTTATCTCACACCCCAGGCACGACCCCCACACACAGACCCGTGGGACCCTCTTTACCATGAAAACAACTCGGCCCAGAGAAGTGACCGTCCCATGTCCCCAGCTCAGAAGCAGAACAGACCCTCTCCTGGGCCCCAGACCAGCAGCCAGGGCAGAGGAGGGGAACCCACCCATCTATCCACAGATGCGAGAAGGCTCAGGGGGCCCAGCCGGGCAGGAGGCAGCAGGACAACCACAGCGTGCCGATTCAAAGGCAAGCACCCCAAGACGGCGTCTTGGATTGAAAAGGACTGTTGTCTTAGTCCGGTTCCACCTGACACGAGCACTGAAGAGCAAACAGTTCTGGGGAGGTGACCTCAGCACAGCAACCAACAATACTCAATTGCGCAGGCCACCACCGGGGACACCTTGGGCTCTGTCCCCCCAGGGGGCTCTCATCTAGGGCACGGGGCTGACCGGTTTCTCTTCCAAATGACCCCTGGCAGAGGGTCCCAGGTTCAGGTAGGGGGATGCCCTGGGTGTGGGTGCACCTGGGAACAGAGAGGACGAGGGCACGGACAGTGTCGGCTACGGTGCTGCGCTCCGCGTCCTAGCAAGCATGTGACCCCATGTCCCTCCCACAGTGACTTTCTGTGAGTTCTGAAAATGACAAATGTAGGAGTTGTTAGAATTGGAGAAATTACATACAGGACTAATTGCCCACCTATGATTTCTTCGTGTCTAATTTCCTATGTAATCATTATCTGTGGGGATCGGAAGGATTGAGAGAAGAACTTACAGACTGTCAGGAGCCCAGATGGCCAGTGTCCACCTCCCAGGGGGAATGCACCAAGGGTCACAGCTGCGGCCAGCCCTCTGGCCTCCCCCACGCTGGCTCCTGTGGGTTCCAGCTGAGCGCCTCCTGGTGCACACCTGAGAACCGGACACGCAGGTCCATGCAGAGATGGCCACGAGTGGTCCTGGCAGCACAGCTCACAGCAGCCAAAAGGGAGATGAACCCAACGTCCACCGAGAGATGAAGCCGCGACAAACGGGCGCCGTCCACACAGTGGGTGTTACCCGGCCACGCGACACTCACTACAACATGGAGGAACCCTGAGACGGGACGCTAGCGAAAGGAGGCAGACACCAAAAGCCGTCTGTTCTATGACTCCACTCACACAAAACGTCCAGAGCACGGACTCTGCACAGAAGAGATCAGATCAGTTGCTGCCCAGGGTGGGGTGGGGGGTGGGGGGCGAAGGTACAGGAGGGTTATAGCTAAAAAAAGTTATTTTTTAAGGTCATCAAAATGCTCTAAATTTGAATATACTAGAAACCATCAAATCGTACACTTTAAATGAGTGAATTGCATGGTGGAATTATAATATCTCAACAGAGCTGTCAGAAAACCTTCAGTCAGTTCCTCAGGGCTTCAGGAGGCCCGAGCCACGAGCCCAGCTGGGGCCGGCACACGGGCCGTGCCCATCCCCACCCCAATAGCTGGGTCCCAGCGGCCGCTCCACCCCGACGCCCCCCACCCGTGGCAAATGCACTTTTCCTAAAGTCACACTCCTCGGGGGGGCGACTCACAGGGCTCTCACAAACCCCAGGGCACTCCAGGCCCCTGTCACCCCTGGCTTCCCTGTGGTGTCCCAGAGCCCTGGACAGCAGCACCCAAGGCTGGTCTTCCAGGGAGAAAGGAGGTGTCTGTGAGCCCCTGGCACCCTCGCTCATGTGACGCTGTATGTCTCCATCTCGGCTATCTCAGGAGTGGCTTCCCAGGGCGGCCAAGCCCCCGCGGTCACCACCCAGCTCCAGCCCCAGCGGGCAGTAAGCTCTGTGGCACTGCTGAGGAATTCTGACTGTGGCCCCTGGGGAGAGGTGGCCGGGGTGCCCAGCACTTGTCAGTGGGACCAAGGTGGCTGTGAACACAGAGGTCACTGGAGCGCCCACAGGGAGCGATGCCAAGAGCGGTCCCAGCAAAGCTAAAATGCTTCACGCCCTTCAGAAGTGACCACACGGTTAGGAAAAGGCATCAGACGTCTCAGGGGATGTCCCCCTCTCGGTGGCCTGGAGGAGAAGCTGAGCCACGGGAGTCCTTGCTGCCCAGGTCCTAGTGGACAAGGGGTGAGGGCAGCTGCCATCTGAAGCTCGGTATACACCCCTCATGTTGAGAGGGGCCAGTTACCATCCGGTGTCCCCATGACACCTGGATGGAGCAGCACAGAGCTGCCCATCATCCTGGGGAAATTCGCCTTCCAGACAGGAGGGAACCTTCATCTCAACGACAAAACTGCTTCTTTGTTACCCGTTGTTGGATGGACTGTTTCTTCAAAGCATTGCCACCTTCTGTGCCTTATGAAAGATCACACAGAACAAAATCCACCACGCTTAGTCCCAGGTTTCGGTCCCACTCACGGAATTCCCGCCTGTACTTGGAGAACAGGGGGGCCTCACTCCGACCACGTCCCTCCCCCAGGTCACCACACGGGAGTGGCCTGCCTGCACAGCCATAGACAGCGACTACAGAACGGTGATGCCGGAGAACAGGACACACCCGGCTCCCACCCGAGGCAGCGACCTCAGTCACTGCTGGGCACCCCACCGCTCCTGGGGGAGCGAGGAGCTGCAGCCCCGGCTCTGTGCCAGCTGGGGCAGGGCCAGGCGGGCCGGGTACCTTGGACCTCTCCGTGCATGGCATTTCTACGCATCACACTGTGCCTCAGCCCTTCCCAGTGCTGTGGACACCAGGAGGGGTGGCAACTGCCATCGCGGGACATGCTGGAAGACTCCTTGATGGCACGCGCTCAAGGCTCCAGCTAGGTCACTGTGGGAAGGCAGAGGGCCCCAGGGACTGTGACTCCTGCATCTTGGCACAGCTCTGCGCGTCAAAATAGCCACCATATTGAATAAGTGAGGCAAAGTGCTGTCACTGTTCCCTCCTTCCGGCTATGACCTCCCCCTTTCACCTTGTACCCACCTGGGAGTGCTGTCAATCAAAGGGCTCCCCCTGGACAAGCTCCCCGACTGGGGATCGGAAATGTCAGCACCTGAGCACACTCACTGGGCAGGGGCAGGCAGCAGGGTGAGCTGGAAAAACCAGAGGAAGGCTGAGGGCCACGCACACACGTGGGGACAGCCAGGAGCCCTCGCTGCCACCAGACAGACAGCTGCCCGGCAAGGCGGTCAGCAGGGGCCCAGTTGCCACAGTGTGTCCTCGAGAGAGAGCAGATGTGGTCTGGGCCCCTGGAGCTGGGTTTCAGGACCCGCAGCTCTGGGTAGGTGGGCTGGCTTTGGCCCCACGCAGGGCAGGCGAGGAGGTGGGCCAGCCCTGCTCCACCCCAGGGGAGGCTTCTCCCGCAGGGAGCAAACTGCAAGCGGAAACGCTGCCCCACAACTCCGAGCAGCAGCAAAGCAGCGTGGCTCTACCCAGGCCCCGGGGCTGGAAACCCTGCCACAGGTGGATGTGGTCTCCCAAATCACTCCACCTGCTCGGTGTGCCCCTCCACCCCCAGCGGAAGAACGACCGTCAACCTCTAGGGTGCAGAAGTGAGTGAAGACGCTGTGCCCCCCTGTCCTGGGGCCCAGGCCTGGCTCCCGGCTCTCCCACAGGCCTCACCGTCCTCCATTATTTCTCAGACCACAGCTCTTGCCGGGCCGCACACTCTGCGGCCACGCCCTGGGGCCTCTGTTTGTAGCAAAGGACAAATCAGCACCGTCCTGGCACAGCAGTTGTCGACTTGTTTGTGAAATAAATGAACCAGTGGATAAGGTGCCCCTGGGGTCTCCAACCCCCAGAAAATAACAGGGCGGGTGGGCTCCTGAACCCCAGGGCTGGTTTGAGCCTGGACTCGGATGCTGTGGGAGGAGGCCGCCAGGAGGGGAGGCCTCTGGCCTGAGGGTCAGACCTGTGTGTTCTCCCTCTGGCTCTGCTGACCCTCGGCCCTTTGACACGGTGAGCAAGGCACCTGAGTGAGATGAGTCTTAGTTTCCTCATCGATTAAATCATGGGTTGGACTGGTGTCTCAATTTCCTTCTAATGCTCTGAATTTCGATGATGCTCTCCAGAGATGACATCACACACATTGTTTGTTTATTTATTTATTTTTGATGAGTCAGAAACTCAGAGGATTCCTGGGATGTCTGTGGGCCCAGCATGGCTTGGAGACAAGGCTGAGAACAGCAGCCTGGACCACATCCCGCGTCTTCTTTACGGCAGCCCTCTGAGCACTCTGTGTTTGTTTTCCCTTTTCATCTTTGCTCTCTGAATGATGATTTATCTGGCTTTCAGAAGACAAGGCTGAAAGGCCTAAGTGAGTGTGTGGCTTCTGGGGTTGTTTAGATTTATAAATATTTTAATAGGATTTTTATACCTTCATAACAAATATCTTAGAAACCTTTGCACCAGGAGCGAATTCCTTGTGTTTTTTTGTGTGTTTTGTTTTGTTTTTAAACAAAGCCCATCTTAAATGAGAGAGTAAAAAAGACTCAAAAAAACTGTCACCACTTTAAAAGTCCCTAAAGAGTGTGTGAGGGTCACACCTGGTTTACACCCACCTCTAATGTTCTAATGGCAATAATTACCCATCATTCCTTACACAGCTCTGCCCCACCCAAAACTTCCGAAACTTAAGTCAGGAACAGATATGCCTCATTTTAATTAGACTTCTGAAGGGTTCTATTATTGAGTAAATAAGACATACTAGATATTTAAACCTCTAATTGGAGAAATTATAAGGCCACATTAGACAGGAGAAAACCCCGTAGTTAAGTGGTGTAACAGCCCAGACCCATTAGTAGAGCACACCAGGACCAGAGAAGGGGGAACAACCAGCTCTAAGAGAACATGGGAGCGAATGAATGTGGGGAGGGCACAGCACACCTGCTTACACTGGCCGCCTTCCCTCCGGCACGACTGAGCCCCGTACATACGGGGCCAGGTTTGAAAGCTCTTTGCATAAGATCTCGGTTTATCTCTGACCTGAAACCAGCTTTTCTCATTCAACCCATCCTCCTGTGTCAAATCAAAGACCTTATAAAACCTTCCCCAGAAAACAAAATCGCTGTCAGGATCCCAGGTTGTGTGTACATGGCACCAAATAGCTATCTGAAAACTAAGAAAGACGACTTGTGTCCAGAGACTCCAATGTGGGACATTCTGCAGACACAGCCTCGTACCCACCCTTCGTGTCTGTACGGTGCGGATAAAACGTGCAAACAAGCAGCACACATTAACCTGCTGAAGCCCAAGAACGAATGCTGTCTGGCCCTGCAGACCATAATAGTAAAATGTATTATTGCCCTGAGAGCAGCTCGGATGATGTTATGACGCTGGGAGCCAAGAGATGACAGCAGAATTGAACTATTGCCCAAAAGCAATTACTGATTAGAATTGATTATTTCTACAAAGAAAGGTGACCGATGGATTAGTTGTCACATGACAGCAGATTTGGGCAGAACCGCCGTAATAGTTAAAGGAACTGAACCACCTGACATTAAATGATTCTTCTGGATGCTGGTCTATGAACTTGAAATTAATGGGATGTTGACCCAACCGCTGGCTTTTCCAGGGCTGTCCCCTTCCATCAGATAAGATGGTGCCGTGCCTGTCTTAACACTCTGAGATGTGAGCCAGTAATGTTTAAAACCCAACCATGCCTCTACGGTGGTTTTTATTTTAACAGGGATTATAAAAATACAGACCTCGTTTAAACCCACAGTAAATTAATGGGAAATGATATGTGACTAAATAGTTGAAATTTGTTGCCATGTCTTATTTGATTTGCCTAATTACACGTTTTACTGCTTCCTTTATAGAGCTGTTGCCTAAGGTATCCACAGGCTTTATACCTACTTCTTCGTTAGTAGCTGAATCACAATGCCACATGATCACGTTGGCATGCAACCTGAAAGCTGCTTCCAAGCCCATCGACGCGGACGAGCTGGGGGGCAACGTTCTTTAGCCTTTTGGTGGTGGCATGTTAAGACCCGGAGATGAGCGTTCGTGTCCAACCCCATACAAAGGACCTCCCGGCCACTCCAGCACCTCCCACCGTCATCCGTCCTCCACCAAACAAAGCACAACAAAACTAGGGCATAAATACATCAGGGCAAGAAAGAACACACGTACACAACACCCAATACCGTCCGCCACCGGAGGGACACAAGAGAGGCCAAGACAACCCAGCACATACTTCGCCGGCTCCCATGGCCCAGTGAATTCCGCCGTTACCATGGCCGGAGGGGCCAGGGGCAGACTCCGCAAGGCAGGCTTTGTCTGGGCGCTGCTCAAACAGAGAGCTGGGGTTCAGCCTGCTGGTTTGTGTACTCTGGGGTAAGCCGTCCTCACGCTGAAAAGGCCAAGAGGAGAAGTGTGGAGTTGACTTGGTCTCATACCTTTGGGTTTCTCTTGGCATCTCGCCCCCCCACACCCCCTCCCCGCACCTCCTTCAGGCCTTCGTCCGCCTGCCCATCGCGGAAACAAACGACCCTGAGCTGTCTCAAGGGAAGACGCCGATGAGGAGAGTCCCTTCTCCACGGATAAGCTGCCAGTAGGAACAGGCCAGACCCCTGGGCTGAGTCACAGTGGAAACCAGAGGAAGGTTTGCACGAGGAGAAAGAAATGCCTTCAGAGTGCAGGGCAGGGCCTGGGCCAGACACGGCAGCCACTGAAGCTGAGGCGGGAAGACAGAAGAGCTGGGTTCTAAGCGATTGCACCCAGACACAGCTATGAGTCAAAGACAGAGCAGGGGCTAAAAGTCAGACGCGCCCGAGCGACACTGTGGGACGCCCTCTACTCTCCTTTCACACCTCGTCTTCCTCTGCTGCCCAGTGGGGGAACGACATGGGGTCTGCCCCAGCTCAGCGCATTATTGCCCAGACTAAACACTTGGAAAGCACGTGTCAGCTAGAGTACGATGGAGAGGCTCATGCTAAGTGAAACAACCCAGCAGGTTACTTTGAAGACACGCATGGACTGGAATTTGCCCCACGTGGTTCCATCACTGTGACGTGTCCCCACTGGCTGTCCAGAGAGGTGGGGAAGCCTGCACAGGAAGTAAGATTAGTTAACTCAATTTGATCAAATGTCCTTTTCGTCAAATGAAAGAAGGGCCCCGTGGTAACCCCCACTCTGTTTAAAAACAGTTGAATTATCGACACTCAGTTGCTGTGGCCTGTTACATGTACTTGTACCTGCAAACGTGGCAAGTCCAAAAATAAGGCTCTAGCCACCACATGCGTCGGTCTAACCGTGAAACCACTTTTGGTGACGCACAGAGCAGAGAGAAGTCTCATCACCCCTTTCAAGACAGCAAAGAAGGGGATATTCTTTAGAAGAATGGGGCTGGGGAGGAGGTGGTAGGGTGTGGCTGCCCGGCCCGGCTCAGGGGCTTCCCCGACTCACGTCTGGCTGGCTGGAGCAAGCGCCAGCAGAGCCGACAGGCCCCTGCCACCCAGAAGTGGAGGCCTGTCGCCTGCACAGGGTGCAGGCCCCAATGGGCACCCTACAGGGGAAAGAGGAGCCTGCTCATGGCAGGGCGGGGGCGGGGCGCAGTCTCAGTTTCCCCACGCTAAACAAGCTGTTGCTTAAGCTCCTTCGTTGTGCTGGGGCGAAGACTGTGGGATCGGTGGGGTGGAAGGGTGTCAATTATGCCAGCCTCCCTTTGGCAAACAGGGAACAGGTCTGGAGTGGCCCGGGCACTGGCCTGGGTGCCCGCAGCCGTCCCAGACCCGGGGAGTCTCCTAGTGCACTCCTAGCCGGCGGCCCCTCCCTCACCAGCGTACCACATGAGGGAACACCTCCAAATAATCACTAACCCTGCGCAGAAGTTCACGTCTGTGTAGAAAATGCAGCCCTGAAGGGACGCAGGACTCTGGGTTCAGACTGGCAGGACGGAGGCGTCCTGGCACAGAGGGAGGGTGGAGGTGGGGTGCCACCGGCAGCTGGGCGGCCCTGGCCTTCCCTGGAGCCCACGGCACACACTGCAGTCCTGCCAGATGAGCCTGGGTTTGCTGAGCTTGTCTGCAGAAGCGACCTCTATGCTTCTGCATATCGGCATCGCATCCCCTGCCTTTTGTTTTTTAGGAAAATGTTTGGACAGAGATTGCCCAGGTGATATAAGCGCCATGCTGGCTGCCACGAAGGTCATGGCCACCCCTTTACAGTGAGCGAATAAACTCCCCCAAGACAAGCACTGGGGGCTCTCCCAGCAGGGGGAGGAGGCAGGTGCAAAGCGCCTGAACAGAGGCCATTTGGAGCCCCTCCGTCAGAGTCCGCACACCCTGGAGGCAGGGTGGGGTCTGTGACAAGTCGGCCCCCCTGCTGCCCGGCTCCATCTCTGCACTCTCACTCCTGAGAGGACCCAACCCTCATGGTCTGGAGCTGGGTGGGCGCCGCCCCAGCTCCCATGACCAGAAGGGACGCAGACACAGAAGGCGTTCTAGGAGGAGAGGACTCCCGGCCTGTAGGCTTTGGGGATCCCCATCGGAAACCTGCCTGCATTGCTGAGCTCCTCTCTGCTGGACAAGGGGTCACGTGTGGTCAGGGTTCACTGTGATGCCCCCTCCCCCGCCCCAGGGCCTTGTGTCTCTCCTGAGCCCAGGCAGCGGTAGGACAGGGAAAGCAAGGAGTAGGGCGCACAGAGCCAGGTCTGCTGCCAGCTGTGCCCTCGCTTCCTGAGCGTGAGGCCACCTCCCCACACGGCACTTCCTGTCCCACTCACAGGCATGGCCACGGGCCCCTGACAATGGCTATGAAACACTTGGAAACTGTAAGGGCCACACACATCTAAGGGAGAAGTAAGACGTGAGGAGAAACACCCACCACTGAAAACGAAGGCTGAGCGACTGAGCAGAGGTGGGGACCTCTGGAGACAGGAAGTCTGTGCACACTGAGAACGCGGCACTTGGGGCGGTGAGCCTGCCTGGGCACAGCCGCTGGACCCACAGGGCTTCTGTTTCCGCAGCCGGCGGTGTGGTCTTCCTGTGCCAGTGTCCCCCCTGCACCCAGCCCGACGTCAGCACCTACTCTGAGCGCCTGCGTGGGGCACAGGGCATGTAGAGGTGCAAGTTGTGGTAGGGGCGTGATCACTGCCTCCCAGGGACTCCGTGGGCAGGGAGAGAAACCCACCCAAAGGTCCCCACTCCTAGGTCCGCTTTGGGGACCACAGCGCCTCAGGCCTACCAGGCACCCCACGTTCGCTAAGCAAACCCAGCAAGAGTAAGGGCTCCGGAAAGAAGGGGTCTCAGATGTCATCTGCAACCGTGCTCCAGAGGGACAGGCCAGGATGATGCCAGGCCCGTCCTGCCACGGTGCAGCGTGCGTGCGGCTGGGGCACCCACCTGCCACCCCCGGCGGTGGCCTCTCTCCACTCTGCTGGAAAACGCCGCCCCCCCCCCGTGGCAGCCCACGCAGGAATCCTCAGCCCCCCGGGCCAGCACACCTTGTGTGCCTCCTCCCCCGCTGCTCGGGGCTGCGGGCCGTGCGGACAGCACGCAGCAGGCCCGCCGCGTGGCAGCGTGGGCACAGGGAGGACAGCTGCAGACTCGGGTCGCAGGCCACGCACCGGGCCAGTGCGGGACCCAGTGCTGAAGGGACGCCTCCCTCCGACGTGCAGAGGGGGCCCCAGCCGGCCAGCACCAGGGAGGACCGGCCCCACGGGTATCCCGCGCGCCAAGAGTGGCACAAAACCAGGGAGAAACTGAAAGCGGAGGGTTGGACGGGAGGAGATGGGGCACGAGGACCCCCAGGAAGAGCAACGCACGGGGCGGGGCCGCGGGCGGGCGGGCGCGGGAGACCCGAGGGGCAGCGCAGGCACAGCGGTGCCAGCCTGGGAAGGGGACGCGCCCGGGCCGCACCAACAGGCGAGCGGGCCGGGGGAGGGCGCGCCTCGCGGGCCAGCCCCGCGCGGGTTTCCCGGGCCGCGCGGGTTTCCCGGGCCGCGCGGGTTTCCCGGGCCGCAAGGCAGAGTGAGCGCGCCATCTAGCGGCGGGGCCGGGGGCGGCGGGGCCGGGGGCGGGGGGCCGGCGGGCAGCCACCTGTCCTCAGCGGGACGCTGGCGGGGCGCGGGCAGCGCCGGGCGGGCGGCGGGCGGCGCGACGGAGGGACGACCGCGGACACGGGCCGCGTCCCGACGAGTCACGGGCGGGTCCTAAGGGCTGTCGGGGCGTCTGGCCAGGTCAGGCAGAGGTGGGCTTCGGAGCCTCTGGCCCTCGTGGGGAGGGGCCTGAATCGTCCGGAGGGGGAAAGGCAACGAGAGGGAGCCATCTGGTGTCTGGAGGTGGAAGGCGGCGTGTCTGGTGTCTGGGAAGTGGGGAGGGGGCAGGACGAAAGGAAAGGGGAGGGGGGGGGCTGGGCCCTTGCCTTGTTTCTAAGACAATAAATACAAACTGCCATTGAGCTTTGTCCCTAGTTCCCCCTCAACCCACGACAGGGAGAAAGTCCTCGTCAGCGAGGGGTCAGTGGCGGTTTTATGGTCCCTCTTTATTTCATTCTTGAGGATTGCCAGTCCCCGGGCAGGCGGCCCCTGGCAGGCCCTGGGGTGTCCAGGGCTGGAGACGTTCCAGGGAGGTGGCCTTGGCCCGAGCCAGGGGCGAGGAGTCCTGACCGGCTTGGGAACGTCGGCCCCCCACCCTGTCCCCCCGCCCCCGCCAGCGTGCGCCCTGCCAGCTCGGACGTCCAGAGCGCAGGTGGCGGGGCTGAGGTCTCCGCACGCCCCGGGATGGCCTGGGCGCGCGCCTCCCGCCGGCCCACCGCTGCGCGCCCGGTGGCGGTGGCTGCTGAGGTCCTTCGCCTGTGCCTGGGTTTCGAAGGGAAGGCTCAAGAGGGGGAAAGGGAAGGGGCTGGGGCAGGCGAGAAGCAGGGCCGCGGGGGAGGCCCAGCACAAGGCTGCAGCGTCCCCGAGGCCCAGTGCCTTCTCAAGCCCCGCACCGCACCGCACCACCCAGTGGCGTTACATGCACACGCGCTGTGCAGTAAGCACCCCGAGGCGGCCCACCTTCCTGGGCCCAGGACAGTGGATCCTTTTTGTCTGTTTCCCTGGAAGCACACAGAGGCACAGAGGCCACAGCCCAGACAGTGAGACCCCCCCCCCCTTCACATGGCAAGCCTTGAAAAAGTTGGGTGCTGCTTTCCCACCTTGCCCAGACATGGGCGTTCTTCCCAGTACTTGATTCTTCACCAATCATAGGATAGAAAAAATGAGAAAGGTGGGTTGGGGGACTCTGGCCAGCCTGGGGAGGGCCCGGGACTGGCTGAGCCTCGATAATGCTGGATCTCTGCAAGGCCCAGCTGGGTGGCTCCTAAGTTCCCCCTTCCAGCACCCCCCACCAAAAAGGCTATCTGCAAGGGCGCTTGCCTGGACGGCTGGAAAGGTCCCATTGTTTCAAAGGTCCAGCCTTCAGACCTGGCCTCTCCCACTCCACCCAGCTGGGCTGGGGTCAAGGCAGAGCACTCGCTTAACTTCACAGAGCGACCGTCCAGGGCCTGCCTCTCCCAGGGCCAGCACTTCCATTCACATGAAGAACCCTGGCTCCTCTGCCTCATTCTACAGCAATCCTTGCAGATGAGTGAGATGGGGAGGGCTGAGAAGGGGAGGGTATGTTCTGCAAAAAGAGGGGATTTCTGATGTTATTTTTCTAGTTTACATAAGGACCTTTTTTTTCTGAAAGGAGCACAGGTACTGGGGACTCCAGCACTGCCAGCTCTGAGTGCTGGTCGCTCTTCTGGATGCCGCTCTTTGAGCAGAACACTGTTCCCCCAGAAGCCTGCCCCATCTCCACCTGCAGCCCCCACCAGCCTGAGCACTGGCTTGCAGGGTTCCCCGGAAAGCCAGCTCGGCACGATGTGCAGGAGCCTGAATCCCACAGTCAGCTCATCCCGGCCTGCACTTTGCTCAGATCGATAGATGGAGGGGGTGGTGTGTGCACAGCCGTGCCCACTCAGCGCTGCCCCCAGGCACAGCGGGCCTCCGCCCAGCACACAGTGTAGGCCCCTGCTCCAGACCGCTTGGCCCAGCCAGCAGGACGGTCGCAGTTCAGTCTGTGCCAGCCCCTAAGCACGCCACACCCCATATTCAGAGGGTTAAAAATAATGCATATTGAAATGCAATAAAGGAGTATTTTCAAGTTTTTCTAAGGCACCTAGAGCTCGTCAAGTAGCAATGCTTTCTGTGTGGTCAATCAGAATCACCCTCGGTCCAAGGATGTTGAATATTCTGGAGGACACACAGACCCTCTGTCTTTAAAATATGGGGAGACGTAACCTGTGTGATAAAGTCTCTGGAAAAAAAAACATTTAAATAAGACCTGGGCAGCTCTGCCCCTCAAACCTGGGAGAGAATACTTGTTTGATGATCGAAGCTGTGGGGGGGGGGGTCTAGACTGTCCTTTAAAAACTTAAGTTGGTTTTAACTGAAGCAGCTACCATTCTGGAGAAAGTGAGGGGGGGACACGGAGATATGCACAAAGCAGGGGGTGACTGATGTCATCCTGAGGAGCCGGCCGCTTCCCTCACGCCCACCTTTGTCTTACTAGACATTTTCTTTTTTAACGCGAAGCCTTCAGGTGAAAATAAAGCAACAGCAGCAACAGAAAAAAAAAATTCTAGTCTTTTTTAGGGTTAAACATCAGAAGACAAGCTTGTTCTGCCTTGGCCAATCAGATACGCCCCTGCCAGCTATAATATAGTACTGAAGGCAGCCTCTCTCACAAGCTCTCCAGGCTTGCTACCATTTAAAATCAGACTCTTTTTGTCTTTTGATTGCTGTCTCCCGCCCCAACTCTGATGTGCTCCGTTATCAGCGACCAGCAGCCTGCCGCTCCAGCCCCCGTCTGGGTGGGGACAGGCGGCGAGGCCCCCGCAGCAGCGGCGGGCAGGGTTCTATAGGAAGAGAAAGAGCGAGGCAGAGAGCGAGCGAGGGCGAGTGCACAGGCACACACACTCGCACACTCGCGCTCACAGACCCGCACGGGGACGGCTCTGAAGTCACTGGGTTCCATGGACGAGATGCTGCTGCTGGCGAGATGTCTGCTGGTGGTGCTCGTCTCCTCGCTGCTGATGTGCTCGGGGCTGGCGTGCGGACCCGGCAGGGGATTTGGGAAGAGGAGGCACCCCAAAAAGCTGACCCCTTTAGCCTACAAGCAGTTTATCCCCAACGTGGCTGAGAAGACCCTAGGGGCCAGTGGAAGATACGAAGGGAAGATCTCGAGAAACTCGGAACGATTTAAGGAACTCACCCCCAATTACAACCCCGACATCATTTTTAAGGATGAGGAGAACACCGGAGCGGACCGGCTGATGACTCAGGTAGAAAGCCAGCGCCGGGCGTGCACTGTGTCGCTTTCCAGGGGCTCTGTGTAACCAAGCCGTCCCAGACTTCGTCTGTTTGCTCTTTATGATGATAGAAAGGCAATTCCGCCCTCTCCTTCCCCACCCACCCGCCTACCTGCCACCCCTTCCTCTTCCTGGAGGGGAATGGAGGCGAAGGGTCCAGCTGGAGAAGTTTAGGGTGGGGGCAGGTGGGGGGGATGGGAGATGTGGTCCACTGACGGCCCTGATTTGATTTGTCCTGCTGAAATGGCCTTCCCACCCTGCCTCACCTCTAGCTCACAACTTGGGGAGACCTCCACTTTGGGGGCGTGTGCCCTTTCCAAGTTTGAGGTGGAAACGGAGGGAGGGGGCAGAAATCCCCGCACAGAGAGTGGTTCCCAGGTCACTGCACAGACGCGACCTCAGAGCCCCACGCCTTCCTTCTCCCCCGTGCCTTTCTTTCCCACGGCCCCCCCACCCCCATCCACCGCCCCCACCACAGACCCTCGACCCCCAACGCCAGGAGGCGGTTCTGACAAAAGGCAGGGGCTCCGGGAGCTGCCCGCTGGTCCCCGGCCGCGTCACAGAGCCCCACTGCGACTCCGCTGGCGGCGGTGCCCCTCGGAGTGGGAATGCACCAGGACTTCTTTAAGGGTGCGCTTTCATTCTCCCGGCCCGGTACTTGGGGGAGGGACTTAGAACTCATTGGCACCGCATCACTCTCGTTTTCAACCTGCTTGCATAGGAATTAGGAGCCGCCAAATACTCGCGCGGGGGGCTGGAAAGGAGCCGCCAGGCGAAGCACGCGGGGCTGCGTCCCTCCCCACGTCCGCGGGAGACCTCTCCCTGCCCATGGTGGACTGTCTGCGACTCCGCGCACGTACAACCGGAGCTAGATATGGATTTCCTGGCAAATATAGGTCACCATCCTTTTCTCTGCCCTATTAAAACAGGCAGGTCCTACCGTTAGGGCTAGGAGCGCACTGCTCTCCGAGCCGCGCCGAAGGGGCGCGGGTGCCGCCCGGGTGGGGGTGGCGGGGACAGGCGCCCCCTCCGGGCCTCCGCTCCTCGCCGGGCCCGGCCTGGCCGCGGGGCCGAGGAAGGACGCGGGCGGCGGGCAGGGGCGGCCCCACCTGACGGCGGGGGGCGCGGCAGCGGGCCCCGGGTCCTTCCCCCGCCTGTCACCCGCTCCCGGCCACCTTAAATCGGGACCGCGAGCGTGGCCGCGCGCCAGTGCCCCGAGCAGCGCGCGCCGCGCCTCCCTCTGCGAAGGCCTCGGGGCTCCGGGCGGGCGGCCGGCGCGGGGAGCCCTCCGGCGGGCCCGGGCCCCGACCCGGTCACCCTCGTCCCCAAGGAGGGGAGGGGTCTTCCTGGGTGCCTAGCACGGTGGAGGCGGGAGCCAGGGCAGGCGGAGGCGGCGAGGCCGGGACGCCTGAGGTCCCCGAGCCCGAGGGGTCGCCGCCCGCCCGGGCGCGCGCTGAGCCCACGCCGGAGAGGGGCTCCGGCCTGCTCGCCCGGCGGCCCAGCTGCGAGCGCGGAGCCGCGCGCCCCGGCAGACGCGTCCGGCTCCACTTACTCCGGGCCGATCGATCCCGCGGCTCGGGTTTCAGCGCGCGGGGCCGGGCTGCGGTGCCCCGCCGGGCGCCCTGCGCGGCTCGGTCCCGGCTCGCTCAGGACCCCGACGGCTGGGGTCGCCGCGTGCGGGCGGGGAGGAGGTGCCCGGTCAGGGCGCAACGCAGGCTCGGCCGCTGCCCGGCGTCCGGGTCCTCGGCGCCCCGCCACCGCCCCCAGCAGGTCCCTTTCCGGCCGCGCCGCCGGGGACCCGCGGCCCAGCGGCCCTGCGCCCGCCACTCTCGCCGCCGCGCGCGCTGGCAGCATTTGAACTTCTGACCTTCTGTCAACTTCCCTCAGACGAAGAAACGAAAACAAATACTTTTTTTCCTTGGGCAGTGGCTATTCCCGTTCCCAGCACAAAAGGACGGGGGAGGGGCAGCCACCGTGGGGGTGGGGGGTGGGGAGAGCCCGGCCGGCGTTGCGTCGCGGACTGCACACATGCCCCCCAAAACGCGGATGGCTGGGGGGCGGCCCGGAAGGTGCCCTTGGTTTATCCCTTCCTTGTCCTTCCTTCTTCACCGCTTCTACGACTTGAGGGGGGCGGGAGGGGCGGGGATGGGGAGAGGGCGGAGAAGGTGGGTGGTGAGGGGCAGGGCCGGGGTGAAGGGGTGAAGCAGGGACCGCCTCCCGGGCCAGAGCAGGTTAAGGCGCCCGGGGAACCTGCGCACCCGCTGGCCCCTCACCTAAGGTAACCACCTGGATTCTGTTCAGGTGCGTGTCCCTCCTCCCGTCTCGCCGTCCCTCCGCGTCTCGCTGTGTCTCTGTCCCTCTAATGTGACTGCCGCCCAAGTCCCTCAACCATGGCAAGATCGTCCCCAGTGGAACTTGGAGAGCAGTTCTGGAACGCATGAGCCCGGGTTAATATTAACTCGGAGAGGGGGAAGCGCAGACAGACACCCTCTCCCCGCCGGCCGCGGGTGCCAGGCGGGGTGCCGGCGGCCGGGGGGCTCTGCGGGGACAGGGGGCCGCGAGGAAGCGCCCGGGGGCGCAGAGGCCACGTTGGGCTGATTTCTGGGTGCGTGGCGGCCCTGCGGCACCGCGTTCAGGTGCGGGTGTGAGGAGGGCTTCCTGTTTGGCTGGGAGGGTTCGGGTTTTCCCGAGTAGGGGAGGCAGGCAGGAGAGACGCGTGTGAGGACCAGGGGGGTCTCTTCTGAAGTTGGAACAGCCCTCCCCGAGCCGGGGGAGCCCGCCGGCCCTCGGCGGTGACAGCCCCTCTCGGGCTGCGGGCGCGGAGCGGCTGCGCAGTCGGCGGAGGTGGCAGGAGCTCAGGCGTGGGGACCCGCTCGGCCCCGGCGACACAAAGCAGCCCGATGGCCCCGCCGGGCTTCACGGTGGCTGCACCGACTCGGGCTCGGTTCGCGGCACACGACCCAGTGGCACATCGGTGACCGGCCTAGGCGTCCCGGCTTTGGCCGCGAGGAGCCGGCCGGCCTGGGCGCAGCGCGTCCTTGCAGCCGCGCCGAGGCCGCGCGGCGCCGGGAGCCGGGAGCCGGGAGCCGGGAGCCGGGCAGGGCGCGGGGGGCGCGGGGCGCCGAGTCGGGCCTGCCTCGGCCTGCGTCCCCGCCCGGGCCCCCACCTCCGGCCCCAGCGGCGCGGCGCAGAGCGCGGGGCGGGCCGGGGGGGCCTCTGCGCGCCCCGCCCCAAGCTCGCCAGCTGCCCCCGGGAAGCCGGGGAGAGCTCCACGCGCCCCCGAGAGATGGGAGCTGCGGTGGGATGGGGCTCGGGACGCGGGCGTGTGCGTGTGCGTGTCGGGGGTGTGCGCCTGCGCAGCCCGCTCCACATCCCGGCTCTTAACTGACCCTGGTTTACTGATTGATTTTCATGTAAAACGCGTTCAATCCTCAAGATGACCTCACTCAAACTCTGCCCTTCCGATTTTTTTTTTTTTTTAAGAAAATGGCTGGCAGGCCCAGAAACCTGCAGGCGCGGACCTGTTACCAGGGCCGCCCCCAGCCCCCGCCCCACCCCCACTGGTTGTATGTTTAACTCTGCAACCATATTACTAGTTTTTATTGCTGCCAAATACACAGGACTTTTCCTGTTGCGCAATCTGTCACATCCCCTTAACAGGCCGCAGCAGTCCTTCCGCAAGGGCCCTCCTCCCCCACTCTTTAGGAAAAGAGCCCCCCACGCGATTATTAGGGTCCTTGAAGGGGGCCGTCCCTCAGCCCGGTAAGCAGGCTCCCCAGCCGAGCATCGCCCGCCTGGAGGAGGCCAGCCCTGCCCTCTGCAGACGTCGACGTAAAATTGTCACCCACCTCCCCTTGGGTCAGCCTCTCTAAGGACCTTTGTCATTTCCCTCTTTTTAAACCTCGCACCCCACCGGCAACAGGATTAGCGACCAGTGAGTTCGCAGCCACACAAACGCACACACTTGATTTGGTTGTTTTTATGGCTTCCTTCTCTGAATGGGACCGCAGAACACGCGGGGGAGTCCCCCACCCCATCCACGCACCCTGGGGTGTGTCATGCCTACTCGACATTTCCTTACTCCTACCCCGCAGCTTCCTTGTGTTGGGGGGCGGGCAAGGGTGCTGGCGAGAGGGTGACTCCCCAAGGGGAAGGGCTCCAAGGCGCCAGGCCTTTCTGGCTCCCCATCCCCCACCTCCTGCCCCACCCCCCACCCTCCACCTCTGAAGTTTGCTCTTCAAACTTGCAGGACACCATTCTGCACTGGGGCCAAGAAAACAAGCGGGGGAAGGGAACAGGTTAAGGAAAACAAGAGACACAATCAGACCACAGAAAAGCCGGGAGAAAGAGTTCCACGGGGAAAGGAATGTGGCTGTCCAGATAAAGACTGTTTGTCGTCCGGCCTGGCCTGCATTGAAAATTATAACTCACCTGGTCGCCTTTCACTGCTGGCTCTCTACCACCCCTTAAGCTTTGCTATCAGCTCCCACCTCCCTCTCTACCTTTGGCTTAATTCTCACCTTAGATAGGCACAGGGCAGGAGCGAGGGTGCAGAGATAAGGCAAGCCCTTTAATTCCTTAAGAAGTATACCCTGTGCTTTCCTTTATATCTTCAAAGGTGCACCCTGGGCCTCTCTCTGGCCTCCAGGTGAGGGAGAGGGGTGGAGCCCCGCACAGGTGCGGAGAAATGGGACCAACAGCAAGGGGTTGCGGGACACCCTGGGGTAGGTAAGGCATGACCACGGGTGCCCTGGTGGGTTCTCCAGTCACTGTCTGAAAAGAGGCAGTTAACTCATCTGCCTCCCAGGCCATGAAGGCCCTCTGGAAGTTCAGAATTTGGAGGCAGGCAGGCCCTCGGCTGTCTCCAAGGGGACCTGCCCCCTGCAGACCCGCCTGCGGCACTCCAGGGCCCTCTCTTCTGAGCTGGCTGGGCCCCACTCCAGGCCTTCTCTCCCTACTTCTCCACACAGTGCTGGCCCTCAGGGACCAGACAGCAGCCCAAGGGGGTGGGTAGCGGGCCGGATGCTAACATCTGTGGGGTCCCCCTTCTCTTGGCAGAGGTGTAAGGACAAGTTAAATGCTTTGGCCATCTCAGTGATGAACCAATGGCCGGGAGTGAAGCTTCGGGTGACCGAAGGCTGGGACGAGGACGGCCACCACTCGGAGGAGTCACTGCACTATGAAGGCCGCGCCGTGGACATCACCACGTCCGACCGCGACCGGAGCAAGTACGGCATGCTGGCACGCCTGGCAGTAGAGGCTGGCTTCGACTGGGTGTACTACGAGTCTAAGGCTCACATCCACTGCTCCGTGAAAGCAGGTGGGTGACGGCTCTGCCTTCCCATAGCCCCCCAAGCAACTCCATATCTGCCCAGGAGATGTCACCTGTGCGCCCACCGCCAGATTCAAGGGAAAGTGAAAAATGAGGGCAGCGAGGGAGGGAACTGGGTGATGGCTTGTGCTTCTGTGGTGGGTCCCTACCCTATGAGGCTCGTCTCTCCGCAAGGAATTGTACGCCCCCCAAGACCACAGAGGCCCAAGGTCCTCTGAGCCCTCATACAAAGGGCACATGGCTTCCCCAGCCACCCCCAAAGCCTGTTTCCGGAGGCCCCACTACAGGTAGCAGAGACAGGGAAGGAAGATGGGGGTGGTTCCTGGTGTGAGACTACAGGGTTAGCCAGGTCTGGCATCCATCCTTCCTCTGGTTTAGGGCTTAAGAGTCAACTGGCCTCCACTCCCCCATCCCCGCCCCCCCACACACACACAGGAGGTTCTGTCCGGGGTGTGAACCCCTCCCCTGGGCGCCTGTGGATTCTAAACTAACTGAACTCACTCCCTAAGCCTTTGGGGAGAGGCCTGGTGGGAGGTAAGAAACCCACTCGTCACCACTCCAACATCTGGAGCGGCGAGCCCAGAAGCCCCGGCCCCGCGGGGGAGCCAGCTGGGCTGCCCCCAGCGCAGGCAGAGCAGGGAAGGCAGGTCTCCGGCTGCAGCTGCGGAGCGCCATCCCCGCCGCCGAGCTGGCTTCCCTGGGCCGGCGACGCCACATGCTGTTGCTGGCCAGGAATCGCTGGGGAAGGCAGGCGACAGCCACAGGCGCACACAGCCCGCCTCGGCCACTGTTTCTGCAGATCCGCCATCTCTCAGCACCAGTTGGCGCGCGCATTTAGCAAAACAGTTCAGCCTGAATTTCGGAGGCACTGTGGCGTCCCCACCCCCTGCCCAGTTTTGCCTTTTTGTCTCCTAAACTGTGCTCTAACAGCAGACGTTAGTAGAAAACACTTTTAAAGTGTCAAGACACACTTCGTAGGTAAGGAAAACAGTGGTTTCTTGTCACAACAGAAAACACAGGTGTGGAGGGGGTCGCAGCCGAAAGAAGGGAGAGAAGGCCGCGCCCCCGTTGCGCGGGGCTCCCCCGGGGACCCTCGTGCGGGGTTCTTTCCTCCCGCCACGGGGTGGGGAACGGAGGCAGCGGCGCGCGGCCCCTTCCCGGGACCTCGTGGCTGCGCTCGCGCGCGCGCCCCGCGCGGCTCCTCTGTCCGCGGAGTCCCCTGCAGGGGTCCCCCTGGCGGGGGTCCCCGGCGGTCGCCTCGCAAATGAGCAGCGCTGCTCCGGCCCCAGGGTCCCGCCGGCTGGCCGAGCCCGCGGCGCGCAGAGCCGCTCATCGGCATTCCGCGCACACGGGCCCGGGCGCGGCGCGCTGCGTGTCAAGCAGGGTCGTGCGACTCGACGACTCGGGCTCGCCTGCGACCCGGCTCGCATTCCGGGGGGCTCCGGCGGGCCTCCCACGGCCGGGCCCGCACTTCATGCCGGAGAAACCGATGAGAAGATTAAAACCCCTCTGTAATTCCAACAGGAAGATTCTTTCTCGCGATCTCTATTTGCAAACAGCCTGATCCGGGAGATTGGAATGCAGAGACGACGGGGCCCGGGCGCCCCTCCTCCCGACCCCTGCGCGCCGGCCGGCCCCGGGCATTGTCCTGGGGACAGAGAGCCCCCGAGCGCCCCCGAGGGCTCGAGAAAGCGCGTCGTCAAGGGGCCTTGAGAACGCGGCCGCTTCCAGCGCTCGGGCAGCCCCGCCATTTAACATTCAAAGGCGCAGCTCGAGAGCTCGGAGGAGAGGCCTGGCTGAGCAAACAGCGCTCGTGAGGCCCGGGCTCCCGGAGCGCCCGCGTGTGGACCGCGGGGGGCGGGGGCGCACCTGAGCAAACAGGGGGCGGCCGGGCCGGGGGGGGGCGGGGGACGTGGAAGTGGCCCCTCTTCCGAGTGTCTCGGGCTGCGCGCGGCGGACGCAGTGACAATGCCGGGCCCTTTATTGGATTTTAATGGGAAAATGCACACAAGCCCCGGTTTTCACACCTCGGCCGGCTCTCTGCAATGTTTGCTCAGTGGCCACATCCACTGCGGCTACTTTTAACCCCCGCCCCGGGCCCTGAGCGAGCGACCCCGAGGCCCCGGGCTGGGGGGTCCCCGCGGCGGAGCGGGCGGGAAGGAGGGTGCGCCTCGGACACTCGAGGCGGCTTCCCGGGGACTCCGAGTGGAGAACAAACACCCTCCGGCTCGGCGGGGCTGGTGCGCGCGGCGCGGGGGGGGGGGTAGGCGGGAGGAAAGGGGTGCCGCCGGCCCCGCCTTGTCGCGGCCACTGCGAGCCTAGAGGCGCTGAAGACTGTGCGTGCATCGCCTTTCGTCGCCGAGGCGGCGTGGCCGGGGCCGCGGGCCTGCGTGTCGGGGCGCGCGGGGCGCCATGCGCGCCCTCCCCCGCGCCTCCGTCGGGGGCCTCACCTCCCCGCGCCCTCTTCCCCCTCCTCCCCGCAGAGAACTCCGTGGCGGCCAAGTCGGGCGGCTGCTTCCCGGGCTCGGCCACCGTGCACCTGGAGCAGGGCGGCACCAAGCTGGTGAAGGACCTGCGGCCCGGGGACCGCGTGCTGTCGGCCGACGAGCAGGGCCGGCTGCTCTACAGCGACTTCCTCACCTTCCTGGACCGCGACGACGGCGCCAAGAAGCTCTTCTACGTGATCGAGACGCGGGAGCCGCGCGAGCGCCTGCTGCTCACGGCCGCGCACCTGCTCTTCGTGGCGCCGCACAACGACTCGGGCGCCGCGCGGGGCGGCCGCGCGCTCTTCGCCAGCCGCGTGCGGCCGGGCCAGCGCGTGTACGTGGTGGCGGAGCGCGGCGGGGGCCGCCGCCTGCTGCCGGCCGCCGTGCACAGCGTGACGCTGCGCGAGGAGGCCACGGGCGCGTACGCGCCGCTCACGGCGCAGGGCACCATCCTCATCAACCGGGTGCTGGCGTCGTGCTACGCCGTCATCGAGGAGCACGGCTGGGCGCACCGCGCCTTCGCGCCCCTCCGCCTGGCGCACGCGCTGCTGGCCGCGCTGGCGCCGCTGCGCACGGACCGCGGCGGGGGCGGGGGCCGCGTGCCGCCTCCCGAGGCGGCGGACGCGAGTGGGCCCGCGGGCGTCCACTGGTACTCGCGGCTGCTGTACCGCCTCGGCACGTGGCTGCTGGACAGCGAGGCCCTGCACCCGCTCGGCGTGGCCGTCGCGTCCCGCTGAGGGCGGCGCGGGGGGCGGGCGGGGCCGCGGCCACGCGCGCAGTGGGACGTCGGTGACACCGACGACTGATAATGCCGGTACCGTAGGACAGCCCAAAGGAGACTCGAAGGACACAGAGGCCCCGGGACGTTTTGTCGTCGTGTGCAGCTCGTATCTGTTCTGTTGGATTTCTCGGTGGTTTTGTTTGGGTTATTGTTTTCCCCCACCTCTCCCGGCTATTTATTTGTTGGGTATGAATAGATGTTTTAAATAATATGAACCGGACCTTCAAGAGCCTTAACTAGTTTGTTTCTTGGATAATTTATTATTGTCACGTGAACTGTGCTCGCAGGGGGAGAGATTATTTTGTGAGGCCAAGCGACCTGCTCAGAGTCTATTTTTCTACATGTCCCTGGTTCCGACTTTCAGAAAGCGAAACTCTGTCCTCGGTCCCTCCTTCGCCAGCTCCTGCTTCTCCGCAAGTGTACACTAAAACATGCTTCATGGGGGTCCACAAAGTATATTTTTATACACAGAATTGTAAATTAGATTTTTTGAGAGATCAGTACTTAACTGAATTACATTTCATTTTTGAAATAGTGTAAAATATGAAGATATATTATTTTTAATTTAACTAGTTTCCAATGTAACAGCCATCTCCTCTCTTATCATCACGGTTTAATATTTGCTTTGTCATCACCACTTTGGCCACATTCTTGGAAGTCAAGACTGTTACACACTCACACACACACATTTCTCTCTTTTTTTCTTTCTTTCCTTTTTTTTTTTTTTGACAAACTGGAAGAACTCTGTTATTTTTAACTTCAAAGAATTTATTAGAAAATAATATTTTTTAAAAGCGCACATAGTGATGAGCCCACACGGATGGAGCCTGTAGTTTGTACAGAGATAAACAAAGGATGTTTTTGCATTAATAAATTGAGAAATAACTGCTGTAAATTTACTAAACTGTATTTTTGAATATTTTGTAATAGTTTTATAGAAATAAAATGTGCCACGCACAGACTGGTTAGTATATAATAACTAAGAATTCCTGTTGCAGCCCTTTTTCTTTCCTCCCTTTGGCTTCTTTGTTTGGGAAACCTAGTGCTGACAGGAGTTCCCAGTGTTATGTTCAGATATGTTGCTTATACTGTGAATTCAGACCAAGTCAGTAGGTAACCAAATCAGCGTGTTTATTTTCATCACTGGAGAAGCCTCAGCTCTGTGCCTGTGGGGTGGAAGCCATTCTACACTCCGAGCGTCGGGGTGCTGAGCTGGGGACTGTCGCCCTGCCACCCCCACCCCTGATGAGCACAGCCCACCTGTAGGCCTGGAGGAGGGGCCCGGGCCAGTGCTCACCACTTTGTCTCAGCTCCATGTAATTGTTGGTGACCTTTCCCCTGGGCTTGGCTGCCCCAGGTTTCAGTGCTGCGCCCCCAGGCCTTGCAGGAAGGAGGTCTTGAGCTGCTTTCTAAAGCCCTGGGGGGCTCTTTAAGAAAGGTCCCCAAGGAGAGTGCATGGTGTTGGTTCTCTCTGAACCATGCCCCCACCCCACAGAGTCTGTGGGAGGCCCACATGCTGGTCTTCCCTCCTCTCTCTGGTCACAGCCACTAGGGTCTCAGGGTGCCAGGGTCCTTGGTCCGTGCTGGTGTCAAGGGCTAGTTGTCTGTCTGCAGTGGTTGTTAGGTGTGGACTTTTGTCCCTAGGGAATGGCTCCTTTAGTGGGCGCCTTGTGGTCGGTGCCCGGAGTCATTGGGACCTGGGGGAGGAGGTCCTCATGCTCCGTGCGGCATTGTGTGCTCAGCAGAGAGGGGCTCTGCCCTCGGCTATCACTTTGAGCGCTTTGCTGTTTTTGAAGGCTGTTGTTATTCTTTGTGCTTTGAGCCCAATGTGTCATCAGACTGGGCTTTGCCAGGGTGGGCGGGGAGGGCCCACTGATCTGAGCAGATCAAGCCTGTCTGGAGGCTGGTGGGGTTTAGGGGAGCAGCACTGAACCTGACGGCTTTGGGCAGGTCTGGAGAAGCTGCTCCCGAGATCTCGGGGGGTGGGCTCTGGGGGTGTCTGCGAGAAGGCTCTGGCATGGTGAGGCCTAGGGCCCAGACTCAGGTGCTAAGGCAGCAGGCCGGCCTGCGCACTGAAGCTTGCCCTCCGCAAGCTTCCCTGGCCAGGCCCTCTGAGCAGGAGTTGCCCTTGGATGTTTTTCAGTTGTGTAGGTGCTTAGCAGGTTCAGCGTTTACAAACCCTGGTGGCATTTGGTCGTTTCTGCTCTGTGGACTGTTTAAGTCTGTGTGCAAGGTGGTCGAAAGTAAACCGGAAGCACTGGGCACACCAGCAGCTCTGGCTACGTTGACGGACCTGACTGGCGGGGCCGTGCAAGGCCCACAGGCACCTGTGCCAGTGGCAGAGTCCTGGTGGCCACCAGCTCTGGGGCAGCGGGCCCCGGGCAGCGCCCTCCTGGCCCGGCTCGGTGGCAGTGCAACACACTGCTTACTTACCCAGTCCCCGACCCACTTTTCAAGATGCTTTTAGCTTTACATTAAGATTTCTCTTTTTCACGGGCAACAACAGGAAGCCACCTGGTAGAGAACCCAAACACAGGGCATCAAGAAGGTGCAGCCGTTCCCCCCGGGAGGAGGCACCCACTTCTCCATCTTCAGGGTTGAAAGGCCAAGAGTCAGTGCCGCGTCTGCGTGGTGTTGCTGCCACCTCCCTTGTGACTAAACGCGCATCTCCTCCTGTCAAAAACATGTATCGGAATGTACTTGAAACTGTTATCTTTGTGCTCTATTGTTGAACCATTAAAGAAGTTACAGAGACTCTGGGCAATGTCTGTTTTGTGGCAGAATTCCTCTCCCATGCTGTCATCCGCCATTCTCATTTTCTTCCATGAGGTTGTGCTGAAAATGTGGAAGAAACGTCTCGTTGAAAGCGCAGACTTGATGCCTTCGTGGGGGGTGCGTCAGGCCGTGGGAATTTTCACTCGGGCAACAGACCATGTGACTCGCCCATGTGACCAGCTGGAGCTGGCAGCCCCAGGGGAGAAAGCAGCCTGGTCTTCTCCTAGTTGAGCTCCTTTGCTCAGCCATATGGGATGTGTTGGGCAGACACGCGAAGAACACTGGGCGGTTGTAAGATTCGGCAGGAAAGCAACCAAAGTGCCTGCTGGTGCGCCCAAGTTCTGGGTTCTGTAATGACGCAGAAAGGCAGTCAGTCGGTCCGTCCTTGGAAAGAACAACCCACTGGAGTGGGGGTAGAGGACCAGGGAAGTGACTTTTGTATGACTTCTTATGAGAAGATCACAAAACACTTCATGAGCCCCAACTGTCCCAGGCCTTCTGCTGGCGGTATGTGCCAGGACACCAGGGGACAAATCCGGCCTACTCCCTCGTCTCATACATGTTTCAATGGGGGAATCTATGAAAGAATAATACTTCACAACATGTGAGAATTCGATGAGATTCAAAATCCAGGAAGGTTAGATTGGAATCCTGGCGGCTCTGCCTTTACGCGCTGCCCACAGGCACCTTTGCGCCCCACGCACCGCAGGATTGAGAGTGTGAGGCAGAGACCCCATCCTGAAAACTACACGGGCTACAAAGCCTGACGAAGTTACTGTCTGGGTCTTTGCTGGAAAAGGCTGCCAATGGCGCTCCAGATTTCACCCGGGAAGCAAGCAGGGCTGCGGCGTGGTGGGCAGCGGGTCCAGGGCAGGGTGGATGCCGGCACAGAGCAGGTTCTGATGGGAATTCAAAGGATGGCCCACTCGATCACGCCCCTCACTGGGAGCCAGAGGCGCCCAGGGAGGGTAACAGACCCAGGCAGCCCCGGGAGCCGCCCTTCTGACCTGGGGGTATAACAGGCAAACCTTAACACTGACCACATGTCAGCTACACTGGAAAGAATCACCTGTAAAAGGGAACAGCAGGGATCTAAAAGCAGTTAGAGGAAGCCAGCCACACCACCTTTATTTCCCCAGCTCCAGGAAAATGGTCTCTATTTGGAGGTAACCTTCTTTCCCTTTTGGGCTGAGCTTTGATTTTTCTCAAATTAAGAAGAAAATCTTAAAATTCACATTTTGCCATAGAAACGAGTTCTGGGTCCTAGTACTACAAGGAGACATGGAAACTGCCAGGCGGGGTTGCGTTCTCATGGGTGTCTTTGTTTTTCAGGATGAGGGCAGCTATGGTCCCAGGTGGGGGAAACTGGTTTAAATAAGAAGGTTCAGAAATCTTAAAAATTAAGATAAACCAGAAGCGATATTATGCCAAAAATCCAAGGGGAAAACCACAGAATGTGGCTCCTGGGTGGAATCCTGTGTGTCCCAGGAAACCGATGCCCTTTCCACTGGACACCAACCCTCATGCTGGTTGGGGATTCGGGTCCTCTAGGCCCCAGGGGAGCTGTAGGAGCCCTTCAGAGCCCAGCAACTTAGAGGTAGCACATAACCCCTGTGTCTGTCACCCTGCTGGTCCTTCTCATCTGAATCCCAGCCAGACTGTGCCCGCTTCCCTCACTCAGCACTGGGCCACCAAACAGGCCCAACAAAGCAGACGCGGGGCGGAGAAGTGGGGGGCAGGAGGGGCTGTGGGGACCTGATACTCGCTGTGTCAGAAAGAGCCTGGAAGGTCAGCATCAGCACGGAGGGGACGCGCCCCACTCCCCTCTTGCTTTCTTGTCGTTGCTGCGGTGATGGCCATTCTTACTACTTGGTGATATTTGTGGATGGCACATTCATCTCACCCAAGTCTGGGGCTCTGAAGGGCTGGGTGAGGCTCGGCCGGGCTCCCTGTCCCCGTGTCCCAAAGGTCCACGCATAGGGCTGCTCCCGCGGGGCGCCGCGCGTACAGCATCCACTCTGTGCTCCTTCAACCTGCCCAGGTCCGGGGTCCACTGAGAACGCAGGCTCCTCCTCTGCGTGCCAGGCCCTCCCCGGGTGGACATGGCCAGCGGCGGGGAGAGCTGACCGGAGGCGGCCGCACCACCAGGGACGCCACCACCCCGGGGGCTAGGCCGGTTCACGGGTCCCCGAGAACTCATGGGAGTTCTGGGAGCCCAGCCCAGGTGACCGCCTGTCCCCCGAGGGCCGCCTGTCCCCGGCGCTGTCCCTGGCAGCGTCAGCGCCAGGCGTGACAGGCGGCAGGGGGCGGAGGGGAGGGCTTGGGGAGGAGCGGGGCGCGGGTCCCGGATCGGCCCCTCGGTCCCAGGTCCCAGGTGCCGGAGGCGCGGACGCGCCCGTGAGTGGAGTCCGAGCGCCCTCTGGCGGCCGCGGCGGAGGACGCAGCGCCCGGGTCCAGCCCTGGCGCCGCGGGGCTGGTGCAGCCGCAGCAGCAGGAGCTCGGAGGACAGGCGGAGGGGCGCCAGGGACGACGTCCTTCCTATGTGCCAGGGGTGAAAAGCAGGGGGCAGAAGAAGACTGTGTGGGGACAACTGAACCCTGGAAGTGTGGGGCTGGGCAGACAGGTTCATACCCTGTTGGAACGCTGGGTGACCTCCCATCCCTCTCCCGTCCCTTCACTGAGGCCCTGGGTCCCTGGGCTGGAAGGCCCTGCAGAGGGAGCCCCTCTGGCGCGTTCCCAGAGCTGAGGGCCTCGGCAGCAGTGCCCGGAAGGACCAGCTGGTGGACTGTGCACCCTGATTTTGCTGGGGGGCCGGAGCAGGCCACTTGTTTCCGTGGCACTCAGCTTCCCTCCCCGGCAATGACTTCCACACCTCGGGGTGAGCACGTGACCCGGGAGAAGGCGTGGAGGAAGGACAGGGCCACACACGTGGACAACGCCGTGCTGGCCTCTCTAGCGTTCTGGCCACACGCCTCTTCTTTACAGACACAGCCCACCCCACGAGGCCACAGTGGCCCCTACTAACCAGCCTTTTGATTTGGGGTGGGGCCTCTATTCCTTCACAGGGAGGTGAGGCGGGGAACCCCAAAGTCCCTGTAAGCTCAGAAATGCTGCTGCTGTAAGGCAGGACCGCTCCAGGTCTGTCCTCAGGCCTCACCTGGGTCCAGGTGAGACCCTGGAGAAGTCTGCCACACACAGAGAAGACAGGTGAGCTTCCAGTCTGTGAGTGGTGGTGGTGACAGCTCTCTGACCCATCTTTGGGGACAGCCCCAGTGGAGCTGCTGGTGTCGCACATCAGCTGTCTCCTGAGTCTCCATGACCCAACCCGGGCTTGGCCATGTCAGAGGGCGACACAACGTAATAAGCAGTGATGGACCATTTGTTCCAGGGTGACCCAGACCAGACCGTGCCCGGCCCGAACACCCGTTTTCAATGGAAAGCAAATGCACCGTGAGCTGGTTGGAGCGTGACTGGGGATGGAGGAAGGAGCCTGGGTCACAACTCTGTCCCAGGCCACTTTCGGCCAGAAGGCTTTCCTCTGGGCTGCTCCCCGCGAGAGCCTGGAAGGCCATGGAGATGGCACAGCAGCCCTCAGGGAAGCCACTGGAGCTGGGTGTCAGGAAAAGCCTTCCTCTGGGCTCTGTTTTTAAAGGAAGAAGGGCCAGGAAAAGGAATTTAATAGACGGACGCTTATCAAATGTCCAGAAAACGTCCCACGCTGGAGTCCGCTCTAACTGCACGACTGACCCACCACGAGAAGTGCATTCTCCACCCACACACATCCATGTCACTGACGCCCAAGTGTCGTAAAAACGCTTTGCCCTTACTCCCTGCAGCACTCTGAGGTGTTTCATTCTTTCTGTTCAGAGCAGGCCTGCCTGCGAGCTGTGGGGGGCCTTCAAGTGCCTGCTCTGGATCAGAGCCAGCGAGGGGGGTGGGGAGGGCGCCTCCTCCAGGCAGCGTCCAGCATTGCGCTCGCCCCTCGAGGGGCAGCGGAGGCAGAGGGGACGGGTCCCATGGCGGCCTAGTCCTCCCTCTCACACCACGTAGACACCCTGGTGAGATGTGCGCTCCCGGGCACGGCCACAGGCCGCCTCGCAGACCCTTCACGTCCCACTCCTGGCCCCAGCTCTCCACCCTTCCCAGCGCTGGAACCTTCCTTTCTCCACAAGGGCTGTGAGTGAGTGTGAGGTGGGAAGGAAGGGAGACAGCGAAGGAAGCTGAGTACCCAGGACTGGGGGGTGAGAACCAAAAGGGGAAACTGAGTCAAGCCCGGAGTTCTCAAGGTGGGGTGAGCACTCACCCCAGCAAAGGCAGCACCTGCGGCGTCAGGGAATGAGCTCCACGGCCGGACACAAAAAGACAAAGAGGAAACGCTTCCGGCACCCAGAGGCTCGGCCCTGGCTGAGACAAGGTGCAGCAGGGGCCTCAGGGGCTTTGAACACATATGCAGACTTGCTCCATTTTCTGTTTTCCCAATTCAGTGTAAGGAACATACTCGATTGTTCCAAAGAATGAACTTATTTTTACATCTGCAGAGCTAAGCTCCTGCCTGGGACAGCAGGCCCGCTGTTGCTGGTGGTCGTCCCACAGGGGCCGTCGGGGCCGCTCCACACCTGCCTGAGGGGCAGGACAGGCGGCAGTGGGCACCAGGGGCTGACAGCTGCCCGTCACAACCAGCCCCGGCGCCATTTCATCTCTTCCCAGTTCTGTAATTTAAAACAACCTGGTGCACTGCTGCCCATGGGCCCCAGACACCTGCACTCGTGTGCTGTCCCTTACACAGCGGCCACACCTGCCTCCCCAGCTGGGGCGCCGAGCTATTTCGAGGAAGACCTCCGTGTCAGTCCTGACGACTAGCTGTTCAGTCAAAAATGAGTTTTTTTAGGTCAGGGAAATGAGTCTAAAAATACTTCCAGCTGCCTGCTAGTGTGCCAGGCAGAGGGAGCAGGCTTTGCAGTCTTAAGCTTCTCGGGTGGCAGCTCCAGGTGGACCCTGTCACTGGGCAGGCCTGGTGACCCGGCTGGCACGCCTGGTCACACGGTGTCCCCCTGGCCAGCTGTCTCAGAGGCTTGTTTCTAGGGGGCTGGGGAGGCTTCCAAGCTGGCTTCCTCTCCTGCCACTTGTGACCTCAGGTCCCCACATTTACCACAGCCCCCGAGGGACAAGCACGGCCCAGAGCGAATTGGGGCCAGGCTGAGCTCCCACTGCTCCCCCTTCCTGCACCACAGAAAGGCGGGGAGCACGTGGTCACCACACACAGCTGGATAGTGTCAGAGGGTGAGTGTGCACGCACGTATGAGAGTGTGTGCATTTGTGCATTCGTAGAAAACTGCTGAGCAGGGTACCCTGACACGTTGACAATGCGTGTCTGGGTGGTGACCTTCCAGGAGACCTCCTTTTCCTCCTCTTGCTTATCTACATTTTCCACATTTGCCTCAATGACAATATGTTGCAAGCAAAAATATTTTAATTTGAAAATGTTTTTAAGTGTTTTGCTCTGTTTCATTTGCCCTCTAAATCCATCCAGGTGGCACTGTGTCCGTCCCCAGTGAATCCTGGAGTTGTGGGGCCTCTGCTTCCACGACGACTTCTAAAACTCACAGCGCACGATGGTGGAGAATGTCTGAAACGACAGAAAGTCTCCATCCTGTGAGAGAGACGTTAGCACTTCTCAACGGTCAGGGGCGCTTGGGGTGTGCCTTGTGGAGTCCGGGATGAAAACAGATGGCAGCGTAGCCATGAAGTGATGAGACTCGTCTTTCCAGGCTCAAAGCCAGTGCCCAAAAGGCATCCCCCAAATATGCTCCATGGTAAGAAAGTGTGTGTTCTCTTCCCCTGGGGTGACTCCTGGCATGAGCTGGGGCAACCTGGAGAGCGGGGCTCTGCTGTCAGCTCTGCACGGGACCAGCGACATCCTGAACCTGCCACGTCTCGCTCAGCGTCCCCACGTGTGAAAGGAGGGGTTGGACGCACGGTCCCCAGACCGAGGTCCTGCTCGGACAGACTTGTGTGATCAGTGCCGTGGAGGCGGCTGGTTGCTGTCCTCAGTGCCTGTCGCTGCAGGAATGCCACCTGGCAGCCACCCTGTACACACTCGACTAGTGTAGGAGTGAGCGCACAAAGCAACGAGTGACTGAATGCAGAGTGAGCATTTCAGGCAGCGTCACTTTCCTGTCCTCTCCAGCGTCCTGTCCCCAGAAAAGTGCACAGTCCATTGTAGGGCGCCATCTGCTGGGAAGCTCTGAAACGCGGGCAGGGAAGCCCCCACCTGCCTTTGGGCGCTTTCTCAGGAATCAGCACTCAGAGGAGGGGATAGGCTGTCACCACGGAAGTGCTCCTTCCGCAGCACTCATCCTCCAGAGGGACGGCCCCTGGGCTCATCCTGGGGACGAGACGGGCGGCCACGGAGCTACTGCAGGGACCCCTGACCCAGAGGAGCTGGGCAAAGGGGCGCACAGCAGCCTTGCCCCAAAGCGGAAGGACCCCAAAACGGATGAAGACGGAATCAGCACCTGGGGATGTCACATGGGGAACGGATATGCGTCCCTGACAGCGGTTTCCTGCGGGGGGGGGGTGTCCTCTGTTAACACAATTTTATATTTTCAGCAAAGGGGTGGGTCTCAAACGTGGGATTCCCGGGACTTGCTCCTGCACCTTCCTGACGCTAAAGCAATGGCTTCCAGCCGGTGACACTACTCCGAGCCTTGTGACCTGCGGCGTGGCCCTCTGTGCAGCCCTTTATGAGCAGCACTGGGAGCTCAGGGGAACATGTCCACACGGAATTACTGTACTTACTGTAGGCTGGGTGTTAGCTGCTTCAAAACAGGTGTGGAAATGACACTAAGAATAGTGACAAAAGGAACAGTGGAGAGAAGTGAGCTAAGGTCAGCCACGGGGGAGGGGCAGGCATGGTCCTAGGCGAGGGCAGTGATGTGGGAGAGGGTGACCCTGGTAGATGGCAGGGTACTGGAACCTGTCACACCCACCCGCCTCCTCCAGGCTGGGGGTGTCTTTCATGCAAATCTGCTCTCACCCCACCTGGTCTGTCCTGGGGTCCAGGTCCCAGGGCACCTGCGAGCCACCCCCTACCCTGCCTTCACTCCACACCCTGTCCCTGTGGGACGCCTGGAGGGTGATCACCATCCTGTCCCATCACCAAGCACACGTTTGGACACAAACTCGGTACTTGGTCAGCACCCGCCACCTTAACCCTGTCTGGAATCCGAGTCCCTTTCAAAGGCTGCCAGAGTGGATGGACGTGCCATCCAGGCTGCTCTGGCTGGCCGGTCGCTCAGAGCCCTCTGTAAACCAGAAGCACTGGCTCTGTGCCCTGGGGACCCCAGGACGGGGGACCACTGCTGGGGATCTGGCCAGAACGGGCACAATGGAGCTCTTCAAGATTCCCTTGTTGGGACCTAACTTGGACCAGCAGGGCCGGTTCCACCCCTCGCCGCAGCCCACAGGCAGCACCCAAGCGCAGCAACAAAGCTTTCCATGGGAGCGTGGGGCTGGAGGTGGCCGTGACACTGTGCTGCGCACAGCACAGCCCTCCCAAGCTTCCCCTCCGTGGGGTACCCTGGGCAGCACTCTCCCTAGAAAACGCTCCCAGCGCCAGGTTTCCCTTCAGACATGACTGGAAATCATCTTCAAGTGCAGAAACACATTTTTGAGTAAAAGCCTGTTGGCTGACACAGGCAAAATGTGCCATGGGGATGGCTGGTGACTCAGCAGCAGCTTTTCAACAGAAGTGATGGAGGAGCCCACACAAAAGTCCTCCACACCTTCAGTCTGTGAGGCTGCCCGCCTGTCACAAACACACCGTCACCTACAAAGGTGTGAAAACAAGAAGCCGCCTTTCAAGGAGCTCCCAAATTCAGTAACCCATTTCCACCAACAGCTCTGGTGTTTGGGGGCCCATTTTCTGTAGAATCCATCACACAAAACAAAGGCCGGGTTTTAGACAAAGAATGGCGTATCCGTGGAGCATGGGCCAAAGCGGAAGAAAAATGGCTTGGCTTTAATCACGAGGCATTTTCAGATTCTGATTTAGGTTTAAAAATTCCCTTAAATCAGATCTGAGAAATTAATCACTTCCTTCTCAATGTGTTCCGCCAAATCAGCCTCTCCCCACTTCTTTCCTCCTCACTTAAAACCAGACGGAGGCCTTCTCCTTCTCACGCTTACCATTGGGGAAAACTGATGAAATGCGGGGTACCTTCCAAGGTCACATTCTTGTCAGTGAAGCAGTGGGTGTCACTTGGAGTGGAGCCAGGTTCCTGTACTGAGACCCCCTGCCTCTTGGCTGGCCGACCTGCTGTGGCAGGGCTGGGTCCCCCACCCCTTTTCTGCCAGTGTCACTAGAATTGGGTCGTGTACATCCAAGGTGAAATGCACTGAGAATGGCTGAGGCCTCAAGTCCTGCAACAGGTGGCCGGGACTGGAGGGAGGGTGACAGTCACCCCTCGGGAGTAACACAGACGGTTCTTGCATCCTGTGAAGGACATGGGGACCTCAATGAGCCTCGTGCCGCCCACCCACATCCAGGAACAAAGGGAACTAAACACGCTCGCTGGGCCGGCCTGGCGGTCGTATCCGCCCAGGACATCTCTGCTTCCTCTTCACAATTAAGCCGCCGTTGGACAGACAAGAAAGGTGGGTTTCAAGAGGTGACGAGTGCGTGGGGCCAGTGAGAGCCATCCACCTGAACCGCCATGCGGACAGGACTCAGGCCAGGGAGAGCAGGCCTGTCACCTCCACACGGGGAGGCATGCAGGTGAACACCTGGTCTCCTGAATGTCTTCCTTTAACAGTGCTTCCCGGAGTGCTGTATTTTTAAAACAACTTATTTTCAAAATAGGTTTTGAATTATGAGCAATTTGTAGCAACATGAAAAGCAATGATGATCCTTTCAATGGCAAATGCACACACAGCGGCCACTGCGCTGGTGCCAAGTGTGCAGGTAAACACACGGGCGGAGGGACAGTGGGACCCATCGCAGGTGGCTGGCTGCCTCCACGTTCAGTTATCAGTGTTAGAACGCAAACGTCCTGTGAACAATGGTAACAATTATGTGTCACGCTTTAAAACATTTAAAAAGAGACTAACTCTCCCCACTTCCAAAGAAACAGAACGTATCTGATGCCATCTGCGTGGTCAGTTCAGCCTCGTGCAGACCGTGCAATGGGGGTGAGCCCAGCGGCCGCTGTGACCTTCACAGGGGCACTGACCAGACACCTGCTTCCAGGCCCACGGCTGCACGGAGTGCAGGTGTCGGGATGGGGTGGGTAGGGGGAGGGGTGGGGACGTGGGGAATACCACCTGGGCCAGCCGTCCAGAGGACGGAGGCAGTGCCCTGACCACGTGCGCAAGGGGAGGGCTGGGCCACACCCGAGTGGTGACACAGACGCGACAGAACAAAAGTGGGAACTGCAAGATACTTTATTAACACATCTTTCAAATTACAATACAGTTCAAACACATTTTTCAGTATGGAATCACACAAATGATACACACAATACATTTTTTCCAACTATGTCACTACTGTTCTTCACACCTATTCCTGATAAAGTGTTACAGTGACTAGTGCAACGTGCAAAGGGGGTACAACAGGCCACACCACCTCCCGCCACTGCGCGTGCAGAGCGCCTGCCAGGACACTCGGAGGCGGCCAACCCAGCCCGCTCTTGGCCTGGGACGCTCAGCGCACTCCCCACCCCAGAGCCACGCACACCCGCCGTGCTGCACGCGCGCCTCAAGGTTAGGGAGGCCACGGTCAGCCAGAGCAGTGACCAGGTCGCACAGGCCGCACTTCCGGGCGGACCAGGTGCTACTACTAACAGTGAACTCATGCAAAAGAGGTCCTGTGAAGTAGAGGGCAAAAACAAAGGGCTGATTAATGCCGCCGCCGGCCGCACGCACGCACGCCCACAGTCCAACTGCAAAACAACAGAATGCCAGCGTTATTCTCTCCGACCAAAGCCCTGGAGGAAGAAATCCTGAGCAGAAACCTGTCGAAGCAAAGGTTCAGAAGTGACCCCAGCGCAAACCCAGGGCAACAACTCACAGCACTCTCGCACCCCAGAGCGGAATTCTACATGTGAACACTGGAGAGGAGCAAGAATGTCCGCCGAGCAGGACATCCAGAGGTGCAGCGGGAAGAGGGCAGAGCCAGGCAGGAAAGGAGCTCCAAGCAAGGGGGAGGCGGGAAGGGCAGCAGAGGTCCCGCTGGGTGGCCCAGCCACCAGCACAGCAGCAGCAGCAGAGAAGGCAGCGCCCCCACAGAGAACCAGCTCAGCAATGAAAAAAACCGGGGTGAGGTTTTGCTGTGGTGGAACCTGAAAATTAAACAGCGGGATTAAAGCCTGAGCATTGAAATCCTCACAGAGGAGAAACAGTCCGGATCCCATGCCTGTGAAAAGCAAAGCGGAATTATAAGACTGAATGGTTATTTGCTCCTCGGTCAGCAGCGTAAACGTGTGGGGTGTGTGCGTGCGTGTGCGTGTGCGTGTGTAAAGACCTGAATTATAGATTCTACCACAACACTGCAGGGCACAGACTCAAACAGCCCTTAACAGTCAGCGTCCGGTACACGTGCCCTTCAACTGGAAAGCAGTTTAAAAGACAGTCTTGTTGAAAGAATGGCAAGAGGCCTCGTTTCTAGAGTATATTAAATTACTAAATACAGAAGATATGAAAATAATACATCTGTCCACTCTGTGGGACATATTAATATTTAAACATTACGTGGTGTTTCTTTTTAAAGGGCCTGCTTTTTTCTGCGTACCTTTCAAAATTAGTAAAATAAAACAAAGCAAAACACCAACACGAAGACCTATTTTTACATTTTAGTTGGTTAGAACTAAAAGGAAAAGGCGACTTGTCACTAAAGATACTTGTGTTAGCTGACCATCTAATGAAAAGATTTCCTACCAGAACAGGGCACAGGAGAGAGTTAAGACATGTAAACAGTCTTCAGAAAGGGAAGCCACACCGTGTGACACTAAGGACCCTCCCCAACCACCTGTTACCAGAAGGTATACCTGGGATCCAATATGAATCAGCGGGTTTCGCTTTGGTTCTAGTACATAAAACCAAGGGCACTTTAAGTGATGAAAAGTAAAGAGGTTGCAAAAAAACCTTACACAAAATCCTTAGGATTTAATAGTAATTCAAGGCTACACGCCTTCGAAGCTCTTGTTTTTTAAGAATGTCCAAAGGAACACTTCATTCACAAGTTTTAAAAATAGTTGAAAAGGTTCCCTGAAATGCTCATCAAATACAATAAAATGCCTAATCTCTTCCCTAACTGATGATCTAAATGCTGTACTTCCTTCATGGGCATCTCCAGTCCCACTTCATACCCTCCACCCCCTCCGTTAGTGAATTCTCCTTTAGAATGTCACTTAAAAATCTGTAAAGAACCGACCATACCTTTCAAGTATTTTCTCCCCCCTCCAAACAAACAAAACAAACAAAGGGGAGGGGCTCTACCTGCTACAGGGAGTCAAGGTGGAGTCAAGCAGGAAGGGAGGAAAATTAATAATGACCCTGGGAAGGGCATTATGACAGCGAGGAGCCTGAAGCCAGTGCCTGGTGGGCTGTCTCCCCAGGGGGCGATGGGAGGGAGTGAGGCGCTCAGGGCTCCAGGGCACACAGACCTCTCTCACACCTAACTGTTCTCAACAGGGTCCCTGTCAGTCCAGTGGTCTATGACCAAGACGAGCTTACCTTCCATTTAACAACAGAAATAAAAAACAAAATAAACAGAACAAAAACCTGAAAGCCAAAAGAAAAAGGAAAGTAGTAATAGCTTCTCAAAGCCAGCTCTATGAGCAAGGCCCAGCCTCGGGGCTCATCTATCCCACACGAGGCAGCCAGGTCCTCCTGTCAGCCACCGAGAACAAGGTGGCACCCTGGCGGGTGAGGGCGCCCTCCCACCCTGTGGCCAGAGCGTCCAACAGACACCTACCAAGAGCCCCACGTCCCACCAGCTGCATGCTTCTCCTCTGGACTGCCGACCCCCAAAGTCAGTGTGTTAGAACAGTTTATTCCTGACACTTGTCACAACCCCTTCATTCTGCAAATCCCCCCCCCCATGCCTACCATTCCGCCTACCCCTTCACCCTCTACCTCTCCCGGCCCCCTCCCAGCAACCACATCTGTTTGCAGAATTAGGCAAAATGCTGGTGCAGGATCTAAGCTCTGTCACAATTCAGAAACGCTACAGAACCAAGCGTGAACAATCGTTTCCCCAGGACCTTTACAAATCAAGGTAAGGACGACCCAAATCAATGTGCTTACAAGGAAGCCCTGCCCCCCCCCCCCCCCCGCCACCCTGCCCAGTCCCTTCCAGGTAGGGTGAGGCCACAGGCAGCTACTCAGGGTGCTACCTGTCCAGAGAGAGGGAACCCTCAACATTCTTTTAGAAAAAAGAGAGGCGAGAGTGCTCCTTTAGAAGGACGTCAGGATAGGGACCTCCCAGACGCAGCCAGACCAACAGCAATGCATGCTTATGCTCAGGTCGGCAGCTACGGTGGGCGAACTTACATTACAGCACAAAATCAAAACAAGGCAAGGTGAAAAAAAGTAATTTGTCTCCACACAATCACCGGCTGTATTTGCCTTCTGAGATATACTGATATTTACTGGCTTTAAGCTCCTTGAATTTGTGAACAAATAATACACAGGTCAGGATAAATGTATTGACTTACTCCCATCTTTATAAAAATCGAATACACACACGAACACATCAACAATAATGGAACTGTATCCATCGAACTTTGATAAGACAACACAAAAGAACTAACAAACAGCTAGGGTGTTGTTGAACTGAAAGCATTTCCAATAACATTTTAATTTTAAAAGGCCCCTATTTACACAGTCTGTTGAATGCTTCTGCATCTCATCTTAAACGCATGATGGAGAAAGAACAGAGATAATGGTTGCAGCAGATCTTCCAAGACTTCGGCTTACGGTGGTCTGATTTCGCTGCGAGAAGTGCACCGAAAATGGAAATACCATGACTTTCTCATTCTGCTTCTTCCCTTTGCTACAGTTTCCTCCAAGGAAACTCAACTTTGTCACGGGCCTCGCTGCAGGGACAGAGCCCATTCCCAGTGCTGGGTGCCCCCGGCATGGAGCCGTTTGCAGCAGTGCTTTCAGGAACTGGAGCAAGAGAAAGCCTGCGTGCGTGCATGTGTGCCCTGCACCCACGTCACACTAGAGCATGGCCAAAAGCAGACCTTGAAGTAGCCACATTGCCCACGTAGGATTAGTTATCCTCGCTAACTAGAAAACAGGACACTCAAATGCCTACTTTCAGACAACATGCAGATTTTTGGTTTCAAAGCCACAAAACACACAGACTATTTCTAGAAAGTGGCAAAAATGTGTTCAGCTCATCTTACTACACCACAGTGTCCTTGGTGAGAGAGTAAGTCCTTGACTGCCCGCCGCCCGCTGGGGAAGAGGCCTGGATGGCTCTTCATTGGAGCTACATGCAGCGACTGAACTTACCATGTACCACTTAGCCCGCTGTGGTCAGAGCTGGCTCCACTATGGGCCTACACATAAACACGCCTGCACGACTTGTGACACGTGGGCAGTGACGGCGCTGTACTGCGGCATCTCGAGGTGGGGCTAGCCCACATGCCAGTGCCCGAAGCCTAGTCAGGGCCTTAGGCGCCTCAGCTGGGGGCTCCCCGGAGTCTCCTAGGAGCCGACACCTGTGAGCTGAGACCTGTGAGCAGCCGCCAGCCACCACCCACATGTCCAGGCTCAGCACACAGTGCCGTGTGAGAATCAACGCTTCTCCAAGCTCTCACAGGGTCTGGATACTCTTGTCCAGTGCTGGCCATTTCATTTCAAAGAGTAACATAAAAGAGCAACTGTGCAAACGAGATGGCACAAACTGGCACGCCCCGGATCCTCGTCCAGGCACCTGGTTGCCGCCCAGGGCATCACATGCACGTCCTGGGCCCCGCTGCACTAACCAGAGGCACCAAAGGCCAACAAGCTGCCATTTGCCTTAATTCTGTGACTAAACCTGACCTGACACCTTAGGAATGAAATGCAGCTAAAAGGTCTGATATGCCCTCGTGTCCTTTGCTCCCATGGTTTGGGTCCACGTCAGGGTCCCTCCGGAACAGTGAGACTCCCCTCAGCGAGCAGGAACGCAGTAAGGCACTTTTTCAGTGTTTGCCCAGAAGGAATTTTACTAAGGTCGCTTTATGGGGAGTTAAGTATGTCACCTAAAGGGTCATGGGTGGCACACAATTTCACTTTGGGCATTGCCATCCCTCACACCACATGCCACCAGCAGTGACATGCCAGGGCCAATGTCACCATGCTCTCAGGTCTGAAGGATCGCGCAGTCCCACTCAAAAGACCTTCAAAAAAAAGCTAACACAATGACAACTAACTTCCCAAAGAATGTCACACGTCACAGAGCCAGTGACATGACTATGACTATGCCACTTGGGGCTATGTTTAAAAAAAGGGAGAAACCAAACAGGTTTGTTCGAGCTTCAGGCTGCTCCTCCGCCTGGCAGGTCTGCTGTACAGCCCACCTAGCAGGGGCCCCCCACGAGGGCCGCACGGTGCTGGCCACCTGCGTCCTCGCCTTACCTGGCAAGTGAAAAGGAGTGGGTGGGCCCCTCTGGAACTAGGAATACGCAGTTGGCCTTTTGGAATCTTTACAAGCAGCAGAATCTGCCACACGACTGGCACCACCCCCAAGCACCCTCTCACCCTGCTTTCTAGAATACGCAACTGTCAATCACAACCACCCAAATGCCCATCCATGTTTTTACAAGAGCCTTTGGAGGGCTTTCTGAGGAGGTCACACAAGGTATGCTTGGCTGGGAAAACTTGTCTACCTGCACTGAAGATAAGTGCAACCATTATCAAATATTCTTTGCCGTGAAAGCTACTCAGCGTCTGGGACGCGGACGCTGTCTCCTGAACCTAAGTCACGGTGCTCGATCAGACAGAAGATCACGAACAACAATGTCTACATGCATTGGAAGCACTTTGAAAACAAAAGGAAACAAAAACTGCAGTTCTCTGAGGTGACCACAAAACCTGAAGCAACCTAACCCCGAGCTCCAGCCGCCAGTCCCGTCAGTTCAGCTCTCCCGGAATCGGAGCTGGGCTCCTGGCGCTGCGGACAAGTTACAAGACTGGACAGAGAGCCCTCAGCTCGAGCGGTCCTGCGCTGGCAGCTTCCGCAGAGAAACCCCACAGCGTGTGTGCAGTGCAAGGTCAGGCTCCCCTGTCAGGAATCACTCAACAATCAGGGCCACGTTTATGTGAGACAGATCAACCATGTGCCTGTGGAAACGAAAAGAAACAGCAACAGTGAGTCACCTTGGCAGTCAGCTTACCAAGGCAGAAAAAAGCTGGCGGCGCAGGTGGGTCCTGACTGAAGACAATCTATTCCATCAAAGCGCAGACTGACAGAGAACCCCAGACACCGACAGGGTAACTGCGCATGACGGACGGACGGACGCACGGCCCTGCGGTGACAGGTGGACACGCACGCAGGGGGAGTGGCAGCCACGTGGACAGAGAGCAGGTGGCAGAGGCTGTCCTCACCCACGCCCCCAGGACCAGGGAAGGCAGCGGCTACCTGTGGAACTTCTGCTGAAACGCTAACGCATGGGCTGGTTCCTTAAACTTGGCTATGGCTTTCCGCTGCTGGGGAAGCATCTGTAGACTCTAGAGAAAGAAAACACACATTTTAGTACCTCACTGTGCATGCACATGTTAGACTGCACACCGAGTTTCAGCCCGGCCCACACGCGCACCACTAACACAAACCAAGTCGACGTCCCCGGCCATTTTTCTCACCAATCCACTGAATCAGTCCCCCGACCAAGCCCGGCGCGAACACCTCCATCATCTGACCATCAACGGGCCCCTCTTCCCTCTACACCTCCTCTGACGCCCGGGGGGCAGGCACCTTTGGAGTCACTTCGTGCTCTCATGCCTTCCTGTCCCATGATTTTCCATGGAACCTAGATTTTGATCCTCTTCTGAGAAAAAAAGTTTCTAGATTTCAGTGGTGACTATTTCCTATGGGTGATTTCCCAATGTGAAATGAAGGCATGAAGTTTCGTTTTTACCATTTATCATATAAAATGGTAGAAACATTTGATGTTTTTACCCCAGTTTGTTACATGTATCTAAGTGGGTTAAAGCTCAATTTGAGGAGCAAGCAGCCAAAACAGCATAAACTACAGTGACATTCTTAGGTCACAGGATGACCCGGTTCTCAGTCAGTACAAGTAACGAGAACATTGTTACAATTTGCTTCCTGACTGTTCCCTTTCATTTACATTTTTGTACCCTCTTTCAAAAACCAACCCTGTTTTCTAGATATAGGATTGAATTGAGTAAATGATCAATATTCAACCTATCAACAAAACGGCAAATATTGGTGAGTTCTTTGGGGGAAGAGGAAACAACACTGCACTGAAAGCTAAAAGGCTTTATGATCACTGGTTTCTGCTTTGAAAATATGTACTTCTACAAATCAGTAGCACGTGTTCATATAAACACTTGAATTCCCCCAGAACGGACCAGAAGTTAAAATCCTTCTCAAGTCTGCACGTTCATTCTGAGCCCCCGACACCCCCAAACAGTTTACTGGTATGCAGATGGAGCTTGCACGCCGATCTACTGTTTCCTTTTCAGAGACAAGGCAGCTCCAGACGGTGTGTGAGATCAGCTAACAGCTGCTATAAATCGCGAAATCCAAGTTCCAACACTCCTTTAGTTGGCACTTCCTGTGCTCACACTCAGTAACTCCATTCGGGGTTACGTGACTCAACTGCCATGAGACACGTCCCTAACAGTGACAAATGTCCACGCTATTGGGAATCCTGGCCTCTTTTCCCTGTTCTTCCTCTTTCTAGGAAGAGCCCGTGTGCATGTACACATAAACTATAATGTGGGATACGAAAGAGATTCTGCAGTCCTGACGGGTCAATTAAACGCTTTTCCCTCCAGCCGACGAGTCCTCGCACCTTCGGGAATTACCTCAAGCCAAAAGTATCGGGTGTTTTAAACACCAAGTGAAACTGTTTAAAAGCAGCCACATTTAGGGCACGGGTGGGAAGCACTGAAGGCCGTGCAATAACCCTCCTGCCCGTCACGGCACCTGCCGCACTCGTCCCCTGACCTCCTTCCTTCTCCAGGCCCAGCAGGCCGCCTCCTTACCCAGCGCCCGTTCAGATCCTTTGGGCCCTTTACTGGGTAGCTCTCTTCTCTGCGCACTTCACTCTCACCTGTTGTGGGCAGCGGGCACCTGAATGACGCAGCAAACAGTTCCCGAAGGGCAGTCTGCAGCGCCTCAGGCGGCCCGTCACATGCCGACGGTCACAAAACCAACTAAGCCCCCACTCCTGCACACACGACACAATGGCATCCATCACCGCCATGTGTCTGGGCACCTTTGGTGCCGATGCTGTGCTCCCCTGAGCCTCAAGCTCAGGCTTGCTTCGTCCACATCATGACACCTGCCTAAAGCACTGCTCGCTCCACTCTGCGCCGACATAGGTATGTGGTAACGGCCTCCTGTCCACGTCACCAGCGGCAGCTCCATCCTCCCCCAGCTGCACAAACTGACCCTTCGGGACGTGCCTGAGCTCTTGGAAGGGCTGCTGTGTCTCCACACTGTCTCCTCACAACCCTCCTTCGCTTCTGGGCTTCCTTCCAAGTCACCTCTTGTCCCTCAGAACCTCAAGTCCTGTGCCACGCCCACATCTGCAAGCCTGGGTCGGGCTGCCTGTGACTGTCCTGCCATTTTCTTTCCCAATGTGCTAACTTCAAAATGACTGGACTGCTTTCACTGAGATGCTGGCGTCTTCAATGTCACCAACCAGACCTTCCTGGTGAGGCAGAACCAGGCCCAAAGGACGAGGTGCTCTCAGCTTCAGAAAGGTCCAGTGCTCCCCACAGGGCCCTGCCTGACGAGGTCGCCCGAAGTGGCTCCCCTCACTGGGGGGCCCGACATGCTTCCCGCTCCTCTGGTCCCCACGGGACAGCAGTGTCGGCCCCAGGATGGCAAACCAGTGGGTCCTCAGGACCCTCCCCGCCGCCTGGAGGACAGCCCGCTGGGACAGGGGACACAGGCTGACGCCACACGCCAATGGGAGGCTGGGCCTGCTGCTGTTTGTCCTCGGTGCTTAACATGCTTTCCCTCAGTGACACGCGGGTGTCCTGCTTCTTTCATTGCCCTCTCTTCCAGGCCATGCCAGGGAACAATGAAGTCACATGGTAGCGTTTTTAAGGTGTGACATGGTTTATGAGAGCCCGATGGAAAAACCTAGACTCACAAAAGTGAAGGACTGTGTCCAGAAGTCGCACACCAAGAAATGGCAACATCAGGACCTAAACTGAAGCCTCATCTGCCCCGTCCCTTTGCTGCGAGCGAGGCACAGTCACACTGAGAAAGGCTCTCGGTCCCACAGCTCGAAAAGCAGAGTTCACACACCTAACTGCGATCGATTCTCTACAATTAAAGGCCCGAAGAAACAGCGCCCTCCCAGTCGAGACGCTGCCACCTGCTGTTACACCACGTGGACACGAGGTGGCGCCTCAGCCCGACGCACGGGGCTTGGCCACCTTTTCCTTCCTCAGAGCAGGAAGGCAGGCCTGGCTGGGTCTCTTGGCACCATCCCTTTGAAGTATATTATCTTTAGACCATGATGATATCTTGCTATAATTCTTTTTAACTTACACTTGTCAATATTCTAACGCTGGTAGAAGCTTGTTATTTCAGTGTGGTTTTATAAAACTAATTACCTTAGCATTCTGTGAATTCAGTGATTAAATGTCTACACTCCCACTCAGAACCACCCCATGGGACTAAGACCAGCAGGACACGAGACACACTGCTTTGTCCCGGGGGGCGGTCAGGCCCTGGCAGACGCGCTAAATCCATCGCTCCACAGGTGTTCTGCAGTGGCATGTGGGACCTCACCTTCTACTCCTTTCTAAGGGGAATGATGTAACCTACAAAACTTCACTCTTGTTTTCCTGTCTCTTTCTAACTAAAACAAGCCAACATTGTTTTTGCTCAGCTTTAAGTGCCCTCAATCAATCTCTAGTCCCTCTTTTCCATAACGGCGGCGGGGGGGGGGGGTAGCAAATGAGAGGAGAAAAGGTCATCCAAGAAACCTCTAACTCCCAAGTGCAAAATGCAGTTTTTAAGAAGGGTAAGACCGAGGTGGGGTGGTTTAGCAATGGCTCCAAGCCAATTCTTGCAACACACCTTCTGCACGTTCAGGCAGTGCTGCGTGAAGCAAAGAACCTGCCAGTTCAGACACAGCTCTTGGAAACTGTAACGTCCTCGAGGGTGTTCCAGAGAATCCTCAGGAGCACACACAAGGAAGCAGGGCCAGACGCCGAGCAGGTCACAGATGCCAGCAGTAGTGCCACCCAACAGAGACGCAGCAGGACATGGGCACAACACCAGCCCTCGAGATGGCACTGCCCACAGAACTCAGACCAGGCTCTGGTTTTCAGTCTGGACCCGCTGCTGAACTGTCATTTGCCCCCAAATTCTCAAACACCATCTGTTTGGGTCTCAGGTCAGGATCACCACATTTCAGTGCATCTACAATTCTCTAGTGTCAGTTCTGTTCCTGCAAATTAATCCATGTTATTAACTGTCTGGAAACAACTCTCCCTGAACATAAGCTTTCTGCCTCTGATAACTGAGAAACTGGACCTGCCCACAGCACGGGAAATCGACTCTTCGAAAAACAGACACCAAAGTCCTTGGTTAACCTTCCATTACTACATACACATTAAACCAAGCCTGCCCACCTCTCTAGGAATCCAAAGAGGAAGGTCAAGTAGTTACAGGGGTAATGGACAGTTTTTAGAAGGGTGCCCATCACTCCTCACTTTTAGGAACTCGTAATAGTAGATGGAGATGTAAAACATGTAATAATGAATTACTTGTATCAAGTCTCATCTCAAATGTTTCTCCATTCACTCACGAAGAAAGACGCTACACACCCCCTTAAAAGTGCTGTTACTCCGGCATCCACAGTTCCCCCTGTCCCGATGATGAGGTGGTCTGCACTCCCTCAGACCCCGATGGCGGACGCCTGTGACTGAGACGTGGCAGGAAGGCCAGACAGGACCAGCGACACGCTCGCTGCTCAAGGGCAAGCAGGTGGATCGCGTCCTTGCCAGTTTACCTACGGGACTCCAGAAGCTGTGGAGACCAGGAATCGCATCGGAAAAGTGTGTTTCCCACAGAGTTGGAGACCCAGCTGTAGCCAGCTCAGAAGAGGGCTTTACACTCTTAGAATCAGCCAGTTTTAAAATTTAAAAGAGAGCCCAATACAGTTCACACTGTTTCTTATTTGTAAACTCGAATCCAAGTTCCACTTGTTAACACTGGAGGCTGCTTCTGGAAATTAAGGCCAAGAAACCTTTCAAATTATTACAAACAAGTGTGTGACAAAAGAAAAACTGTCTGATGACGGGCGCATATGTGAACTTTAGGACAACTGAGGATTTCAAAGGATAATTTGTTCGGTTGGAATGATTTCATCAAGTTTCGAACCGAGCACCTGAAGATTTCCCAGTAATCCAACTCGGGGCCAAAGTGCTGGTAGCGAGAGCACGGGCAGGTGACACACCTGTCCTTCTTCCCCCATGTGCTACTTTAACTGGAAGAAACCCACAGGAGGGAGGTCACACCATGAAACACTAAGGCGTGGGCTAGGACACAGGCATGGAGGCAGGGAGCCAGGCACCTACCTGAATGGGCCCCACGGACATGAGCAGGCTTTTGAGCTGGGTATCCGTGGTGGACGACGACAGCCCCTCCACAGACACCACGCAGGGCTGCGGCTTGCACTCCACGACCCGCAGGTTCTGCTTGTTGGGCATCGGGCGGCCGCGCCCCATGGGCCCTGCCGCTCCCCGGCCTCGCCCGTGCGCAATCACCTGTCAGTGACAAGAATGATGGTTCAATTTACAAGTTTTGGGCGTTTTTTTGTTTTGTTTTTTCGTTTTTGTTTTCACAACGAATAAACTATAACAGTGAGCAGGTAACTCAGAATCCATTAAACTATACCATGACCTAGAAGGTTTTCTGCAGCCTTCATCCACGATCAGAAAGGAAGGAGCAGTCTGGGTCCGTCCTGGTCCCCGCAGGACGAGGCAGGCCCCATGTCCCCACTGTTCTATGGCTGATGCAGCAGGGCTCACACACTTGCTGCAAGTGGCCCGGCCCAGAGCCCGATTCCTCCTTCTGTACTCTGGGCCAACGAGGTGGGGGCGGGGATGGGTGAACTGGGTATGGTGCTACACAGCCACCAGTCACCAAAAGCACTAGAACACAGACCCAGCTCGTCTGGGAAGTATGTGCATGGGCCTCCCTGAGAACCCAAAAGGCAGAGTCTGCAATAGGTTCCTCCACAGAGCTGCACACAGAAAACCCAAAACCACAAACCAAACACTTGACTGCACGCGCCCTTCCCTCCCCTGGAATGACATCGCGGGTCTAAGGTGAGGCTGCCCAGGGTTCAAAATCACTGTTCTGAGATCTTTCAAAACAGGACACAGCTGATCTTTCTGGTATTTTCCAGCTAGGAACTCAAAGCACCAGTGCCAAGAGCATTCTCTACACAAAGCCCATCCAGTCTATGTAGGACAGGGCCAGCGGGGAGGGACGGAGTAGCACCGGATTTCCCAGGTGTCCTACCTGGATTAGACCCTAGAATTTGGGTAGAAAGGGTCAAAAATAACCTCCTATTCCACCATAAAAATGGGCAGAGAGGAAGGTTAAATGGGAATCAGAAAGAATGGAACCTTAGAACATGAGTGAGCACCACAAGGGGAAAGGGACAAATAAAACTGTAACATCTCTTAACACTTGCAGAAGGTTACAAATTATTCCTGTGAAGTGGGTTTTTGGAAAGTGCACTTTGATATTTCAAGTTCCACTGGAAAACATATCCAACCTGGCGCTGTGCTGGCTGGAATCTAGCAGTAAATAAGGATTCTTCTGTTCTAGCTGTAAGTTACATAGTGAGAGTCAGAGCCTTTCCTAGAGGCTCCTGCTCAGAGCTCTCATCAGACAGCAAACTGAGGTCAAGATCAGGAAACTCGAGTGCTCGCTTTATTAATTCATAGCGCTGCATGGATGGAAGCGGGGTGTATTTTTCTAAGGTCTTTTTCATCATATACACATCCAAGGCAACACCTGACTGAAGAAAACCTAGACTTGAACAATCTAGAGACTACCGGAAGGCAAGACAGACTGTACACCTGTCTCCTGCTGTAAAAGTGGAATGATCTTGTTTGCCTTACATCATAAAGTGTTGATGTAAATACTTCAAAGACTTAGAATGATCTTCGTGTTAACACTGCTGCCGAGTGTCAGTAGCAAGATAAGGAGGTAGGATGAACTAGCAGACTCCGGAGCTTTCTAGAAGAAACTCAAAGCAGATGTTGCTGACCTTCTTCCTCCCTTGCTAATTTCCTCAGACGCAGAGGGGACTTGATTGTCAGGCTTTGGGAAAGCTACAGAGATGCCCCTCGCTGGAGGCTATGGGGGCGGGGCTCTCCGCCAGCAGGACGAACTGGACGAGTGGACACTCCTTCAATTCAGGCCACGTGAGGACAACATCCTCTCCCCACACGGGCACTGGTGCCCGTGCCTCCTGCCTAAACCTCAGCTCAGAGAACGGAGTACCCCTTCCACCCGCAGGGTGAGGAGAGGAGAGAGGCCCAGGGTCAGAGCCACTTTCTTAGACAGGGCACACCACCCCCAAAGGCCCTGGTTCCCACCTGTCAGCTGGGGTCATGGGGAGGAAATGGACGAGCCGACGCCTGGTTCCCCAGCTGCAGAGTCTGGAGATCCCATGGGCGAGGTGGCTCAGAGCTCAGAGCTGCACCGTGAAAAAGCCATGAGAGGAGGCATGCAGAACTGACAAAATGAGGGCTCCTTTAGTCACCTGTCTGAGCAGTCCTACTGTGCGCCATGCACTCCTATCAGGGCCCAGTCTGGCCTCACCACCCAAGTGTGGGAACAGGCATACCTTCTTGGCTGGATGGAGTCCTGGGATGTTCTTAATGCCTGGAGGGCCGGCCGAGTGCATGTGGGCCCCCATGGGCAGGTGCTGGGGCTGCTGAAGGGACCCCTTGGTCAGCGTCACCTTGCGGACAGGCTGCTGTCTCACTTCGGGGGGTTGGGGGAGCCGCTGGGGCTGGCCCTCCGGATGAAAATAGCCATCGCTGTCTCCTCCCTGCTGAAAGAACAGGTAGCGCTCTGATCAGGACCCGCACAGCCAAAAGACGCCGCTCCCTGGCACTGGTCAGTTTCAAGGGAGCCGCAAACGATCCAACACAGGAAAGCCAACACTGTCATTTTACCAGAGCCACTGGGAAGTTTCTCACCTGACCGTGTTTGGGTTTTAATAACATGTTGAAAACTGAAACACTAAGACCTTTGATTATTGTATCCACTCAAGAGGTCTGTAACTAAAGAACACGCCGTGTGTTCAGTGAAGCAGTGCTAAACTTTACAGATACTTCACACGCAGCACGCATGAGCGTTCGTGTGAGGAACTGCGTGTGCGTAGCAGTGGTGTTCCACTTTCCATTCTGAGTGGAGGCTACCTACGTGAGCCACCGTCCCGACTCATTCCAGCCGGCCTCCCCTGGGAATACACCGGCACCGCCTCTGGGCGCGGCACTCACGGGCTGAGGGGCGCCCCCGTCACCCTTCCTCCCACTGAGTCGCAAGTGCCATCCACCACTAATCACACAGTCAGCAGTTTCAGAGGAACCCGTGTGCTAGTAAGAGCTTGACAAGTATGAGAAATCTAACCTTTTGTGTTTTACTCATGTTCCCTCATTTCCTGACCTTAAACCCTGTTAGTCAATGAGGAAGCAAGTACACATCCAAGCTGCACTACTGATGTTCACAGCAGCAGGCAGCACAAAAATACCGCTGGATGTGCCCATCAGCCACCTGCAGTGCTAAGGAGCATCTTTCCAGCAGGTGGCTGGGGGCCAGGAAAGGAGCAGTGGCTAGCCAGAGAACCAGACCTTGCCCTGCTGAAGCAGGGGGCTAACAGAAACGGACGCTCGACTGTGAAAAGGACAGCCAGACTTATCAGCACCATGTCTGCTCCTGACACAAACAGGAGCCCATCGGTCAGGGGCTACTGGCAGACTGTCCCCACACAGATTGCTCAGCTACACGCGATTTCCAAGAAGACTTGGTACGTTAGCTCAGACGCAGCGCTTCTATCTTTGGTCTCTCTAAACCTCTCTTGGGGAGAGATTTTAATGGAACAAAGGGAAGGTTCGGGGGCTGGAGAAAGATGGGTGTAGATAAGGTTTTTGCAAAAACTGCCCAAACTAATGGGACCTTAAGGAAAAAAATGAGATTTAAAATGTCACACAGGACAGGACTTCTGGCACGGAGAGAGCGTGTAACTGGACAAAACTGTACAAAACAATTGTTTCAGGACTCTGGAAATCAACAAACATGAAGAAACAGAGCGGCATCCATTCCTGAGTGGACAAGCAGTGCTCTCGCAGAGCGCGTGGGGAGAGGAACCACAAAGCCAACCTGAAACAACACTGCCACCGCTGCAGCAGCGAAGTCCGTGGAGGGAAGGGGAACATGGGGACGCCACACCCAGGTCAGCTGGCCTCTGGTCTTGGTCTCGTCTGGAACAATAATCCCCCAGCCAGAAACCCGACGAACTTAACGAGGGGATTCTGGCAAAGAGAGAGGCACTGAGGGCTAGGTACGTCCTCCCCTAGGAGGACTGGCTGGCGGGGCCTCGTGGGCTCGCGGTGCCGGCTCCGACCCACACTGATCACCAGCCGAGGGCTCCCAGTACCTAACTACCTCTTCCTGAACAAGTGACTGACCACTGAGCTATGCAGCAACCAGGTCGACCCCTAGGAAACCAGGCTAAGAAATAAGAAAAAAATGAACAAAACTATTTTGAACGAATGAAAATACAACATACCAAAATCTAAGGGCTGCAACAAAGCCGTTCTATCAGAAAGGAAAAGATCTATGATCAATAACTTGAGCTTTTATCTCAAGAAGCCGGGGGGGGGGGGGGGTGGCGGGGCAGAAACCAAACCCCAAATACAAGGAAATCTAAGATCACAACAAAAGGCAATGACATAGTAAAACAGAAAAACAATCGAGAAAAAAAAAAAATCAATGAAACAAAAAGTTGGATTTTTGAGATCAACAAAATTGATACTCCATTAATTAAACTAACCAAGAACAAAGGAAAGAAGACAAATGACCAGAATCAGGAATAGAAGCATATAATTCTGATAATCAGAAATATCAGAACTGGCATGACAGAAGTTAAAAAAGGACATTCTGAACAACGTTATAACAACAAATTATACAATTTAAATAAAACAGACAGATTCCATAAGAGATGAAAGATACCAAAACTGAGTCAAGAGGAGACAATCTGAAAATCTGAGAAGACACTGAATTGATACTTAAAAACCTCCCACAGAGAAAATCCTGGGCCCAAATGGACTTACTGAGGAATTCCATTACTTATGAAGGAAGAAAGACTGCCCATCTCACACAATTTCTGTCAGAAAACAGGAAAGGGAGAATTTTCCCATTCATTCCTTGAGGCTGCTGTTACCCTGATAAAAAGCCAGACAAAGACATCAAAAGACAAGAAAGCCACAGAAGAATATTCTTCATGAACACACATGAAAAAAATCCTACCAAAATACTAGCAAACTAATTCAGCAACACAGAGAAAGGGTTCTACACCAGGACCAAATAAGACTTGTTCCAAGAATGCAAGGTTGGTTTGCCCCTAGAAAATCGATTAATGTCCAGAGCCCACATTCAGAGGCAAGGAGCGCAGGACCACCTGCACAGGCGCAGGAAAAGCATTCATCAGGAACACACTCAACAACCCAGCGAGAGAAGGGACTTTTGTCAGCCCGATGCAGGGCATCGCCTGAAGACGGACAGACAGCTCGCATCACACTAGTGATGAGAAGCTAAGTGCTCTCCCCTCAGGACCATCCTGTTCAGACTACCCCACACCAGTCTGCACACCTGTCACCTGGGCGCTTCCGGATGCCAGTGCCCTGGCTTTAATTCAGACCCATCAGATGAAACACTCTGGAGCTGGCACCCAGACGTGGCCTGTTGGAAGGCTCTTCAGTGCTGGAGGTGTGTGGCCAGGGCTGAACGAGGTGGCCCCCCAACGTTCTGTGACTCTGTGCCTCTCTATGTGTGCCATGAACTGCCAGAAATGGGCCTTTGCTGGGGGTCATTCCCGCCTGATGGAGAATGAAGATGGAAACGCGGTGGCAAGGCAGGCCCTCTGTAGGACCAGGGTCCACATAAGCAGTCAGGCTTCCGGTCTGTGCTTCCAAAAACCTCTCCACGGGCTCTTCTATCCAAGGTGTGAGGAGGTACCCCTGCCAGGCAGGCCTGGCCTATCTTAAGTACACAACTTGTCAGTCTTTACTCCAAAAAGCTATAGGAACTCTCTCTAATTTTGTATCTGCTGGAAATTTTCTACACCAAAAAGCTGAAAAACGCTAAGGGTATATACCACACAGCCCCATCTTTCTTAAGAGCCAGTGTCACCATTTGTTAATTTAACCAAAATCCTACTGAAGTTGTGTTAGTACAAGACTCATAAAGTCACTGGGTACATGTTAAGTCAAACCGTCCTGAAAAGCATCTCTTTCACATGGGCTGCCACTTCACACGAGGCCCCAGGTCCCGCGAGAGGCCATGTGTTACCTGCAGATGGCACTGGCCACAAACCCCGCACACAGCTCTGCTACACTCCAGTGTACCGATGCCGCCCAGCCCCTGCCTGTTCACTGGATGCCTGTGGTTAGCTCTCTGGGAAAGTCTTCCGCTTTATGGCCTTACGGGGTCTAAACAAACCCCTTGGAAGCCCCCCTGACTAGGTGAGAGTTCCAGGCTACCTACAGCACAAGCTACCCGGTCAATGTCTACAGAAACCAGTGCTTTAGACCCCAGTCTGTTTTGTTTCATCAAGCCATAATTTCTTGTGCACAAAGATGGTACTGAAATATTTACTGAATAAACCAATAAACAGTATATCATACTTGAAAGAACTGAGTGGGTCTGAATGTTCTATCAAAAGGTTAGAATGGCAAGATCCTAGGTTACAGCCACTGTCAATCAGTAAACACATCGTTACTGAACGTCACAAGGACACTCAGTAGGCCCCCTCCAGGTTAGCGATCGTCACGAGAGTGCATCGGAAGACACGCTGCCGTATGCAGAAAGAGTGGCGGCCAGTCCACGGGGCCTGGAGAGAATGGTGTCCACATACACCACGGACAAGAGGATGGCTATTTTGAAACTGCTTTGTCAGCGACCCAAAGCTGAAATCACGACGGTCTAGAGAGCAAGCTTGAATTTTAAAAGAAGAGCCTGTACCAAAAGCAGGACATTACTACTGGCCTATTTTAAGATACGCAAAATTGTGTACAGATATTTGGGTGATAAAGACGCAACACTGTGGAGACCTGACGATTTGTAAACTGGGAACCGAGAACATTTAGTCAGTAAACACCCCAAATAAAAATCCTCTTGTTATTTTGGATAAGAGACTGATCAATTTATGTCTGGCCATATTAATGTCAGATAAGAATCCTGAAAAACAAAGCTCTAAACTCTTATTGCCTTTCAAGAAAAGCTTACTTTTTTTACATAGGCTTGACCCATTTAAAGATCAGAAATACGGGGATCACAAAAATCCTCTCAGCAGAGCACGCCTGCAAGGACAGGGGCGCGGCGCGGGCAGGGCTGGGGTCTCGGGCCCTGCACGGCCTCTCCTGCCCGCGGCGGCTGGCACACAGGCTCGCGCGAGGCCTTGGCGGCTGCCCCAGGCCTGCCCACTCCGGGAGCCGCCCGGGCCCAGCCTTCCCCGTCCGGAGGTGCCCCGGCCACGGGGCTGCCTGCTGTCTTCACAGCAGCAACTACCACGGCACCCTCGGGACAGAGAACAGACTCGGTCGGCCACAGAGCGGCCAGACGCCAAACACCTGTGGCGTCGATGATGGACACAGAAAGGGGGGGGGTGTCAGGCAGGGAAGGTGAGGACGACTGCCCAACTTTAGGGAGGACCCTCAGAGCCACTGCTCCCTGCAAAGTGAGAGCAAGGCCTGCGTAAGCCCTGGAGCCGCTTGCCTCAGGACCACGTGTGTGTGTCCCTCTCAGAGCTGCACACGACGACACGACGACCCAATAAATTGAGTAACAATTTCCAGGGCACTCCTAGGACCTGACTGCCAAGAGTGTCAAAGCCAGTCCATTTATCCTACTCATGCGAGGCTGTGGAACGCCCGCACCATGACGAGAAGTGTCCTTGGGGCTGCAGAGTGTCCCCTCAGTAAGAACGATCACCCTCATTTTACAAGTGAGAAGCCCCAGCCCCAGTCACACAGGACAGCAGGCCTCCCGTTGCACACCGCCTCCTAACGGGAGCTCACACTCACAGACGTGCTTTTAGCGAGGGTGGGGGGGACATAAGGGGCCAACCATCGCTTGGTTTCCTTAAGCGAAGGAGACCCTAAAGCTGTTGAGCGTCTGCATTTCTCTGAAAACCAGGCTGTGCACTCGACCCCTTGATGTAAGTAACAAGTTATTTCATTTTGTAAGAAAACCAAAGTATGGGTTTTTTTCCAATTGAGAGAGTAATTGTTCTCTTTTAAATCAGCACAATGAAAAGCTAATTCTTGGGAAATTTTTAAATTCCAGAGTTATTCCAGTTAGCACTAGGAAAGAGTCAAACTATTTACGACTAGGCTGTGGCCAGGAACGTATGCTTACACTTACACCTACACATACTTACACACACACGAGATGAATGAGAACACAACCAAGCCGAAGCCACCTGTTTATTTAGGAGTCTCCTACACATTACACATATAGTTACAGCACTGAAAGAGGTCCTAAAATTGTTAGCACTTAGTTAGGCAAATTTAAAAATACCGTCGAAATAAATTAAGAATTTCAGAAACCTGTCATCTTAATGTAAGGAAATACCTGGTGATGTGTAAAAGGCAGATTACATTCTATCTATTCCAAAAAGTAAGTTCACTCTGCAAGTGAATTTCTCTGGGGGGAGTAGCACAGTTAGCTTTTAAATTCCTTACACAGCAGTGTGTTTAGATATGATTTTAAATATCTTTCTTTCACTTCCTCCAAAACAGATGAGAAGAAATTAAATTTGGTCTATCTTAGACCAAACCAGAAATATTTTGGTGGCCCCCCCCCACTAATGATGATCTTTTAATGATTACTATAAATTGTATTTTTAGAGTAGTTTTTATTAAATATAAGAGGTACTACCTGAATTAAGTAAGCTTAGAAACACTTTTTATCAGCTTAATCATTACAAAAAATGCAGTTTGCACTCAGCAACATTAGCAGGACAAATATATTTATAACAAATGGTTTAAATGTACAGATAAAGAGGCCCATTGATACTGTCAGGGCATCTTGCAATTTGACAGATCAAATCTTATTTTCATTCTTAAACCCCATGAAGAAGTGATATCACTGACTTGCATTCACTCGTGAGCAAATTGATTAATCCCTCTCTATAGAAATCTCAACTCTTGATTACCCCTATCAGACGCTAAGCAGCATTATTCTAGAGTGACAACACTTGACAAATTCCCCAACCATTTTTCTCTGCCTTTGTGGCCCTGCTAGCTTGTATTAACCCTGATGAAAAATTAATTTTCCTTATCTTCTTCTAAACCCCAAAATCCAAATCCGCCAAACTGGCAACTCTTTCTGTAAAGGTATTATGAAAACCTCTAAAAGATTAATTGCATGTCTTCAGGTGACATTAAATTAATTTCTGTACTCATGACAGACATTTGATACTGCGCTCTGAGAGGACAGATAACATTGTCAGGACACACAGGAGGACAGTGGTTAGGGTGCCGGGGCAGCCTCTTAGGAATTCTCCTTCCGATAAGGCCGACTTCACTGTCATGGCAATGCCTCTGAGCTTACAGCCCCAGACCTCACCGAACAGGTTTCTATTAACTACAACAATGCTGGGCCTCGCCCTGTAATCTTCAGAAAGCTCACTCAGAATCTGGACAATAAATGATATGCATGCTACACGAAGTTTCTAAATATAAATAGGTGGAAGGCTCCATTTGGTCTCTGAAGGAGAAAAGGTAAGAGGAAAATAAGCAGGCTGACATTCTCATCCAGGTTCCTAGGTCAATTCCCTAATTAAATGCTACAACGTGAGAACATCTCACCTTTGCAGCGTTCATCTGTTCTCTGCAATAAATTAGCCTTACGTCCGGTGAGCACACAAAACGTGAACAGCATAAACCTAAAATGCTTCCTATAAAGTTCGGGTACGAGGTCCACTCGGGTTGCACTGGGACAAAACGCCCAGGTGAAAGCACTCGAGCTCCCTGGAAGGAAAGCACTGGACTGGCGCGTAACACTGGGTCTGACAGCATGATGCCAACATGGCACAGACACTCAGCTGCCCTCTCTTAGTATCTCCCTTTCTGAGTCCAGTTAGGTTTGGGGAAATCGTTAAGAAACAGAATTACCTGGCCTTTGGAGAAACAAAGCAAAGTCCTAGGCCTCTGACAGGACCTGATGGCCCAGGACGCTCCAATTTCTGTGGCACAAACCTCCATCTGCACAGAAGACGGCTGCTGTGAGATGGAAGTGGCCCTTCTGGCAAGAGCCCCCCGGGGAGTGAGCCCAGGCTCTGGGAAGCAGAAGCTTCCAGCCTGCCGGCCGAGAACACCAGGGGCAGAGAGAGGGGAGCCTGCCTGCAGCAGACGCGTTCCCTCAGCCTCAGCCCCTTACAAGGGTCCTCCCGCCACAGCTCCGCCCTCCCCCACCTCCCATCCAACTCCCTTCTTCCTGGCCCTCATGCAGTTAGGAAAACTGGCTGGGACTTCTACGCCCCAGGAACGTGCACGTGCTGTCCGCTCTGCCCAGAAGGGGCTCTCCTCTTCCCCTGCCTCCTCACCCACTCAGTCACTTTGTCAGGTCTCCCTCTCCCGCTCCTCCAATAGCTACACTGCCTGCTCGCACCTGCGACGGGGACACACCTGACGGGGACACACGGTGCCCGCATGGCGCCTGGTCTGCTGAGCAGCTGCTCACAGAGCGCCTCAGCCCGTCACGTCCGCTGTGACAGCCTCACTCCTCAGTGCTGGCACCGATGGGGGACGCTTACCCCGCGAGTGGCGAGTGATGAGGAAGTGAGGGCGCGCTGGCCAGAGCTGCCAGGAGGCCTTGTGGAAAGGAAACGCAGACTAGACCTTCAGGCGCCCATGTGAGCCAAGTGCCCGGCCACGGAGAGGAAGAGGAGGGCCCTCGGGAGGCCTGCGGGCCACCCCCCACCCCCATCAGCTCTGGACCCTGTCCCTGCCACACAGAATGTCTTCACTTGCCCCCGGCCACAGAGAGACTCATTTTTAATATTTCAATAGTGAGACTTACTCCCCCTTGGAATTCTCACGTGACAATCATCCAAAACATGAACACAATACCGCAAAAAAGTATTTTCTATTCAATAGTGACCTATTTCAAGAGATAGAATGTACAGCAGAATCAAACCAAGCAGAGTCTCCTCCTGGCTCATTTTTCTGTCTCGGGAGCCACTATGGATGGAGCAGGCACGGCTGCAAGGGCCCAGAAGCAGTGACACCCAGTACGCACGCCTGGGTGCTCTCCACCTCGAGGAGACAGGACTGGCTGCAGAGCTGGGGCCGAGAAGCCACAAGGGAACCTGACATTTTGCAGAAACGAAGGATGTGTCCAAAGAATGCTGGAGAGCCAGCGCAGGACAGTGCCGGCCTGACGGGGCTCTCGGAGCCAATCAGGGGCCACTCTAGCATCAGAATACACAACGGTAGAAATAGTTCCCTGGACAAAGTAAGAGTTCAAAGCCCACACTGCTGTAAACAAGTGACAAGTAAGCGAGAGAAAAGAGAACTACCCGAGCAGGGGCACAGCAGCTAATAAATACAACAGGAGAGTTGGCATTAGAAAAACAGCAGTGCTTGCTGAAAGCCGTGAGAATCTGACAAGAGGCGGGGTATTTACATGGAGAGTCTCCAAGTATCTGCCCATAGGTTACTTACCAGTTACAAGGGTCAGGTTGTAACTGAGGTAGAGACACTTGGCAAACAGCACAGATGCTAACACTGTACAAACCAATGTGACGCTCCTGCTGGCAGGGTGCGCTGAGAAGGACGCCGTGTCCTTCCAGGGGGTCCCTGCCAACAATGCACCGCGACACTGACCATGAGGAAATCAGGACAAAGCAAAGTCAAGGAGGTCCAACACACTAGTTTAGCCTGTCCTCTTTAAAATGACAAGGACAAGACACAGAGAAAGGCCGAGGCACGGCTCCGGATTGATGGAGGCTGTACCTGGGATGCATGGTCCTGGACGGGGTCCCAGCTCAGGGCAAACGATGGCTGTAAAGGCCATTACTGGGACAACTGATGGAATCCGAACATGTCCTGTGGATTCCAGTTAGTACAGGGTCGGTGCTAAGTCTTCTGATTTTTGATAATGCACAACTGTGGTTTGTAAGAGAATATGCCTGTTCTGACAGAAATACAGTGTGCCTCCAACCTATTCTCCAACAAGGTGGGAAAAAATGTGCGTGTGTGTGTGTGTGTGTGTGTGTGTGTGTAAAAGGACAAAACGTGAGACAATGACAGAGCAGACACAGCGAAGTACGAACCACTGGTGAATCTGATAATGGTGTGCATGATTCCATATCCTATTTTCACAACTTCTCTTAAATGACAATTTTATAAAAATAAAACGTCTTCCACCCCACAAAAAAAGATCAGGGATAGACATATCACCTCTTCTACCACCTCCCTGGAGAAAACCTGAGACTAACTTTTGAGCGGGCAGGAAGGGAAGAAACCTACAAACGCAGTGCAAGCCCCAAAAGCCTGCTCCCATGAACAACATGGGACCTCCTGCACGCAGCACTGACTGACAGCCGTTTAAAACGGAATACGAGGACAGCCACTGCCACCGCCATCGGACAGCTGGCTGTCCTGCTGAGGCAGTCTGTGCTGCTCCCACTTCTCCATGTGGGCAGCAAACAAGGACTGCTTACCTAATTTGCTGCCAAGTTCGTAAAATTTTTAATACCTCCATTAGAATGGAGCAGTGAATTCAGAATGTGCTTTCTTTTTCTGAAAGAACCCTATAAACTGCCGCTCTAAACAAACCAGTTCCTTTTCCTTCAACCACAAGGAGAGGGTGGCAGTATATGCCATGCACTCGCCACTATGCCACTCACCTCACACTCTTGTGACATTTATGCCTCACAACCGCCCTGGAGGAAGCCCCCTCATCTCCCTGAGGGGGGACGATTCTTTTGGGCCAGGTAACCACAGTCACTTACACACATGCACAAGAAACTACAGTGCAGACACCTCAGAGCTTCGTTTTCCGTAAACCGGACGACATAGTTGCAGGCCTAGCTCCTTAATAAAGGAATTTCCTAGAAGTCTTTTTTCTGGTGTTTAACCACAAAGAATGGCTGAGAATGACTATAGTTAAGTTTACACTAAGTAAACATTTTATACTTTTATATTGTTTGCATAGTTTTTCTGGATTATGTATTGGTTATGGACAAAATTATGATTTAACAAGGTTGCTTTTTGGTTTCTGAAAATTAAATGCTTAAAAGTAACTTTCTGAGAAATGAGCAAATGGAGAATTATTCTCATATTTTAAGTAATAAAGAGGACCATTCCACCAAGCAATTCTTTAAGTAGGTTACTTATATTAAATTAGTAAGATTCAGGGAGGCGCGTGACATTTTAGAAGCAATACTTGCCAATATGTAACACTCTGTATAAGAAGCATTAATTTGTTCCTTTTGTAATCTCACCTAACAAATCTGAACAATATTTTTATGTGGGGAAAGACTAGGATCACATATATACAGATTGATTAGCTTCATCAGAAAAGGTCTCTTTAAAGTTCAAATCCCCCCATGTTTTCACTATAAAACGTAACCTAATGGGATTTACACAGAAGTGTCCTCAGACACATTCACCGCACACAGCACGCTATGGCCACAGTAAACCAGGCTACACCGTCACTCCCATCACCAGGCTGGGGGCCACGTTCTGGCTCCAGTGTGACCTGGTTACTTCACAAGGTGCCAGAACAGGAAGGATGGAAACCAGCCACTCTCCAGTCCCGCACCCACAGCTGACGCTTTGGCTCCAGCCACGGGACTTTTTCGTGCCTCTCAATCCTTCCCGACATACTCCCCAGCCAGTCACTACCACCGGCCAGCACAACGAAACTTACTTATCCTCATTTCAGAAGCCCCGCTCAACATTTCCTGACTCAACTGTGACAGCTGTATACTCTCACTGGAAATGGAATACTAGTCCTCGTCAGGGAGTAAGTAACACGATGGGAAAAAGCAGCGGCCAAACTCTCTATTATGAACACTGGTAAGGAGCTTAGGAGTCAGAGCCTTGCTCTACCAGTCGGCAGCTGTGTGACCCTGGACTACTAACACAACCTCTCTGAGGCTGAACTTACTCACCTGTGAATGGGAATAACAGCATCTACTCCTACGGAGCTGGTATCAAGTCACAGAATGGCTTCTTTTCTAGAAAGGCCTTGGCACACTCACAGGAAGAGGATTGTGCATGACGCACGTCGGAGTGTTACAAGGTTTCACGTGTCCCTCAAGGCAACGTTAGGGACCTCATTTACAGACTGGAGACTGAGGTTCAGAGAAACAAAATGACCGCTCAGAACCAAGGACAAGTAATAAAAGACAACCATCCAAACACAGGCCTTGCCACCCAAAAGCCAGTTTCTGCTGCAGCCCCCCACCAGGTACAAACATACTCTCAAGCCAGGTGGGGGGGAGCGCCGTCCTGTATATCCCAGGAAAACAATGTCAAAATAAACAATGTCAAAATGACCAACGACAAACAGGACGCCACCTGAGAGCCGGGAAGGAAGTGAAGAGTCACTCTGCCAGCTTCAAACACTGACAACCACCCTGCTCTGTGGCTGTGTGAGAATCCACATCAGGAGACAATTTGTATTAAATTCTTTCTGAAATGCTTCCCATGTCTAAATGCATTAGCTGTAACAAAGAGAAACAATGATTGGAGGAAGTAACATCACTTTCAAGATAATAGAATTGATGAGACAGAAGACTAAAAATCCTGCCTTAAGACTCAGGCTCTTTCACCTTTCAGAATCACCAAATTAATCAAACCCAAAGGTAAAGTATTTAATGATAAGGAATGCAATATGGGAACTGACCAAAGAGCAGTCGACAGTGATCCACCCTCACCTCAGAGGTCCGCGTACCCCCCCCCCCAAGAACCCCCCAGAGGAAGCTGGGAGACACTCCCCATGCGCATGCTGGAGTAAGAGTGGTGAGACAAGCCTTGCGGACACTCCTGGGGACACGTGCTCTAACTGGGACCGCCACCAGGGCACACTTCCTAGAATGGCACTGGCGGCTGCGAGCCTCCTGTCCTGTCTGGAGACCACGTAGCGGAACCAGGAGAATCATTTAATTAAGCACAGCAGAGAGATGCCAGCCTAGGTTAGAGGAAAGTGAAGGAAACGAAAGTGACTCTCCAGGGTGAATCTCCCCAGGAAATCTTATGAGTATGATATATAGTGTATTTCTGTACGAACGGGATGTAAAGAAGTCCAGGGCTCCTAGCGAAATACAAGAAGAACATGAATGAAAATTAACTGTACTCACTGTCAACCTGAAAGGCATAAACAGTACTCTGCACAGGCACAGGCTAATCCCCTAGGCGGACCGCACTCCTCGAACGGCCTGAGGGTTAGAGGTTAGCTTTCTTCCCGTAAGCATTCTGTCGTTTGTAACGTCATCATCGCTGGCCAGCTTGCTCTCAAAGCCTGTGTCCACAGTTCTCCCATCTCTTCCTCCATTTACAGATCAACTGCACTAGGCAGCGTTGTCACAGAGTACAACCATCACACAGACCAGCTAGCATTTGCTGCAGTCCCTTGTAATTGAAGTAAGAGATGCGAGGTCCCTTCCGTACTGAGTCAAGACGATGTGACAGGGTGAGGAAGCAGGGATGTACAGATGGCTTCTTGACGGGAGAACCCTGCCATGGGAGCCTGTGCAGCACGTCTGTCTGAGGCCCGACCACGTCAACCTGCCCTGGAAAACTGCAATCACTCTGCTTCCTGACTATGGCCCCAAACAGGCTGTTCGAAAGCGCAGGTAGCAATGAGGTATGCCCCACTTTTGAGAGCACGTGGGAAGATCATAGGTGATTCCACTCTAGAAGTGTTAGCCCCTTTTGTTTCCCCCAAATGGTTGAAATTAGCTTGAAAAGAGAAGACAGGAAACAGTCTTTGGAAGAAAGCTGCGCAAAAGAAGACACAACACACGCACATACACACGGTCCCCAAACCCACCCACCCCAGTGCTCACCGAATCCAAAGCCACACACAAACTACCTGCTTTGTGGTCAAGGACATTTTACTTTTAAAACTAACTTGATGGTTGTACCACAAATTACCTACAAAAGAAGCTAAAACTGAGAAAGGCCTAACTGAGGATCGTCATGCTGGTCTTTCACGAGGACTGAGAGAGACAACTGCGAGCCGGGTCCCAGCTGGGAACAGGACTGAAACGCCAGCTCCCACCAGCCCCGAGGAGGGAGGGGCGGGCCTGCGCTCGGAGCAGACTCCACTCTGACTGGCCTTTCCTCCAAGCCTCCTCTGGGCATGAGGACATTCTGAGTGAAGGGAGCACACGCTCCAGAGGCACCGCGGACCTCGTCAACTTACCCGGCCGGACAACTTAATCACCCTGACTTTGGCGCTGACGTGTGGCCCATCTCCGCCACCGCTGTTGGCCCGGTGCATGACAGTCCTTTTTGCGCCGGTCTTGGCATCTGGGGGCCGGCCCTGGAGGGCCGCGGCGCGAGCGGCCTGTGAGGCGGGCAGCAGCCCCTCCCCGTCTGCAGGCGGCCCGGGCAGGACTTTGTGCGGAGCCGGACCTGGGGGTGCAGTTCTGGCCTGTCTCAAATGTTTCAGTGGTTTCATCTGTTGTCCTGGGTACTGCATGTTAGCACCAGATGGCACAGAATTCGAGGTTTGGGCCTGAATATTTGAAACAGAGACATCTTGACTTTTCACGAGAAGTCTGGTTTTCACATTTTGTCTGACCTGGGCGCCTGGGAAGGGTAACAAGGGGTTACCGTTGGTAGGCGAGGGTGAGGACGGCTGCTCTTCGCGCTCTGTGGGGGGACCCGGGGGCGCGCAGAGCTGCTGCTGTTGCTGCTGCTGCTGCTGCTGCGCCAGCCTCTCCAGCAGCTCTTTCTTCCTGGCCCCTGCCTGCTGCTGCCGGCGCAGCTCCTTCTGTTTCAGGATCTCTTCTCGGAGGCGTTTCTGTTCCTCTATCTTCAAGCGATACAACCTTGTTTCTTCATCTTCATCAGGAAACTGAAAGAGAACAAGCGCGGTTTACTCAGGAGCGCAAAGCAAGGCAACCATTCCAACTGATGTCAACTAACTAAGAAACGGAAAATTCTAAAGCCCTTTAATTCAAAATCTGAAGACACTCTTCAAAATCTGCTCATAGACTTGAAGTATAACTAAGTCCTCTGGGGAGGGGAAAAAATTACACAGGCTAAAGCTAATTTGGAAAATCTTATCAGAATATTAAAAATGAAATAATGTAAATTTCTACTCATTTACAAGTTTGAAACCAATTAAACTATTCATTTAAGATATCAAAATATGTTTCGAATGGAAATGGCCACAGTAGGAGACCGTGCTGTCACACAGGTTTTATCTGGCTCTTCTCTGACAAACCAACAAAAGGTGGGGTGTAAATGACCTGAAAGGGCCTGATTAGAACTATTGATTTTTCGTACAGAATTTTCAGCCTGATCTCAAACTCATTTGTCACAGAATAATTGGTTATAATGAACAGCACAAGTCAATCTCTCTGACCTTGAACTCATGCACTCTCCTCAGAATCAAAATGCTGCCAACTGCAGTATTGGAATATTAACAGTACATAAGGAATGCCTTTAACATGCCAGTCCCAACCATTCTGAAATTCTATCAAAAAAATGTCTGAAAAAGTCCGGCAACATTCATAAAAACCATCCAACAAGAAAGTTAATTACAACTTAAGCATTTGTTAGAAATCAGTCATTTTCTCTAAAAACTTCGTAGAGCTCCTCATCCAAAGATCCTTCACAAAAGAATAGGATTTAACCTATCTAGAGGTCAGTCATTAACAAATACACCTTAAGAATTAGGAATTACGACCAAAACGCAGCTGAAGTCTCTGGTGGTGGCCCCAGAACTTCGTACACTTGACCTACAGGACACAGTCGGGCCCTTATCGGGGCTCGCCTGTCATTTGGAAACAAGCCTGACCAACTTGGTTATCTCCCCACAAAGTCTAGGACAGACTGGAACAGCAGCCTGAAGGCGGCGATGGGTGCAAAGGTAGGTGTGAGAGGTGAACAGCAGGGCGTTCGGGGAGGAGCAGGAACACTCCCGAGGCTGTTTCCCCAGCCAGTTGGCAAAGAGCTGAGCCAGGTGCAAGAGCACAGGTGGACATGCGGTTCTAAACAGGCACCACTGTAAGAAAATGAACCACACCTACCTTAGCACAACAAACAGGCGACGTATTAAAAAGGAAAAAATCTTTACTCCTGGTCCCATTCTATGTGCACAGAAAATTGAAAGCAACCAAACGAAGACCTTCCGCTAACACAATGGCCACCTGCTAGTTCCATCTCCCGCACAAAGCACCTGCTTGGTTCTACAGAAAACTGCTGCACAGCCCTGCTTAAATCAACCATTATGGAAGGAACTGCCAGTTGTGGCTACTGGCACACCCAAAAGGCCACTTGTGTCATACAAGTAAAGTGTATGTGACTTAATTTTTCTGAACCAAATCAGTTCACATATACAAGTCAGGAGCTAGCTATATAAACTAAAAGCAGACTAAAATTTTTAGCAAGGATTTCTTTTTATAAACTACTCCAATCTAGTCTGCAAATCTATATTATCTTTTCATATACTGACTTTAGAGCCAAGTCACTCTTCTTCTAGTAAGATCTCATTAAATGTTAACTCAATTGCTTTGATTTTATATTTACATTTCTAATTTAGTAACCCCACATTACAACTACTATCTTAATTTATTAGAAAAAATCTAATAATTTATTTAATTTATTCCCCCATTAAAGTGAAAGATAATCAGAATAGAATAGAATAGAATAGAATAGAATGCCAGGTCTTATATTAATTTTTGCTCCAAAAGACGCATTAGAGCTGGTTGTCCGGCTAGGTCTTATTTTCGGGGAAACACGGCATGTCCCACACTAACACCCAATAAGTTAAAGAAACAGGCTGGTGAGAAGTGAAGTCACTTGCTCAGGGTCCTGGTGCTGACAATGGTAGGTCACTCCAAGGGCGTGTTTGCTGCCTGTGCTACACTAGAGCCTGTGCTTCATTAGAACTTGTGTCTGACAGGCCTGCCTGCCCACCTTCCTATCCCATTCCTAGGGAACAGCCCGGGACTGACTCTTGACTGCATGGAAGCCTCAGACAAACATATCTGTTTCTTCTCTAGGAGACCAGTGGCCTCAAGGGGTTTGTCCCAGCCATAGATTTTACTAATATTTAACAGGAGCTCATTAAACAGTTTATGATGAATACTGTAGTAATACTGAGTCGCTCCCTCAGCAAAAAAATAATCAAGTGGACAAAACTAAATCAAGGTACAAATACAATCTCAATTGGAAACCATGTAACATACCAACTTGCATTTATCATTTATTCTTACAACATTCATTTCTATTTAAAAATTAATAAATATATGTACACATATATATATAAAACAATTCAACACAAAACAATCCCCCCCCCCAACAATCTTACATAAAAGCCAAAAGTAAAAGTGGCCCCATCTTCTAGTCGTGCACAGTGTAAAGTAAGAAAAAGTCAAACACAGGCAACAGTATGTATCAGGGATCAGCTAACTACAGCCCAGGGGTCAAACCTGGCCCAACACTGGATTCTGTCCGAGTTTTCCTGACACAGCCACATTGGCTGATGCAAGAACTACCTGTAATTGCTTTTCTGCTGAAATAGCAGAGCTGAGTAATTGCATGACAGTTTGGACAACAAAGCCTAAAATATTTATTATCTGGGCTCTGTTCAGAAACAGTCTGCCGAGCCCCAGTACATACAGACTCTGCAACATACACCAGTAACTGCAAATATACAGAAGCACCCTAATGCTATAGCCCAGCGAGAATGAGCGTGTTATGGTGTGTGAACACGCAGTCAGGCTAGAAGGACCCAGCGAGACAGTGGGAAGACCTGGTGACACCTGGCAGGGTCAGAGAGACCGAGAGGCCTTCCTCTTGGAGGCCACGCAGCTGTAACACCCCAGGCCCACCTCTGGTTCCGCTGCTGTCTCTTCTTTGGGCTGGACCACCGGGCTAACTGGCTTGACCGGCACCTCCGCCTTGCCCTGTGCACTCCGGGACCCCAGCCCGGGCCTCGCAGGTGGTGACGTGTTGACCATGGGCTTCACGTGAGCCGCAGGTGTGGAGGGGCAGCGACTGTTGCTCAGCTCCAGCACGTGCGGCGGCGCTATGGGCAACTCGCGCAGATTGCTGTTTCTCGGGGCAGTTGGCTGCATCTGCTGCATCGGCCGCTTGCTCACGTTCTGAGAACTCGTATTCTATCACAAGAAGGAAAGCTCAAATTATACCGGGAAACTTGGGGGAGGAACAGAAAGGCACACGATACAAATATTTCAACCCATTCCAGTCGATGAGTGAGTCCTCCTTCGGGGCGGGGAGGCAGATGAGTTTCCCATGGGTCAATACTTTTCTCGCGCCTGTATGTCCCCTGCTCTGGGTTAAGGCCTGGGCCTGGTAAAGGAACCCCAGCTGCCTGCAGACAGGCTCCGCTGTATGGAAGTCACACCAGGGCATTGCAGCTGATACCTGAGTGTGGGAACGGACATTTGTAACAGAAATGAGAGCCGACAAAGGACTTCGTCTGCACAAGGAGTTGGCATGACCACTTGTGCTGGGCCCCTAGATTTAAGGTGGGACCAGAAAAGAGTCATGCACCAAGTCATTGTCCCCAGAGGAGAAAGGCCAGCTCATTTCACCCCAGGCATAAACGCGGTCGTGTCCATCCTCAGGATTCTTAGGAGACCTGACCTGGAGGCGTTTACAGAGACGTGCGACGGCTCGCCCATCAGTGTGCACCGCACAGGCCGGACATGCAGCCTGCCGCTGCTCTAACAGAATGAAGTCTCTTCCTAGACCTGAAATCCTTCTTCCTTCTATCATTTAATCTTAATGTTACTTGAAGAAAGAAAGATGCAGAGACGAGAAAGTTTGAGATGAAAACCAGCTAAGTGACGCTTGCGGCTCAAGGTCACAAGGGACCGCGCTAAAAGGAAAACCCCCGTCTCACCTCACAGCCTAGAACTCTCACCACGGGGCTATTCATAAAAGGGTTAGTTACTTAATGGAGAACAAGGCAGTAGCAATGACGACTGTCTTTTACTTTTAAAGCCACACACACTTCCCAGTTTCTTCGATGCATGACCAAGCACTCACTTGTTGACGGTCCCGAGTGTAACCTCACAAATCAATGCACTGTCAGTCTCCCACAGTTAAATAGAAGCTCCAAATAGGCAAGAACTCTGTCTCGCTTGTTCACTGCTGTACTCCCAGGAGCTAGAGGAGTGCCTGGCAACAGGACATAGTCCATAAATTCTTCCTGAATTCACTTATTTATTCAGGGCCCGAGGAGACAGAGATAATCTGTGCATCAAAAAATAAGTAACTGGCAAAAGGTAGTGTCACCTGAAGTATTCTATGAAGTTATGTGTCCATTAATTAGTAATATCATCTATAGGAATACCGGACATACAAAAGGTGCTAAAGTAAATAATTATGAATACAGTCTTTCAGGTACAAAGGGACGTTATCAATTTCTATAGTCAAGAAACCCAATCTCCTAAGCGGTTTTTAAACATGCACTCACTGTAGAAAAATGCACTGCATGTTTTGTTAATTAAATCAGAGCTGGAAACTAGCCGGGCTCCTCAGTTGGGTCCTGAAGTTCTGCGCCTGGAAGAGGCTGGAGACCAGCGGACACTTACATGCCGCAGGCCCTGGCGCTGGGGGCACTGCACCCGGCTGCTGCTCGGCGGGGGCTGAGACGTCTGCACGTGAGGCCGGAACTGGGGTTGCGCCATGGGCATCAGAGGCGGCGGGGGCACAGACAGGTGCTGGTGTGGAGGCGGCGGTGCGTGTGGCTGGTGCTGGGGGGGCGGCTGGTGCTGCGGGGGCGGCTGGTGCTGCGGGGGCGGCTGCAGCGGGGGCGGCTGGGGCTGCGGCTGGGGCTGGTGTGGCGGGGGCAACGGGGGGTGCAGGGGCCCCTTCCGTGCCAAAAGAAAGAGAAACAATTCATCAACAGATGTACTAGCTATGTTCCAATTCAGCCATTCCCTTCAAAACCCCACCACCAGGAGGAAACGAAGTGGTACAGTTTCATTGTAGATTTGCCGATGAAGGTAACACTGTATTTGCCCTAAATCCTTGTACTGCTGCAACTCCAGGTCTGTCCTAGGGAAGTTACTCGGGATGTAAACACAACCCCCAGGATGCTGAAACCACAAACACAAACTCGTGTCAGCCAGAAAACCGCAGCCTTGAGCAGCAGTTTACATGGTGTAGTGAAAGGTCATTCCACAGCCACAGTTCGCTGGGAAGAAAGCGTGCTGAGGAGGATGGGGGCACCAAAAGAAGACTGAAACGCAGGGGCACCCAGTGCTGGTGGCGCCCAGTGCTGGTGGCGGCTGTTTCAGCTGACGGGCTTATATAATTTCCTCTTTAAATCCTTATCTATGCTCAGATAGCTCTGCAATGAAGATGGAGTCGCCGTGTGTTTTTTAATTAAAAAAACAAAAAACCATTGTATCCTACTTTAACACCCTAAATAATCAATTTCCTTTTTACTCAGACACAAACCCTATGTGCTCCCAATGGTTAATTAAGCTAAGCATACCATCGCTATCCATTTTAGTAATAAACATCAAGTATAAGAAGAAACGGACAGGTAAGAAGGACTTCACAGAACCAAGACAGCCCGGGAGACAGCAGCTGTCGGCGGAGGGTACTCAACTCTTCCCCACAGGGAGGGGTGAACAGCACACCAGCTCCCTCCCCGCAGAGAACCTTCCCATTACATACTGCAGGAACAGAATGCGATACAGAGCTTTATTTCCATGGCTAAACCTTGTACGACTGTGCCAAAGGTGAGCAAACTTACTTTCAAAATTGTATTAGCAGTATATCCTTTAAAAAATCTTAATACTGAATTTTCATTTCCCAAAAAAAATGACCTTTTCCACTTCTCTTCCAATGAAGCAGATAAACATACTGTCAAGACAGCTGCCTTTAATAAACAGCAATCTAAGCTCTGCACCCTGACCCTTTCACCCCCACATCTTGGCAGACTAGACGAGCACAACAGTGTGAAACTGGGTTTCGCAAGGCGCACTTCAGGCAGCTGCCCTCCAGGCGGACCTACCTGCATGCTGGGCTGTGCGTGCGCGGGCAGGAACGGCTGTCCCGGGCCAGGCAGGAAGGGCTGCCGCGGAGGGATGAAGGGCCGCGTGGCTGCTGAGCCGGGCTGGCTGAAGTGAAGGACGCCCACTGGGCCCGGAGGCTGCAGGCTGGGCCTGACGGGCCTCTCCCGGGGGAACACTGGCTGCTGTGCTTGCTGGTTAAACGCTGGTCCCGGCTGGGTGAACGGCAAGGGGCTGGGCGCGGGCACCGGGTGACTGCTGCTGAGAAGTGTGGGAGGCGGTGGCGGTGGAGGGGGGCTGCGCTGCTCCAGGAAGAGATGACTCGGGAACCGTGGATCACCTGAAACTGAGCGGCAGGAAGGACCGTCACCCTCTGGTCACACAGCACGCGCCTGACAGGAAAACTGTGCGCCGCACTCTTCCTTCGTCCCGCCTCAAGTTACAAGTGTGGCAGGGAGCGAACGTTTGAGAAGAAGTCCAGATTTTGCCCCTAATTTCTCGACTGCCTCATCAGTCACTTTCTGTCAATGGTCTCCCCCTTTGTATGCGAAGTTGCCAGTCATGTCCAATTTTAGCCTTTGGACCGGAACACAGAGGTGCTGTATAGTACAAACATCTGACACTCTAATCAAATCTCCCAGTGGCAGCTAAATTCGGTTTAAAACATAAATGTGTTTTTCAGGCACACCACCCAATCCAGCTCTGTGCCTGCTATCCTTTACCTCCTAAGAAGAAAGGGTCTCTGTCCTGGGGAGGGGGCGGGGCTCTCCACTGGTCCTGAAGAGGAAGTCGTGGGGGCTGGCTAAAATTGTTGGGAACAGGTCCAGGGGTGTGCTGAGGGAATTCTGGCGGGCCCTGAAGAACAACAGAAAAACAAGGTGAAAGGCAGGAAAAGAATCTGTAGTCTTCCGAAATGAAGACACGGTCCCACGTTTTTCTCTGCAAACACCAAGTAACTTAGCTCCTACAACCCCCACTCCCTGCCCCACGTACATAACTACATGTTACAAAACAAGTGATTCTGCCATAACGAAACAGTCAAACATCAAAATGCAGCATCTAAACATGAATTCCGTGTTTTCACATTGCTACAGCACCACACAAATACTATTTTTAAGCTTATTGACAGCCAAGCAATTACTGACCTCCCCGCCCATTAATCCGAAAGACTAAATGTCTACTCTCCACATTCCTGACATTTATCTTCTCAAATGTGCCGTCCTTTGCTACCTTTTTAACACAACCATAAGCTACAGCTATGAAGCTGCTTTACTTCAAAAGAACAAAAAGGAAATCTAATTTATACTATAACAAAAATCAGCAATCTGACAAAACAGGAAAACGCAATATAGTTAAGAAACCATGTTACTACAAAAGGAATATTACACCATTGGATTCCATCGGATAAAATATTCTGGACTCTTAAAGCTTAACATTTTTCAATAACTATGTATTTCTAGAACTCTATAATACAAACTAAAATTACTTCATTTTTCAGTTGGCCTTTCAAGAATTCAGGGATTTTTAAAAACACTGTACTTTCTTAAGAAAGCCTCATGTTTTCTTGGGAGGCATATAAAGCAAGCCTCAAGTATTTTCAGTTCTCCAGAAAGAATTCATTAATTATACATATCATCAAGGTAACTTTCATTTAATAACACCTCATTCTCTGAAACTCAGCCAGTATTTCTCAACTTTTAAAAATCATACTCCTTTATCATACTTAAAATTCTAATGCTTTTCCTGTCATTTAATATTAGCTGTTACTACTAAATGACATCATTTTATAACATTGAAAATGCTTTTGCAAACTACACTTGCCTTCCTTCTCTGTTTAGAAGTCTGCTCTACCCATGCATGGCATTTTAAGAATAATGCAAAATGAACGCCAGTACAACCGCCACAAACCCCTAAGACCTATGGCGATATAATGTTAAAGGAATTATGTTTAAACATAAATATTGCCCCTTTATAAAAACACAGATGTTAGGCACTTACTGACACACACGGCACAGAAAGTCTTGAATTCTTGTAGTCTCTGTCTACTCCTTGAGGTGAAGCCAAGGAAATTCTCACCTTACCAACTTCTGACACTAGAGACCGCCCCCTTCTGACCTCCAGGTACAGGCATCAATTAAGACACTCCCAAAGCAATAAGGGTCAGTGACTGAGAACGGTGAGGTTTGTAAGTGACAATACAATGGTGTACATCCAGACCAAATCAGAACACTTTCTGCCCCTAATAAATGTATACGCTTTATCAGGTTAATGTGAGACTTAACCGAGACAATGCTTTGATATGGACACTGTTCAATATTTAGTATTTTTACTACGATAAAGATAGTATTAGGTTGGTGCAAAAGTAACTGTGGTTTTTGCAATTCTTTTTAACCTTACAAACTGCAATTACTTTTGCACCCACCTCATAATGTGCTAGGAAAACACTTCTGTAGCACAGGCTCTCACAGTTAATTATAACTCTGCATTAGCAGTTTCCCTGAAGTTGCCTTCTTCCTTCCACTGCCACAGTCTTCCTCATGTGTTAAAAACATGGTGTTTTGTTTGAAGTCAATGAAATGTAGTGTGTATTTTCCTGTGTATTTCACAAGGGAACTTAAACAGGATACTTCTTAATAAAGTATTTATTTACAGACTATAGCGCAAGTATGTTACCTTTAGTTTTATGTATTTTTTCTCACATATAAACTGTGAGAAAAGTATTTTAAAATCATCTTCAAAACTTTCTGGATCCTGTTATTATTTCATAAAACTGCTGAAACCCTTCTTCTTGGGTGGCACAGAAAATAAAGTTAAAAACCGCCTGCCCTCTGGCACACCGTCTCCAGTCCATGCAACCTGCCCATACAAATCAGCAATGCTCTCTCTCCGTAAAACCCATTTTCACCTAAACGGCTTGTTTCCTTAAACTATTTCAATATATACCTGACTGTCCCTCTTTGGGGCGAGGGGACACCAGGAAAGAGTTTCTAACAGGTTAAGTACAGAAGGGACGCATAAGAGTCATCAAAATAATTTACACTGAGAAATGCAAAACCCACAGATCAAAACTTATGCTAAAGCACGGAGAAGGGACAGCACCACAGCCTGAAACAAGCTACTGATGTAAGAGAGAAAAGGAATTACTGAAATTAAATCTTTTAAAAATGAAAAAATAGGTTATTTTTCAAGAGGTTTTTGGCTTATAAGTTAGTAAAATATTAACACCTCCCTGAAGACAAATGAAAAACATTTTCAACCTTAAAGTGATACACGATCGCTCTCTTCAAATACCTGAGTGGTGGCCATTTGTAAGTCGGTGTGTGTCGGGCTGTCTGCACAGGACAATCTAGATACGGGTTCGGAAGGTTGGTCTCACAACGGAATGGCGCCTGGGAAAAGCCACTCAGGTACAGAAGTGGCGTCAGCTGCCGTGGGGACAGTCTAAGGGACCTGGCCCAGAGAGCCCTCAGGGTTTAAGCCAACTCTTGGGAACACTGGGTCTCTCCATGTTCTTGGAATCATGCAGCAAGTTGAAAGTTTTAGCCACATGGAAAAGATTGCTAACTGCTTACCTAGTATAAATTCTCATTTCTTCCCAGTGACAGAAGGACAACACTGTACCAGCTAAAAACTCCAAATGCCAACTTGTAACAAGGGGGGTTCTGGGCGACCAGGCACCGGCAGATGGGCCACCCCAGCTGCATGCGCCCCCTGCCTGGAATTGGTAGAAAAAAATACAGGTCCCTCATAACGTCACAGAAGGGCTATACCAACCCAGAACTTGCTCATTTTTATGTAAAAATAACACTTGGTTTTTAGTCACCATGAACTGAGTCTTGTTACGTGTAGCCTCTTTCACATCCTGAGTGACAAAAGCCAAGTACAACATCTTTCATAAACACAGTGGCAGGAAACCTGCAGAACAATGAACTTTTCCTTTCAAGGATGAAGAAACTCAGGTTTACAGAGTGAAAAGTGAATTACCCAAAGTTACACTTGTCAATAAACAACTCAAGACATGAACCACTTTTTCTCTCTTGGTTTATAAAGTGCTCTTTCTACGACCCCACTGCCCCTGCCGCCAAACACCCTGTGCTGGGGTAGGCCCGGCCCCAAAGTCTCACACTACCCGCCAGGTTCTCTTGATGGGTCATTCACTTAAGGACTTCCATCATTTCATGGGTAGAAAGGATAATAAATCACCAACCAATTCCCTCTAGCAAATGTAGAATGATTTTAAGACTGTTAGTGAGCTGAGAACCTTTAGTACTAACATAATTCTACCCTAGGAAAGAAAAGGCGACCATAATCCTTTCAAATAATTGCTGTTTTGCTTTTCTTTATATGCCTTAAAAAACCCAAGGTAAGAAATTATCTTTCTCTTTCATGTTATTCTTACACAAATTGTACTTTTACTTTTTTGCATCTCTTGTTAATTACATGATGTTATCTATATTAATCCTATTCAGAAAGAATTGATAACTTTCAAAAAAGAAAGATGAAAACTTTGCATAAATTGCTTAGCCCAGTTAATCGTATAATGCAAAGAATAAAGAGGCTCTAACAGCTATTATATGACTTATCAGCTTCCCTAAAAGGGTCAGTTGGTATATTTTAATAAGACTAATTAAATACCTTAACAATGTCATTGAAACTTCACGAATCTTTCAATAAATTACAACCTTCTGATACATGTTTTCATTTCTTAATCTCACTTAAAATGCAAAGAACTATGTAAGAAAGGCTTCTCAGTTAATTCTAAATAAATGGGTTAAATAAAAAGATGAAAGACCACCAATGACCCCTGACAATTAAAATTAGAGCCCTCTGTTAATCCTCTTATTTCAGTAGTTTCCATAGATTTCTTTTTCCTTCAGGTGGCGTGCCCTGTCCATTTTCCTAGAAGGTACTTTTATATTTACAGACGCATTGTAAACACTTCAAAGAAGCACATACGCAGTGCCAAGCAGCAGGTCTCATGGGGTGGGGGGGACACCACACAGACTTGAATACACTGACATCAAGATAATCCCAGCGCTGATACTAGAGCACGCACTCCACGTTATAACTTCTTCTTTTTAGTACAAAACAGTGCGATTTCACACAATGAAAAACCCTTTATTTCTGCCCCTCAGCCCGCCCCCAACCAGCCTACCCAATGGCAGGCCCGTCCACAGCAAACTTTTCCATGGAACACTTAGTGAGGTCACAACCTTAAGACAGTTACGCTTCACCTTCCCAGACGGCCTTCCTTTCCCCCAGTTTACAAGGTGCACGCTGACGTCTAGAGGGGGAAGAGGTACAGTGTGAAGAGACAGATGGCCTTCATTCCTGCTGCACCCCATTAGGTGAACTTAGGCCGTTTAATCTTTCCAAGACTCAGTTGCACCATCTGTACAACGGGGAAAATGACACCTGCCCATGCTGAACACAAGCCCTGAGCAAAATCTGGTAGTCAGGAATCACTCAGTAACTTTTCTCATTGCCACTGACCTTCAGCACTTTCTGCTCTAGGAGAACTGGACTTCATCATTCACCAAAGGGCCAACTAAAAAAAGAAAGCCGCAGTATCCACTACCAACCGAAAGCACACTGTCGATTTGTTTTGCAGCTCTCACCTGGGGAGACACCCAGCACACAATGCACACTCCCACTCCTAGCTACTTACTACCATGTGCACAAAATCGCTTACAGAAACTTCCTTCAGCAACTTGATTCGTAACAGCCAGAGACTAGCAGCAACCCGAGTGTCTTGCTGGGAAATGGGCCAACTGTGGCACCCCACACATGGAATAACACGTAGCAATAAAAAGGACACACCCCTGCTAGGTGCAGCCAGTGTGTCAGTGGGTCCCAAGCGCTAGCACTGCACTACGCAAAAGAAGCCAGACTCCAAGCCAAGCATGTCGCGTGCTCCATGTACACATACGACAGGATTCGAGGGCTAGAAACAGGTCCGGGGTTGCCAGGGGCTGGGGAGGCGAGAAGGGCTGACAACAAGGGGGCAGCCCGCCGAAGTCTTCTGGGGTGACAGCACTATTCCCTATCTTAATTGTGGTGTTCACACAACTGTATGCACTTGTTATAAAATTCAGACTTGTACATCAAAAAGACTAAATTTTTTAAAATTAAAGAAAAATCTAATCTTTTGGAAGAAGTGCTTTCAGGTACTTTATAATAAAGGAGGGCCTTTTTTAAAATTTATCTTAAAAATATATCTAAAAAGAACAATAGGTCTTCAAAGACTCCTGGTAAAATAAATGTATTTTTTTAAAAACTGGGGTGCTTGGCAGGACTCATCACTAGAAACAGGCACGGAGACATTCCTGGCACAGATAAGAGTTCTAAGACTTTGAAACTGCGGTACTGTCAGCATTTCACAGGCTGAATTATTAAATTACAGATGGGCAAATTCAGCTCAACGTTTAAGCCTACTACACACAACACTACGTACCTGGGGGGGTGCGGGGGAGGGTGAAAGGCTTTCATTTCAATGTGACAGTTACTTAGCCGAACATTAAACTTTTAAAACAGTTTATCACACACTTTATAATGCAGTTTTTACAATGTGTCTGAATGGGTCAGTTCCTGTACAAGAAACCAATTCTGTATGATTTCCACGAGTATTCGCTGGCCTTTGAGTTCTTCATGTGGACCCCCACCCAGCCTGCCTCCACCAGACATTCAGATGTATGCTGACAGGACAGAAGTGGAGTGGGTCACCTCCGTACTGGATAGCTGTTAGCACAGTGTTTAGCTGCTTCTGTTCCTGCTGCAGATGGCAATTCATTGATATGATTAAATTTGATGGTATGATAATGTATGGTAATCATGATTAATCAGAAACCCACTAGCAAAAGGAGGGTGTTGGGGATTATGTCACCTGCATTTTAAGCTGCATTCACTCCTTGCAAGCCTGACAATGTTTGACAGCTGGAAGATCTCATCCCACATTCGCCTGTGACTACCCATAGATCTGATAAGAGAAATCCCGTCATTCCTTCTCCTTCCTTCTCCTTCTCGGCTGTAGGTGCTAGTAATTACAAAGCATTGCAGGAAGGTAGTTAAACCAGGAAGGTTCAAAGGGAAGACTTTTTTCCTAGACGGAATAGAGTGTGGATTCACATCTGCGAGGGCTATAATCAGAAAAAAATGTAATTCGATGCAGCAGTCTCATCAAGCATGATTTGCATGAAACGCCATGTAAAACACATCCAGGAACTGTCAATCACCAGCACCTGGTCCCAGGCACCCCTTCCGTGGAAACACTGCAGCCAGGCCGACCTGTGAGGCCCCGAGCGCGCACCACCGATGCAAAGCAAACCTCTGCCTAAGTAATAATGGAATCGCCAAGAAGACTAATTTAAACTTGACGGTGTAGTCTTTCTTAACATTCTTAGTTTTAATTTAAACAAAGATCACTAAGAAATTATTCAGCAGCCAAACTACTTAGTATTTAACTGGCTACCCTTGAAATACCAGCATTTATGCAACATACCAATGGAAAATCAACGACTGACCAGGATTTAAAATACCCTCGGTCAAGAATCCTTAAATGTGAGTGACTTGGGAGTTACTTACTCCTCTACTGAAAAACAGCAGTTGCACTGACACCGAAAACAAGTAAGGTCAGAGAAATCTCAAAGTAACATTTAAATTACTAACATCCTGGTGTTACTTTTTTAAGCTTTAAAAACAATAAATAAAACTTTATTGTAAACTTTAAAAACAATAAATATCTCTTTGAGGACAAATATGTAAGGGCTTTATATTAATGACCAAAACAGCAGGGAGAGACTTTGTGGAAAGAGAACCCTATTAGACCAACACGCGTGCAAAAGGAAAAACATTTGGAATTAAACACAGAATTCACACAGACACAGAGATAGAAGCTTATCTGCAGAAGGTAAATTAGCCTCCCCACCCCCGCCCCCTACAACAAAACAAAAAAGAAACTGTTCTATTAAACTCCATTCAAAGGTCCTGACATGAAGGAAAAGTGGCCCTGGGGTTAGTGTGTGTCTGATGGCAAGAATGGACAGAAGCAAAGGCTCGGAAGTGGCGGGAGCGACAGCCCCTCCCAGGAAGCATGAGGAGTCTGCTGGCTGCCTGTGCCAGTCAGTTTGCGTTAGGTATTCACTACATAAACGAGATAAATTTCCATTCGACAGATTAATATTCCGATATGAAAAGCAGCATGAAAAAGACTCATTCTGATATGCTATCGACTGAGATACATTTGTATTTCCAAAAAAAGATTCGTAATTCTGATTTAAAAAAACCAAAATCAAAATAGTCCTGAGAATAAAAGTTTGAGTGAGAAGAAACATTTTTGAGTTTAGCACTAACAGCCGTGTCCCTAACTAAAATTAAATACATAACTCTGATTTTTAAACGATAAGCTAATGACAAAGCACTTCACTGACTTCCAGAGCGAGGGAGGTGGGGGGACTCCCAACCCGACACCCCACCGCCAACAGCCAAAGCAGTGCTAGCTCAGTGTCAGAGCTGAAGCAGTCTTTTCCAAAACAATTAAAAATAAGGACCCGTTTCTTAAGTTTGACATTTAAATCTTTGTTTCAAAAACGGTTTATTCAATTCTCTAAGTAAAATTCATTAACAGAAAATAAAAATTTTCATTTTGCTACATCACGCATAGCCCAGAACACGGTCTTTTGCCCCAAGATTTGATTTTTTTAAAATGCTTTTCAACAATTCTATGAAAATAGTCTCATATTAGGTTGTCTGGAGTTCCCTGTGATTTTTATTTAAAGAACTGGAGGCACTGTCATTTAGCACAATTTCTTGGCATACTAGCTCGAAATTAAGAATTTCTCAAGTTTTCATAAAGTTGTCAAACAAAATGGCCTATTAAGAAAGTCTGACCATGCTGGGGAAGAGAAGGGACCCCTGACCATTAATACCAGCTATATTTTAATCCCTTTAAAACCTGGAAATCTCGTGTACTCGTGTCCCACTGTCTGCCCTTTCTACTCTTCAGTCAGCTGAGAGCTGAATTCCCATAGTTAAACGTGCAAGACATAATCCTACTGTGCAAATTTACACCCGTATCCTTGAAAACAACAAAAAGTAAAAAATTAATATGTACCCTTCTCTACTCATTTTACGTAGCTCCTCGTAGGTAGCAGGATAACCCAATAGTAAATTCCAGTGTACAATCATTCAACTACTATTTATCTGCACCATCTGTGCATGAGGCCCAAGGCCAGGGCAGCCCGCCCCCGCCCCCGGGCCCAGGATGGCTGGGACTAGCTTACCTGCAGACAAGAGCCAAGCGCTCACACAAAACGGGCAGGCAGTATGAAGCTGCCCGCAGAACAGTAGCTCTCCGAGGAGCCCTGGGCACTCACATGGGCACAGGCTGGGGATAGGCAGCATTACAGTGGACTCCGTTCGCTCTTGTCCAATATATTTCTGTAATTCCTATCTTTTTGTGTGCCATGAAGGTGCTGATTCACACAAACCCGCTGATGAAGCCTAACGTGTATGTGCACACGCTTGTTTCAAAAAGCAAGATTCAGTGTAGTGAATACTGCCTACCCCCGTCCCATTCGCAAGTGCCAGGACAGAGCCCACAGGGCACCCTGCCATCAGTAAGAAATCTCCAAGCGCCTTGGTCAAGCCACAACAACACTGCCTTCGCTATTTTTATCATTTTACTCAGGTGAAAACTGGCACAAGGACAAAAGCTGGGCTTCCTGTAACTCTGCCTGGTCCATTTTATGGCTTAGGGACTATGAGAACGGTTGGCAGGAAGGAGGAACTCACTAAAGGCTCACGAAACTATGTTTCCATTAATAGAAACCAAGATTACCTCAGTACTAGAAAAGGGAAAAAACAGCTTTCCTCAGAAAGTCTGGCGTAAGTCAAACAACAGGAAATGACCTAGAATTAATCTTCCTTCCCAAAAATATTTTGATGCACTTTTTAAAAATGCAATACCTCTATTGTACTTTTTAAAAATAGATTCCACATCTAATTATTTTCTCCAGCAGAGACTGATGACAGAAACAAGTAGAGCACTGCATTCTCAAGAACCCAAGTTCGCTGTAACTTCAGCTTAAGACCAAGCATTTGACGCTTAAAAAAGATACATGTTAAACAGTAGTAAATAAACTGAAGAAAACATTTCTCAGATTATATCATCCACGTGACTAATTTCTAGCTCAACTATTTCCTATCATCCTAGCACACTTCTGAGCTCAAAAACAAGACAAAACATTAGGCGCTGCACAACTCTGCCAAAAGCAGTTCAATAATATTCACCACCCTCACACTACCATGTAACTTATAAAGAAGTTCAATTTCTCACAAAGAATTTTCTTTCATTATCTTCTTGTAATGTACTCAAGTATGAGGTTTGCTTCCTCTAGGATCAGATACAGTTATATTTGCCCAATTAGAAAATGTAAGTTGATGAAAATTGCGAATGATTACTCTAATTTTATATTAGTAAACATGTTTTTACAATGTGTTTACATACAGCATTGCTTTATGTTTTTCTTAAACTATGATCACTCTTTCACATCATACTTTATCCCTATAAAAACAAAACAAGAAAAAAAGTCCAAAAATGATTTGAACACAGATGTTCACTTTCTAAAGTACTCAAAATGTTAGTGTTTTATAATAACTAGCAGTTAAACTACCTCACCAGAAGAAGTGTATCTAATGACTATAAGCTTATCCTGGGGTAATGCAATTAATACATCTTAGCTATTTAGACAAGTGCTTCAAATAGGAAATTGTGCTCAATAAGTTATCACCTAATTTTTAAAAAACAACTAGTTTTTACAAGTTGGTAAGTAATTTAAAGAAAAAAATTAGCTAATGTAAGGGAATGAAACCAGTAAGAATCAGTGTTAGAAATCATATCATAATTCATAAATAACTACAAATCAAGGAAGTTTCTTAAAAAATCTCTGAACCTTAAACCCAACACTGACTATTTTTGAATAATCTTCTGACCATAATCTAGATCATTAAAACCCTTTTGCTAAAATGCCATATGTGATAAGTAAGACACCTACTGAAATGAAGTATCATAGCTCCAGTCTAATAGGTCGTTTAGGTATTTCTGATCAGATTATTGGACCTAAACCAAACTACATTTTCTTACATACAAATGACATTAAAATGTTATTGTCTGGTCCATTTTCGTCAACATTGTTTTAAAAAAGAACACGTTCTCACTGATTAATACTACCATGGAAAAACTACAAATTGAACCAAAAACTCAAACAAAATTTACCTAAACAGATGCAACTATTTAAGGGACATTTTTCTTCTAGTTAAGACATGTCAAGAATAAAGTTATGGAAAGTACAGGAAAGTGTGTGTGTGGGGGAGAATATGTGTTTTCTTCTAAAGATATTTTAAAGAGAACACCTTCAGTTTAAAAGATAAAACCGATGGCTCATTAAGACTTTCCAGGGTTGTTGTTTTTTTAAAACAAGTGTAGAGATCTCATCATTATTCCCTAGAATTTCATACACATACCCACACGTACACAAATACACATGTGCCCACCCACATGCACACACTGTAATAAAGCAAGGCACTTCCTCACTTAACATAAGGCAATAATAAAATCAAAATTCATACTCTTTAAAATGAAGGGCATTTCCACTGATGATCCTGATTCAACAATTTTACAGTTAAACAAAATTAATTCCATTCTCAGAAACCCACTGACCTTAAGCTTTTAACAAACATTTTCCACTGCAAAAATGATGGCCAATATTTACAAATCCTTAAACTTATATTCAGCTGGACCCACTTGTATTTGCTGCATTAATATTTCTTAGTAAATGTGTGCTCATTCCTCTCAGAGCAGAAGGAGCAGCTGCTACTCACTGGGAATCTCTGGGGTCCCACGGCAGGTCTCGGCTGGCTCGGGACAGGCAGCAAGGGCACTGTAGAAAAACACCTCTCATTACAAACACGCTTTCCTGCACACCCAAACCCACCGGAGAAGGAATACAATATACGAAGTTGACTACAAAATACATCTAATGTGCACAATCTATAAACTATATTCACTTTACACTTGAGTGTTTAATATTTACAATTCCACAAAGGAAAATGGGAGAGTAGAGCTTTTGTCTTCATACAATATAGCACAAGCAGAAGCTTAAAATTTCAACAGTGAATTCCTATTTAGAATTAAAGTATTTTGCAACAGAAGATATTATTCCTCTAAAATAAAAAAACTGTGTTTTTCATACCCACACCCAGGTTATCCAGGCTATCAAATCCTACTTATTATTTTCCCATGCCAATCAAATACAAACTTAAATCTAAACCCTCTAGAATCATGAGAGAGTGAGAAGGCAGGCAGGAGAAAGTGGGACAGGCAGAGAAAGGAAAACACAGAAGTCTGTGGTGGTGTTACAAAGAACAGGCTGCCATGCCAGGACTCTGTGTTTGTTTTGTTTTGAACCAAGCAGAATTCCCATCGATCTACCAGAAGAACAAGGCATCAAATAATTTTAAAACAGACATTTTATAATATGGAAGAAGGCAGATCTTAGCTTGACATCCTGGGGCTAAATCAGTCATGTTTAAGCTATTAAAACTTATGTGATATACTGCTCTTGATTTTAGAGAAACAAAAACTCTCCCCTGAGGGGTGACTGCCAAAAGGTGGCGTGCTGTATCTTCACTGAAATGTGCTGCCGCATGGAGCTAGTAAGTGCTCAGTGTCAGGTGTTCCGGGCTGACAAGTTCACACACTGAAGTCCTAACCCCAGGAGCTCAGAACACGACTGTATTTGGAGGGAGGGCCTTGAGAGTGGACCTGACTGATGTCCTTGGAAGGGGAGGTTAAGACATAGACATGCCCAATGACCAAGTGAGGACAGAGCGAGGACGATAATATAACTTACAAATCAGAAATATAGTAGTATTATACAATATTACTACATAATATAAATTATATAACATTATATAAATTATATAATAATATTAAAAACATAACATATTTTTAATTTAAGGAGTTTCTGGTAAATGAGAAATACAGAAATCGCACAGCTTAAAAGCCAATCAAAATTACTTGAAAGACAGGGTGCTGAGACAACCGATTTTTTAATCTATGATTACTCAAGGAATTCTGTCCCCTGGGGCTTGTAACTACATCACACGTCCATGGGTCCAACTTTGATAACAGTGTGCGTGGGCCTGTGTGGCTGCTTGGTCAAAAACAAAGTGGGACTCAAAAAAACTACTTTGATAAAATTTTGTAAAACGCAGAAGTCCATCCTTCTCTTGAGAGTCTAACCCAATGAGTCAGAATTTCAAAATGAGAGTCGGTCAATTTACAAGACTTTATATATACAAAATAGGACCCAGCCCCTAAGCCCACACAGCAAGCTAACAGGCACTGGGGTACATTGATTGTATACCTGAAGCAAAACACTAGACTGTGAAGCAGAGAAAGAAAAAACCAGAGTATCTCTGACCTCAAAAGATTATCATGAAAGTGAGAAAACAGAAACTACATGTTGAACAATGTAAAGACAGCATTTTTAAAACTAAGCACCAAATATAAAATACCCAGATGTTCAACAATACATACCACTGATTTTTAAACTTGGGGTTTAAACATCAATTCCTGTCAAATAATTCCAGTATAATGAAAGATAACAATGATAAAACTCTCTTGAACTGGGGGGAGGGAGAGCAAGAAATCTAAGAGAGATCTCCACAAAGGACTCCCATTATACTTAAGATGCCTCACACAGAAAGAAGCTTTGATTGTTGGCACTGTTTAAAAATAAAGTATAAAAAGCAACAAGAGAAAGAAGAGAAAAAGAAAGTTGCCCAGAGAGCGTGAGAACAGGAGTGAGGGGGCTGATCAGAGCTCGCCCACTGAGACTGCCTGGGCCGAGTGGTCCAGCGGGTCTACAGGCAGGAGGGCACTTCTACCCATCTGCCTCCCTCTCCATTGTGACCAGGAGAGAGCTTCCAACGTGATCTGTTAATAGATCATTCCAGCTGATCCTTGAACTCTATTTGATCTTTAATATTTATATTTTCTGTTGTCTGATGTAGTTAATGAACGGACTAGATTAAGTTTTCAATTCATTGCAATAGTTGTAAAAGTGAAAATCTGAAGAACAAGTTAAATTTCTGTCAAAACTGGTTAAGTAACATATGATGGGACACTCTTCATCCTCGCAATAAAATACATGCCACCAGGAGAAGACGGGAATCCCTTAATTTTACAAAGCGATTCCCCCAGACCTGCAGCACGGGCAACAGCTAGGCACTCAGCCTCTGAAGAGAACTGTGTTCTCTACTTCAGCTCCTTCGCTTACCACTGAATGAACGAGGGCTTCAGAGTGTTGGTGCGTATGCCCAGCAGGGACAATGCGCTGCTGCACCAGCACATCTCAGGATCAAAGGTGTGTCAGCGAAGGAGCATGGCAGGCACTAGAGCACCAGCTCCTGACGGGAAACCATTTCGCTGGTCCTAGCAGCGCAAGAGCTGCTGCCTGGAAGCCGCTGGCTGGCTCTGTTCCCTGAAGGCGGTGGCGCGGTGGGTGCCAGGCCTGCATTCTACACCTGGGAGGCTGCTCACTCCCCAGGCGCACTACTGCCGCGCCTAGAGGGTACCTTGGGGTTTCCTCAGAGCTTCCCTGTCGGTGTTCTGATACCATTCTGTTTTTATTAGGCTGCTGAAATCTGCGCACATTACCGACTGCCAATTTACAAGGAAATACACAACAACAGATGCTGCCAACGCAGACCGTCACAGCCAATCCGACTGGCTGCAGCGGCACGGGTGGGAGGCCACTTCCACGGGCCATGCTTCCCCACGGGCTCACGGGGACCACATTCCCACCAGGCATCCCAAATGCCTCAGCCGCCCTCTAAGCTCAGCACTTTGCACACAATCAGAAAACAAAACAGCATCTTTACGGGCCTGGCCCTCCAGGCCCCCCACAAACACTGGACCTTGAGCACATACATGGCCAGAGGGACTTGACACCAGCAAAGGAGACACATACCTTGCACAGGCGTTACCACCGCCCCTTTGAAGTGGGGGTTGATGTGTATGTTCTTGGGCTGCTGCGGGGCCCCGGGAGGAGGGGTCATCAGCACCCTCGGGGCGTCCATCTGGGGCGGCATGTGCACCCCCTGAGGAGGGGAGGGGTGGTGCGCAGGCTGCAGGGGCAGCAGAGGCTGCAGGGGCTGCTGCTGGAATAGGCTCCTGATTGGCTGCTGCTGCGGCGGCGGTGGCGGTGGCTGAGACTGCGGCGGGGGAATCAACCGCGGCGAGTGCGTCTGAAACCGCAAAAGACAAACGCACAGACGTCAAATTCAGAACATGGACGCTGACAAAACTGTTACGTAACCGTAACCTGCACGAGGCAGCAGAGAGAGCTGGCTGCTCCCTTCGCCTGATCCCCAGGGCTCCTGCCCGGCTCCCAGGTGTCCGTCCCAGGGCGAGAGGGGAGCCTTGGCAGCCCCCAAACACCAGGCATGGGTTCCAAAGGAAACCACCTCGGCTTGGCCAACAACCCAGCCAGGGAGCAGAGCACCGCACTGGGGACAGGACACAGCTGCCCCGGGCTGTGGCTGACAGCCAGGTCTGCCGCTAACTCCCCTGGGAGGAGGGGACTGGGAGACGCTGCTGAGAGGTGGCGCCTGACCTGGGAAGGAAGGCGGAAAGAGATGTACCAGGCAGGGAGTACGGGAGGCGGGCGGACACACCTGCCGGGGACAGCAGGGGCCCCCACCAGGAGGGAGGCGAGGGTGTGGACAGTACACCCCCGCGGAAGCCAAGGCCCTGAGGCTGCTCTGAGCACCCAAGGTCAGCATGAAGGAACTGCCTGCTGCCCACAATCCTGGGAGCTGGGCGCTCCCTGTGCTCCTCCTGCACCGGGGCTGCACGTGCACTTGAGCAGCTGGCGGCCCGAGTCCTGCTGCCGACCCGTCAAACTGGCCCCCGACAGGCGGTGGGCAAGTACTGACTGTTCGCCCGCGGATGACACCCGGTCACGGAGGCTCCTGGGGCCCAGTGAGGGTCTTACTGCGCCACGTGGACGTGCACAGTGAGGAGTCCCTCACACAGCCGGCCTGGCGGACAGCCTATCGCCAGCCGTGAGCAATGGACGAGGGGAAAGGAGATGGACGCAGACTGGCCACGTCACGGGCTACGGCAAGAGGTGAGTGGGAGCAATGGCCACGGTCTGAGGAAAAGCAGTATGGACGAGTCACAAAACAGAGTTCTGAGACCTGGCTGGCTTCCTACCCACCCTCCACAGGGAGGACTGCCCAGCCCCGGCGCCACCCGCAGCCACACATGCTCCCAGGACCCAGTGTCCACCCTCTAACTCACGCCATGTGCGGGTCGCACGTGGGCACATGAGGAGGGGCCTCGGGTGCCTTCCTCACCAGGCCACCTGCGGACAGCACGGCGGCTGCAGGGCCAGGACCAGCTGAGCTGAACCTGAACAGAACGAGAGCGGGCACGCCACGGGCCACGCACCCAGGAGCAGCAGGGGCTCGAGGCACCTGGGTCTGAGCAGGAGGAGTTTAGGGCCTGTGAGATACCCGTGTGCACAGCCACGGGGCAGCTGACACACTCCGAGCTGGCGAGAGGTCAGGGCTAGAGACTCAGACTCGCAGGGAGACAGCAGATGGTGGCAAGGACTAGTGAGAACGCCAACGAAAAGGAGGCCAGAGGACAAAGCCCAGAGAACAATGCAGCTGACGGAAAAGGGGAGTGAGAAGGGGCACCACCAAAAGAGAGCACACCCCGTTTCAGACCCCCTAATAAGAGAGGCTCAAGAGCGGGGACTCATGGGTGATGCCCAAGGTCCCAGAGTGTGGTCCAACAGGAAAGGACAGAGGTGAGGCAGTGATCCCAAGAGCACACTCCAGAGAGGAGAAGACCAGAGCCCAGACCAAGGTGAAAATGGACAGAAGCAGAGACGTGAGCAAAGAACAGCCTTTCCAGACCTCGGGCGGTGAAGAGTGGGAGACAGACAGCTAGATTCTGTCCTAGATTCTGTACGTAACAAATTCCTTTATTTTAAGTAGGGTGCGCTTGAGAGAAGCACTTCTCTACAAGCAAAAGATAAAAGCAAGGCTCGTCTGTGGTTCCTATCTCTTTTGGAAGCAAGTCTCTTAGTACTATCTTCTTCACAAGCAGTTGTGTACAGAATGATTTTTTTTAATACCTGAATACCAGAGAACAGAATCATATTATAGACTATCAAGAAACAGTAGCCATTATTCCTATTACTGAACTTTCGTTTCGGACTAAGCGATAAACACAAGACGCAATACCCACAAAAGCTTATTCCATTTGTCCTCAAGTTTCTCCCAGTAGAACTGTAAGCATTACCACGACAGGAGGCTGTGTGGGGAGCAGCGCGGGCCTGTGGTCCTTCATCCGGCCCCGCTCACTGTTCTCTCTCCTCTGGTCCCCCATTCCACGACACATGAGGGAGCCTCCTCGCCGCCCGCCCCGCCGGGAACCGTAGCGTCCCTGCTTATGCTGTCGTTCTCTTTCTTCAAATTCAAGCAACGCAGCTTTGGCCTCCGCTGACAGTTCTATGTGAAAAGATGCAGACATGTTAGAAGCATTCAAAAAGCCTGAACGAGATACACAGGAAGAAAACAGAGAAGAAATACGTGACAATGAAACTCTGGGAACAGCCTCATCCACTATAAATAACTACCTAGCAGGACACAATCGAACGCTCATTCACTAGTGAGACTGCTGAATAAAGGCACGCTTTCGTCTGGGGGCAAAACCCAAGTGTCTCCTGTATAAGTAAACTTGCGAGTACTTTCACCTGAGACCCTAAAATGTGTTGAGGGAAGCTAAAAAGAAGGGGCTGAAGTTGCAGGTAAACCACAGCCCTTGTAGTGCTGGGCATTTGCAATCGTTTTCTCTTTCACTGACAGCAGATGACATCGCTCAGGACCTGTCCCACCAGTCCTACAATTTTCTTAGTCAAATAGATGATTAATGCACAGTGGCACAGAGACCCCAAAAATATATAAAACAAATTCCTGACTCTTCTGATTTTAAAACAAAACTACTAATGAAATCACTCTGAAGTCAAATAGAGTTAATTTCACAAAGAATAGAAAACCCATTTACTACTACTATCGTTCCCCGTTTTCAGATTTATGTATAAAAAAAAACTACAGTTCATTCTGTGAAGACTTATATGCATGCAGTCTGACATGGAAGCCTGAATGTCAAATGAGACCAAAGTCAGACGAGAAACCCATTGATGCCAACATCTGTGGGGCAGCTAGTAGGTGCTCGCCTGTCTAATGCTTCGGGGACACAAAAAACATGCACGTGGGCCCTAATAAACTTCAGTTGGCACATTATTCTAAATTCCTTAAAGAAAAGAAGGTGACATTCAAATACGGTTCCTTTATTTAAAAATATTATCTATTGTGATAACACGTCTTAACATAAATAAATGCATATATTCCAGAGATTTCATGGAATTCGTAAGCATACCTATACCTTCTTCCACAGTGACAGGTACATTTTAAATGTTACCGGTTTGTCTCCTACCTCAGATTCCATAATCATCTCCAAACTCTTCCAAAATCTCTAAGCCGCATTTCATTTTCTTTAAATTGTTTCTATGGTATTCCCCTTCCCTTCAAATGAATCTAGACCCCATTCGAAAGAAAATTTAATCTCTTCTGAACAAGCACACACTTTTAGTCTAATCTCGACTACAGGATTGGTTCACATACACATTCTATGTGGTGAATCAGCAATTATTTTTCTCGTGGTTCTACGTGTCAAGATTAATTTCACTATCCCCAGTAATAAAATGGTTTCAAATGACATCTTTAATCAGCAAGTAAAAATGCTTTCCTCCAATTGAGACAAGCTGTCACAAGAGGTCACCAAAATATGACAGGATGGAAATTACATTTGTAACTTCAACTGAAATGTTAATTTCCCTTTAAGTGTTTTCTGAACTATGTCCAGATTTTGAAGTAAAGAGATATAGCTTAATGTAACGAAGTTTTACACTGTATTGTCCCTTTCTAAAATGTGCTTAAGAAAAACAGATTTACATACAAATAATTTTACAATAGTTGTACTAATACATATTTATAGAACACACAGTTTATTCGGCAAAATAAAAATAACAAAAGATAGTCTGAAGGGATTTTTTTTACAAGATAATTGAATCAAGAAACCAGCAAAAGCTTCAAGTCCAAGAACCACTGTGTAGACTTAGAACAGCAGTCTTACTGCCGGCACTAGCGATCTTAGACTGCTTATGACTAGATGAAAACATTTTTCCCACAGATCCTATGCCTTAAACAAAATTAACTAAGGGTATTATTAAAGAGAACCTTATGTGGCCATCACAGCAATATTCCTTAAGCTAAAGCAATAAAACAATTTAACATAATACACGTGCCAATGAAACAGAACATTGCAAAACCTAGATGCCTACTCACAGGTAATGAAAACAAGCCTAATAAATAAATGTGGTCTCACTCGCTGCTTGTACTGCTTTCCCCGACGACTGAGGTCCGCCCCAGGGCAAGAGAACTGGAAGCTCTGAACTTCTGAGCTGACTTTCGGGAGACTGGTCAGTGACACCCACTTCTTAGAGATGGCTTTTGACATTTCCACTCAAACTAAATCATTCCCTTACACACATTTCAGAAACCCTTCTCAATTGCATTCTATGAGAAAAGCCCTCACGCCCTACAGCATCCTTGAGGTGTCATGGACACATTTCTCTCCTAACTATGGAGTTCTGTACCATGTTTGGGAAAACTGAGAAACAGACACATTTTCTGTGAGGTTTAACTCCCAGATCCTGCTTGAGGAAGAAGCTCACTGTTTAAGATCCTAACTGAGCTGAAAGCCCAAAACTCTCCTCCTAAACCAATGGGAATTCAAAACACAAAGCTTTGTAGCAGGCTCTGTAACTGTCAAGACTGCCACCTGTATGACTTAGTGGTCTTCATTTAAGGGTGACATCACATATTTGAATGTGAGAAATAAGTGACCCAAATGCCCTGCTATATTCTGAAGAGGACACGCTACCCCACTTGCAGAGTAACAGCCCAGAAATGGGGGCGCATGAACATTATTTCATTCTTTTAAAGAGAGAAGTGTTCTCAACATTAATCAATGATTTCACCAAAGAATTGTATTTATTTGTATGCGAAATGCTAAGACATGTGTCAAAAATCTGTATCATATGAGACGATCTAGCAAGATATTCTGAATCCCTTACAAAGCATAGGTAAACAGCATTATACAAACCAATAAATGAAAAGTTATTCTATACAGAACCTGAAACTAACATTTCTATCACTATGAGCACAGAAAATGAAAATTAAAAAATTATGCAAATTTTCAAATATATGGTGATGGAAGGAGAACTGACTCTGGGTGGTGAACACACAATGGGATTTATAGATGATATAATACAGAATTGTACACCTGAAATCTATGTAAATTTACTAACAATTGTCACCCCAATAAATTTAATTAATTTAAAAAAATATGCAAATTTCTAGCTTACCAAATACTGTAACAGCCTCTCTTTCTCAATAAATACTTTTCTATATATAAAACTAATCTTTTGTTCAGGTGAGGGGAGTAACTATTAAAGTAATAAGAGAACTCACTGTTTTAGGAAACCAATCATCAAACGGACAGAGAAATCCTTTTTAAACTGGGAATAATCCTAACTTTTCAGTCACTAGAAAATGCATGTTTCCAAACACGAAGCTTCCTTAGGTTAGGGCTCAAAAACACAGCCGAGAAAGGTACTTGAAGCCCCATTTTCATCTGCCCTGTTATTTAGCCAAATAATCACATTCTGCACAAATGCATTCAAGGCCTCTTTTTTTGATGTTTACACAATGGTAAATGGTCAAACTGTTTATGCTTAAGCCACTCTGTCTCTAAGGACCTCAGAACTCCCCCACCCCCATATTTAACGGGGCCCACCTGCCCACCACTAGCCCCTCCCAGCCTAGCATCTCAGGATGACACGACTGCAAAGCTGCCAGAGGCCTTAAGAGGAGACTCTACACAGGCTCTGTAATGAAGGCAGCACACGTGACCCGGAAAACGATAAGATAGAGCAGAGGTCCTAAAAGAAAGAGATATAGGAATGAAACACAAATCACAAACACAGGAAGCTGCACATTTCACTACTGTCAGTGCTCGGGTCAAGGTAGTGGACAGAGATGACCCCAGCTGAGGACCAGGGGTGGGCAGAGGCAGAAGCATCAAGGGCCACGAAACCCACCATGGCATACAGGGAGCTGGCTGCCGAGGGGAAAGGCTCCCCCATTAGTGGCGACTGGCAAGTGATTTGCCCTCCTTAGAACCCCCGGTATCCCAGTGAGGGTTTGATACATCTGGCGCCCCAGTTACTGTAACAAAGCCATGCCCAGCTAACAAAGCAGCAGGAAGGTGATGAGGCCCTGTGCCACTTCCCCATTAAGCCGCTGCCCACTGCCCTCTGGTGTTCCGCCGGGGCACCAGCTTTGCCTAGTCCGTTACCCCAGCCTAAGACTGAGCGGAGTCTACCTGCTGAAGGACACTTTGTTTTTTCCCATCCTCCTGTTTTGAGACCTTTGTTTCATCGCCTTTCACCCAAGGGCAACTTCAAATCCTCTTTCTTAGAAACCATGCTGTCCTGGTTCAGACCAACTTTACACCATAACTTGAGAAAAGTCTAGGAATTTCCTAGGCAAAAGTGGAGAGCGGTAAGATTTCACAACTCTCTCCATGAAGCTCACTTAGTAAAGGAACAGAGTATGACTGGTTCACTACTGTTAACCTGTACATCTTGGGGGCTTAGTGTCCTCATGTAGAACTGCAGAATTGGTCTCTGCCACTTCAAGACACATGCTTAGGTTTCTAACAGAAAATAGCTACAACTAATGGTGTTAAAAAGTAACAGTTAGTTACTAAGTTGTAACTAAGTTTCTTGATTGTTATTTGACCGGGGACCAGAGAGCAGGGACAGCCCTCTATCGTTCCGCCCACCTGGGAAGGCATCAGAAAGCCACCTCTCGGGCTCCACCCTCAACCTGTGAATCAGAAGAGCTGGCAGTGGGTCCAGGAATCTGGGTGCTACCCTGCCTGCTGGGTGACTGTGCTGCTCACTCATATGTGAGAACCTGCTTTATTCTCTGCAAGGGATACTGGAAAACACCATGGGGGAGAAGAGGCCCACACTGAGGAAGACTCTCCCTCTGCAGAGCAGCAGCAGCCTGCTGGAGGCCTCTCCGATCGAGCGGGGTTTCCTCAGAATGCCACTCGATTGACTATGTCTATAAACAAGTCACCCTGTCTTCTTAACAGAGATGCGCGACAGAAGAGATGGCTATAATGATGCTGAAAGGTACAAAAAAACGTCTGGTCCAGAAGTAGCTCTGGCAACCCTGCTGGTCTCAGGAAGGGTCCGACAGCCCTGTCCCATCCCCCACCACCTTCCCAGAGCCAGCCAGGAACTACATGGTACACTGAGAGTAGGTCTAGGCCACAGACGCCAAAAGAAAAACTAGTTCAGAAATAGGTATTTTATTCTAATATTTTGAATCCAGAAGACAGTCATTTTTATAGAATGACTTTCACAGAACCTTACCTCAGCTCTAGCCTGACACAGACCATCCGCCTCTGAATGGCATGCATGATAGTCTCTAAAGGCAACCATTCTACCTATCTGATTAATCCTAACAGTACTATGGAGGAAGCTGAAATGGGAGTGAAGAAGGATAGAAGACAGGCAAAAAAAAGTTACCCAAAGTTTCTGGAATGTTCCTTCTCTCTCTAGTTACATCTGAGAGCCTAATAATTGTTCCTTCTTTCCTTTCTGTTTTGAAACGTAATCGTCCAGATTCTTCATCATCATCATCTTCTTCATCTGATTCTTCTTTTATTTCCTTCTGCAGTTCCAAAGTTTCCATACCTCCCTACATTGCAGCCACACAAAACAAAAAGGGAGGAAAAGTGAGTTCATATTCACTCGAATTAAATATTGAAGAAAATTATCTCTCTCTCTCTCTCTCTCTCTCTATATATATATATATATATATACACACACACACACACACACACATATATACATATGTATATATATCTAGATAGATAAGAGCCTTTAAGATGTAAAAGCACTGCAAAAATGTCCTGTTATCAGGCCAAGTGAAACATTAAACTGATTCCAGGAGAAAATAATCTCAGACATTAAAAACGTAGTGCTAGAAAATGTTCAAACCCTGCATGTGCCTAACATACAAAGTCCTATGTACCGCTGTCACTTACACTTGTGAGAACAAAACGTGAGAATTCCAAAATGCCCCGATGGCCTCGAGTCTGCTCCAGATTCTAGAAGAGTTCGATGTATTAATGAAACTAACACCAGAGTCCCATGAGCTCATCAGCACATAACCCACCTTGTCACTTACGTTAGATGACAGCGTACTCCTTCCCATTACACAAGCTGGAGGTTTCCTGTAAGTCCTGACCCAGCTACTCTGACTTTCACTGCCAGGCAAGTTTCATGGCCCACCTGCTAGAGGCCAGGTTTGTTTTCAGCCTCCAAACCTTCCCTCCATCACTCTTCTCCCTTTGCACTCCATGCCACTGTCTAGAATTGGCTCACCACTGCCTCTGGCTCAGACTACTGACACAGCAAAACCACTTTTTTCATCACTCACTTCTTCACACTAAAACCAGCTTTACCTTATATCACCTGGCAGTTTAAGAATCAAACATAATTCTATCCTGTCTCAGTAATTTCACTCCTAGTTAATACCAAGGGAAAAGGCACAGCTACAAAAAAAATGTGTGAAATAATTTGTAGAATTACTTTATTAATAATAACAAAAAAGCTGGAAACAGCCCAAATATCTATTATCAGGAGAATGAACAAATACGGTACATCCACAAAATGGAATGAACTACTGACACACACGAGTCTCAGAAACACTGTGTTGAGCAGAAGCAGCTAGAAACAGATACCACACGAGCTCATGCCGCAGCACATGGTTACATTTACGTGAAGAGAATTCTACAATAGGAGGAGTAAGTGAAGGGGACAGAAATAAGAGCAGTGTTTGCCTCTGAGGAGTCAGGACCAGAAAGAATCACGAGGGAACTTCCTGGGGTAACAGACCTGTTTCCTCCTAATGGAGGCTGGTAACCCAGAGGTACCCCTGTGTCAAAACACTGACCTGAACACCTCAGATCTGTGCCCGTCACTGAATGCAAATGTTATCACAATTTCAAAAGTAAATACTGCAAAGATTTTCAAAACTTCTCTCATGCCTTCCCCTATATGTGCCCCAACGATCTAAAAGAGCAAGGCTTTTAAACCTTTTTGAAGACAATGGCATCACCACACTGATGTGGCCGTATAATTAGAAAGGCTGGGTTCTCAGTCTTTATAATTAGATCTTTCTAATTTGTTTTGAGTATAGTGATTTCTTTGTATTAACCAAGCAGGAACATTCGTTAAATAAAAGGAGCCACCTAAAATAGGCTTTTCAAAGGGAAATTACTTTTTAGTTCCATAATTCAGATACACATATGTACTTAAGTACAGATCCTGGAATGAAGTCACCTGGAAAACGGCAGGATGCTTTCCCCGTTTTAAGCAACCCAGAGCCAGGCCGCTGGGAGGCAAGATGGAGCAGTGTTGCAGCTTCCTCAACACACTGCAGGCGTTTACGAAAATGGGTCAGAAACGAGGAAGACACCAAAACACAGGTACTTGTGACAAATTAAAACTGTTACTCCTCCCTGAGGACTGTGTACTTTATTTAGACTTCTAAAAAAGGAGGCGGACAGCCTTCCCAAAGCACAGCCTGCAGAAGGTACTGAAATGGCCCACGCTCCTCAAATGGCACCGTGCACACAAGTTGTCAGCAGCGTCTTTCTGCCTGCCTCACAGTCAGGGCTCCCTGTGAGGAAGGAACAAGCCAGCCCTCCCCCGCCTCCAAGGACAGTAATAAAAGTCCTGAGCGCCAACAGCATTACAAAGAATTTGCACGCCACACACAAAGAAGCAAAATCAAGGTAAAAAGTAAATGGATGAGTGAATTTTTAAAAAAATTTTTAAATACTAAATTTAAAATTAAATTAGGGGACATATAGCTTAAAAGAAAAAAACAAAGAATTCACCTCCTAAGAGGGGGTGTGAAAACGATCAACTATTTCATCTGGATTAGAGTTTCTAACTTTCTGCTCTATAAACAGGTTTATATTGAAAACAACCCCTAGGAAATTTCGTGTGAGAGTTACGGCAGCTGTAAGTCACGGGAGATAAACAGATGCAACCTCGTTCTGTGCCTTCCAGAATGAAGGGCCCAAATTATCACCACCCTGTACTTCCCTGTGGATAAAAATTATTTTGCTCATAGCTAAAATATGTGAAAATATGTGTACAAAGCATAAAATAATCCCACAATCTAAGGTCATCACTATTCCCATTTTTGTCTTTATTCATCCAGATGGTTCTTTCACACACACACACACACACACACACACACACACACCCCGATATGCCAAGCTTTGGGGGAACTTAAGGGTAGGAATTCTGTTACCTGGCTCTGTTCACTTCCCACATCACGAGCCTCTTTCCAGGTCCCACAGAGACATGCCCTGTCCCCAGCCCCCGGTGACACTAGCCCACCACTTGTCTAACCCTCTGGAGACGTCTACCAACCAACCCCTGGGGCAGGCACAGCTCTGGACACGCGCAGATGAACTTGGGGAACTCCGTCCAAGTGAAGTAAAGCAAGGACTTTGGGTAAGGCTTCTGAGACTCCAGAACAGAGACGGGTCCTCAAGTTGCCCCTTCTACGAGCCAGTAAGGCGGCTGCCACTGTTTCGTGACACGAGGCCCCTGGTCAGAGACTAGCACACTTCATTACTTTCAACAACAACAGTGGCATTTGGGGGCTCCGGGAGCTGGCCCACAAGCCACAGGGAGAGGAGGCCTGGGTGACCCTACACGCGGGGGCCGTGTCACACAGGAAGCCCGAGTTTAAGGAACCTGAGGCGCATGATGAGCAGGAAGCATGCCATCCCCTTACTCTGGAAGAAGGTACTGTGTCTTTCAAGGCTGTTTGTGTATCAAACGTCCCTGCAAAGACAGCCAGGAACAAAGGGCAGGCAGCGCTGCTTTGCTCACAAGAACGTACAGAGGCACGACAGGCCCACGGGAATTGTGTCCCAGCAGTCGATACATCCCGAATGGTCCTCCAACAGAATGAGAGTATACCTGACCAATAATTTTGATTTTCGCCAAAATGAAGATAGGTTAAAATTCTCAATTTCAATTTTTATTTTATTGAATATATTCTACATACTTACTGGTCGTTTGCTTATTTTGGGGTTACTTTTTAACATTATTTACCCTTTCTATAGGAATGCTCATCTGTATTTACTGAATATACTATAGAATGAATATGTTAACTTTATATACTAAATATATTAAATCTTAGGCTCATATGTAAATACTTGCCCGTATCTGTCACTTATCTGACCTTGTTTACAGTGTTTTAAAGTATTTACACATGCTCAGATGACTCTTTTACTCATGGCTTAAAAAGACCTAATACCAAGAAGAGGAGAACACTTGGTGCTCGGTTTTACTCCTTCTCTGTCACGCCCTCAATAATGAAAGTCCCAGGTTTAGGTGAACACACCGAAACGTAACGCGGGGTCCCCAGTTTCCCTTGCTGAGCGCTGCAGCCGGGAGTCTAAGGCATGATACATGCAACGGTCACGGAGTGGTGTATGAGAACTCGGGGGGTCTTCAAAGAGCAGGCATGGGCCCTTGTGCTTTCCTGCTTGGATGGGGACCACGGTGACAGCAACAGCCGTGGACTCGTACCACAGAGGTGTCGAAGAAGCCTGGGCACCCCCTACCTGGAGGCCAAACCAGATCTGAAACGTCCTCCGGAATTTTGTGACACTAGTGAGACACTTCTACTGTTCAGGTGAGTTTTCGGTTTTACAGGTAAGCCTCAAGCTAACACACGGTATTAAAATGTTTTCTTCTAATACATAGACAGTTTGGTGTGTGTACGTGCACACGTGTATTTTGATTTTTTTCACATTGAAATCTTTATTGAATCTGAGATCCATATAGGCATAAGGCACAAGGCAGAGAGCCAACTTTTCCCCAGATGATTAATCCTTTCTAAGTACACATGTCTGAGTTGCCCCTCCTTATTAACTCACACATATTATGAGATCATTTACTCGAAGCCTGGGTCTGTCTGATCATTTATGTTCTTGCAAAGACACCTCTCTCTCCCCCTCAACCTCTCTCTTCAGAAGACACTGAAAATGGAAGGCACAATAAACACTTTTTTTATAATAACCCCGTTTTTCTTTAATATTTTAATGACTACAGTTCAGGAATCGGAGTCTGAAATATCTAGCTCTACAAGCCATACCCTGTCACTTCCAGTAAGGAGACTATTACCTAAAATACTGAAAGAACTATATGAAAAACAATTATAATTCAACTAATTAAATTATAAAATCAATGAAATTAATTTTACAACTTCAACATCCCACAGACTAACAAACAAGGACATGAAACTACACAGAAGGAGTCAACCCCCCTGTGAGCTCCTAAAGCGCGTATGAGAAGAGCCTGTCCTGGGAGGTCTTACCCCTGCCTGTGTTTACATCACAAAAATCTGCCCACATGTCTTCTCTCTCCTCTACCAGGCTGCAAGATCCTTGGGCAGGAACCAAGCTTCTCAATCCTCCTTGTTTCTTCAGTACCTATGACTGCACCAAAATACCTAATGCCTGGTGGTATTATCTGAATAATGGTCAACATTAATTAACGTTAACGGATTTGAAATAATGACAGCATTCCTTGCAAAGCACTAACATATCAGATTTCAAAAGATTTCTACCTACGCCCCTATAAAAACATTTAAAGTATTCGAACACTTACAGGGTAAACAGCTATCTGAAAATCACAGCTCACCAAAACTCACTGCCCAAAGATTCTAAAAAGCTCCAGTTTTTACTACACTCTTAGTTCAAAGAAGAGAGGTATCAACTTTTCACTAAAGAAAAAATGCTCATTTTAAATCTGGAAGAAAAACCACCCAGCAAACTTTTGGACCCTTTAAAAGATGAACGAACAGCTTGTTTCGGGAGCAAGCTGGAACCAGCAATCTCATCTAATTCATCTGCAGCAACGCGATCGTCAGAAGCCTGCGCGAGTTCTTCACTCTCCGCGAGTTCTTCACTCTAACAGCTGCTAAAGAGAAAAACACCTTTTTCTCACACAGCTTTTGGGGAAAGCACTTTCCATCTTCTTGCCTCATGCTTAGTGAGTGCAGCAAAGCTTTCCATGGCAATTACTGACAGCAGAGGGCACGGGGCACAAAAACATTGCTAATGAGAACAAAGCCCAGTGTGCTGACCCAGCTGCCGAGGTTACTGACAGGAGCTCTGCCCAGACTCCAGGTGCCCTGAGAAACAGCTCGTTACAGCCACACTAAGGAAACGTAATCTTCCAAAGGAAGTGTCTGTGCTGGCATAAAGCAGCTTGGAAGCAGTCCGGCAGTGGAGCCGTGCCCAATGCGAACCATTCTCACGGCACCAGAAGACAAGGCAAGTACGGGCCACTCTACTCAACACTGGGGCATCACTGCCAACCGCATGTTACAATCACTGTCCACCAGCCCCGCCTTGAGTAAGAGGGATGAATCCAGGTTTGAATGAAATGTAAGAGGTGTGTCAGCAGCAGGAGGCCCTCGAGGGCACATGGGAGGAAGCAGGCAAGCTGGCTGCGGACGACACCAGGAGAAAGAAGGGCTCCTGCAACACAACTAACTAGTGAGAAGATCTGATCCCGCCCAGGGCCGCTGAACTGCCAGCGCCCTGGCCATGCGATGTACTGAACAGTAGAGGTCGGTCACAAGGCACGTTACTAAGAGTGGACATGCCAGGGAACCTGAGCAACTGCTGCACAGCACACAGCAGTGGCTCCTGCAGCCCCCAGGGAAAAGCAGCTGTAGTGAAGGTGACAAACCACCTTAGTGCCCACAGCTGTCTCTCAAGTCGATCTGAAGACACTGCATTTTACCTTCCACAAGAAGTTGTTAGCATCTGATCAAACAAACCGTCACTCGCCATGAGTCACTGAGAGCAGAACAAGTGAGGCCAGACAATACTAATCAAAAATTCCAACCAACACACACTTCAATGGTCTACACCACCAGGTTCCCAGTGGGAAACAACAGGCTGCTGCCCTTTACATAAATTATCAACCTGAAGTTGTTTTTACAGAACAGTGTTTTATGAACTCTCACTACGTTCATTTTAAAGGCGCTAAATAAACTGTGCTTAAAAGTATAAATCACCCGACAAATAAATTTCTAGTATTTTGTTAAATAATAGGCAATACATTCCCTCCTAATACAAGAGTACAAATTTTTAAATCAAATCCCAATTCACTCTCAAGAACAGGACCAGCAAAATTGCACACTTAGGTCTTCGGACTTTTGAGGCCAGTAGGAAGGGAACCAAAGTTAGTTCACCAACTTTTCAGGCTCTTCACATGCGCAAGCGTTCCCTCCAACAGTAAAAGCCTGTGGTTTTCATTCTCTCCCGTGACACACACAGTCCCTCCAGGGGATTCCAAGGGTGAGCTCGGAAGACAGAACTACCCAGGTCCGCTCAATTCTAGCGTTAGAGCATGAGTGAGCACTCCTAACTAAGCCATGCAGCCACGGCTAAATAAATCACCTCATAAACTACAACACGCTGGGCCGCACGAGGACACGACCGACTGGGCGCTCGTGATGGCTGAGTGTGCGCGCGAGTGACAGCCGAGACGGCGACGGCCTCACCCAGAGCCAGGCAGGAGCACTGCACAGAGTGAGTCCACCTGCCTTCTGCACACAGAAGAGGAAGTGCTGGATTCTACCTTTGTGATGACAATAAAGAAACCAGTAATCTTAGAGAAACAGGGAAGAAAGGAAAGAATGACCGTGGCTAGAAAGCTAGATGTGGGGAGGTGAGCTGACACTGCTCATAGAAAGACGCTGAACTATGTATACCGTGTATCCCAGAAAATAAGACATAGCCGGGCCATCAGCTCAAATGCACCTTTTGGAGCAAGAATTAATGTAAGACCCGGTCTTATATTGTAGTAAAATAAGACCTGGTCTTGTATTAATTTTTGCTCCAAAGGATGCATTAGAGCTGGTCCGCCTAGGTCTTATTTTCAGAGAAACATCTTTGAAGTTTATAACTCTGTGAAATTATTAGGACATTTTCAGAATTTCTAAGTAATTCTTTTTAATTCTGAAAAAACAATTCATTTTAATGTGGAAAACTACTGTGAGCATACTGAATTGCAACATGGTTTTTTCTTTTTTGATACTTGAATCTTAGACCACAAAAGGCTGGACAGTTAAGTTGGATTTTATACTACCAGGGGCCTAAATGTAACTCCAAGTTTCATGATGGAATACAAGAGAAGGAAATTCCTCACTCGCTAGAAATTCTGCACAACTGCAGGACCACCACAGTGAGAGACACCCCCCCAAGTGGCCACACACACACATCAAACACCTTCCAACTGTGACTTGTTCCACTAAATCCCAAGTTCACAGAGGGCAGGGCCATGCTTTAGGTTTCAGGTTTGAACAATATCTGTGTCCCCAGGGCTAGGATGACATTAGTAAACATTTGCTGAACTCCTGAATTTACAAGGGAGGGGACCCAAGTGCACTTAGTCAATCATCTTATTTTACTGATGAATAGTGGAAATAAAATGCTACAACTAGGGAATAAGTAGGCACAACTTTAAAAGATCCTGGCTTCACTTCTAAGCAGCCTTCTAAATTAGCGTCCACTTTAAGGGGCAGCCAGACACATCGGCAAAGCAGAGCACAGCTGTCTGCGCTCCCGAAGCTCCAAGACACACCATCACCATCATCGAAAGAACAAGCACCCACGATGCCTTTGACGGACTCCATTTACCAAAACTGTATCTACGGAACAGAAGGCATTCAAAAGAATCAAATTTTAAAAATAACTATTGAGATAGCTAAACACTATCATGATTGGAACTAAATATTCTAAGGTTCCACTTAAAACAACTGATCCCCTTTAAAATTACTCCCTTACATGTTAGGTCAGCTGCGGGCATGGTCAAAGCGGCCGGGAGCCAAGTCATTCCCCTCTGCCAAGTCAGACCCCTCCTCACAGGACGGAAACTGGGGCCCCTGGCGTTTCCGGAAGAGGCAGCAGACCCTGGTGCAATAAACAACTCCAGACAGCCTTTGGCGCCCGATCTGCGCTGGGGGGGCCTGCTCATCTGCCACCTCACTCAGCCACCCCCTCCCCCAAAATCGCATATATGCCTCCCTCACTCTGCCCTGGGCGCGACATTATGGGCCCCTTCTGAAGAGCGGTGAACCTCGCCAGGGGGCGCAGAATAAAGCACTCACTTTTCTCAACCCGCCTGCCTCTCTTAGCTTCATTATCTCGCCGCAAGCCTTACATTACACCTATATCATTGACCAAAATTCAGCAATTTTTGAACTTTTTTCTCGAGAGGAAGCTGGCTCTGAATGAGAACGTAAAGGAGAGGGCAGAGCGACCCATTGCCAAAGAGCTCCGTGCAGCCCCTAACTGCACGCCTCCACCCATCCCAGCGCCCCGCTTACACTGCCCCTCAATGCAACTGAGCCCTGAAAACCTTAAGATTCTCCTGCAGCCATGGCGCTCACATCCTTCCTGCACAAATGTCATTAAGTTCTTGTTTGGGAAACAAATCTCTTTTAATGATGAATCACTAAAGACAGATGAGCAACCTTTCACCAGCACCTTTTCCTTTCTTGATGGTTCCACTTAAAAAAAAAAAAAAAGCTACCACCAAATCATCTTTCTGAAATAAAAATCAGCACCATCTTGGTTTCCTGATTACAGATAACAAATTATGTGTGACATTTCCTAAACTAACCTCTCATCTCTTTATTCATGTTTGGACAGTTCTCCGTTACAGAAAGGGTGAATGAACAGGACATCAATCACTTTGGAATATTAGCCCCTAAAAGATGTCTTTAGCAGGTCAATAATCTTTTCACCTTAGAAGGACTTTATCAGATCTTGTCTAAAGCCTGGATAAAAGCTCTGCATTAAGTACTGCTAACAATTGACAGTGTATCTCCAGCACACAAAGCTGTTTTCTTCCTTAGGGTGCAATCCTCAAGGTCACGATTCTGTGCAGCCTTCCAGAATGACAAAGGAGCATTACCTCCGGCCAAACAAGCTGTCAACACAAAGTTTGTCATAGCTCAGATAAAGAGACTGGCGGACAGTGATAATAAGGTCTAATTTCCCTCTGTCCCAAGGGAGGGAAACAGATTTCAAATCAGTCTGGAAACCTCTGCCCCGGCAGCCATGTTCTCTCTGGCCGCACAAAGGAGGGAGACTTACTGTGAATTCATCTAAAGGCTCATTGATCTCGATGTCCAACACCTCGTCACTGTACAGCTGCTCCTCCTCTGGCTCTTCCACGTACTCGATGTGGTCCTCTGCCAGCTCAGCAGCGTGGCCCTCGTACTGCCCTTCCTCAGGGTACTCGTGAGCATACAGTTCAGACCCGTCGGATTTGTGATAGACAAGCTCATCCTCTCCTTGTTCATACTCGGACTCCTGCTCTCCAGACTGGTCATTGGCGTTGTCAGACAGTTCGAATGATGTGACCAGGCCAGATGTGGTATTCAGACTAACTGTGACACCCTGAGATCTACAGGACAAAAGTACAAAAAAAGATGCTCATTTAAAGTAGAGCTCAAGAGCAAGTTATTCCAGAAATTACTCAGACTTACCTGACGGGTGAAAAGTTATTCTGGGTCTGATAAATACACTGACTCCCAACAGCGACTGAAAAAAGAGCTCAGCGCCGCACTGAGCCGGCCTCACCCACTCCTGCTGCATACAGCACCCCATTACCATCAGCTGCGTGACCAACACAATCCCATCAAACGGACGGGGAAATAGGTCTGACTGGCAATAGCTCAGGACTGAAAACAAATAGACTGTATTTCACTCTAACCAGCAGAATAAAAAGGATGGCATCTATTTCCTAATATTTGAAAGTGAAAATAATTTGAAAGGAGTATTACTCTATAAACAGAAAAATCATACATGGAATTTTAAGAACAATTTATTTCTTCTGAAAATCTATGGTACAAATTACAAACTCCTATTTAAAAATTAAAATATTAAAGCTTTGTATGTAAATACATTTCGATGTTGAAATAAATGTCTACTAGTCACAAATGTCAAAAAAATTAGTTCATAATTTCTGAGTGAAATAATAGAGGATTTTAAAACTAAAAAAATCATAATCTACCTATTAAGTCACAAAAGCTAAGTACCAACAATAAAATTCAAGATAACACTTACAAGCAAGATTTGGCAAATAAGTCTAAGTCCCACACATTAATATTAATATCCAATCCTAACAAAAACCTAAATATGCCACACAGACATGAAGATATTATGTGGCTAAAAATTTCCAAAGGTATATTTCAAGGGCGACTTAACTAAAAGATCAAAATATAATACTAACGTCAAAGAATGGAACTGGGAAACGAGTGATAAATTAATTTAAAACTGTCTTTTTACCCATAAAAATTACTTTACGTTAGAAAACCTATTATAAATCCAAAGGTCAATAATAAACGGCATCCATTTATTAATCACATTTATAACCAAAAAGTGCTCTTTATATCTTCATGTTTCCTCATAAAACTGAAAACATGATTCCACCTACCAGAGTATGCAATACCTCCTTCCTCTTCTAACAAAGCTTACAACATCAACAACAGAAACATAGGCACTATTGTTGTAGACTGAATGTTTATGTGTGTCCCCCAAATTCACGTGTTGAATCCTGCCCCCAGTGTGATGGTGTCTGGAGGTGAAGGCTTTGGGAGGTGCTTGGATCATGAGGGTGGAGCCTCACGATGGGATTCAGTGACCTTATAAAAGGGACTGCGAGGGCCCCCTCGTCCCTTCCACCATGTGAGGACACAGAGAAGGTACCATCTATGAACCAGAAAGTGGGTCCTCACTAGAACCCAACCTTGCGGGAGCCTTGACCTTGGACTTCTCAGCCTCCAGAACTGAAAAATAAATTTCTGTTGTTTACAAGCCACCCAGTTTATGGTATTTTGTTATAGCAACCCAAATGGACTAAAACAATTATATTCCAACAGTCATCTAGAGTTCAAAGTACAATGCGAAGAAATTCTCACAAAAGGAATTCAGATAAGTATAAACTATCTAGAATAAAAACAAAAGCAGCAACATCAAACTGCAACAAATGGTATTAAGAGTCCAAGGTCACTGTCCTCAACCAAAGGAATGATTTTAAAAAGCAGTACATACCTGCACTAAGCTTTCTTATAACCCGCACACAACAGAACTGATGGCAATCATTAAATGCAAAATCAACACGGATTTTAAACATTTCATCTATTTATAGAAAAGATATATGGCTTCCGCATCAATTATGTTAATACCTTTTATAACATAATCATTAATGTTAAGGGTAATACCACATTATCAATTATATCCACTATAATTACAAATCACAAACAATTCCTAACAATTTAGTTGACTAAAGAACCTTTTTAATGAGCTTATATTGAGTACCTGAAATTTTCTTCATCTTCGTTATCACTCTGTAAAAGATCATCGTTTAGCTCTTCATCTGACAAATCTGACTGGTTCTAATGAAAATAATAAATCAAGTTAATGCATGTAACTTCCATAAAAAGACTCGTTACAAAAGTGCAAAATCATGCTGCTTGGATTATTTCTAACCTTATTATTAAAACATTTGCCCTTGAGAAGTTTTCTCAGTTGATCTGCCCGGTGACAAGAAAGCCCACACGTGGCACACTAGCTAACTACCCAAGATTGATAATATTCAGATGCGCAACCCAGTACTTATAGAAGCAGCAAGCTTCTGTAAGTAACGATGACCAAATGTACTGTCCTTCTAACCAAGTCTTTCAATGGTGCACCACAAAGGAAAATGTTTTTCTTATACACAAAAAAAAAATAGTATCCTTAAGATTTTACTAAATTTAACACTGTTAGTATCCAAAATCTAAGGACTTTTTTAACAAAAAGGAGAAAAAAGTGGTATTTTGGAAATAAGCAGATTTGAGATAACTAGACTGCCAAATTGAAATCAGGGACTAAAATAAAACTGGTTTGTCCAATACAAATGACACGAAAATAAATGCGACTAGTTCAGGTCCGTGAAAGGCCTATGTATTCATGTCAGTGAATAGAGATAGTCTGGTGATTTTAACTGGTCAAAATTCTATAATTCTAGGCTTTAAATTAAATAATACCAGTATCGTAGATTAGGGGTGTGGGGGGGACTTCACAATTTCCTTCCCTATTATTTATATAGTATATATAAATTACTACTCCCCTCCAAAAAACAATCAAAGCCCCACCCCACTCCACACACATATTAGGGGGAAAAGCAAAAATAGGAAGAAAAAAAAAAGACTTTATTTTCTACTTAAAGATGAAGCAGTCTTTTTCCGGTATTTTATAGCTTATAAAAATAGGTTTCTCAAACTTGTCTATATACACTTCATTAGAGTGTTTTTGAGATAAGCCAGAAACGTATCAGATTTTTTTAGCAGTAATTATTAGTCCCAAGGGAACTCTACCTAATCACTGACATAGGCATAAAACAAAAAACAGACCATGTAGGTAGCTTATTTGAAGAAGGGAGGTTGGATCTGTATGAAAATGAAAGAAACTGCTGAATGGAGAATTTACTAATAGAGTCACAGTCGACTCTTTTTTTTTTTTTAAGTCGGCTCTTAAAAAAAAATTGAGTCCACAAAATGTTAATCTATACCCAATTTTCCAGTAATGCAGTCCATGCATAAGATGTACTCCTACACTTGAAGTGTAATTAAGCAACCACCGTTCAGTTTCAGGAAGATCTATATTTCTTACCTTTTTGCCAGAGAGCAAATCTTCTCCAAGTAAGTCGTCTTCAAGTTCACTGGGGAGAAAAAAAGACGTGCCAATGTATTATGCCTATTACACTGCCAGGTTTGAAGATCCTTGAGAAATCCACCCAGAGCTTTAGGGCTTAGGTACTTTCACGTTATGTTTTCTATGCTTTCCTTTATCAATAATGAAAAATGATCTCCAAGTATACAGGGAACGTTGGTTCTTAAGTAAGAGAGGCTTTGCCATAAGAAGTCTTCGCTCTCGCCAGACCCACACTTGGAGTTTCAGCTCAATATGGGGCCTTATCTATTTGGATCTGGCCAGTAATCAGTAAAACAATAAACTATAATAAGTAATACCTGCACTTGCCCCCACCTTTAAAAACCTATGATGAAACAGGAAAAGATGCCCAACACCATTAACTAGGAAAATTACAAACCAAAACCATCAGAAGACCATCTGACAAAACTGCAAAGACTGAAAAATTACAAATCAAGAAGAGATGCTGAAGAGGACATACAAGAAATCATAAAAACTGAGGGGACTGTCTGTGTATAATAAAGTCACATCAGTCATCTGCAATTTTCTATCAGCATGGCTATATTCTGAAGTGATGGAGAGCAGATTTTCTCACGAAGCAGAAACCCTTAACATCTCTGAGAGAAGGCCATGTCAGAGTTTCTGTGCTAGTCTTGCAATTCTCCTGTAAGTCTAAAAATGATTTCCAAATACATTTTTTAAATTTTAATAAAAATAAACAAAAACCATACCGGAAAAGGTTATATAATTGATTATTTATAAAAATCTATTTAGAGACTATTGTTTAAAGAAACACATGCCCCAGACTGGCAGGAGATATATATATACAAGCACAAAAATTAAATTCCCAAAAGTAGAAAGAATCCCTAAAATCAAGGAAAAGACAAACAAGCCGAAAGAAAAACACAGATATGAACAGACAACTGACAGGAGAGATGGTCCAAATGATGAGGAAACTGCTCAAATACACTTTGTACTTTATTCAGCTCCCCATCAGAGGCTTTTAAACAAAACTAGTTATCACGACTTCAGACAGGACCATTTCTTTTACAGGCACCCTTGTTCTAAGCTCTAAGTAAATGCTGTGGAGGCTGCCTGAGAGTCAGTGAAGAGCAACCATCCCATGAAGGCTGAGAGGCAGATCACTGTAAAACTGGACTCCCTAGTTTGCAAACGGGAATCTTACTCTTTACAGCAGCGCGTGTCACTGCTGTTCTTCATTCAGATCGATTTACTTTTATCATTAAACTTTCTGACTGCAATCCAAGGTAACTCTTACATTTCCAACAGCACTGAAAGTGGTAAGATATGTGACAGAAAGAACCGGCACCACTTGAGCAGCCACCACACTCAGGCCCTGTGGCCTCTGCCAGGACACACCCGCTACCCTGCACTAGAGCCTCTCATCAGAGGGAGCCACGTGCTGAATTGACGTCTGTCATGACTGGGGACTTCCGTGTGTGCACGTGTGCATTCCTAAACAGATGTAAGAGCTTTTCATATTCTCTAGTAATCAGGGAAATGCAAATTTAAATTAGTGAGATACCACTTTACACATATTAAAATAGCAAAAGTTTATAAAGTCTGCCAAATACTGGGTAGGACGTGAAGCAAAAGGAACTCTGGCTACACGTATCCAACAACAGCTCTAGGAGTCCGAGTCAAGACCATCACACACAACCACAGAGGGAGGTCAGGCAGTCAGTGTTCGGCTGGCAGCCCTGCGGACCACAGGCCGGGACCAGGAGCCCACTGGAAAGCCTTCCCCCGGCAGCGCCCGCCCGCGCCCTCCAGCCCACGCCGGTTCAGAAAAGCCCCGTGCGTGGCGAAGTGGCAGGGCGGACGCAGCAGCATGGCCCACGCACCAGCATGGCCCGGCCCCGCCTCCCCTCGCGCTTCCTCACCTGTCCCAGTCCTCATCTGCAGCTCTTCTTCTCCAGGACCGCTCCGCGCCAGGCTTATCAAACTGGTCGAAGTCCTCATCTGCAGGGGGAGAGGCCATGAGAGAAGTCTTACCGACTTACAATATCCGGCTACTCAAATACTGAAACTACTCCTTCCTGACATGACATTTCAAAATACGAAAGTTTCATGTGTAGCTATTATAAATATGTTAATCCATTTTTAATAATTAAAAAAGTTTTAGTACAAAGCTATCCAAAGAAAATCAATTTATTAAATATTATTAGGCATGAAAAATCACTAATAGAACAGTTGAGTATGTATTTTTACAATTACATAAAAGAAAAATTGCTGATTTGCTCAAAGTTAAACTTCATAATACTTTTTGTAACCTTTACATGCCAAATTAATCCTGAGAACAAAGACCCTATTTAATGTAGAGAATTGCTGAATGACAGAAATATAACGCAAGCTACACATACACAACAGACCCTTGAACAACGCAGGGGTTAAGGGCGCCAACACCCAGCACCCATTCAAAAATCTATGTATAACTTCTGACTCCCCCGAAACTTAACTACTGTGTAGTGGTCCTATGGTATCCCTGGGGATGGATTCCAGGACCGGTTCAGACCAGAATCCTCACATGCTCAAGTCCCTTATGTAAAATGTCCTCAAACAATGCACACAGTCGGCCCTCCACATCCGTGGACTCCCAACCATGGGTCAAAAATACTGTTGTTTTCCATCCACAACTCGTTGAATATGTGGACATGAAACCCGAACATACAAAGTGCCTACTGTGCATTTATTGAAAAAAAAATTGTACGTAAGTGGGCTTGTGCATTCAAACCCATGTCGTTCTGGGTCAGCTGTGCTTTTAAATTCTCTAGTTGCTGTATTTAAAAAGTAAAAAAACATGAAACTTTAACAAGTGAAATTTTAAACCATGCTTCATTTGACCCAGTATATCTAAAACCTTATTATAGCTGTAATAAGTACAAAAATATTAATAAGATATTTTACATTTTTCCCATACTATGTGTGTCTCACACACACAGCACATTTCATATCTCATTTTTAAATTTATTTTTTTTATTCCGAAAATCAAAGAGTGAATTAAAGTTTTTCATCTTAGACACACATGCAGCAAAGAGGCCTGAGAAGCAGCAGCACACAGATACCTCCCCAGACAGAAACCACCTAAAGGTGGCTTAACACCTATAAAGGTGACATAAACACCAATAAAGCCCCAGCAATGTTTCCAGCCTGGGGCCAGAAGTAACCATCAAGTTCTAACAAGGTGACACATCAGTCCCCACCACATACCACCAAACAGAACGGGTGCAAGAATGGACGACATTACACACCTGTCTCCAAGGAGCCCCACCGACAGGCGCCCTGGGAAACTGGACCAGTTGTTCTTACAGAAACAACTATTTCAATTCTCTGGGATTGATTCTAAAGGCATACATCAAATGAAAAACACTCATTCAAGAAATCTCGTCACATTTGGTAAGAACAGCTGCAAGAATCTGTGCTTTTTGCCTTGGACCCGCCCGCCTGCCCCTCCCAACTCAGTGGGTCATGGAGTCCAGGCTGGAGCCCAGAAACAGACCTCGGCATTCCCCATCCTGCCCCATCTGCCCACAAGTTCTTTGTGGGTGCAAGCAAGAGGTGGGGCTCCCTTCTTTCTTCCAGGTCCCACTGTGGGACAGACACTACGAGACCCAGATCACCCCGCCTTCATTTGTGGGGTGTGGGTTTCGAACCAACAGAGGTAAGCCAAGGAGACCTAAGGCTACTGACCACCCCACCTACCAACCTGCCACCCAGGCACTCAGCTCCTAAAGTGAGAGTACTGAGGTGTTCACTCAGAGACAAGTACTCCACTGCCCCCACACACAGCACAAGAGCTCAGGGTTTGCCCAAGGGGAAAAGCAAGCCTTAAAACAGAAAGCTCCAGAACTTGGGAACAGAGGGCCAAAAGGTGCTCTCAAAAAATGTGAGGGTTTTGGAGAGAGGTAACTGGAAAGGAAGAATCACTGGACATAGAGACTGAACTAGGCTGCCTGGTGCGGCAAAGAGACATGGGGAAACAGGTGGGAAGGGCTATCAGTGGGTTAGAACAGATCTCAAACACTGACCTCTAATACCATCCAATCAAAGGAGCCAGAATTTGATTGCATCAGCCTATAAAGAAAAGTAGGCCCCAGGGTATTGTCAAACATGTGGTCCAAGAGACAGAGCCCTGTCCAACCACCACCATCCCAGGTTGACTGTGGAAACACCAACGTTGTGGCCCGAGGTGTGACATGAAACGCTTCACGTTGTCCAGAGTGGGGTGGGGAATGAAAACAGACTTCACTTAAACAACTTAGCCATTCACCAAACAAGCAAGCAAACAACAATGGGGGATGGGAGGAGGAGCCAGGGAACCAGGGGACCAGTACCCAGACACATTATCTAAAATGTGCACTTTCCAACACGAAATTAGAAGACATGCAAAGAAACAGAAAAGTATAACCCATAACCCAGAAAAAAAACAGGGAACGGAAACTACCTGTGAGAGGGCCAGACGTCAGATTTAACAGAAAAAGACAAATTCTAAAGAAACCGTGACTGAAGAACTAAAGGAAGTCAAGATCACTATGATGCATCAAATAGACAATCTGAATAAACAAATTATAAAAAAAAAAAAAAAAAAATTCTGGAATTGAAAAATAACAAATGAAAAATTCACTAACAGGGCTCAACAGATTTAACTGGCAGAAGAATTTGTAAATTTGAAAATAGAGCAATAGAAATTATCCAATCCAAAAAACAGAAAGAAAAAAATAAAGAAAAATGAACACAGATGCAGAGAAATATGAGATACCACTAAGCACACCAATATAACGTGTACTAGGAGCACCAGAGGAAAATAAAGAAAAAAGAGCGGGGAGAAAACATCTTTGAAGAAATAGCTAAAAACTTCCCAAACTTACTGGTAAAAATCTATACATCAACTGACTCTGGGTGGTGAACACACAATGGGATTTATAGACGATGTAATACAGAATTGTACACCTGAAATCTATGTAAATTTACTAACAATTGTCACCCCAATAAATTTAATTAAAAAAAAATCTATACATCAAAAAACTCAACAAACTCAAGGTAGAATAAACAAAGATTCACAAACACACACATTATGGTCACAATGTTTCAGAAACAAGGAGAAAACCTTAACAGCAGCAGCAAGAGAAAAATGATTCATCACTTACTAGGAAACTGCAGTAAGTTTAACAGTTGCTTCTCATCAGAAGCAATGGTGCATGTATAAAGTGCTCCAACAATTCTATACCCAGCAAAACTATCAAAAATTAAGGTGAAACAGACATTCACAGATCAACAAAAACAGAAGAAATTTGTTGTTAGCCAACTCTATGTAGTTGACTGTGTGCCCCAAAAGGGCAAACTGTGAATGTGACCCATAACACACCCAAGGAAAGTGGCTATAAAATAATTCTAAAATAAGGAAGTACAAGTTAAGCAAAAACTATGACTAGAACGGTGGTTATGAAATCTTTGACAATTATTTGACAATTATTTCTTGAGCACCAAATGAATGCCAGGCATTGTTCTAAACACTTGGCATACAGGGGTATATAAGACAACAAAAATCTCTACCCTTAAGTAGGTTACAACCTAACAGGAAGAGACAAACAATAACCCCAATAAGTGCACCTACGTATGTATACAATCTAACTATATCTTTATCTGTACCCAAATCTATCTATCTCTCTCTACATGTCTGTGTGTACAAAATATATCTAATCCAACTTAAAGTCTCTACTGGGAAAAATAGAGGAGGGTGAAAAAGATGGGAAACGAGGACGGGAGTGTTCAGACAAAGATATCATTACTTTAGACGGGTGAAGACTGCTCTCTCAAGAAGCGCTGGCCAGGAACGTACAAAGATGGAATAGCTGCTTGAAGGGGACTATTTCTGACAGAGACAGGCCGTGTGTGTGTGCGTGTGTGTGTGTGTGTGTGTGCTCCTTAATGCAGGAGCAAGCTGATCATACGTAGATGGCGCACACGGAAAGGGACCAGAGATCACACAGGAGGGGGCAGCACAGTGGGAATCACTGGGAGCAAGGGCCTTGAAAGGCAGAGAACTGGGGTTGTGTTTGAAAAGGCAAGAAGTGGAGGCCTCTGGTTTCTAAAGAAACAATCTCATCTCCCGACACAAGGAAACAGGAAGACTGTGCGAGTAACACAACGAGGTATCGCTGCAGCAGCAGATGGAAGTGGAACAAACAGAACTCCCAAAAGGAGTTGGGAATGATTGTAACGATGGGCAACCCTGGGCCTGGACAAAGGCAGAGTAAGCAAAGGAAGGACCACACCGGACGAAGTTGAGGAACATGCTTTCTTTCCCCTGGAACGTGGAACATAACATTGGTGTATAAAGAACCGTAACTCAAAATCCTAAGCAATAAACTAAGACGAGAACCCTACACACCTGTTTTTATTCTTGCATCTTTTTTGCAGGTATCTCTCTTCTGTTTTGCAGCATATACATAAATCCTTTTTTATATATGTCATAATGAGTAGAACCGCGAGGACTAAAGGCATTCACATTAATCCAGAGTTTAAAGGAAGAATAGTGCATCCCTGCAGAGCAGAGGAAGATGAACTCACCAGGATGAGAATGGTCTGGAGACTCTCCTAAGGCCAAACCTTGTACTAGACATTCTATTTTAACAAGGGAGTCAAGCAGGTATCTATAATTAACATAACACTTTTATTTAGCATTTTCACTACTTCCTCATCTTCTCCAGGAACCTGGAACTCGGATTCGAATCTTACAGACTATTAGCTTGGAACAGGGTTCTAGCAATTGTTTAGTCCAAGGGTCAGCAAACTAGAGTCCCCGGGCCACCTGCTTTTGTCCAAATTTCGCTACTGCCTGTTTACGTAAATAAGCATTTATTGGAACACTGTACGTCAATTCAATTACATACAGCCTGTAGCTGCTTTCAAGCTACAGGAACAGAGTAATTGCAACAGCAGTGACAGGATCTGCAGAGCCTGAAATATTTACTCTTTGGCCCTTCACAAAGTTTGCCAATCTTTGCTCTAGTCCAAAGGTTCTCAACCTTCTTTCTTTTGCCTCAACACCATTCTCAAGTACTCTGAATTCAAATTCCATACTTTACAGATGAGGAGATCCAGACCCTTTATTTAAACAGTAACTAGAAAAAACAATCAGGGTAATGCTCAAGAACTTTGAAAGTCAGCATATTAGTCCTACAGCGTAACGTAAGCTAGCAAAATTTTCAGGAAGAGCCCCTACATCAAGTTGCTTGAAAAATAATCTGTAGTCACTGTTCTAAAATCTCTTATCTGGGCCCCCGGACAGTTTCTCCCTAACATGAACTTCATGTTTTGTTTACGCTGTGTAGTGCCCAGGGCCACTGGTTTGCCTGTCCTGCAACTGACTTCCTCTTCCTGTGCCGGAAATCAATCACAGTAGGAGTCCTGATAGATGCCGGGCTCTGCCTCCCAATTCGGAAGCTATCAAAGCTAGACCCCTGAGTTCTATCATCATGGGCGGTCTGGAAGAGGACGATTAGTCTAAGCTTAGCCACTGGCTGTTCCCATCATGACGTGGACTCCAGAAGAAATGACACCCATTTCTTTCCCTAAGAATCTAGACCCTCTTTTTAAAGGGTGAAACCTTCTAAAACGCCAGATCAGCGGCTACATTGGTGATGTTTAAGGGAAGAAATGTCAAAGAAAGGGAGAAAGGCCTTCCACCCATCTCCTTTCCTTCCACAGACATAAGCAGCAGTGGTGCGGAGCACAGTGTAAGCTATGCACTCCCCTGTCGTGTGCAAGGCAAGGCCCTCCCAGGGGGCTTCAGTCACAGTGATCACAGTTCTCCTTAGGGGGCAGAGGCAGGACACGCACAGGCAGGTGAGAGGTTCTCGGAGAGGTCAGTGTGAGTCCTGGAAACCATGTGTTGCAGCTGGGCTTGTAAGAGCTGAACAGTCCATGGCTTCTTGAGTCTTGAAGACCTCCAGAAGTCAACACCCCCCCGTGTTGCAGACTGAGGCCGCCCCGAGCCTTCAGAGTCACAGGGCTGCCAGGCAAGGTCCTGAAAACAGGCAGAGACGAACAGAGAAGGTTTTCCCGAGCACTACACCGCCAGCCTTCCCAAGGCTTGTATGAGCCTGAGTCCTGTATTAAAACCCTTCACAGCTGGAAAGCATAGCATGGCTTGTGTCCTCCTGACTGAAATAAAGCAGATAAAACCCACATAACCCCAGCGCTACTGAAGAACTGAACACAGGCTTCACTGTACTTCAACAAGCGAGCATTTTCACATTTTTCTCATTTCACACACATGAAAACTAAGACTAACTGAAATTAGTCAACAACAAATCCAGATTTAAACTCAGGCCTACCAAGTACAGTGCTCTGGAATTTAGTTAGGAAACAACTGTAGTAACATGTCCTCTGGTCCCCGTATAAAAATATTACAGGAAAACCATAACTTCCTCAATATTTCAGTAGGAAGCTCCCTCATTCACGGCACCTGCCAAATCCCACAGGCAGAACCATCTAAAGTACAGGGTGCAAGCTGGTGGTCTACGAGACCCATACTCTCCATGAATTACGAGTTACGTGTCTTTTTTTTAAACAATTTAGGTGCCAATATTTAAAAAATGGAATTATATGTAAGCATCAGAGTTCCTCCTTCTCTCAGAAAAAGAGGGGACACTACCCAAAGATCTAGAACCGTGGACCCACACTTAGCTGTAACCAAATCAGCTAAATACGAACAGCTTTTGGCCAACAGAAACCAAGCTCCTGTGTGTCTAAGAAAAGTACCTGGAGAGGGACGGCAGCCGGAGCTGGCCGGAAGGAAGCCTCGCCAGCAGTGGGACGCCCGCCCCGCCCGCCCCATTCGTGCTCTTCTCCAGGCGTCGTCGTCCTAGTCTTGATTCCACTCTGTGAACTACCAAAGTACCTATCCTTCCAAAGGAATCTCAAGAAACTGTCTCATTCCTATTTTTTCTTAATATAAATGAAGCATCAAAATCCAATAAGAGTTTCAGAAGGTGAAAACACAGAAAATGAAAGGGAGAAAAACAAAGTTACGAAAATTCCCAGAACTGAGGGATGCCTATTTCCAGACAAGAGTGTCCACCAAATGCACAGCACAATAAACACAAACAGACCTATTTTAATGACATTGTAGGACACTGGGGAGGAGAGGGGAAAGGTCACATACAAATGGGAAGGAGTCAGGATGTCATAGAAGCCAGAACACAACAGGGCAATACACCAAAAAGCTAAGGAAAATGCATGTAAATCTAGAATTCTAGACCCAATACATCATCAGTCAACTAGGAAAATAAAGCAACAATTTGTTCAGATATGCACGGGTCTCAAAAAGTTTACTTTCAACACACCCATTCTTAGGCAGCGGAAGCATTTAGCTTTCTATTAATTAATTTGAAAATATATAACATAAAGAATAATTTTTCCAGAAAAACTTATCAAAATTGACCAGTGAATTTAAAAAGCTAAGTAGACCAATAATGATAGAAGTAACTAAAAATTAAAGAGGCACCAGCCCCATATAGCTTTGCAGATAAGAGTTCTTCCAACATTTAATAAAAAGATTGTTACACTGTCCCAGAAAACTTCACAACTCCTTCTGGGAAGCCACCCTGTCATAAAAACAGGATAGCACATGTGCACACACAAATAAAAAGGAAGAAAACTACAAGCCAGTCTCTCTTCTGATCAGAAATGAATCCTAAAACGAAATCAACAATACAGTAAAAAGAATAAAACATGCAGAAAAAGAAGGTTTTGAATCCAAGAGTGCAGGGTTGGTTCAGCACTGGAAATCTATCACTACATTACATTACATTAAAGAGATTAAGGGGCCTCATCAATCACCTCAATAGATGCAGAAAATGCATCTGATAAAATTAAAAACCCAACTCAAAAAACTAAAACTTTCTTAGCTGAACAAAAAATGACTATCAGAAACCTACAGCAAACACCGTACTCAATGGCAAAACACTAAAAGAACATTCATTAAACCCCGAACAAGGTGCCAAGACAAACATGAGCGCCATCACCATACCAACTCAACATTATATCAGAGGGCTTGACAATGAACGCTTCTTCTAGGAAAACAGTACAAGGAAAAGAAATGAGATATAAATATTGGAAGAGATTGCAGACATAACTAACTAGAAAATCTAAAGCACCAAACTAGTAAAACAAGATTCCAACAAGCCAGTTGTACATAATTCAATTACCAAAAAAAACCCCAAAAATCCCCCAACTTTTCTATAGATCAGTAACAAATTTGAAAACGTAATAGGATTTAAAAAACAAAGTACACCATCTACAACTAGAGCAAATATAAAATAACAAGCAATAAAACTAAGAAGAAATGAAAGAACTACGGTAGGTAAGGAAACCGTTACTAAGTTCCACAGCACAAGATCCTGTGTGGTTTGTTCACTATGCACCCACTCTCCGGACAAGTGCCCGGCACAGAGGAGGTATTTAATCAACATTTAGCAGATGACCGGACAACAAAAAAGAGTTTGACAGGGACATTCTTATTGCTGGATAAAAGAACTCATGTTGTAAAAATATCAATCATTCCCAAATTATGTTAATAAAATAATACGATCCTCATAAAAATTCCAGTAGCAGTCTTTACAGAATGTAGAAGTTCATTTTTTTTAAAATGCACAGGACTAATCAAGAAATTTCTAAAAAAGAATTTCTGTTTAATACACACACACACTATAAAGCAATTCTTTAAAAATTAGGAACGAGAATCTATTAGAAAGATGGAGAAGCTGGAGAGTTCAATAAATCATATTAGAATTGATAGAAGCCCCCAATTCACACTGTACCCAAAATTAAATCCCATATGGAATAAAAGCTAAATGCAAAAACACACAGGACCATAAAGTATTAAAGCTAGCGAAACTCTTGGCATGGAAACACCATTATGGAAAAAACTTATAAAAACAAGTGATATATTTCACGAGGTAAAATTTTAAAACTTCCATACAGTGAAAAGTTTAAAACAAAATTAAAGGGCAAACACAATTTAAAAAAACACGTTAATGAATACTAAAAAAAAAAGTTAATGAATACTTTAAAATAATGAGAAAAAGATCAACCACCCAATAACAATTTTAAAATGATATAATTAGGCTGAAAAATACAATGTCTGAAAAGATACTTGATTTCACTAGAGATTGAGGGATAGATAAATTACAAAATTGAGGTTATTTTCTGTCTCAAGATTATCAAGAATTAAAAAAATGTATAAAGTTTTGGGAGATGGGGTACTCTCATCCATTACTGATGGGGGTTAAAGTGGCACTAGCCTTTTTGAGAACATCTCGATAATATGTGTTAAATATTAAATGTATGTAACTTGTAATATAGTATTTCCACTCCTAGAGGTATCTATCCTCCATAAATATTTGCTTAAGCATACCAAGGTGTGTACAGACGCGTAGTGCAGTCCTTTCCACGGTAATGAAACAGTAGAAATAAGTAAAATGCCCATCAATAGGAAAATGGCTAAACAATCCATGGTGGATCCGCACCACGGTCACCTGACTTGGGAAGAGTCCCAGGGCCATCCGTAAGGATGCAGAGGGCAACACAGGGTGCTGTTCATACCCCAAGAGGTCACACAGCTGTACACGTGCAACTTCAATGTGCACGGAAAAGGCTGTAAACGGAGTCATCAAACATTTCACTCCGTCAGTCATTCCTGCGTCAAACGTGTACTGAACACACACGATGTGGCAGGAACTCGGAACGGGGGCGGGTAAGACAGGTGGCACGCCTGTCCTCACAGGGCCTCGACCGCGGGAAAGGGGGAGACAAAGCGTAAGTAATTATCGTTACCAACTGGGGCAAATGCTCGGAAGAAACAAGGGGAGGCAGGCAGGAGCCGGCCATCGCTGAGCCCGCACGAATGCTGGGCCTCCGGGAGCCAGCTCGGCGGGACGAGGCAGGGAGCAGCCCGCAGAGGGAGGCCGCCACAGGCGCGCGTGGGGCGGGCGTGGGGCGGGCGGCAGCAGCGCGGCCCTGGGTGAGGAGCCCCTGGGTGAGGAGCGGGGCTCTAGGGGGGAGCGGAGAGGCCGGGCGCTTGTGGACAAACGCACGGGACCTGCAGAGCAGCAAGGACGAGGCCAAGGCCTCGAGGCCACGTTCAGACTTTCTGGCCTCAACGGCACTGAGGCCGCCGAGAGGCTTTTGTGCACGTGGCTCATACTGATGGGTGTTGACTGGACCAGAAATGGAAAGTGAGAAACTTCTAGGAGCACACGTGCCACGAGCACGCGTGTGACGACGTCCCCCCGCGTCCCGGGAAGCTCCGCGGCGCCCCGGGAGCGCGAAGAGCGCGGACCGTGTCAGCGGCCGTGGTGCCGGCCCGGGGGCCCCGGACCCCACCGGACAGTGACAACCGACGTCAGCAGCGCGCACTTGGGTCCCCAGGCACAAACTCGTGTGGAAGGCACGCCGCGTGCTTTCGAAGCCGGGCGGCCCACGCCCGCTCGTGCTCCTGCGCCGGGTCCCCAGCAGGCCGCCCGCCCGGCCGCACGCCGCCGTCACGTGGCCCGTCCGCGCCCGACCGTCCGCGGGGCCCCCGCCGGCCGAGTTTTCCAACCACCGCGCGGGCATTAAAAAGAGCAGCAACTCGGTCAACGGAACGGGGTGCAGCAGCCGGCGCCTTCGCGCGCAGTCCGGGCCGCGCGCCCCACGCACCGGCCGCGGGACCCGACGTCCTCGGGGGCGTTGGCACCGGAAGGCGCTGACCGACCCCGGGCGGCCCCGACCCCGGGCGGCCCCCGCGTTGCCGGGCAAGCGCGGCAGCGCGGCGGACACGGGCGGCTGCGCTCCGCGGACGGGGTAAGGACCCGCACCCGCGCCCCCGAGGAGCTGCGCTCCGAGCGGCCTCCGAAGAGCGACGCCGCGGCTCACGGGCCACCCGTCGGTGCCGGGGCGGCGGCGCGACCGGGACACAGCGACCCCGGGCGGGGGCCGCGGGGCCGGGGGGCGTGGGGCCGGACCCCGCAGCCGGCGCCGTCCTCCCGCGGCGCTTCACGTACCTCCGGCGCCGGCTCCTCCGCCCGCTCCCAGGGCGGCCGCCATGGCGCTCCCTGGGCCCGGCGTCAGCCTCGCCGCTCCGAGCAGCTGGGGGGCCGCCGCGCCGGCCGGGGCCGGGGCACGTGCGGCGCGCGCCGGGCGCCGGGGGGCGTCGGGCCAGGACTGGGGAGGGCGAGCGAGGCAGCGCGTCGGGGCCGCTCCGGCCCTGCTCCTCCGCAGAAAGAAAACAACAAACTACCGCAACATGGCCGCCGGCTCGCCCGCCGCCGCGGTGCACGCCGGGATGATGGCGGCCGGGAGGCGCCGGGGACGCCCAGCCCTGCGGGGCCGCCGGGGCTCCGAGCCGCCTCCGCGGGACGCAGGCCGCGTGCGGGAGGCAAACGGGGCGGCGGCCGCGCAGCTGGGCGGCAGACACCCGGGCGCGGACGGCGGGGCGGGCGCGGTGGCCGGCCGTAGCTCGGCGCCGGGCGCTGTCGTGAGCGCTTTGCGGCAGCGGGCGCCGCGCTTTACGGCCGGCGCAGCTCCCGTCGGGAGTGGGCGTGGGGCGGCCCCGGGGCCGGGCCGGGGCGGGAGCCGGGAGCGGGGCTGGCAGCTGCGGGCCGGCCGGGCGGAGCGGGCGGGCTCCGGGGGAAGGCGGCGGCGGGCCTGAGCGGCGCGACGGCCGGGGGGCGGGACGGCGACCGGCGTGGGGCAAGCGGGTGGGCGCGTGTGTGGGGGCCTGCTCCCTGTTTCCACGGGGACTCGAGGGCACACGCGCTGACCCCGCCGGGGAAGGAACGGGTCGGCGGTGGCCGGAGGCAGGGCTGCGCCGGGGCCGGGCCGCTGACGTGGAGGACGGAGCGGGAGCGGCCGCGGGGCCGGGGGCGGCGGGGGCGGGGGCGGCCCTCCTCTGTCCTCGGGGGCCGTGCGGGGGGTTAGCAGCCGCCGCCGCGCGGGGTCTGGGCCGCGAGGAGCCGTGCGCGGCCGCCCCGACGCGGGCGGTGCCGGGCAGCAAGTCCCCGCTGGCGGCCGCGCGGCTGGCGGCGCTCGGACGTGTCGCCAAACAGCTGTCGCCGCACGTCGAGGGTCCGTCCTGGCGCTGAAGACCGTGTCCTGCAAAACGGCCGCGTTTCTGCGCGTGCGAAATGGTCCATAACACGGTGTCGGGGGGAAAGAAACACTCCTGCGTGAGTACGTGATGTAAGTCGTACGCGTCCAAAACCATAAAAACAAAATGTTAGAAAGTCTATCTGGGTCCAGCTGTGCGTAATCGCTGCAAAAATAATAATAATAATAGTGATGAGTTCGGCGAGCGACCGGGCACAGTGCAGAGCCCGTGGGACAGCGAGCCACGCGCCCCGTGTAAAGTGGCCCCCACGCCCTTGCGGTCACGCCCGAGCCGTGGACACTGGGGTTCCCGACACGTTCTTCAGGGCGGTTTTACCGCTGATAACGGGAGGACACTTAGAAAAACAATTCACGAAGATAAAACAATTGCGTGATACCTTGCGGCCGTGTTACGCTCCAGGACAGACTTCTGTCCACACCGAAACCACCCACAGCTGTATCTCAGGACAAGACTCTAAACGTTTTGCTCCAACACCCAGTGGAAACACTTGCCGCGTAGACACCGTAAGTAGTTGAAGATCTTGATAAACTACTGGGGGTAAAGGTTTGACAAACCCTTTATCTTCTCCACTGACAAATCTCACTGTGGGTTGTCTTCCTGTTTTGCCCTAGAAACCTACTGAAGGTAGAATGTCACCTGTGTCAGGCGACAACGTTGCTGGTGTCAGAAATCCCTCTGGCTGGTACACTGCTTCTGGCTTGAGCACTGAGGAACCTCTAAACCTGTCGGGGAGCCCTGCCTTCAGGCTCTGTTTTAACTGACGATGGGGACCTAAGAGGTAAACTCAGGTACTTCTTATAAGACATACGGGTTCCATGGGTGAAGGGCTTCTAAGCCAGAGCAGCGCCCATACCCGCATGTTGCACCTGAGTTGTATTCGTGGTGCCAAAGAGCAGCTCCTTTGTGGGGAGCTCGTGCACACCTGCATGGACTGCAGCAGGGTCACCTGTGGCTGCCCGGCTAGCACTGTGGGGTTCTTCTCTACCTACGTGAAGCTGTTGCCTCGTGTGACATTACATGAGTGTGAGTGGTTACACCTAAGGAGACCGCCTAGTGAGCACTTACATTTCATACACATCCTGCCAAGAATTGTAAAAGCTTCGCTTTTTTTTTTACTTAAAAGTGAATGCAGGAGCCTTCCTGTCCTGTCACTGTGATAGACAGGAAATCCTAGGGCCCCTCCCTCCACTACAGAACAAACAGATTTGCAGAAAACATTTGTCGTTATTGTATTGCTAGGCTTTAGAAATTAAATCTAAAGAGGGAGGGAGGGAGGAAGGAAAGGAAAGGAAAGGAAAACAAAACACCCTGAGAAGTAAGCAGAGAGCATACAAGAAGTGCAGGGATCCCCTGAGGAAAGGTACCCCTATTAGCACTGCTAATGGGAAATGAATTCTTGGGCTCCTGTTGGGGAGACAGAAGATGAACATGCGGCTCCCAGAGGAAGCCAGAGGTTCTGGGAGGCCTTCCTTCCTCAAGTGATGCTCCCCCATTGTCACAATTTAGGATCAACCAACTATGAACTTACAATCAGTGATCACAGAACGCAAGGGAAGAAACCACTGTAATTGAGAATCAGAAAACTACAAACTAGAGATGGGCGTCCCAAGGACCTCAGGTACTGCAATGATCAGAAAAGAAAGTACATGAAATAAATAAGAGGTGAAAGTGAGAAATCAAGACTCCACAGTGACCACAGCCCTTTAGTTTCCCTTTCTTCTGAACCTTCCCTTCTCATAATCTCTTCCTAAACCCGTTAGGAAGCAGGGGTGGTGACAGGACGGGTGGGGGAGGTGGGAGGGGGTGCTGGCCCGGATCAGAGAATCAGACCCCAAGCCCCGAGTGGGATCTCAGCGTTCGACACGTAAGGAGTACATCCCTGTGGGTTCACAGGCTGGCGCAAGGAGTCTCCTGGGCAGGGGGAGGAGGGCACCACCCATGGGGGCAGGCCAGCACAGGAATCGTCCCAGGGTGTTGGATTTGTGCCCATAGCAAGCGTGGAGTGGAGGGAAAAGGAGAGGAAGAGTAGGGTCAGATTTTTCCTGGTTTTGATGTGTTGAGTGCCTACTGATAAAGGGGCTTCCAGGCACGAGGGTTGAGAACATGGAACATGACTCAAGCTCTGAGACGGCCTGGGCAGCGCACGTGTGACAATGACCAAATGCTGCCCTGCCCCAGGGAGCCCCAGTGTGGCCTCAGCCAGCAGCTCTCTGTGTGGTGGCTGTGAGAATAGCCCAGTCCCAGCATGAATCTGCAAGACCAAATCACTGAAACACGTTCTTACCGAAAGCAGTGATAGATCCCCCAGAATGAATATGCCACACTCCAAAGCTGACAGTCATTCTAATACCCATGCACTGGATTCCTCAAGTGTTGCCTGTCAACTGGGCGATGGAATACGCTGTTGTTTATCCCTTTGACCAACAACAAATCTCAGGGACCACACCTCCACAGGAGCACCTAGCATTTCGGGGTGTCTCACCTCACGGCAGTCACACATCTGGGCCTCAGTTTCCCCCTTGGTGCAGGCAGGGAGAGAGAATTTTTTAAGGCACTTAGCGGTGGAAACAGTGAGTACACTGTGGAGCTCCTGTAGCTTCAAAAACCTGAGGAAGGATTCATGCTCTGCACAGGGGTTTAAAAAGGGAGAAACCCTTTGCCTTACTCCTTCTCGAGTAATAGGATTGTGAAACGAAGTCACCACCACTCCCTGCCCCTTCCTGCTGTCATCTTCCTTCCGCTGGAGACTGCCCAGGGATGGGCCTGTAACCCAAGCCTGGGCCTCCTTCCTTTGCAGCAATGAAGGTGGGAGGGTATGGCCCGGCCATGTCCTTTCCAGGGAAGAACCACAGGCTCCGAAGATGGGAATGAAGAGGCAGGAAGGAGAGACACACAGTCCAGAAATAACTTCTTAAAACTTAAAGTCAGGCTAGTATATTATGCAACCCAAGGATGGAATTTTCACCAGCAGAAAATGAAAGGAAGAGAGATGGCTGTTTCTGAGCAGAAGGTAAACATTTACCCGCTGTCCAAAGTCTAAAGAACCCTGTCCAAAAGGCATTCACCAAAGGTTTATTCAAGTTTTCCTTGACCGCCTGCCACTCAACAACACACTGCAGTAAGTGCTGGATTCTTTATTCTGTGGGGTGTAACCCATTCTGATGGTTTACTGTGTTCAAATTGTCACAGGTTCGGCCATTGGAAAGCCCTTCAAGTTGGATCTGGTCTCCTTCACCTTTAGCCTCAGAGTATGTTGTGGAGCAAATGTTTGTGCCCCTGCAAATTCCTATGCTGACACCCTAACTCCCAGTGGTAGTAGGAGCTAGGTTGTTAGGAGGTGATGAGGTTAGGAGAGGCCACGAGGGTGGGGCCCTCGCCATGGGATCAGTGTCCTTAAATGAGAAGCCGCCAGAGCGCTGGCCCCACGCGAGCACAAAGGGACCATCCAAAGCCAGGAAGCAACCCTCACCCAGAACCAAGCGCCAGCACCTTCCCCTTCGACGTCCAGCATCCAGAACTGGGGGCAATAAAGCTCATTGTGAAAGCCGCCCATGTCTACGGTGTTTTGTTACAGCAACAAATTCTTGTTTTCCACAGTTTTTTAGGCTGGTTCTTTTTTTGCCCACCCCCTTCCATTTATGTTATTTATTTGTAATACAGTCAGGTTCATTGGTTTCTTTCTGTTTGTATTTCTTTGGGGTTCTTCCTCCATCTTTACTGATTGACTTATGTGAAACACTACCTTGGTTCTAAAGTGAGAACCATACAAAGGGGGTACTCAGAGAGGGGTCCCTCCTCGCTCCTGACACCCCGTTCCCACTCCCTCATTTTTCCACCCAATTCCCACTATCCCCTAGAGATAACCAATCTCATTTATTTATGTTATCTCCTTCCTGAGTTTCTTTTTCTGCACAAGTGAACAGATAATTCACGTGCTTGCTTTTTCTCCTCATTTCTTATGGGAACAGAACTCCAGCATGTACACACACACACACACACACACACACACACGTTGTTTTGCTCTCTCCTTAATGCGCAGCCTGGGACCTGCCCGCAGTGCCGTTCCTCCTGCTCGCGGAGGTAAGAGCCTATGGGTCTGCCCCCTCGCCAGCTTTTTCTGTTGGATACTCACCTCTGTCTCAGGTGCTGTTGGCTCATGTGGGAAGCACAGAGAACCCTCTGAGCCTCGAAAGCTGTGATGGCCAGTTCCACGGCCAGGCCGTTTGCACGGTGACGCTCCAAACAGTGGAGGAAATACTCCAGAATAAATCCCATTACTTCGGAAGCCCTCCTACCGAGGAAGAGAAACAGATGGTTATTAGGCAATGCCAGGCTGCCCTCCCTCCCAGCCCGGTCTGGACACACATTTCAAATCCCATGCTGTTAGCCCAGCACTCAGCCCCCAGGCCACGTGTCCTACTTAAGTATGAAAGGGAGGATTCCTGGGGTCTCACTAAGCACTTTTCAGGTGTCCCTCAGGAAAGCCCACGGTCCCAGGGGTAGAGCAGAGGGGGCAGGAAGGGAGGTGTTCCTGTCACCCCAAGCCCCAGGGGAGTTTAAAACAGCCATGCCTGAGGCACTGGGCCAGTGACTGGGTTCCCAGCTGGTCTTAGGGTTTGAAGACGAGCAGGGGTGTCCTAGTAAAGTCTGCTCTCGGGCCTGAGCCCAGGTTCCCGCTCACCCAGTGGCAGGCAGATGGCAACCTGCAGTCTCCCTGGAAAGGCCCAGCAGGCCAGCCAACAGGGGCCCTCCCCAGACTCCGAGTACACAGCATGCGGCAAACACAGGGTTCATCCTGCCGGCCCCACCTAGAGCATCACAGAGCAACGAGGGGTGCAAAAAGCGGGGACCTCAGGCCTCCTCTGGGGGTTAGGTGGAAATTTATAAAAACCAATCCTCTGAGTAATTCCTACTTGATTTTATTTCACTTAACTGTAGATTTTTTTTGGTCTAAAATGGTAGATGAGGAAATAACATGTATTGATTCTTATTTTAAAGAAATAGCCGTTTGAAATCACACTGAAGGCAGTGAAATAGTACAGTCAGAAAACCAGACCAGCTACAGCTGGCTTTGAACCAGTCTATGACCTTAAACTCACCATGTCCCTCCTCTCTGCCTCCTTCTCCTCAGATTTGGGGGGCCGGGGGTGATAATAGTGCCAATTCTGGGGCTGTGGAGAGGATTAAAGGAGTTAACGCACTGAGACGGTGCTTGGCATTCAGTAAGTATTGCTCAATGCCAGCAGCTTGATTACTCCCACTCCTCCCCCCATCACCACCATCTCCATCCTCACCACCTCCACCTTCACCACCACCAGCTATCGCTAGCAGAATGTGCACACTCTGAATTAGTCTGACAGCATGCGACTAACAGAGAAGTCCAAACAGCTGATTAGTACCAGGCAATGGTTCGGAATTCAGTTCCTAACTCAAGAGCTCTCCGCGGTACCAGGGATTCCCTGGGGTGGGGCTGGGGCTTGTTTAAACACAAACCCCCACGCACTGCGTCAGATAGTCTAGTTCAGTAAACCTGGGATGGGGTGGGGATCTGCAGTGTAGGAAGCATGAGGGGCTCCTTAGGCCCACGCTCTGAGAATCATTGTGCAGTCCGGGCCTGGGGGTGGAGGGGGTGGGTAAGACCCAGAGCCATGTGCCCAGCTCCTCTCCCCTGGACCAGATACAAGGTAAAGCTTGTCATTCATTTATTCTAATTTATAGAAAATATGTAAGAAACGAACCCATCCATCCATTCCCTTACCCAGCATTCCATAAGTACCTGTTAATATCTGCCAGCTGCTGCTCTGTTTCAGTTGGGATATGTTAGTGAAGAAAAGGTAAAGATCCTGGTCGGTATGGAGTTATAGTCTAACTGGGAGAAACACAATAAACAATAAACAAATGAACTGAAGAGCTCCTTCGGAGCTGACAGTGCCATGAGTAGGAGAAAACGAGAAGGGTAACGGTGCAGAGTGTGGCTGCAGTGTGGCAGGCCTGACCGAGAATGTCACACTGGAGCAGACGTGCAGGAGGTGAGGGCCTGGCTGTGGGATGTCTGCAGGAAGATTCTTCAGGCAGAAAGAAGAGCAGTGCAAAGGCCCTGAGGCAGGACAGTGCCTGGAGGTATGAGGAACGGGTCACACACGTGGTTGCAGCAGCCGCAGGTCCCAGAGTAGGAAATCAGGCCTGAGAGGTAAGGACTCTTCTATAAAATCAGTTTTCAATTTTGAAAAAATACTTAGTTCCCAAATATTTGAACCGGCTCTGTGTACCCTCAAGCCTTTCCCCTAGAAAGTGGTGAAGAAGACACTAAAGTGTTATGTATCCAGGCTCACTAGAGTTGCTTTTCAAATCGTGGGTCCCTCACTACTTATTACAGGATGATAAAGTCAATTTAGTGGGCCATGACCAGCAGTGTTAAAAAATGAAATGGTATAGAACAGAATAAAAACTATCAGAGTGCACTGCACCCAGCTAAAGTGTCACCATCAAAGCTCTTGCTTCCTATATGTGACAGAAAACGAATGAAACAGAGGCACTGGTCAAACGTGAGCTTTGAGTGTTATGACTCCAACCTTTGCTTGGGCTACTGAGTGAAATTAATTAGTGATCGAATTGGCCTTGTTGCCAAAGATCCACAGGTAGCTCCAGGCCACACCTCGGTGGTCACCTGTCACTCAGCAAAGGAGAAGGAAGGAGCACCTAATCCTTTCTGCAGCTGAAGAGGCTGATTGGTGCTGATGACACGGAGGGAAAGGGCGCCACCTGCAGGCCTTGGGGCTTAGGTCACTGGGCCACCTGGACCAGTTTTCTGACTTTTCAAAGGGGTCATTCATTGGAAGCCCAGTGGGCGTCGCTGGGATGGTGTAAGGGTCCATAATGTGACAGACATGAATGTGCTTTAAAATACAATCACTACCCAAAAGGAAGCTAGGATATCTAAAAAAAAATTAATATCCGGCAACTATGCTACTTTGTTTTTTACGGTGGTAAAATACGCAAAACATAAATTTCCATTTCAACCATTTTTAAATGTACAGTTCAGTACCATTAAATACATTCATACTATTGCACAATCATCACTACCATCCATCTCCAGAACCTTCTCATCTCCCTGACAATCATGAAACTTTGTCCATGGAATTAAAGAGCAAATATTCAGTTTTTAGTGTGCAGTTCTCTGCATTCTGACCAATGCACGGAGTTATATAAGCTCAGCCAAGATGTAGAATAGTTCCAAATCTCCCTAAATTCCTTCCCCAGCCCCAGCCCTTGGCAACCACAGGTCTGTTTTTGTCTTTCCTAGGATGTCATACAAGTGAAATCACAGAAATGGAACCACACGTGTCGTCTGGAAGCCTGGCTCTTTCTACTCAGCAAAGTTCACTGGGGGCCATCTGCGTTGCTGAGTGGTCCAGGCTTGAGTGGCCTCCCGTTGTAAAGACGGCCCCCACTTGCCTTGTGCATTCTCCAGCTGGTCTGGGTTATGTCTGCTTGCTGATGGTTAGGAATGAAGCGCTCTAAACATTCGTGTACAGGTTTGTGAGTGAACGTATTTTGGTTTCCTTTGGGTCCATGGGAGAGAAATTGCTGGGTCATATGGGGAGTGTATGTTAACTATGAGAAACTGCAGAGTTGGCTGCCATTGTGCGTCTCCAACAGCAGAGTGTGAGAGAGAGAGTTGCTCTAGCCTGGCCAGTACTTGGTATTGTGCTATTTCAATATGGTTTCATTTGCATTTATTTCCCTAACATGACTAAGGATATTGAGCGTCTTTTTGTGTGCTTATTTGCCATCCATAGGTCTTTGTTCAAATCTTTTGCCTATTTTTCAATTGGGTTATTTCTTATTATCAACTTCAGAGAATTCTTTTTATATAATGGATGTGTATTTTACATTCTTTTTATATAATGGCTGCAAGTTTTTTTATTATGTGTGTGTTTTGCAAAGAATTTCTCCCAGTCAATGGCTTGTGTTTTTATATGTTTCAATAGCTTTCAAAGAGCAGAAGTTTGTAATTCTGATGAAATCTGATATATCAGTTTTTTTCTTTTATGGGTTGTGGTTTTGGTGTCCTAAGTAATCTTTGCTTAACGATTTTCTTCTAGATGTTTTATGATTTTAGGTTTTACATTTATGTCTGTGATCCATTTTGAGTTCATTTTTATTATGGTACAAGTTATGGTTCAAGGTTCATTTTTTCATTATTTTTTTTTCCTGCTACTAAAAGTAATGCTTGCTCACTGCAGAAAAGTTGAAATAGAGAAAAGAATAAGATTACCCATACCCAGACATTAGTGATAATCACTTTCAACTTGTCAGTATATTTCCTTCCTTTATGTGTATTTTACAGTTGGGCTCATACTGAATGTAACATTTATATCTTCCTTTTATCCACTTACTATTTCATCATAAGCATTTGCTCACACACTCTTAGTAAATATATTTCTAAACTGAATTCTCTTTTAAGAGTTGTCCTTATTACTGAAACAAACATGCTTATTGCATATATAACTAAAATACATAGGTAAGCAAAAGAATTGCATGAAAAAAAATGTCTTTAATCCTACTATTTAGAGACATTTGCCTATATCCTTTCAGATGCTTATCTCTGAAAGGATGTATAGTCATGATTTTATTGACTAAATATTTATAATCATCTGACTATGTTATAATTTAGTTAACTGTTCTGTCAGCGATATTTAGAGTGTGTCCTGTGTTTTTCTGTTATATATACTGCTGGAATGAGTGATCTCGTCCATGTATCTTTGGATTTGAGATTTTTTTCTTGGATTAGGGTCCCAAGAGGGTCATTCATGAGTCAACGGCTATGAACACTTTTAATGTTCTTGAATCGCTGGCTGCATCCCCCGGCAGAAAGACTGGACCGATTTTTCCTCTCCTACAGTTCCTGGGATTAATACATTTTTTGTGTGCGGGATAATTTGATTGGGGAATCATGACATCTCAGTTTAGGCTTTCGTTTGTATCTGATTACTATGGAGGTTTACCATGTTTCCCAATGTTCCCTCTCCTTCATGATGACCTCGTTCATGATTTGTCTGTTAGTCCTTTTATCCATAAGGCAGCATCTCTATTAGTTGATGTACTAAGGCATATTCACCTTTAGATAGAAAACAGTGCCAAGTCCTGTCAGCCTGACATCTTTCCCTGCTGAGTATAATGTGCAGAAGAGACAAGGAAAATGTATTTCTATCAATCTTTGTGTTGTTGGCCTCTTGATTTCCTGAAAAAATAAGAAAAACAAAGTAGAACTTTTGACCTTTGAATTTTCAATTACCATGCCAAGCTTTGGAGACAATTAAGACATAGACATTCTTTATAGAGGAACCAACCTGTCCTTCTTAGTCCGTGATTCATACCTTGTGCTGAAGTAGCATAGTGGTGTACGGAAGAATCATCTCAAAGAAAGCCAGTGTTAATAAAAGACGGGTTGTCAAATATGTTTCAGAAGAAAACAACAAAGAGAGAACATGATTTGCCTTTCTTAGAAGTGCTGACAATGTCACAGTAGGCACCTGAGAGCCTTGGTGATGGCAGCCACTGGCGGCCGTCAGCCCTGCGCGTGGACAGCTCCCTGAGAAAGGCCCCTTTTGGGAACATGGGCGGAAAGTATGTTTGAGGATTTAAGGGTCTTGTATTTCTGTCTAGTATTTCTGGGTTATACGGGATGCATTTTATAAACATAAGTTGTTAGAAGCCTGTTAATTGGATCAACAATTGAATAAATGCTCCCAAACCAGCCAGGCCCACAATTTGATTCTCCAATCTCCTTAAACATTGCCCAGCACGTTGGTGATAATGAGAAGGACCAGGAGAAGGAGGGTTGACTGGAGATGTTGAGGCTACGTGAAGGGCCCATGAATAGCGACATTGTTCCCATCCTTTGGAGAATGTCCAGAAATCTGAACTCCTGCAAGAGTCACTGCCCTAAGTGTCGTGTACACTCTCTTTGCTCCATTTATTCAAAGAAAAACAGGTGAGTTCAAACCATGCGGTGTAGGATATTCTGCTTTAGGAAAACAAGATTTCCAGAACTCCACATTCGTGAGGTGCATCGTTTAAAATTGGAACCCGATGTATTGCATTACAAAGGAATTTTTCAGCCTGGGAAAATATACTGTATATTTCGTTTAAATATCAGCTCTTTTTGTTCATTTAAAGTAACTGAGTTGACACGTTTTTCATAATATCATGCTTTTTCTTTTCTAGGGCACCAACACCAGTATCTTAAAACTTGTTTGAAATGCAACATCTTATTAATTCTGTATTCTCTTTTATTCTCACACAGAAATTTTGCATGTGTTACACGGTGAGGCAAGAGAGCAAACGGAGCATACACTAAGCCCCTTTCTACCTGAAATGTGACTCATCACATATTCTATTTATCTTCTAGTATTTAGTGAAAAATTCACATTTTTCTTTTCCTTTCCAGTCAGAATAATTTCTTTCGCAATAAATTTCCTGCTGGGCGAGCATAGGGCTGACCTATGGGAGCAGAACAGACCCCGTTAGGCCACGTAATGCAATATGCTTGTCACAGCGAAGGTCTGTGAACCAGCTAACGATTTGCAGTTTTAAAAGTGATGCCTGTTTGGACGTCCAAGTTCTCAATAGTTTATTTCATCTAATGCTGATATTCCCATCAGTTCATCAAATGGGTGTTAAAAACAAAAGAAAACAGAAATGAGTTTCGGGAACCAAAGCATCAACCTAAGCCTGGGGCTTTCCAGTGCACGGCAAGCCCTTTTCCTAGGGACCGGCCACCAGTCTAGTTGGTGGGACCCTGAGACCTAGGGCAGTCAGCAAAGTCACCCCCAGCTGCTCGGTGCTGACAGACATTTGTGGGATCGCCAATGTGGTTCTGAAGAAGCTCAAAGCTGGACGCCTTCTATGACTTGTGTAATGCATCTAGCTAGGTGGGGACCAAGAGCCAGGGGACACAGGCAGCCTTTAAGAAACAGTTTTTCAATTAAGGAGTAGTGGTGACAGTGAGTCCGTCTCAGAGACCTTGCCGGCTTTGTGTCATGAGAAGGGCACGTCCACCCTCTGGAGAGGTGGCACTGACTGACATTGTAAACGTAAAAAAGGGGTCATCACTGAAGAGGCGATCTTCTCCGGGATTGGAAGGTAAATGAGGATGTACATATTTCGAGTTGCAAAACATGTCTGAATAATTTTAGAACTTTTTTTTTTTTTTTTACAGCTACTTGATTTTGAAGCTGCCACAGCCACAAAATGCAGTCATTTTCCTAGGCACCCAGTGAGTTCATTGATCTAGTTGGACAAAAGAGCAGACTAGGAAATACTACTCCAACAAGCCTTCCTTTCATCTTCAGACAGTAGAGCATCTTCAAAATCTGATTAAAACATGTCGACACAAACAATGTCACTTCTGGTTTAACAAAGGCACTGGATGTGGGAGTCCCACATTCCCCCACAGGAAAATCCCTCCGCAGATTCCCCCAAGGTTATGTTCCAAGAACGCGTGTTCAAGAGTCAGAAAACTGAGGCTGTAAAATCTCAAGACTGAATTCTTGACTGTGTTTTCCTTCTTGACTGTCCTTTGGCAACCATTGTTTTAATGTAGGTAATTTATTTCTGGTAACGGTCTGCTCTCCGTCTACCTGGGGTCTATGCTTTTTGGGGGCCAGGCACTGGTAACTCCAAGGGTCCCAGCTTCCATGCAATCAAGGCTCGATTGTGTGAGTGACCAGGGCAGAGGGGGCAAGGATCAAATAAGAGGGACGGGTGGGGGGGACCAGGCCGGGAGGGTGGGGGTCTGGCTGCAGGAAGCTGCTTGGACCTGACATAGACCAACCCCCTCCCGCCCCTCCTGCCTCTGTCACTTCTCTCCCCTTCGAAGGCCATCCCAGCCTTCAGAGGCTGATGTTGACCTAATGTCACTGACTCAGCTTGTCTTAAGGAGACCTCTTGTTATCCAGGACATGGCATGTCTTACCCCAGTGGTTGGAAGGTGGAGAAGCGGCGTGAGCCTGTCCATACTTCCTGAAATGAGCCGGAGTACCACTGCAGTCATGTGCACTGGATCGCCTGGCCTGCCCCCCTTGGGAAGGGACAGGAGGTCCAGATTTCCACATTCTACAAGCTCCAACAGTGACACTCCCTGTCCCCACCCCTTGAGAACCAGTGCTGTTGTTCTCAGAACGTGTGAAGGGCCAGAAAATTGGTCAGACTCACAATTAATAGTCATGTCTTTACTTCCCATATTCAGGTTTACGGAGCGTTAAAAATATTAAGGTGGGCCGGCCCGGTGGCTCAGGCAGTTAGAGCTCCATGCTCCTAACTCCGAAGGCTGCCGGTTCAATTCCCACGTGGGCCAGTGGGCTCTCAACCACAAGGTTGCCAGTTCAACGCCTCGAGTCCCGCAAGGGATGGTGGGCTGTGCCCCCTGCAACTAGCAACGGTAACCGGCCCTGGAGCTGAGCTGCGCCCTCCACAACTAAGACTGAAAGGACAACAACTTGACTTGGAAAAAAGTCCTGGAAGTACACACTGTTCCCCAATAAAGTCCTGTTCCCCTTCCCCAGTAAAATCTTTAAAAATATATATATTAAGGCTGCAAACCTCTCAGACCAAGGGAACTCTGTCTCACCAAACAGCAGTAACTAATTTCTTGCAAAACTAACATTTTTTCTCATCAGATGTTGGGATTTTGTATTTTTTTTCCTCCCTCTGAGGTTATTTACTGAAATATTTGTTTTTAGGAGGAGTTTGAATTCAGGACTATAAATCATTATGAGTTCTTTAAAATGATTTTTCTATGGGATACATTGTAAACCTAGTGGAATTTTGCTGTAAAAATGATGTGCCAGGTTTATAAATCAATCTGACTTCACAGTGTGAGCTGCATTTTAAATTGTCGTTGTGGACAGCGACCGAGAAAACATTCAAACAAGGAACGGCCTCCCTGGAAAATTAAAGCTCGGTCACACCTGAGGGCACCAGCCATGACGCACACACACCCTAACACAGGGCCCTCCACAGGCAGCACTGGGCAGCCCCCAAATGACCCAGGGCTGGCTGGGGATGGGCCCGCCAGCTTTAGGGAAAATTACAAAGAAAAATGTGCAAACACAAGTGAGGAAGGTGAGCCCCACTGTAAATGTGGCGGGGCTCTGTGCAGAGAGCTGGGGAGGGACAGGAGGCCCGGTGGCCATGCCCTGCTCCTCCGCTGTGCGAGCAAAGAAGCAACCATGGCCACCGAGCCAGGGGGCTGGCGCAGGCCCGGCCACCAGCACTTGTGCTGACAGAGGCTCAAAGGCTACGGGGGCGGGACGGCTCCCTAATGGAAAGGGGGCTCAGGTGTGCCTGAAGGGCGTGGGGGCGACAACGAGAAGTCAGGCTCCCCTGTGACTGGTTGCGGGAATGCATTTGGCTTTTCCCAGTTGATCTGAAGTTGGAAATGGGGACAAAAATTAGGGAAGCTGGCAGTCGTGGCTCAGATCCTGACCATTCTGGCCACTTCTGATGGTCACGGTCACAGGTGCTGGAGACTGAGGTCTGGCCTCCTGGGCTGGCTGCCGTGGGTGATGGGTAATCTCCAGGCCACGGTCAGAAGTCGCTGTGTCTGTATGGCCTATGTCCGTGTGCATGTGCAGTCTCACCACCCACCACTTCTCCAGCCTCTACGAGCACCGTGTCAGCCCTGCCCTCTGTTTTCTCCTACACAAAAATCGAGTGTTGTTTAGAGTACACGACCCGTGAGCTATTTGCCAGTTCCCAATTTTGATGAAAAACTAAAATCCAAGCCTGAGCCAGGAAGAAACAGAAATTCTGGCAGATTACTAGCAACGCCATCAAACAGTAATTGACAAGCTCCCAACAAACAAAAGTCCGGGACCAGACGGCTTCACGGGTGAATTTCCACAGCACATTTAAAGAAGCATTAGCACCGATCCTTCTCAAAGGATGCCGAAACATGAAGGAGGAAGGAACACTTCCAAACTCATTCTGCGAGGCCGGCCTGATACCCAAAGCAGAGACACCACCAAAAGAGAGAATTACAGGCCAACATCCCTGATGAACATAGATGCAAACATTCTCGACAAAATACCAGCAAACCCGATTCTGCAAGTCTGCAGAATGTCTAAGGTTGAGGTCAAGGAATTACTGCGGGCGACGACGGAGAACCCAGGAGCTCGACCAACCGCCAGAAACGGCGGCCTAGGAGCCTGTCGGGGTGGGTGCTGGGAGTGAGCAGGGCAGCTGCTTTTTAGGGCGGTCTGCAGGAGGATTTGGCTCTTACGCTCTCTACAAGCTTTACTTTGATTCATGTTAGAAGAATACATAACGTCCCCACCCCACGCCCGAAACAATACAGTCTGAACACACCCAGTGCTGGGTGCAGCCTGAAAAGTCAGAGACTCATCTCGGAGAGAAGGTAAGGACCTGTTGTGGGACACTGAGGGGTCCCATGGAAGGAGAGACAGGCTGGTGAGAAGCCCAGTACCCCTGCTGGCCTGCGCGTGGGGAGTCCTTTCTCCAGAGCCCAGCAGTGTCAGGGGTGCGAGCATGAACGCTGCCTGTCACAGGGGACAGGTTTTCCTCCCCGCACACTCCCAACGATACTAGACAGGACCTGTGTCTGGGAAAGGCGATCCCAACACGTACCAATTTGATTATTTCCAGAGGAAATGGGGCAAACATGCAAAATGCAAATACGATATTGTTTATGATCTGTGTGCACGTTATTTCCCTGGTGTGAGCTCCTTAAATAGCACTGCACGGCCTCAGGCAACGAGACACACAGGGCCCCAGACTCCTGTGACAGCTGAGCCCATCACGGCCCTGCACACAGGGAGCCTGACCACAACTAGAGGTGCCTGCTGGCTCCCAAGGGTCGTCAGAATCGCGTCCCCAAGGTCACAGAAACTGTAGCACACAGTATGTGACGAATGATGAGAGCAACTAACACTCCATCCAAAGGGACCTCTTGTGCCAGGCTTTGTTTTCCATGGGTTTTGGTCCAGGGACAAACGATGCAATGTTAGAGCTAGAAATGCAGAAGGAGTTCACGTCATAACAGCCGCTTATGTGGTTGCTGGGAAGGCCGAGTCCTGCCCTCACTGTCCTGCCCAGGGCAGTCGGGTCCACAAGCCCTCTCCTGAGCACCTATCGTGTCCCGGAAACATGGAGAGCGGTGGCTGGCCCAGCCCAGGGGCCCCTCTCTGAGGCCACCAACTGCCAGGGGCTGACACAGCACATGGGAGGGTGGGCGCTGCCCTGGGGGGAACCAAAGCCAGGCTCAGGGTCAGACCTGAGGGCAGGCAAGTGCTCGGGGAAGGCTCCCTGGAGGGGTGATCCTTGAATCAAGTCTGGAAGGACCAGGAACGGTTGGGTGAGTCAGGAAGGGTCTGGACAGCGAGCACCAGTGTCTCAGACTGAGTGGAGGGCCAGTGCAAAGAGGCGCATGGGGTCTGAAGCAGCATGACGCATTTAGGGAACTTGAAGGAGGGCACCTAGACGAAATGACAGAGAGAGGCAAGCAGTCCGGCCATGTCAAAGAACGGGTTTTATCCCCAGGGAAATGGAGTTTGGGTGTCTAGTCCCTGAGTGATTAGATTGCATCTTTAGGAAGAGCCAGTTGGAGCACTTTGGAGGCTGACTAGGAGACTCCATGGGGCGGAGGAAGGGGGGACGGGCTGAAGAGGACACGAGACACGAGAGTCTCAGTGGGTTGATCAGAGGGCGGGAAGGGTGTGGCCTGTGTGACCCAGGCCTCTGTGCTGGACGACTGCCCACCACACCCCTCTCTGAGCCCGGGAGGCCCACCCAATGGACAGGGTCCCCAGGCTCCATGCCCTCCAGTGCCAGCGACAGGGGCCGGTGGGTGGCATTCAAGTCGAGCTTGAGTGTGGTGGGGCAGATGTGGAGTATTTGTTCCTCAAGTGCTGGTGGAAGGTTACATTGCCCACATCCAGCCTTTCCTACACCGTCCTCTCCTGTGGGCTCAGGGCTGGTGACGGCCCCAGAGACAGCACCGTCCTGCCTCCTTTCCTTAGACCCTGCGCCCCCTTTATTAAACTGCTCAGCTCAGTCTGCACCTTCTGTTTGTTTGTTCTGCCAGGACTAACTTGTGCCCAGCTCAGGGCTGGGGCAGCAGAGGAGCCCACCTGTGCCCTGCCCACCCCGCAGCACTGGCCAGTGCCCTGTCCTCCACGCCCTTCTGCTCCACGGCCCTGTCCCCCGTGGGGCCTGCATCTCCAGTGGCCGTCCCTGCAGCTCTCGCTCCTGTCCCTGCCTCACCCAGATCTGGAAAGGCTCCTTCCATCAACAAGATTCCTCCCAGATAACAGACGTCTCTTCTCAGTGTCTTTAGGAAAGAACGGCACCAAGGAGAAAGGGGTGCAGAGAGGACACTCTCAGCTCTTGTCCTTCCTCTTCCCGGGGCTTCCTGCGGCCGCTGAAGGAAAAGTCCCTTTCTGCCTGTCTCTCCTGTGCCCCAAGGAGAGATGTCACTCTTGTGCTTCTCAGCTGAGTCATGACCTGGGAGTTTTGCTCCAGGGCCCTGCCAAAGTTACAACTAAGGACAACGCTGTTTAGAAGCCGAGGCTTATGGGGGGCAGGGAGGGAGATGGCCCTGAGCCCCTTTCTTGGCCCAGCACCCAGTTTGCCTGGACACCTGGCGAGGGGCTCACTTTGTGTCCCCACAGGGCAGGGGTCCCAAGAGAAGGGATATGTGTGCTTTGGGCTTTCTCCCTCTCACAGATGTTTGTACATTATTCAGACGTGCGGGCAATGATGGTGCGTGTCTTTACAGCGAGGGGTTATTGTTGGCTCTGCTTGGGGACAGAGGGACAGGCCATCCCTGCCCAGGAGGTTTCCAGTGTAAGTAAAAGAGACAAAGCCATTCAATGAAAGAAAAATGTCAATCCCAGGAAATAAGATGGTGCTGGAAACCGCAGGGCGGGGGAGCAGAGCTGGGGGGAAGGATATTGGCTTTTCCTCTTATTCATTCTTTTTTGCCTTAAGGGTTAACTCTCAACACCACCTTGCCACAATACCTTTGCTCTGTGAAATACTATGCTAATATAGGTTGATGTATCCAGTGGAAATGGAATACACTGATTTTAAGTGGAAGTGGCTGCCAGGCACTGACGCTGCTTTGGACGCAGTCTCAGGCTCACAGCGGCTTCCTGGGCAGTGAGGACGGCTGTAAGGTGGCTGTGGCAGCTGCAGAACTGTCCCCAGAGCCTGCTGGCTTTTACAACATGGCTGTCACCCTGTTCCTGGGGGGAGCCCTGAACACACCGTGGAGGCGGAGCCACCTACTCTATGCCGTGGGCGAATCCTGCCGTGGACGACACCTACTGGGTGACGTGCCTACCTCCTTTTCACATTACATGTCACACCTACAGGGAGCATGAGTACGTCCTCTTCCAGCGACATGCTAACCGCCAGTGACATGGCTGGGGCCTCTTCCAGTGACACGCTGAGTCACAGGAGCACAGGTAGGATCTGCTGTGAAGGTGGCAGCAGACCAAGACTGGGGTTCAGGTCTCCAGGAAAGCTGGGGTGTGGGCAGCGTGTCACTGGCCTCCTCCTCCAGGCAGCCCAGCCCCGCACGCAGAGCGGTTCAGCGCTCTCTGCCAAAAGGTAGAAGGCACCTAGAGATAAGTACCCCGTCCTGGCTCAGGTGCGGTCCTTGCCCCAAAGCCTGCAGGAATGCCACCAAATCCTTTAATGGCATTTGTCCAGGGCAGAAACAGGAACTCTGTACATCTAACCTAAACACTTTCAATGCTTTAAACACAGCCGAGACCCTCCACCCTCATAGCAGCCCTGGCCACGGGTCCGGGACGGGCACTCAGGCTCTTCTAGCTGGTGGGTGAACTGGAGGGGATAGGCGGGCATTTCCCACAGAGCTTGGTACCCCGCCCAGTCCCACGAACGCAGTCCTAAGGCTGCTACAGACTGAAACAAAAGGGACGACAGCTATTTCAACTCTAGGGTATTCCTGGCACAAATGACACCGCTCTGATGCCCAGGTAAATGGCCTGAGATGAAGAGGGGCAGGGTCAGCTCGCTGGTCCCACACGCAGGGTCCCAGGTCCACCCGGCTCCCAGGACGCTGGCCTCTCCTCCACTCCTCAGAGCTGTCCTGCGGCCCAAAGTGGAGGGCGCAGTGGCAGCCACTGCATAGCTGAGAAGGACAGCCCTCCTGATGCGGGCCACATCCGCCCTCATGGGGAGGCCACCTGGGCCTTCCTGCCGCTTTGCTGGGACCTGCCTGAGCAGCTGAAGCAGGACCTGACACAGAACCAGCGGGCCAAGCCTCTCTCTGCAGAGGACAGTGGCCAGGGCAGAGCCGGGGCAGAGGTGCAGCTGCAGCGGGGAGGGGCGGCCACAGGAGCCTCACCTGCAGGAAGGACGACCTGGGGCCCATCTGGCAGTCATGGACCCAGAGCGCGCCAGGTTGAACCTGCCAGCGGCGAATCAGGAGCTGAGATGCAAACCCAGCTGAGCTCACCTCCTCCAATGCTCCCGCCGCCATCTCTAGCTCGGCCCAGCTCTGACGCTCAGTGATGCCTGCGGCCACAGAACAACCCGCCAAGTGTTTTCCTTGTCTTCTTCCGTTTTGTGCAGTGAGAGGCCCCAAGGAGAACGGAGACTGCAAAGAGAAGACAGCCCTGTGGGTGGGGGGTCTGGAGAGGAGGGGCTGCCGGCTGGACTGGGGGCGGGGGGCCTTGTGATGCCTGCTTCTGCCGCATCTCTGGGCCCTCCTGCGGGTGTCTCTTCCTGTGGTGAAGCCCACGCACCCAGGGCCCCAGTGCCCACGCTCAGCGCAGCTTCTATAACGTGAAGCCCCTCCCTCCCAGCAGCCTCTCCCCAACACCTGTGTCTCCTCTCACCAAGTGACATAGCATTTCTGACTCCCGGGGTCAGAGGTCTGCGTGCTGGAGGCTAGTTGGTGAAGTCAAACAGAGAATACGAGAAAACAGCTGCCAGCAACACGCAACACCAGTGGAAAGCACTAGACCCCCTCTCTAAGGAGACTGGAAAAGGCCTTTTTTCTTAATCTCCCTCAGGTGCTGAAAATCCGGCCTCACTGTTGTTACTTCATGTTCAGACCACACTTCATGTTCAAATCATTGTATCTCCCAGAATTAAAATAGCTTCCTTTCAACTTCATGTGTTTAGTTGTAAGTAGGATATACTTTAAAAAAAAAAAAATACAAGTGGTTACAGCAAAAATCCAGCCCCCTTTTCTGTGCCATCCTGACGCCAACAGGTGCCTGCACTTTGACACCAGTCACCAGTCAGGTTCAGAACCCCTGGCCCAAGGGCTCCGTACCCAGACAGACTGCCCACGTCACACGCCAGCCACAAGTGGGGTCCCCGGGCCACCCACACTTATGACAAACTGTTTACAAGTCTGGGGGCTCCCGGGACCCCCTCAGGTTTCATAATTCACTAGAATGACTCACAGAGCTCAGGAAAGTGCTGTACTTGTGATGACAGTCTTCTGGTAAAGGGTGCAACTTGGGACTGGCCACGTGGACGCGGTGGGCCGGTCGGGAATGCAGAGCCCCAGGTCCTGAGCAGGGAAGGGTTGAGGACCAGGTGCAGGGGAGGGGACGGGGCGGCGACCAGCGGGGCAGGAAGCTGGCACACCTGGGCTGGCGCAGGTGCAGCCCCTGCGTGGACGGGCGCTGGTCTCCAGGGCGACCAGGCGCTGGCGGCTCTCACCAGCACAGCAGTGTTCACTGGCCAGGAAGCCCCGCTGAGCGCCGGGGTCCACAGGTCTTGCTGGTGTCTCACTGCAAAGCACAATGGGTGGATACATTGGCCTCACGACTCAACTCCATCTACATCCCCCTCCCCTCCCTGCAGGTGACACCTGAGGCAGATGCGGAAAGCTGGATTTGGGCTAGGCATCCAGAGACAGCGGCAGAAGGAAAGCCAGGCTGCATGGGGTCGAGAAGGCTCTCACTCCCTCTCTGGGTTACGGGAGACCCACCCCATGCGCCATTTTCCTCTCTTCCTACCGGCTCCTCAGCAAGGCCCCGGGTCTCACTTTCAACAACTGCATTGGCCCAGCCCAGCTTACAGACGGAGTCCTTTGGAAGGGGTGTCCCCACTCTCCAATCAGCTGGACCAAGGGGCTGGGTTCCTTGGGGTTGCCGCTTCTGCACTGCGGGCTAAGTACTCTCTAAATGGGAGGGGGAGATAATCACTTCTCAGGATCGAGACTCCTGGGTTCTTACTTTACATCTGCTCTCTGCTTTCCAGCCTCAAGGCTGCCTCAGGGACCAGGATGCCTGCGGGAGTTCCAGCCATCGAACCGACATTCCAAGGAGGAAGGCAGAAGAACACAGGAAAGGCAGGAAGGACCCATGGCAGCTAGCTTCGTGCTTCTAATGAGTTTTCAGAAGTCCCGCTGGCCAAGACTTAGCCATACCTAGGGAACTGGTGACTGGTGTCTTCTAACCAGGCGTGCTGCTGCCCTGATTAAAAGAAAATCATGGCACTAAACATACAAACTAGCGCACGTGAGCAAATGACTAAATCTCCCTTAAGCTGGGTCTCCTATCTGTAGAATGGATGCTGTGTGAGTGAAAGGTGATTGTCTCAGTAACACACAGGTCCTGTGTGTTACTGTGGTACACAGCAAGCCCTCAGGAAATAGAATACTGGGTTATTATTTATTAAAACCCCAGTGATGGGCAGTGGGGTCTGGAAGGGAGTGGGGCTGGGGAATTGAGCTAAGAAACCTTTCAAGGAAAACAGGAGTGGGGGCTCTTGCTGTTGGAGAAGGCTGTGTTAATATCAAAAAGGGAGAAGCTGGAAAGAGCCTGAGGTGCTCGAACAGGGTTGGAGCTGTCGTTTCCGCTCATCAGGCTCAAACCGGCCCTCGGGGCAGGTGTGTGTGTACAGCCATTGGGGCGTGCACGTGTGTTGGCATATACATATATTTCCTCATCTGCCCACTGAGAGCCTGGAGCAGTGACCCCCCAGTAGAAATGAACAGTGACACCCCAAAAGTGGTTTCCAAATAGCCTTCTGCACTAAAAGGTATAGGCTCCTTAGAGTCGTGGCCAATCCTGGATGGGGTGTGGTTACAAGGTGGTCCTGGGACATCCATCCATCATCCCTTCCTTCCCTCCTTCTCTCTCTCTCTCTCTGTCTCTCTGTCTCTCTCTCTCATCTCTCCCTTCCCTTCCCCCATTTCCCTCTAAACACTCCCCACTTTCATCTTCCATAGGCCTGCATGTTTTAGGGAACAGGCACTGAAAATCAAACAAGACAGAATTAGCACCGTCAGCTCATGCACAGAAAATGAACCTCAGGTGAATATGAAGGCCATGCTTCAGGTTATTTGGAAGAAATTGAAAAAGCGTTTTCCTCACTGTACCGAAATATCCTCCTTTGCGCTCCCAGACTGCCCTCAGCCTGAGCAGGGTGGGGAGGGTGGGGCTGTGTCACCATAGGGGCCATGACACTTAGCTGCTTTCCATACTGAGATTTCCATGAGCCTCGTTTGGGAGAAGGACAGGCTCCTGAGTCTTCAAGGCAGCGTCCTGTGAAAATGTAAATGAGATACTTCATTCGTCAGCCCTTTCATTACACTTAGTGCTGGGGGTGGGTGGGGAGCAGGTGGGAAGGACTAATGGAAAGGTACCAGGGACAATGGCCATGGGGCTGGAGAAGTAAGTGTGGTCCCCTCAGGATCCAGGAAAGGAGGCCTTTGGTGTATGGGGGGAGGTGACAGCGAGGAGGAGCTTCTCGGGAGGACATTTTCCCGCCAATTGTAGCCCCCCCTGGAGGACAAGGCCACAGGAGTGACATGATTTGTGCGGATTCACCGTTTCCTGCACTCCGGACTCTGCCCAAGCTGCTGCAGCTCCTATGGCTGTCACCACCCAGAGGCCACCCCTCCCCAGCAGATGCGGGGGGGGGCGGGGCGGTGTAGGGGTGCGGGGACAGGGGTGAGACCAGGCCGGCGATGGAGGTGGGGGCACTGGGTGGGGGTGAGGGCTATGGGCTGAGGTAAGGACCATGGGCTGGCAGAAGGGGAGCAGTGATGGGGTGGGGACCCCGTGCGGGGGAGGGGACAGGGCGGTGACCAGCGGGGGAGGCAGCTGCGTGCACCTGGGCGCTGGTCTCCGGGCGACGAGGCGGTGGCGCCCCGCCTCCCACTCACTGCGCTTCGGGCACCGGGAGGACACCTGCTCCCGGGAGGACACCTGCTCCGGGCATGAGGCCCACGCTGCTGCCCGTGGCTCTGCTGGCGCTGCAGGCGTGGCTGGCGGCCGCGCGGGACCCCGCCGTGTTCTGTGGAGGTGAGTGAGTGCGGGGCGCGGGACCCCGCTGGGCAGGACCCTCCACCCGGGCACCCCTGGGGCGGCCCAGGCCCCGTGTTCAGAGGCTGCAGAACCGCCCCTCGCCACCCTGCCTGTGGGCTCCGGGGCTCACTTCACCTCTCCCAGCCTCGGTTTCCTGGCTGAGCTGTGGGGGTCAGGCTGGCATAGCGGCCCTTGGGCACTTTGGTGACATCTGTCATGGGGCAACTGGCTACTGGGGTATCAGCTACGATTGAACAAAGGCACTGCCAGGTTTTCTGGCTGAAAATCTGCCTTTTGGACCGTAGAACCCACAGGCGTCTCCAGGTCAGAGAACAAAAGGCAGAAGGGGTATTCCTTCAGTCTTACCCAGGTAATGGAGTGATTGGACGGAATAGAGATGGCCCGTTGTGGTACAGACGGGTACACGTCAGGAAGAGGCTCCAGTGCTGGGACAGAAGCGCCCAGAAGCTTCCGCTGGCTCTGCACTCACAGCCGAGGCCAGCTCTGTGGTTCGCTTCTGCACGGCTGTCCCCATCACGGGACCCTGGGGTCTCTGGGCTGGAGGCAGGACAGTTGTGCATGTCCACCTCACTACCGTGGCCTGTGTGGCTTCCCCGCCCGGCTCTGGGACAGTGGGGGCCAAGGGGGCTGAAGGGTGGTGTCCCGCAGGCACATTGTGTGGGTCCAAGGGGCTGGGACAGGGTGGGGGGAGCAAGGTGGGCTCGGGGGCTGTGTGAGCCAAGGTGCGGAGAGCACGTAGGGCTGGGAGCCCAGCGGTGAGAGCTGGAGGGGGTGGCATGGAGGACATGTTAAATAGATACAGATTACGGGCTCTCGATCTTGTTTTACATACTGATGAGTTTGAACAGCAGAGTTCAGGGCTTGGCACGCTGGGTGGGTGCAAATGCAGAAGCTCCCAGAAATGGGCTGGAGAGGAGAAAGGTGGCCTGCACTCCCTGCCCGTAGTTGTGGGAGCTGGAGAGGGGGGCTGAACAGGGAAACTGAGGCACCAAGGAGGGGTGACAGTGGCCCTCGCACAGCACTGTTTCACCAGTCCAGCTCCACCAGTGAAATCCTCTCTCACACACTTCGTCTCCATTTTCTCTCTCTCGTTCTGTATCACTCTGTTCAAATCTCTTTCCATGTTTCCTTCTACTTGAAGCAGACTCACTTGGGGACACCTGGGAGGGGATGTCCCCTTCTATTTGGTTAAACCCATGTGTGACTGGAGACAAACAGCCTTCACACTGCCGGCAGATGAGGCTGCTCTGGGTTCTGAATCTCCCTTTCGAAGAGCTAGAGCTCAGGCACGGTTACCCATGGGGTGGGCGGCTGCAATGGGGCAAGCCTGCCCGCCGTATCTTATGAGTAATATGAGCAATAAAATGCATGAAATCAACATCCTTTGCCACTTTACCACAAATCCTTGTCCTTTTCGCTGAGAGGCTGGGTGCAGAGCGGCCTGGGCTCGGTTCCTCTCCTGGATTTCTGGGATGGTGACGGTTCCTCTGACAGCCTTTGTGCAGTGTGGCTGCTCTTGGTGGCCTGTGGGAGAGGCTGAGGACTGTTACCTGGAATCATGCCTAACTTTGGATCCAGCGTTTAGATCGCACATGACACACATTTAATACTACAGCGTGAGTCGTGTGTGTGTCTTTAAATACTGGAAGCTTACTTTTTGGCTGTGGTGCCCACCCCTTGAATGTCCAGGCTGCTGTTGATGAGCTTGGATAGGCTGCCCCGAAACCTCTGGCCGCCCAGGTGACCGGGCTGCTAGTTACTGTTGTCCGGCCTCTCAGGAGAAAAAGCAGAGCACACCCAGCCGGTGCCATGAGGGTGAGGGCACAGTGGTGTCTCTCTGGGGTAGCCTGGGGCCGAGCTGACCCTGTGAGGACGGTGCTGTCACTCCTTACACAAGGGTCTGCCTTCCTGAGGCTCTTGGTACCACGCGCCCCATCCCTCCTCTGTCACCAGCAGGGCTCATCCCTGCTCAGAGTAGCAACACTGGAATCCTTCTTCCCTTCTTCCCCGTGAGGTGAGCCCCTTTCTTCCCTGCTAGACCCAGGGAGGGACGGAGGCAGCAGAAAGGCTGAAGATGGTTCACCTGTCTCCACCTGTGTCTGTGGATAAAGGTCCCTCACCCAGGTGAGGAAGAACCCGCTCAGCTCTTCCTGGAACCAGGAAATCTATTTTTCATTAGACGATTGCATCTACCTAGTTGGCCAATGCAATGGATCCCAGCCAGGAGGGTCCTCGGCCTTACTCATCACTTACACAACGGCAGCTCCAGCGTCCCTCTCCAACCCTGCCCTTTTCCTTGAGTTTGGGGTCCTGTGTACAAGTGCCCGTGTCCCTTTATGTGTCACCCCTGTACCGGGCATGCAGTTGGGGCTCCGAAGATGGCATGAGCCTTGTAACGCAGAGAAGAGAACGTGGACGGAGGTTCCCCTGGTCTGATAGGAAGTGGCCTCTGCGGGGAGGAAGCCACAGGCCACGGAGGAGCAGGTGTGCACGGGGGCCTTGCCCGAGTCCTGCCTACCGCGCTCCTGCCCCGGGGGACCAGCCTCTTACTTTCCTGGCCCCACTCTCCCGCCTCAGAACCCGAGCTGGCTGAGAGCCCTTTCTGGCCATCACTTTGTAACAGACCCCCTCTTAGAAAGCTGACAGATGTGTGGCTTCTGGACTCAGCCGGAGCGTTCCCGAAGCCCATCCATACTGGTGGGTGTTAGCTGCTATGGGGGGCCCTGCCCTCGGAAAGCACAGCCCCACACAGCCCCAGCTTTATGTCAGCGCGTGTTGCCAGGGCTCACCTCAGGCTCCTGTTGCAGCATTCCCTTCTGCCCTTACGCCCACCGTCCATTCTTTCAGACTGACTCATCTGGGGAAGAGATAAAGGTGGGCTAAGTGGCGAGAACCCTACTGGGTGCGCCCGCTGCAAACACAGGAAACACTGCATTTGTCCAGCTGTGTGAGCGGTGAGTGCAAACAGGTCTCCGAACCTGCCCCAGGAGGCCCTCAGAAGGTGGTCGCCTTCCCTCTTCTCCTGGCGGCAGATTTCTATCTTCCCTGTCACCCCCTCTCGACCCTCACCCCAGTCGCTTCATAGAGGGCACTCTGTGCATCTCCACAGCTGTTCGCAGACCTTCACGCGTGCGTGTCAGCCGTCAGCATGATGGCCTGCACACACTATTGATTTAATGACAACCGTCACTGCTAGGAATTGACCTAATGTTTTCATTACACTAAAAATGCTTTAACAAGTTCATTCAGAATTCGGCAACGGTAAGGATCTGCTCGGTTTTGATCACGTCCCCGGAAGGAAGGTGACTTGTAGGGACCTTCTGGGATAAGAGCTGCCCCATGACACAGACACACACAGCCTCTGGCTGCGTCGTCACCTTCCCTGCAGAAACCAGAGATGCCCCTTCTCTGTCAGGCCTTTCTGCTTAGAAACGCGCAGTCTAGCTGCTGTGACAGAGGCTCCCTCAGTGTCACAGTGTCCCCGTCCTCAGGGCCTGGTCTCTTTCGCTCCCTCCCCCAGCAAGGGGCCCTTGAAAGCCTCGCCTCCTCCTGCCCTGCCGCCCGTCTGCACGTGGCTCGTGGCTCGGTGTTTCTTACCTGGTCCCCCCACCTTCTTTCTGGGCTTTCCCTGCGCATTCAGAGTATCAGGGTGGTGATGGGAGCCTGGTCCCCCGAGCGCTCAGGGAGACAGTCTCCACCTCCGCCTGCCCTTCACGTGCTGGTAGCACCCTGGCCTGGGCCCCCTAGCTCCCAGAGGTGCTGGTCTGGCTGCCGCTGGGCCTCGCAGAGCCATGACGACTGCCTGTCCAGCCTCAGTGCCCTCCCTCTCCCAAGCTCAGGGCCCTGGCCCGGCCTGGTACACAGGGCCAGCCTTTGGCTCTGAGCCGTCCTGAGCTGGCAGTCAACTGGTCACCTAGCTCCCCACACTCTGAGACCGGCTGCGTCATATGCGAGGCCCAGTGCGAGATCCAAATGCAGGGTCCCTGGTCACAAATTGGTAGGAATCTCAAGACGGTGCCAGCAGGGCAGCAATGACCGGCACCACCCTGAGGCCCCCGCCAGCAGAGGCCAAAGAGCCTGGAGGGGCCTGGCCAGCACCCAGACGTGAGGACACACATGACAGCAGGACTTCCACCCACAGCTTACTGGTCAGGACGAGCCACGTGCCTGGGGAGTGATGAGCCGAACGATGAGCTGAACGGCACACGTGACCAACACGCCTGTAAAGATGGGCCAGATCCAAGCACCAGCCCAGATGCCCAGTGGTAGATGACACCATGTGCCATCAGCATACACCCTTCTCCACTTCTAGGGGATGAAATCATCCTGGGTCTTCCTGCATACCTCCTTCCCCATGTGGTCACAGAAGCTACTGGATCTGAAAACAAACAAAACAGGCAAACCCGCATCAACCATCCACCCCCAGCGTCTAAGTTCTAAACTCTTAGTTGATTTGAACATACATTGCAAAAGATGTGGCCAGTGAAACGTCTGTGAGACTTGGGGGCAGCGGTGAGATCATAGCCTCCCTTTCCCATCCCTCAGCCCCCACCACACGCCATGTCCCCGGGGAGACAATGACCTTGAATCACATCATGGTCATTTTAACCCACAGGGACCCACTGAAATAGCTCTGTCCTATGCCTTGTGAAAACCAGTAAGTGACAAATAGCCCGCTCGATGCTTCTTCTAGACTTTCCCTAACATTATCAAGTCTTACAGAAGAGAAATGTAATACTCAAAAAACAGACTAAAAACTTTCAGAATAATGGGATGAGAAGTACCTGAATAGAAGGGATCCTAAGTCAGGACTAACCAGCATGTTAGTTGGTTGGATTTTTGCGTACCTGAAGGCCGACCGAGACGCTTTTTTGGTTAGTACCAGACATCAGCAACTATGGATTTGTCCCCATTTCTCCTGGAGTGAACAGCACTTGCTGAGCAGAATTATCTCCGCCTTAGTGACTAAAGGCCATTGTTATCTTGAACACCAAAGATGACCGAGTGAGCCTGGAGATAAATAGGATTATAGTGAATCTAGAATGCTCCCTGGAAAACAAACGCTACCACCAAATCCTCATGTTGCCTCTTCTTCCCGAAAGGAAAATGCTCAGTAACTGGGATTTGTCTGTTCAACTTAAAAATACGACTTATACACATGTTCCTTTCCTCCATCCTTCTCGCATCCCTGCCTCCCCCACCCAGAGCACCTTCGAGTTGTTAAAATGAGTTCTTCTCACTGTGATTCTGATTTCAGACCTGGAAAATGTAATTTGGGTTAAAACTCAATGGGGAGTCGCTCAGGCGGTGGGTTGCCGTGGTGATGGCTTGAGGAGGGCCGTGTGGTCGAGGTATTTGGGTATTTGCAGAGCCTTGGGGCTGGGCTTTGTCTTAGCACCAGCTGCTGAGCCTCCTCCTTCCAGCACCCCCGGCCCCCCACCTGCTGCCTCCCTGACTCGCTGCCCAGGGCTGAGATTAGACTGAGGAAGGGCATTTCCTGGGGTGTCAGGGCTGGCACATCCTTGCTAACAGAACCCTCATCTTGTCAGCGGTACAGCGGCCACGTGCTTCTTAGCCCCAGAGAGTGCGTGTCAATTGGTCTAAGCTAAACTTAGTAATTTATTTCCCTGCCAGTGGGTGACCGGGTCAATCAGGCCCTGGGACAGTTCCGGCCCATGAGAGGAGGAGGAAGTCTGTCGGGGGCATTGGGACTGTGTTCCCTACAAATACAAGTGGACAGGGGAGGAAACCCTCGTCTAGGACTCTAGATGTAGGAGTCTGAGGACCTGAAGCTCAGAACCATGGACATACCGCAGCTCACAACTGTGCAGGAAAGCCCAGGGTGTTACAAAGACCAGAGCTAGGATGTCACGAGCTCCTGAGTTAACCACCGCTGGAGTCGCCAACCTGTGGAGTCTGATATGTGGAAAGGAACTTTTCCCCTTATTGCCGAAATGTGTTTCCCCAAAATTCATGTGTTGAGGTCCTGAGAATGTAATCGTATTTGGAGATAAGGTCTTTAAAGAGATATATAAATTAAAATGTGGTCTTTAAGGACACAAACCCTAATGAGGATTAGGGTTGTAATCAATAACCACTATAACCAATAACTCCCAGTTCAATATGACTGGTCTCCTTATGAGAGGAAGAGATTTAAACGCAGACATGTGCAGGCACAGAGGACGCAGGGAGAGGACAGACACACAAGCCAAGGACAAAGGCCTCAGAATGAAACCAGGCCTGCCACCACCGTGGTGATGGACTTCCCGCCTCGGACAATCAGCTCCGTCGTGTAAGCCGCACCATCTGCGCTACTCTGACAGCAGCCCTAGGAAACCCATGCCAACATCCCTGAAGCCAACACGGGCGTAGGAAGCAAGTGACATCGTGCCTAGCTCAAAATGGCTCCCACAGCGAGGAGAAAATGGGTGAAATCACCCAAGTCAGGAAGAGAGCCCCCTGTGGTGGTCTCGGCACTGTCAGCAGACACTCGGGCTCCTCCATCTTCCTGCCCGCTCAGCTTGCTGGCTCGAGCCTCAGGCTGCTTCCTCACTGCGCCAGGGTGGCTGCCACATTTCCAGCTCCCTCCTGCGGGCAGCACTGTGCGGAGGCAGCCAGGAGCCCTTGGAATGTCTCTGTTTTGTGAAAGGGAGGAAAACCCTCTCATCGTGTCTCAGTGGCCAGAACTACAATGCATGCTCATCCCAAAGTGACAATTGGCAACATGCATGGAATGGCTGCGGTCAGATTGACCTGGGGAGGAGCCAGTTTTCAGACACAAATGGCTGCCAATAACTGAAGATGAGGGGGCACTTTATTAATACAGAGGACAAACGTGGACCAGAAGTGGTGGCTGGGATGCAGGGTGTGCCCACTGGCATATCAGTCATCAGTCGTACTCATCAGCTCCCAACCAGCTCTTGAATTCACTGACTTCTCTGCACCTGCTCTTCCATTACTAGACTCCAAGCCACAGTCATGTCCTGCTGGGACTGGTGCAGTACCTATCAGCAGGCTCACCTGCATGCACCCTGGTCCCTTCTAGTCTCTTCTCTTAACCGTAGCCTGCATGATCTTTGAAAAACGCAAATTTCATCAACTCTCACCTTACTCAAAATACTGCAGTGGTTCCACATGGCTTACAATAATCACACACTTCCTTGGCTCTCCCCGCAAAGCTCTGCCTGCTCTGGCTCCGGCCACCCTCCGCAGCCTGACATGCCACGCCCCCTACGTGCTCCCTCAGGCACACGGGCTCTAGTGTTGATTGACCCTCCCGTGTTACACTTTCCCACACTGGTGTTTTCGCATATGCTGTTCCCTCTCCCGAGGACGCTGTTCCCTGTTCTTTACCAGGGAGATGCCTGCTTATCCTTCAGGTCTTACCATCCCTTTCTTAGGAATCCTCCCCACCCCTCTACCCCCCTATCCCCTGTCTTTCCTGACACGGTCCAGCCCACCTGTACAGCCACTTGTACCTGGCAACCCGCCCACACTTAGAGGTCTAAACACGCACTGATTAGGCCTCTCACGGGTCCACTCGTCTCACCTGCGCCTACTCCTGCGGCTGTCGTGCAGGGGTCCACCAGGGCTGGGTGATCTAAGATGACTTCCTCTCATGCCTGGGGCTTGGATGCTGGTTCTTGCTTTGTCCCCATTCCCATGTGACTGCTTGTCATTCAGCAGTCCCCTCTGGGCTCCTGACATGGTGGCCAGAGCATTGCAAGAGGGCGCAGGAGAAAGCTGCAAGACTCCTGAGGTTTGGCCCCTCGCATTTGCACAACGCTGCTCCCCCATCCCCACACTTTCCTGGTCACAGCGGCCGCGGGCCAGCCCAGCTCGGAGGAGATGGGAAATGATGAAACATTGTGGTCTCAGTTTCTAATCCCAGTTGTCACATGGGTTCTCCTGACGTCATGACGCTGATCTCCTTTGCGCCGATGGCCACCCCTCGGCCCGCACCGCCGTCAGTGTGGGGTAGGACGTGACTGCCTGCCCTCCATCACGTTCCCAGCACCGGGTACAGAGCACGGCATCAGGGCTGAAACAGTGGTTGAATGAGTGAACGAATAAAACACAATTATGAACCAGGGTAACTCAAAAAGGCAGCTATACCGCAAACGAGGATAACTTGGGAAGCTACATTAGACATCTTTTAAACATTTGAAACAACCTGACATGCTCAGACAGAAGAGGTGAAGAAATGATGGTGCCTCTACTTGATGGGATATTACGTGACAATTTTATAAGAGTCACCATTATGCAGCAAGTTGAGAATACACTTAGGATATAAAACGGAATAGGAAAATGAGAGAATACATGGTTTTATAATAATGCCTTTCCATCACTCCAATACATCTTTCTGCTCCCATTTCTGCCATCAGCCCGCCTCACCTGCTGGGGATGGTTGCCTGGGTCCCAACCGGCGGTGGTGGCCCGGTCCCCTTGTGTGAATACTTGTGCCGTGGTGGGTTCAGGCTCCCTGTGTGATGTCACTGACGGCAGCACTGGGAAGGGGCGCACACAACCTGCCCTGTCCGCTCCAGCATCTGAGCCCCCAGGGACCATGGCGGCCACTACCATCCCCCCATTTCCAAATCTCACCCCAAGAAAGAGAGAGAGAGAGAGGGAAGGAGGGAGGAGGCAGACAGACGGGAGAGGTTGGCGGGCCCAGCTGGGAGGAGGGCTCGCCCTCTGGCAGGCAACGTGACCTGCCAACCCCCCCCTGAGGCTCCACTCCTGCCGCCTGCTCTAATAAACTCGAAACTCCAGTGACTGAACTGAAGGTTTCAGATTAACATTTAAATTAATGCCGGACTAGAAATCTGGAGGCCCAGGTCGCTGATGTGAGCCTGTTAACTTGTTCTGTGACCTGGGGCAGAAATTTTAAATGATCTTTTCTGATCGAGCCACCGCCCTCCGTGGGGAGGTCAGGGCCGCAGACCTGGAGGACCTCACCCCCACCTCCTGTCCTAAAGCCGCCTTCCCTGTGGGTGGGGCCACCCGTGGACCAGTGAGTGTGGCCCCTCCCTGCCCCCGGGGGCTGAGACTCCAGGCAGCTGGAGCCGGAGGAGAGAAAAGCAAGCCCCCACCACCTCCACCCTGACCACCGAGGGCGCTTGGTGACATTGATGTCACCGCTATCCACTGAGCCATTCTAGGGGGACCCTCTTCAAGGAGTGGGGTGTCAACACGTAACCCAAGAGCCTGGGGGCTGGGCATCCCAGAGCCTGCCCGGCAGCCCTGCGGGTCCCAGAGAGCTGAGAGCACCCCAGACTCACCGGGGTCGAAACACGGGGCTGCAGACACAGAGAAGCTCAGGACCCCGGTTCCCAGGTGGGTCACCAGGTCAAGCTGGGGATCCCAGGAACCTGGGCTCTTCCAGCAGAGGTGGAGAAGGGACCGCCTGATGGACGCGTGGCTGCGTGTACGTGCTAGGTACCATCTAGACTTGGTCCTCACCCTGCAATGAGGATAGACGTACAGCAGCCGGGACGAAGCCCAGTCGGCCAGGATCTGCAGCCAGGGACAGTGAACACAGGGCCACATGCTGTCCCCTGGCCCCATGTCCTCCGAGAGCCGGCATGCCCAGCCAGAGCACAGAGCCACCTGGACCCCTGGTGGTGGCCCTGGCGTCCTGTCCCTGCTCTGTGGGACCCTTTAACTGGCCTGCCCTTCCCTCTCAGGCCGGGACAGCCCTGGGGCCAGAGCAGCCACCGCTCCTCACACTGACCGTGTCCTGCTCTGTGTCCAAAAGACCGGTTCCCACCGTCTTCCCTCTCGCGGGAGCAAGGATGTCGGGAACCTCTAGAAAAATCACGTCTCCTCCTCCCCTGCTCCTGTCCAGCCCTCAGCAAGCAGTGGTCACCTCACTTTCCTCCCGAGGCTGTCTGCCACCTGTGAGGTCTGGCAGGTGTGCCCCTGGTGAAAGCCCTCCCTACCGAGAGCAGACATGTTTCCTGCCTCCGCCTGGGTCAGACGGCTCCATCATCTGGGAGCCTAGTGAACAGGAGAGGAGAGCTGAGCAGTCACGCGGAGGGTGGGAAATCGCTGCCCAGGTGTCAGGAGGTCGGCTCTCCTCCTGACGGGGTCCACCGTCCCCAGGGCCCCAGGCCCCACATCCTTCCCCATCTCACCGTGCCCTGGTCCTGATGGCCAGAGCTGAAGCCAAGGAAGTGTGTTCTCCAAGTGTGTGGGTGCAAGTTCCTTTCCTGGGGGTGAAGGGGCCCCAGCAGGAGGCAGCGTGCGGCCCTGCACAAGACAGACAGCGCCACATGGGGGCTCTGGGGGGCTTGGACTCCTCCAGCAGTGGGGCCTCAACCCTTTCTGCTGGCGGTGGCCTTGGGGGGCCAGGCTGCTCTTCTGGGAGGTCCAGGGACCCGGAAGCACTGGGTGCCACTTGTTGGACTTACAGGTAATCGCGGTGACCGACTACAGCTCACACAAATGGAGGGTCACCTGGCCAGTGAGGGACACAGTCAGGGTGGCGCCAGCGCTTGTGTGGCCCCAGGCCTGAGCCCTCAGTCTCTGCACTGACATGTGACTTGGGTCGCGGGCCTCTGTGGACTGTGGACACACTCATGGGCCTGCACTGAGTACCCTCGGGAGTGGCCCCTGCTGAAAGCTGTATCTGGAGCGTAGTGCGTGGTCTGCAGCGCTGCTGTGCCCGTGGTTTTGGTGGCCTGTGTTGTCATCAACGCAGCCTGAGCCAGCAGCCACCACGTTCTGAAGTATAATCAGGAAATGCACGAACGTCAGGGTCAGCGGAGCCAGAATCCGAATTCTGGGCCTCTAAACGCTGTGCCGTTTGACCAAAGGCCCCTGAAATACCGTGCTTGAGCAAGACGACCACGTCCAGGCCTCGTGCCGCAGGCGAGGGGGCTGACTCGGGGACGCCTCACCTTATGGGGCTGGTCCCCACTGTCCAGCATCCAGTCAGAGCAAAGGCGGCGAGTCCCAAGTCAGTGCCCTGTGAGGCACACGCGACGTCATCCCACTCATGTCTCTGAGAATTAGCTGGGCAGCCTGCCTGGGAGGAAGGGGTGAAATCGGCCATAGAGCCCACAAAGGTGGGTTTTTAAATCCTTGAGATTTTAACTCCAGCCCAAGTGTGTCTCTGGGAGCAGGGCCCGGTTTTAAACAAACCTTTTCCATAGTGTGCGGGCTCCTCGGGTGTCATTAATGCGACCCGGTGGGTGTCAGGATCGGTGAGAGACACACGGCACAGGTGTCTTTATTCTTTAAAAAAGCAGATTTTAAGGGAAAAACTAAAACGCATGTGGTTTAAAAAACACAAAGAGTGCAAAAGGGTTCACAAAGAAGGCTAGTCCCAGGTGGGCTGTTGGAAACCCGCGCTGGTGCAGAAGCAGTGGGAGGGCAGACACTGCAGCTAAGGAGGCTCAGAGGGGCCTTGCTCTGCCTTCTGGACGTAACAGATGCTCTGTGCCTTGTTTAGCATGCAGGGCCCTGATGGATGAGGTGGAGTACGACGTCACCAAGGCTCGGCAGAAGAAGATCAAGGTGGGCTCCTTCCGAATAAATCCTGATGGGACGCAGGAGAGGAAAAAGGTAGCGGAAAAGAAATTATGTGCAGTGTATAATTGCGGATGTGGGCAATTACCAACCATTTATCCAAACAGCAGTTGGTCTTAATCTTCTAACCTTTCTCTTGTTCAGGGTATCAGCTCTAAATTGCTTCTGAGTCCTAAGGGACCCAAAGTAATCTTTAGGCTTGAAATTGAAGTATCTCTCCCAGCACCTAAATTTTGTGTCTTGTCATGTCGGAAGACGGCTCGGCCCTATTGTTCATCAGGATAAAAATAGCGCTTCCATGGTTTTTGGGCAAGACCAGCAGGGTGCCCAAAGTGGCTGCAGGGGCTGCCCAGGGTCACTCAAAGGCTGGGCACCCACCCAAGGCTGCCTCCCAAGACCCACAGAGATTTCTAGTGGGGCCAGGACCCATGTGCAGGACAGACTCAGGCACTTGCGTGAGAGGCAGGAGAACGTTCTCCCTCGTGGAGACAACTTAGAGAAGGGGCTGCCCCTGACCTTATGATGGTGGGGCGGGAAATGGGGGTCTGAGGAGCTAGGAGGGAGGACGGGAGGGGACCACTGTGAATTCGGGCTCCCCTCTCCTGCCCCACCTGGTACTCAGGTGGGAAGTACTCAGAATAGGTAAGCAAATGTCGATGTCATCCTAAGCGCAATATAATTGGAAAGGTTGTCCCTGATACGTCTGCCTCGCTCAGAGCCACACGGAATTGGTTGTGGATTTCTTGCTGTTGGTCCCAGCGCAGTGCACCCTGTTTTAGAGCAAATGATTGAGGTGGGCTCTCTCCTTCTCCACCTCTTTCTGGAATCATATGTCCCTTCAGGATGATGGTGGGAGGGTCGGACGCTCCTTCCGGAAGGCCCAGCGTGATGCTCTGATTTGCCTTAGTTAGGAGGACCCCGTTAAGGACCTCAGGACGTTTTCCCCCAAGTCTGAAGAGGGTGGCGGCCCAGGGGTCTTTCTTGGGCTCATTGCCTCCCGAAGTTACACACAGGACAGACCGTTACAGTCGGTTCGTTGGGAAACTTTTGCAGGGAGCGTGGTGACAGCTCTGCCAGCTGTGCACATACACGGCTGCTCCGTTACAGACTCGTCCCCTGTGCCCAGGTGTCCCCAGGTCCGCATGGTCACAGGCCCCACAGGGAAGAGGCAGCCCCAGGGTCAGGGGGGGCCTGGCAGGAAGTGTATGCAGGCCAACGCAGCTTCGGAAGTAAATAGAGTGCTGATACCATAAGGAGTTAAAAGGTGGGTTTTTCTGACCCACTCGTAGTACACCTGACCAGGAGGAAGGAAGAGTCTTTCTCTAGAGGGTAAAAGGGCAAAAGAGAGGAGCTGCAGGGTCATGGCCGAGGGACGTGGCAGGGACGAGACGCAATCCCTGAGGAAGGGCCAGAAGGAAGCTGGTGGTTCTTTATTGAGAACCTGATTTATGACAGGGGGCTTTTCAATGACTTCCAGTCCTGACAGCGACCTGCAAAGTACATTCAATCCCTATTTTCTGATGAGAACACGCAGAGCTGGTTAAGTGGCATCTGGTAAATGGAGGGCTTCAGGGGCTGGGACGGTGCTCGGCTGGGCCCTCTGTCCTTCATGTGGCTTTGCGGTCTGGCTGGAGGTCAGTTCTTCTGCCTCTGGCCAACTCACAGCACAGTGACCCCAACGGCTCTGTGCTTTAAAGAATCCGCGATCCTCCCCAGGAGACTGCTGGAAAGTCTGGCTTCCACCCACTCAGAAAACTCTCCCCTGCCGTGATTCAAACCCTGTGGCATTGTTTTCTTGGGCCAGCAGGCTGCTCGGCCAAACTGGAAATGCAGGGGGGCTGACAGCATGAAGGCAGAGCCTTCAACGGCCCGTCTTGGATGGGGGCCAGGCTGTTGTGCCCGTGGTGTTGGTCTAGAGGCATTTCTGTCCTTCTGCTGTGAGTGCCGGGATGCGTGTGCTCGGCATGACTTGGGAGACAAAAGAAGCAAGAAGCACGTGGTTTGGGCCGGCTGCCCTGATCCGCAAAGGCCTCAGATGCCAGGGGTGTTTCCTGGGTCCCAGGGACATGGCTGCCCCGAGCGGTGACGTGACACATCTTCCTGCCCTTTTTTGCTTTTTCTTCTCCTTGTTTGTTCTCTGTTTCCCAAAGGATGGCAGGAAGCACTGAGCTGACGGAGGTGCCGTCCTCTGCCCGGGCAGGGCCATTCCTTCTGCGTCAGCATGGCACCGGGGCCAGGCCAGGGGGCCGCAGTGCACACAGGGGACGTGTGACCAGCTGCTCTAGGCCAGGCCTTGCTTGGCGAGAAGATTTAAGGGGGCTTCAGTCACGTGACATGGCACACCGCTGGGTCTGTCCCAGCACTGCTTGTACCGGCTGCACACCCCGCAGATACGGCATTTGCCTGAGCGAGTTGGGGGTGGGCAGTCCTGCCACTTGTTTCTGAGGGGGGGGACCTTTCCCCACCCTTTACTTGGTGCTGCACGCCTGTGGGGACAAAGCCCCAAAAAGCAGTTTCCAGGCTCTCGTCCTTACATAGAAAGGTGCTGGCTCGGGTCGTAAATGGCCATCAACTGTGATCGGATGGCCATCAGCTGTGGCTGGTTGTCCGTCAGCTGTAACCCGTAAGCCATTGGCCACTAGTATAACTGCTGTGGCTACGCTAGCAGAAAAAATGGGGGCTAGCAAGAAGATGGTGGCTGGCAAGTGGGGACTGCTGTTAGCACGGCGGGTTGCAGATTATGTAGATCCTGCCTCCTGTGTCTCCAGCCCAGCCGCCAGGGAGAATATATTGGTTTGACTCCCCTACCTATGGCTCCGTGGGTGTTCCTTTTTGGCCTCACCATGTCCTGCGTTCTTATGTGGGGGGCAGGAGCAAAGAACCTGTAGGAAACCCCGCAGGAGACCCTGCACGACAAATGGCGTAGCGAGCAGGGTCCCCTGCGGACAACGCCCCACCACCCTGTCTGCTCCCACACAGCCCACGTCTCCCCACGATGAGCTGCGTCCCCCCATCTAGGCCTCCCTTCCCAGAGAATGTCCCGACCAGAGAGTACAAACCTCCTCCAGCCCCAGCTTCTCTGAACTCCACCCTCCAGGAGAAGGCACTCGCAGCTTCCAGTGCCTGCACACCTGGGCCGGGGCTGACCGGCTTCTGAGACCCGCTGGGCTGTTGAGTTGTTCACCCCAGGCTGGGGTCCCGCCTGTCACAGAGCAGCCGGAGAGAGCCTCTGTGAGAGGGTCCCCAGAGTGTGGTACGGGGAGGTGGGAGCTGCCAGGGTGGGAAGGCCTGGATGGGGCCCAAAGGGGGGCCCACGGGCCATCAGGGGCCTGTTTGCGGCCCTGGGGAGGAGAAAGGCCGTTCCCCCTGCTCACATTGCCACCGGAGGCGTGCGGCCCAGGTGTGGGGGCTCCGTGCTGTTCCCGGCGAGACCAGCAGGGGGCGACCCCCCCCAGGGCTCTGTCCTCACCGGGGCCTCAACAAGGGCTTAACCCAGCTCCCCGCCCCGGCCACGGGGATTAAAAATTCATGCCGTCCCCAGAGGATGTGGGGTGGAGGGGTGAGAAAAATTAAAAGGGAAAGAGATTATTTTTAATCCTCTTGGTGGATGTTGAAACAATGAAGGGAGAGGAAAGCCGCTGAAGGTTTGTCCCATTAGATTGAAGCATGAAGGACAGACAGACGGCCAGCAGCAGCGGGGAATCCCAAAGTGCAGATTTTCTCCTCTAAACAGGAAGATGGCCTAATCCCACAGAGATTGCCTCTGCTGTAAAAGGTGCTCAGGCTTTCATAATGCCTGACTCTCGGGGCGGGATCCCCTGGGCTCCTCAGACCGGGCTACAGGGCTGGGAGCCCCAATCGGTTTTGAGCAGACTCCAGGGGACATAGGTCAGACTAGGGGACACTCACGTGTCTGATGATGGCTCTGCTTAGGGTTTTCACATTTTTACTTCATTAAAAATTTTAAGCTACTGAAGTATCCCATGGCAATTTTAACTAGAAATACAGAGAAAAAGTCTGTAATCCACTCTTCTCCCATCTCGATCCCTTCCCACCTCCTTCGATAAAGGGAGGTCCCGGGTTACGACCTGTCTGGGCCTTGTCCCTTCTGCCACATGGACGGCTTTGGGTGTCTCCTCCTGGTTTAAGAAGGTTTACTAAGAGTTTTCTGACTTCTCTTCCAACAGTCTGTGCTTTTGTGATTAAGCCTTGACTCTATATGGGATGTGGTTTTGGGGTGTCGTGTGAGGTACGGTCCAGCTGTCTTTCCCTCCAGGTTAAAACGAGTCCCGTGCACTGGCACCATTGATCAAATGTACCATATGCCCCCTCTTCATTGAATTAGAAGGACACTTTGTTGGCTTTTTACAGAAATGACTCCGACCGAAACTGAAATGCAAAGCCCTCATGCATTCTGAACATCAGAAGTATTTTTGTACCTTTTTCAGAGCATTTCTTCAATTCTTTGAGATTTTATTCTGGTTATTTGTATACAGCCAACCCCCGACCCACAGCTTCACTTTCTGTGGTTTCAGTTACCTGTAGACAATGGCAGTCTGAAAGTCTTAAATGGAAACTTCCAGAAATACACAATTCAAAAGTTCTGAGTGAACGAAAGCTCTCACCATCCCATCCCATCCTGTCCATCATCTCTTCATCCAGCATCTCCACGCTGTAGATGGTCCTTCCTGTTAGTAGCTCTGTAGCTGTCTCGGTTATCAGATCAATTATGGGGGGAGGAGGGAGAGGGAGAGAGAGAGAGAGAACCTTCACATAACTTTCCTTACAGGATACTGTTATAATCGCTCTATGTTGTTATTAGCTATTGTTGTTAATCTCTCACTGCCTAACTTATAAAGTTTATCATAGGGACGTATGTCTAGGAAAAAGCATAGAGTATGTAGGGTTCGGTTCAGTACTATCCGTGGCTTCAGGCGTCCACTGGGGGCCTTGGCATGCATCCCCCCACATAAGGGGGACCACTGAACTGACTACCTCTCTATCCTGGTTCCATCTTTTATCATGTACCCCGCTCCCGACACCACATAGCACAATGATTTGCTCATACTGCACTCTGTTTTCTGTGAAATGAAATAATACAAAAGCAAACATTTGCTTGGTAAGTGTGTCACTTCCTCTCCACTGGTTCTGTGAGGTGTTTGGGGCCGATTTCCACTGTTTTGTGAACACCCTCAGTAAAGGGACAGAAAGCCTAGAAGGAAAGAGGACTGGTCACCTGTTAGCCTGCTGGGTGCTTAATCTGACGATGTTGTGATGTCTGCGGGACCGGCCGGCACTGAGTAGGCCTAGCAGGATAGGAAAGGGTCTGTGGGGTCAGATTGCGGTTCTAGATGAGATGGGGCCGTGCGGCTTGGTGCTCTGCTCAGTCCTGTTTCCCAGACAGCGGCTGACTGCAGCCGTGTCCAGTCCACGGAGGTGAGCCTGAGAGGGGTCCCTGCACCGCCAGCACCGCCAGCACCGCCTTCTCCCCTCGGCTCCCACACACCCTGCTGTCACTGGTGCTGGCCGGGACGGACTCCAAAATCGATGTCATGTACACAGGGACGCAGACGCGCCGTTCCCATTAATCACACAGCCTGGTGATGAGAGAGAACAGCGACTGCAGCACTGGGGCATATAGAAAGATTAAATGTTATACTACCCTCAGGGAGAGGAAATAAAACAGATGATTCGAAACCCCTGAACAGGTAAAAATAACAATTATCAGAGGGCATAAAGTGATGCGAGAGAATTAGAGATGACAGTAGCTTAGCACAGAATTCGGGGTAGTTAACCACAGGCGGCCCCTGCCTGTGTTTCCTTTTATCAATACAAACAAAACTCAATGATAGATGGAGCCACGTACCATCGGCCTGCTAGCTGTCCCCTAACTGACCTACGTGTCCTCTGGGCCCTGAGGAGGACGGAGGCACTCCTTTTGTCACCGAGACCCTGGAGGACAGGCGTCCATGCCCCTGCCAGGCAGCTCACAGCGCCCACCTTCACACCTCCCCCGCTGGCCCACAGAGGTGCCTGAGCTCTGGACTCCATCCATCCGTTAGGCATCAGGTCTTCATTTCTGAAGCCAGACTTGCTGTCCCCTAAGCCTGCCGTGACCACACCCTGGGAGGCTGACCCAGAAACTGATCCTCACAGCTCAGGAGGCCACAAGTGCAAACCCACGGTGTTGACAAGGTTGGCTCTCTCTTAGAAAATCGACTCCCTCCCTCTTCGCTTCTTGTGGTGCCTGGCAGTTCTTGGCTTGGAGACATAGGTCCCCAACTTTTGCATGCATTGGCACACGGCCTCCCCTCTGACTGTGTCTCACTTCCGGTTCCTATAAGTCATTTGATTAGAACCCATCCCAACTGAACATGACTCACTTAATTACCAAGCCCAGGCACTGGGGGTGTGGATGTGAGCATATCCTCTGGGGGGACATAGTTTGACCCAAAACAGGCTCTAGAGTTGACAACCCCAGGCCTCCCAGCTCTGTCTTTCTGATTCCATGAGGCCTAGTGCGTTTGTCTCCCACCTCACCTTCTCCCCAGGTGCTCTCGGTGATGGGGGTGCTGCAAGGGGCCCTCTGCAGCCCCTCATCTTGTTCACAGGCCACTAAGTGAGTGCGGCTCAGAGCTGCCCTGTGGGGGTGCTCGTCCCACCCCCACGTCGCATGGTGGCCAGGGGCACCCTCACCCTCCAGATCAGCCCTAAGGAGTTAAAGGAAACAAACCCTAACACTGGCCTCCGTGGGCCCATGCAGACCCCCTGAGGGTCCATGGCAGGACGCCACCTACCCTTTGTCCCCGATTTCTGAGTGTGTTTGCCCTACGTGACATTGCTCTCATCCAGGCTGGTTCAGACCATTTGGCAAGAAAAATTTCACAGGGCTGGTGTTAGACGCCACACACAAGTCTAAATACATAATGCATTTGGTAATTCTGTCACACTCGAAACAAGCTGTCAGAACGCCTGGCATGACTTATCCTTAATAAATCCTTAGTCCTGTTAATTACTCCTCATTCCCTGAATAAGGATTGTGTGAGTCCACAAATCGGGTGAAGAATGGGGGACAATGGGGACGACTTTAGAGGATTGCCACTGTTTCTCCCTGGGGACAAAGGCAGTGGGGACAGAGGTGGCCCCACATGGAGGGAGGCTGGGTTAATGTGCCGCTTTGCGTCGGGCTCTGGCTCTGGAACCTTTGGAGACAAAGCGGCATGTTGACTGTTGTTCCGGAACACCACCGGGGAGGAGGCTGAGCTCCGTGACACCAACTGTTCCAGAAGCAGTGGCTTTGGGGCACCTCCGTGGTGCTGCAGGCGACAGGTGTGCTGTGGGGAGGACTCCACCCAGCCTGGAGGGCCTCTCCCTTTGGCCCCCACACCCAGAGAAGGGCTTAGCTTCAGGCGGGCCTGCTGTCTGTCCGTCCTCTGGTTTCAGCTACAGACGTGCTGTGACCTTGACCTTGAGCAGGGGTGGGAGCCCTTGGAGGGCTGCAAGCTGGCATTGCCATCATGCTGGCAGAGGTGGGCCTCACCGGTGGACAGAGGGCATCTCCATGTGAGACGCCATGGGCAGAGGACCGCTGCACGCCCACAAGGAAATCAGTCCTCACCTATTGACGGGTCTCCACCACTGAGCTGGCTGCGTGGTGCTGGAGGAGACACAGGCCTGGGGGCGCTGTCACATCTCAGTCCCCCGCAAAGCCCGCCATGAGTTTCTTGAGGCCTTCTTTTCCTGGCAACACTTGATAGCAATACCCACAGGCCCAGGGTGTGGGGAGGGCTGGACCAAGTCCGCTGTGCGGCTGCACTCCTGGGCCGGCCCAGAGGGGCTCTCGGTGAGTGCTGCTCTCGTCCCCAGGTGTGCCAGCCTAGGTGAAAGTAGCTTTACTCTCCATCCGGGGCCATGCAGCTCGCCCACTGGGTGTGTGTGTGTGTGTGCACATGTATGTGCTTCCATGCGTGTGCTTGCGTGCATGCATATGTGTGTGTTAAACACATTTAGAAGAACCATTCTCACAGCCTCCAGGAGATGAGCTCCGTTGGCATCCAGCTATGTAGGGGCAAAGGGGTGGAAACAGGACCATGTCATGTAGGTGGGGGGCAGGCTGACATCGCATGATGGGACGGCAGGCAAAAGGGCTGGGTGCACCAGAGCGGGCCTGGGCAAGTGCCTTCTGGAAGGAGCCAGACAGACCATATTCTAGGTCCGGCGGGCCCAGTCGCCACTACTGAATGCGGGGCCGTGTGCACAGGGGCGGACAGGGCTGTGTCCCGTAAAACTTTATTGTGGACCCTGAAATTGGAATTCCGTATCATTTTCACATGTCACAAGATAGTCTTCCTTTGATTTTTTTTCCAGCCCTTTATAAATGTGGAAACCAGTCTTTGCTCATGGGCGGTGCATAAACGGGGGATGGAGGGTCCCCAGAGGGAGAGCCCCTCCCAAAGCCAGCATGCTCCCTGTGTGATTTCAGGCGAGGGGCCAGATCACAAGTTCTGAGAGGACAGGGACCTCCTTCGTTTTGTTCACTGCTGTCTTCTCGTGTCTAGCACAACACCCAGCACATAGTAGGTGCTCAGCACACAGTGGGCGAGTGATTGAACTTCACCATTTAGGTTAGTGACTTGTACGGGACTCACTACTTGCTGAAGTTGTCTCTTCGTCCAGCAGTCTTGGGTCTCCTGCCTGGCCAGGAACTTCGCCCCGCCCAGTAGAACAGAGCATGTGTCTGTCCCTGCTGCCATCAGTCCCCAGCTCAGTGCTCAGCAAATGGAGTTTAGCGAGTGCTCTTGGCCTCTGCAGTCATAGAGCCCAGCAGGTAATGTCCATGCAAGGCTCATTCCAGCCGCCGCCAAGGATTCTGGGACCCAGGAGGACAGTGGACTAAGATTTCTTCTCTTCAGGACCTTCAGGGGGAGTATTTCTCAGCCCCATTGAGAACTGTAACCCTCTTTCAAAGTCTGGATAATATTTACCGAAATGCACAGAGAATCAGGAGAGAAGAGATTTAATGTTAACTTTTGGGATTATTAATTGTTAAATAGTGGAAAAGGATTCAGTTCAAATGGAGCCAAGGGATGGTGCACCTATGTGCTTTCAGAAACATTATCAGGGGCCAAAATGATCAAAGCGATAGGAAGCGCTCAGGCGAGACGGGTGGTCCCTGCCAGCTGGCGCTGAGAAACGCCTCCAGCCCAGGTGCGCGCGGTACCTCTGCTGATAAATCTAAACTATCGATCCTCCCGTGGTCTGCCTGCAGCTCGGAACGGAGAGGGGAAACCACGCCCCAAGGCTTCTGAGCGGTCCCCATATGCGGTGGCCTTGTGGCAGCGGTCCCCTTTACGGAAACCATGGAAGAGATTCAGTGACTTGGTGCATAGATGTCTCTCTGTTAGTCTAAGCAGGTTTCATGCCTCGACCAGAAATATCAGCCTATCACACAAAACATGCGGAAAGGTGTATCAGGGACGACTGACCCCACAATTAGGAAGACGCCCTGAGGAAATAATCCAATGGGACGAGAAACACTGCATATCCAAAAATGCCTTTTAAAATGTGGGCAAAACCCTAAGTGTCCCAAAACCAAGGAGCTATGAGGTGGCTGTAAACTCTCCCGGAGCAATCGGTCGTCGTCGAATACAGACGTGGAGACTGGGTGACACCAGAAGAAGGGCCTTCAGGAAGCACAGTTGGGCTACGTGTGGGTAAGGCTGCAAAGGGACAGGGGGGTCGTCAGGATGCTTTCCCCCTTATGTTGGAGTCCCATTGCTTGGGTGACAACAGCAGTTTAACGAATGCTTAGCTTGGGCACAGGCTGGTTTCTGAAGACCCATGGTCACTTGTGACCCTAAGTGAGGTCCAGTGGACAAAACGAAAACATTGTCTTTAGCCAGAACAAAGCTGATGTCTTAGTAGTGTCTTTCTGTGCTACGGATGAAGGTTGGGTTTGCTCTTCCTCAGTCCGTACTTTTGGCAGCTGCTCTTTCGAGGCCAGAAGAGGGATGAGGAACTGGAATCCGAGAGTCATCAGCAAAGCAAAGACAGAGACGCCCCTTTTCCTCCTGCCCCTGAGGTATGGCGGTCCCTTCTGCACAGCACGAATTGCCCCCTTTGCCCTGAAGCTATGACGTCTCTGGTCATCACCCTGAGGCTGACGGGGTCAAAACGGAGTGTTTCCAAGACAAAGAAGCTTCTGAGCCAGGGGAGGTACAGCATCTCCAGAGTTAAGTGTCAAAGCCATTCCCACGCGGCTTGACCTGAACTTGATGTGTCAGTGGAAGACTGATCTCTCCTCTTCCCACCGTTTGTCACCCAGTGCCCCAGGTCTGTGGGCTGGGAGCAGGAATGCGCGTCGTCAGGCCTCCAGCCCAGAAGTGAGCAGCCCGCACCAGCCTGTCTCAGCCAAGGCAGACCGAGGGCCCATGCCACTCACCCTCCTGGGGCCGGTCTGGGGAGCAGAGGGCAGGTCCAAACCACACAAGAGAAATCAGGCCACCGAGAATGCGCAAGCCCATTGCTTAGAGACTGCCGAGCCCCGCAGTATAAGGAAAGGTCTCCTGGTAGGCAGTGCCGCGATGGCCTGTGTCGTCCTTCCTGGCTCCTCTGTTTTCTTGGTGTATTGGTGAAAGATCGTGTTTTCTAGTGCGGGACAGGGTGTCTCGCTAAGTGCGGCGCTCCTCACGGTAATGGGAGCTTGTGGCTCTCCCAAAGGGGTTGTGGGCACTGTTTGGGTCTGAGGACAGGGCATCGCACATGTGTCTCCATGAACGAGCCTGTCCCAAACGGCCCCTTTCCAGTCGCTGCTGGAGTGCTCTTTCTAGGGAGAGCAGCGCAGCGGAAAAGAAAAGTCTGCCCCAGGAGCTGCCCACAGGTCGCCACCACCACGATCCCCATCACCGGGATTCGAAGCAGCTCTGCCCAAACGTCCCTTTGCGCACAGCAGCCCAAGGGGCTTGTCCACATGCAGAGTCTGACATAGCGGGTGTGGTGGGGCCGGCCTCCGGGACTCCCGTGCTGATGCCCTGACACCCTGACGTCCACCTTGGCAGTGAGGAGATTGAGAAGATGGTAGGGGAAGGGGTGGCAGCGAGCGCCTCGCAGGTGAACTTCCCAGGGCACACTGCGTGGAGGAGGCCAGTCTGCCTTACTTCTCAGACACGTGAAGGACGCGGTCTCCCCTCCCGCTAGCCCCGCGGAAAGGCGGGGACAGGAATAGGCCGCTGCTCCTTAGATCTGGACACTTTAAAGGCGTTTACAAACTTGAACAGCATCCAGCAGAGGGAAAGTAATATAACACTTTGCGTGTATTTGTTGTATCAAATTCTCAAAGGATTTTCGTATCAGTTCCTTGGCCTGATCAGATATAGAAGGGTTATTTTTGTCCCTATTTTATAGGCAAGGACTCTGGAAGGGCGGGGAGGCCTGCTGCTGGCCCAGGCCGCAGCAGGGTGAAACTGGGAGGTTGAAACTGGGAGGGAGGTGTTGGCAGGCTGCACACGGGGCACCCGTGCTCTGTATGGCCCCATCGGAAAGGAAGTGGGGTCGGGGTCCTTACACACGTGCCCCAGTGCAGACCAGGCTGCACCCCGCATTGCTGAGTGGCTGTGGGTCGGCCTGGTCAGAGTCTCCCCAGAAGTTAGCCTAGAAGAGTGGCCCTACCTGGTCATTGTGGAGGGCAGCAGTCCCCGGGCAGTTGGTTAGAAAGTCGAATGCCCCGATGGCCGCAGGCTGTCTCACTGCTGGCTTCCAACCCAGCATGCTCCTCCCTGTGCCTGAGTCTCCTCGCCGCACCCCAACAAGTGAGGGGTTTGCTAGGGGGTCTCCCAGCTCTGGTGCCTGTGCTGCTGTGTCATCGTGTCCAAGAGTTGGGAGAACATGGAGAGGGATGGCCGGCAGCGCAACAGCCACTGAAGGACGCCTCTGGGGCCGTGGCAGGATGGTCAACACCCAGGACATGGGGTCAAAAACGCTCACATTAGACCACTCGGAGCTATCGTTTTGGGGATAGAACAAGGTGAGCTTTATCCAAAAACTGGTTTGTAGGAAATGTTCCCGAGAGTCTGCGTAGCTCGTGGTGGTCGATGTGCTGAGTCTCTGCATCGTTCCCCGAAGGAGTTGGGGTGAGTCCTGCTGCCATCAGGGTACCTTCCTGCAGTGACTGGTCAGTCGGCGGATCTCAGCCTGCTGCACGTGACTGAACGCTCTTCTCCCCAAATGTGTGCGCTGTGCTCTAACTGGTGTAAACAGAGGAGGGGGGACACTCACTCACACAGGGACACGCAGGAACACACATGCATGTGCAGGGCACACGTGCTCATACACGTGCACACAGACACACACTGTGCACTCACACATTCTTGCACACGCACACATACGGACGTGTACTTGGAATATTCCTGGAGGTAGGAGAGTGGTGGGGGGTGGCCTTAGGAGCTGGGGTAGGTATCAGCCTTACTTTTTACTCTACCTTTTTGTTCCTTTTGGATTTTTCGTTTTTAAATCAAGTGAGTATGTTACTTTTTCTGTTTAAAAAATGCGGTTCAAGAAAGTGAGAGCTTTCTTTCCAGCCTGTGGCAACCAGTGTGTGCGTGCTTCTGCAACTATGGAGATGGAGGGACGCCCAGAGTTTCCCAACCTTACGTCCAATTCACGTGTCCCTTTTCCACTGAGATCTCTAACGTCTTCTAGGGAAATCTTACCAAGTGCCCGCAAGTATCCCGATGGTGACGTTGGGACATACCACAGCAGCTTCGAAATGTGACTTTTTACCCTTTCTATTTGGGGAAAGGGTTCTGCAGAGGTGGTCAGCAACAGCTAAGCACTCATCCACCATGATGTCTTCAGTAACAAGATGGTGAAAACCATGCAGGTTTGGGCGCTGAAAATTGTAAAATCAGGACTCAGATATTGTACTTATGTGACCTTTAGTCCGATGGATAGACAAGGAGTCATGTTATCATCAGTTAGTGTTTACTAGACCTCAACCAGCCCCGGGGCCTTTTACTAGTATTTTGTTTTCATTTTTATTCAGAATCACAGAAGAGTCCTCTCTTGTTTTTTTTTAAATTTTTTTTTTTAACTTTTCAACTGCGGTTGACATGCAGAATTATATTAGTTTCAGGTGTTCAATATAGTGATTAGACATTTATATCCCTTATGAAGTGATCCCCCTGATCAATTTAGTACCCATCTGACACCATATGTCGTTATTACACTAGGATTGCAAAAAGCCCTCTTTTAAAAGTCTAAAATGCAGAGGTGTATTTGACCTGTGGAGGGAGATCAAGAAATATTTGTTGAATGAAGGAGCAAGTTCACATCGTACTCCGTTCATGCTGTAGCATGTTTGTTGGTTGGTTGCTTGCTTGCTTCTGCCTTCTCAAGCATTCTCACTTTTTTCTATTATGTTCGGTTTTTTTTGTCTGCAAAGTCCTTCCAGGGTAGCCAGTGAGGGCAAAGCTCAGAACAGTGTGAGAAGGCCGCCAAAGCCCTGGCTTAGAGTGATGGTTAACAAAGGTTGACAAATTGTTAACATTTGTCATCTGGGTAGTTGCATTTCTTTTTATTTTACCTAAGACGCTTGAAAACTAAAGTTTTTTTGGGGGGCGGGGAGGACACGAAGAGAATACTTTTAAAAATGGGAAACCAAATGGCAGTGCTAGTTTTGTATTCGATAATGAAAGTAAAGTGTGTTTTTTGTAACTTTGGGAAAAAGTCAAATTGAGTGAGGCAACCCCCATTTAGAGTTCATTAATGATCCATTATGCAGTTTTTCTTGAATTCTGTTTTGTCACTGTTAAGTTGAAAATAGTCTCCAGCATAAAAAATGTGATGGACACTTTCATAGTTTTGAATTCTGGGAATATTTCCCTCCAAAATCACCTCAGTCTTATTGTGTTATTTCTATTTTTCTCACAATTTGAGCATACACTTTATGTTATCGACAAAATACATTGATGAATACAAACAGAAAACACTTGCAAAATATTTTATTTTAAATGATAAGAATGACCTTTTTCCAGTATTCAAATTAAAGGAGGCAAAATGTTATGTTATTTTCATAAATTTACTGTGTTATTTGTGGTACATTGTTCTGACATCTTTGTCTTTTTGTCCCCAAGGTTTAATGGTTTGCACAGAGTCACCTGTTTTCACACTGAATTCGGTAACTAGAGAAACTAACATTAATTGTGATATGTGGGCTCTGTAAACAAAGGCTAAAATCTCTCTTTCTGATTAAGTCCAGAAGCAATTCATTTTTTTCTAATATACAGAACACTGGAAATTTAACAACCTTTATTACTTCTCATCGAAATGAGCTCTTTTAGATTTCTAATTATATTGTCTAATAAAACTAAACCGTCAGTGCTATTTGCATATTATATGAAGAAGTGTCATCCAACAAACTCATAACAGTCAATTAACAGAAAACCTAATTATATATCTCATCAACTTACAAGAGTTTCTGAATTCACGCTTTTCCTGTCGTAGCCTACAACACAGGGGCTTTGAATTTTCACTTCTAATGACTTTTTTTCACTTCTATTGACTTTTAACTAATATCTGAAGTGATTTCAATATTTTTACGGATGAAAAGTTAGTTAGTGATTATAGCAATACTTGCTATAATGCAATTAAATTTTCCACATTAACTAAACCTCTAGAAAGAAAATATTTGCAAAAATGTGAAATTCATTATCGGTCACTTAACAGCTGAAGTGCCAGTTTCATATCTGAAGAACACTCCCAAATAACAATTCCAGATAAGTGAGATTTATTTGAGATTGCCAGGCCGTTATGAAAAAGACAGAGAGTCCACAAGGACAGTTTCCATGTGCAATTGCACACTAACACGATTGTACTCATCTCTGATCATGACAACCATCAAGCCAGAAATTTGCTACAAGGTGCACAGAGGCACAGAAATGAACGAACACCAAGAGCCCCCCCCCCCCGTAATTGGCTGTTATTAAAGTGTTGTCATAGGGGTCTGGAATACGTCCCTAACTCCAGTTTTCCAGAGAAACCAAAGCCCAAACTTTCAACTACTTGTTTCCATTTTCAAGTTGGGATGTGGGGACCTCCTCCCACCCCCATTTCATTGCGCACGTAACAAGCACATGGTCAGAAGAAGCCTAAGGGGGTGGGGGAGTGGGGGAGGCACTGGTACCCTAAGTGAGATTTAGAGCAGAAGGTACATTACAACATGGGAAAAGTTAGGATTTTCTTTGATCAGCATGCTCCAAGAGAGCAATGAAATTATGACAGATCATTTTTATATTTATAACTTACACCAAATGAGTCCATGTGGAAAAGTAATGGCTGATAAGAAAACCTTGCCAGCGAGTCTGTTTTTCCTGATGCAATGATGGCGGCCTTTTCATTCATATTTTAATGAGGTTGATATCGCTGAGACAGTCTTTCCAGGGTGGAGGCAGCACTCCCCTAAGATTACAATAGGAGTTGCTTTACGGACAAGTACTATTCAAAATCTTCATAGGATAGGAAGAAAGACTGAGTTTTATTCTACTTGTCCTAATACTTATTGCATCTTACAATGAAACCACTTTGAGGGGAGAAAAAGGCTCAATTGTTCTATGAACAGTCTTTAAATTTACTGAAGGTATTTCAGATAAGTGGAATCATTTTAAACCCTAATCATATGTATTTTGATAATATGTAAAGAGTTGCAAAGCATAAACATCCTTTTCTTTTAAATTTTCTCGCAAAATTGGATGCTTTGGGATTTTAAGATCAATTTTTTTAAAAAAAATCTTCTGTAAAATGAACTCTACTAGTCTCATGCTGGGTGTTTTTCCTTTCTTGTTTTTAGTGAAGATTGTAATATAGCATTTTCTGAGTTATCCGCCAGGAAACACTTTTTATGAAAGAATGTTTACTCAAAAAAACCAGCTAATTACATCAAAAAAGCCAGTTACCCTCCAAAGACATAAAATTCACATGCTGACCTCTTGATACAACACATTTTTTTAAAAAAAAAAAGGCACAGTACTACTATATTTGACCGTGTAAAATTACACTCTCAAAATAAGACAAACAATCCCGTCTGCTGGGAAGTTTCAATGTGAGGTCTGTTTTGAAAAAGTGCCAACCCAGGAAATACATAAAATGGCTCTCCCAAGTAAGTGTGTGAAGTCTTTCACACGCGAATATCCTCATTCGCTCAGGTCTCATGTGCTCAACAATTTTTGCAGAGCTCCACACGTTAGGTCAATTTTGAAACCGTTTGGAGAGTGGCCTCAACTCAACGTGACATCCTGGTTGGGTGTCCGAGAAAGGCTCTTCCCGCGGGCAGACGGTCGCCCTGCGGGGAGGACGCCCCCCACCCCAGGGTTTACTTTTCCGATTGGGGAAGGAGGAGGGAAGGATGGAGAGAGAACGGAGTTTTGATTACTGTTAGATTTTCCTAAATGAAAGTCTTCGCTTTGAAGTACAAGACTGCTTTGTTCACATCCAGAAAGCACCACGAATACATTTCATATGTATCAGATAAGGAAATAGACTTCAAACACATACGGGCAGGAAAAACCCAGAATCATTCTGTTAACGATTAATTGTAATTTAAGAATTTACCTCTGGGTTTTATAACTTTCCAGCCCCGTTATGCACTTAATCCTTAGTTTCCTTAAGTGAATAAAACAGATGTTGCATTTGTTCGGGAACCCATGGGTTGTTGTTGGTTGTGTTGTGGTGGTTTTTTTTGTTTGTTTTTTTTTTTAACAACTTACAATGCTTGAGTGACATCATTAAAAGTGTAGATAAAATGCAGCTTCTGTGTGGAACGTACACTTTAAGCCACTTTCTTTAGGGTGTTTCGACTGCGGACATTGTAAAATGAGTGTGTTGAAGTTGCTTTTAGTGAATAAATAAAGGGGGTGGTACACTCCAGTTAAACTGCAAACTGCCTGGGCCTTGGAAGAAGCTCCAAATCCATCTCAAGTTTGGGGAGTCCAGGACGGGCATTGTTCCCCTGCCACCGTGGGGCCGTTGAAAGTTAATTAGTGGTGCTTTTCTCTTGCTCTTTCCTCGTCCCCTGTTTCTTTAAACATTTCTTTTTCCCTACAAAGTTGATCCCTCACTGAGAAGGGGGAGCCCGGTGGCGACGCCGCGGGTCCGTCCTGCAGCCCGACGGCCGCCCCGCCGCGCGGGCCGTGTGCTTCGCGGCCAGATGGCGGCCAGGCGCGCGGGCCTTTGTGCGCCCGGAGCGCGCGGGTGACAGCCGCGCGGTCCTGGCACCGGAAGGGCTCACACTGCGCCTGAAAGGGGACAATGCAGGCTGGATACAGCAACTCGGCAGAAATGGAGACCATTTGCGATTCAGCCCCTTTCACCATGGTTGTCATGCAAACTTCCTCCTTTGATCAGCGGAGGGTGGAGCGGGGAGCGCCGCGGAGGCCGGGGGCGCGTCGGGCGCCCTTGGCGGGTCCCCGCCCCCTTCCGGAAGGAGCCGCGGGACGCCCCTCCCGCACCTTGACCTGGCGCGCCGGCCCCGAGGTTTTGTCTCCGTTACCAAGGGCGGGGGGGCTCTGTGACCCCCGCGCGCGGGGCGGGGTGGTGACCAAAGGGCCCTCTGGATCCTCGCCGGACCCCGGAGGGCGCGGGGCGCGCGGCGACCGGCACCAGCTGTTCCCGGGACAGCGGAGCCGCGCCGGCCACGGGGCCCTTCCGAGCGCGGGGTCCGAGCCCGGCTGCGCCCCGCGGGCCGTCGGCGAGCAGGGAGCACAGGCGACCGGAGGCCACACTTGTGGCGCTGCCTCAGTCCCCCGAGCGGAAGGCGGTGCTGCGAGCAGACCAGAGCCGGCTGTGTCTGCCCGTGGGCACTGACGCCTCCCGCCCGCTCGCTCCTGCCCCTCCTCTCCGTCTCCTTCTCCTTCTCCGTCTTTTTCTCCGTCTCCATCTCCGTCTCCATCTCCTTCTCCGTCTCCATCTCCTTCTCCATCTCCGTCTCCATCTCCTTCTCCTTCTGTCTCCTTCTCCATCTCTGTCTCCATCTCCGTCTCCTTCTCCATCTCCTTCTCCTTCTCCTTCTCCGTCTCCGTCTCCTTCTCCGTCTCCGTCTCCATCTCCTTCTCCGTCTCCGTCTCCTTCTCCGTCTCCATCTCCTTCTCCGTCTCCTTCTCCATCTCTGTCTCCATCTCCTTCTTCTCCGTCTCCTTCTCCATCTCCTTCTCCATCTCCGTCTCCTTCTCCATCTCCGTCTCCTTCTCCGTCTCTTTCTCCATCTCCGTCTCCTTCTCCGTCTCTGGCAAGTAGAGATGCTAAAGGCCACTTCCCGGGCTTTACAAAGCCTTACTCTGCGTGTTCAATGGCTTTTACCTATGATCGCTACAAGCATAGTGTCCAGTGGGAACGTCTTTTCTGCCCACTTTCAAACAGAGGCACTTCTTAAAGACCAGAATTGAAGCTCCCTTCTTAAATTACGTGGCTACTACAATTGCACACACACGATTATATTGAGAAATGAATACATGCTGGCGTCAGTGGCGGGGAGGGGGCTTCCATATGCATTCACTGCGACGTCTTTTAAATAATAGTAACACGAAGACAAGTTCTCTCCGGTGTTTTCCTGGACAGCTCTCCTTAGCCCAGTCTGAGGCGTTCCTCACGGAGCTCCTGGATACCGTGTGTGAGCGAATGAATGACTACAAGCTTGAAGAGGACCCGGCGACCAAGGAAAAGACGTTCAAGAGATTCGCTCCAAGGAAAGGAGACAAAATGTACAAAGAATTTAAAAAATTCTTTTTCCATTCGGAGGCGTACAGACCCCTGAAATTCGCGGTAAGCTCCCCTGGCCGACGAGCCCCAGCACCCCTGGGCTGGCTGGGCGCGTCCCGGGGGCTCTTTTGCTGTTTGTTTCGGTTGTTGTTCGGTTTCAAGCCGTTGGACTTTCAAACGCCGTCCGTTTGCTGTGGTCCTGCCCCCGCCAGCGGTGACCGCGGTTAGGAGCTTGGCTCTGAGACACCTTAGGGGCTGCGCTGTGTTGTCGCAGAGGAGCCGGGTCAGGGATGCTTTCCAGAAAGTGCCGGCACGAATCCTAGGGACCAGACGACACGGTCTCGGTGGGTTCTCCTCCTGCCCAGGCAGGTCCCCTGCGGGTCCCCACGTAGGGAATCGGGGGCTGTGGCTCCTGGTTAAAATCCAAATTAAAATGAATGCCGTATTCAAATGTTTATATCCAGCGTTTCCAGTGGTGGAGGAAGAGTGACGCACCTCGCTTTTTTCCCCTCTAAGGTTTCACAGAAGAGAGAATTTCTTTTCCTGAGTTAATTCAAGTATTTTAGCACAAACTAAGTTAAACAAAGGCTTAGGTAAGGTGACTTACCGCCAAATTCCCTCCCAGTATCATGTTTGTTTTACACGAATGCTGGCCTCTGGCTTGCTAGAGTGTGCCTGGCAAAACACATTGCAATATATTTCACTTTACTTAACGCTGTCGAATCAAAGTGATGGGAAAGCTTGTTTAAAAAATGTATTAAGTTCACGCATTGGCCAAAATGTCAGGCATGCTGAAACCCTGAAATAAGGGCTTTAGCTGACTTTGGAAGATTTCATTTTAATTAAAAAGTAAAGGCAATAATTCAGGGTTAAAAGGGCTGTGGAATAAGAATTGCAGTGAGTAAGGGTGCTTGTATTTCACAGGTTTTACATAAACATATTGTAGTGGAATTTAAACATTTTTAAATGCCACTTTTAAATTTTAGAGTCTTGCTTAGTGAACTCGGAAAATGATTTACAATTCTCTTGCGAATGGCCTTCAGTAGCCTCGCAGTTCCTAAGACTGTAACCTTATGGTTCTCTCACGCAGACACAGACTGCAGTTAGAATTTAAGATTTTCAAGTGCACGGGAAATTTGTGCTCCCTCTTCACTGAAAAGTCAGGTTTTGGGGGTCGGGGGTGGAGCACAGCAGAGTGAAATTATGGCTGGATCTCTAAATGATATGAAAAGAAACTTCCCTGAGTGCTTGTCAGGCGTGTTATCCACAGTGAAATTAAACTTGCATGTATGTTGATTGCTGAGAAAGCTTAATTGTTTTCACACTTCAGACCCTGGTTTAAAACCACAAAATGGATTATTATGTTAAATCTGAAGGAAACTGGTTTAACCATTTCAAGAGGGGAAAAAAATGAAGACTTTTCAGCTCCATAAATAGGAAACCCGTTTCTTCCTATTCCTAGCATTCCAATTTAAGGAAGAAAAACAAATACAAGGATGGGTTTCCTTCCTCACTGTCATCTTTCCACACGACAAATCAGTTAGTGAAGTCCCAGGAAAATGATGCAATTAACATGCTGGGAAGAGGGTTAATCCTACGTGACGATGATGATGATGAAAAGGGCTGTTACAGACGGACCACCTTGCTCACAGGGTTTCATATTTTTAGCTAATAAAATGTTGATAACATGTTCTGTGCATGCGTATGTACCCACATATGTTGTGATGACATTTCTACAGTGTGAAACCATAATAGAGGAGTACGAAGATGAAATATTCTCACTTATCACCCAGAAGGCACACTACCTGGCTGACAAGCTGTGCAATGAAAACTCAGGTACTGTGTCTGCTGTGACATGTGCCCTCTCCCTCGCCCACCCCTCTCCCACTCAGCATCGCAGCATCTTATTTTCAAACCGAGCCCAATGCCTCCCTGCCACCAACAGCTCTCCACTGAATCAGAACTGACGCCCTGTGAGAGGAAACAAATAAACACGACCACAGGGCTATGCAGTGGGACTGCCAACACTTCCTTTCCTCTACGTTTTCAGTGCATTCAGAACTATTTGATTTCCAGTTGTTAAGGAGCCCGTGTTCGGTCAGAATCAGATGGACCCAAAGCACTTTCCCATCTGAAACTCTTAGAGGATCAAAATGTCCACCCTGAACCAGGAAATGAATCTCTGTGCCTGGCCCCAACACCATCAGAAGGTGGGGTCTTTATTTAGTAAGACGTTTTTTGTTTGTTTATTTAGGAGGGGTGCTGGATAGTTTTTGTCAAGTTCCTTTCAAAGAATATCTACTTAAATTTTTGTTTTCTGGCAGAGGTGAAAAATAATGCTTGACTCATATTCTTAAACACACACTCACACTGACACACACATACTCCGAAGCCAGGAAAAATTGCTAGAACTGTACATACTATGTACAAAGCTGAAACATGTCACTAGCATTCGCCTCCCATCTGTTTGGGTAAACATACACTTTCTATCCTTCTGATACTTGTTTAATACATGTAGAAGAGTGGAGAACAAGTTTTGTGTTGTTTTCAGATATCTTTGAAATGGTCTATGTGAGGAGAGTGATTGAAAGCCAGGGGAGTAGTTTCATGCATTTTTGGAAGCATGAGACATTTAGCTTATAATAAAGTATAACACACCTCCATCCACCGGATGATATGTATTGCCAAAGTGCTTAAAAGAATAGTTACTGCACATTCGTAGATAAATATTTACGTCATCAAAAGTTATTAAACAAGAAAGTTATAAGGAAGTTTTCTTACTCGAAGGAGGTAATGGCATTGTTTTCCGTTTAAGATCCAGTTTGGTTGGGAGTTTGAAGAAGGGAACAGTGACATAATGCAGTCAGCATTGCTCAGGAGTTTGAGAGCTGTTTTTTCATTCATTTTGCGTATGGAAGGTTGTAATTTGTGAAATTCACATAAATTAAGTGCATAACTGCAATTTCCCAAAGAAAGTACTTTTGAACTTTTTCAAACAATTCAGAGATTTATGTATGCATTAAGATATAAGCAAAAACATGGCGAATGGCATTAGAAATATTTGTTTATCTAGTTTTCCTCAGAAAGGGTTTGGACTTGTCGCAGCTATCTAGCAAATGTAGGTAATTTGCTGTACGAACACCCACGCAAATATTAGAGGACTTAAAGTTTCACTAACCCTTCATGGCAGCAATCACCCCCAAATAACAAGATTCTGGGCAAAGATCTTGTTCCCAAGTGCAGCAATTCGACTAAATTTCAAGAATACTAATCTCTTTTCCTTCCTTCTGCATATGTACAGTTGGAAATAAAAATGAACAGTATGCAGGCGTAAAGCATAAACCTAAGAGCCGTGCAATATTGCTAATAAAAATAAAACAAGATTAGATAGTTCATTCTTACTTAGCATTAGATTTTTTAAAAAAACTGATTTACTATTAACACTATAAACAGAAATATCAGCACTTCGGAACTGCTGAGAATACACGGAGGGGGCAGCCAGTCCCATGGCTGTGATGGGGGGGAATGGAGTGGGTTTTCTCACATTCTGTTTCTCCATGAAACATATTAATGGATGTTCTAAACTGTTCATAGGTTAAAAATTGACAATATATATTAGTCCTAAAAGGAGACTAGACTAGACTGTCTGTCCCCAACCCCCTACTACTGAAGTAAGTTAACACCAGATAACAAGATCGAGTGTTTTCAGACTTAAAAAACTTCCAGTGAACCGCATCAACAGAGAAGTAATATGTGTTAGCACAGTGGATGGTTTCAGATGACTGTAAAAGAACTGAGCCTCATGGAGCAGAGACATTCCGGGTGCTTTCAAACCTGATCTGAGGCACAAGTACAGTTGGTCTCCTGCAGCAGCCTGGCCTTCGTACATTCGTAGTCTGTTTGGTAAGGCGAGACTTTACCTTGTGTTGTTCAACAAGTTTGCTAAGACTGATCTGCACAACTTAAATGATGCCAAAGACACGGCCGTGTGTGTGCGTGTGTGTGCGTGTGTGTGCGTGTGCGTGTGTGTGTACTGGGTAACCAACAACTCTTTACCCAGCGTGTACAATGTGCTATACTGAGACCTGTTAAAATGTCCACATGTTGCTTTTATGGAGATAAATAACTTTTTAAAAACTAGATGTTCCTAGAACTAGAGATTTGATTGGAAGGTGAGTCACTTTCTGTACTTTATATACACTTTATATATATGTATATGTGTACATATGTATGAACATAAATGTATATATACATGAATTTTGCTTTTTCATATTTAATGTGGATCATTTCACTTTATTTTTAATAATTACTTGGGAGCACATTCACAGAGTTTTAAAAATCTCGGCCCTGTTGAGGTATCACTGACCTAAAACGATAAGACATTTAAAGTGTTTCTCCTGGGGATTTGATACATGCACAGTCTGTGACAGGGTTCCCCCTCGTCCAGCTAATTAACACATATAGGACGCTTTAAAATGTTGAGGTTCCAAGATTCAGCCCCTACATACACACAAACAAACGGGAGTAATGGAGAAAACATACCTTGTGTTTAAAATTCCAGACGACTGTTTGGATTTAAAAAGAATGCATCCCTGAGACTTTCATAAACATTATGTCATCTCTCCGATGAGTGAAAAAATCACAGTGAAAGGCTGGGAGATTGCAGGTGGCTCTGTGGAGGCCACTACAATTTTATTCACTGGGTAGAATAAAAGTTACCAAATACACTGTCCCTGGGTGAGAGAGGATAATAGGGGGAGCGGGCTATTCCTTTTGTCATCTTTTTTTCCTGGGCGAAAAACAAAAGTGAGTTCATTAGATTTTCCTGGTGGAGTATTTTTGGGACACAGAACCCAGGCTTCTCAAGATTATCATTTTAATGTGTTGAGGTCCAAATGATGTTTTAAAATCTTAACAAGATATAAGGTCGTGATTAAAAGTATAGCTAGAGTCCAATGTGTCCCTCACTGCAGGTTACGAAGGCAGTCGTCGGATAGAGTGTGTGAGGGTCTCTCTGTATACAAATACATAAATATATTCCGTATATGTGTCACTTCGGCTCTCATATCAGACCTTTAACAACATCGGGCTGATGGTCACATGATCATTTTGAATGCAACCTATGTAAGGCATCAAGTGTCTAGAAATGTTTAGCCCACAGTTAAGTGAACGCATTTTTACCTTTCTGTATAGACTTGCCCACACTGACGGGGGTGTTAGATTCCAATATACGAAACGATTATTTTCAAAGGCTAGCATATTTCCTATTTGAAATAAATTATGTAGCTAAACTAATCCACAGCCTTTCTAAAGAGGGTTGGCATCAATGGCTCCCAGCTGGAAAAGTGGTGTCACAGCGTCTGTGCTCCTTGGATTAAGTCCCGAGTGCTCGGTGCCCCTGTGTTGAGTGTTTCTTAATACTTGCGTGGCCATGGGTGCATGATATAGCCCCTGGGCTTGGTTGTAAAACACTCCACGAAAAAGCACTGGCGGATGGGACAAGAATAACAGAGTGTCAGCCAGTGTGGAGGCCGGGTTTGGAGTGCAGGGGAGTCCATTATACTCATCTTTCTACTTTTGTTTATATTTGAATTTGTCCATGATAAAAAAGTTTTCTAAATGTGCTTCCAACAGAATGTGCTTTTTTTGCAGAAAGTCAGTGGCTTACGGGCTGGTTTTAATGCGATAGTGATACTCTCTCTCTTCTTCCCGCCAGATCTGTGTGACACTTCTAATCACACTGAACTCTAGGAATGACCGCGCTACTCGTTAGAGACGAGTCAAGTCACAGCCCAAGGTCCATGTCTGCTCCAGTTCTTCATGTTTCTTCCTGAGAAGAGATTTTATATCTTGTTTGTACCATGTTGTCTTGTGTAGGATATTCTTGTTGAAAATCTGTTGTTTGGCATCATGACAAACCCCGATTCTTTCTACAGCTGAAGCTGAGGGCATAAAACAAACTACCTTTGTGGATTTTGATACAAACAGGCTTGGCAATAAAGCATTTCATTCGGTAATAGGAAAAAAAAACTGAAGCCATTTCATAAATGAAATAAGGAGTTAATGTGGATTGTATATTTTATCAAATGTACAAATATAGTGTTCTATTTGATAAGAACTTGATTTAATTTATTAAATACTTGATTGGTCATGAAATTAAGGCAATATATTGCCACCAATTCTAGATTGTGTCTTCTGGGTTATATATGGCTCTCAGTGAAAGAAATGAATTCACATTATAGCAGGAATGAAATTTAAATTTCTAGAAACCTTAAGTTTAAAAACTTTTTAATCTCTCAAATTTAATTGAATGCATAAAAATAGTGAATACTTTTAGAGTGAATATTAATTATGTTGGCCTTTCTTACTCATACATTCTGAATTCAAATGATTTAGAAAGTTAATTTATTATTACATCACATATTCTTAAAAAGATGACACCAATGACCATGTTTTATTTTGCTGCAAACTCTCCTGGTGTGTTTTTGTTTTTTTAAGACTTTCAGCTAACATTGAATGTGTAGATTTTACTACTAACTAACCCATCGTTCTTCTATCTGTGTGTTTTTGTAGGTGTGGAGATGGAAGGGAAGGTGGGACCTTTTGGGAAATTACCTTTTGACCACCCTAATACCAGAGTGTAGTAACCACCTCTCTTTCAGACATTTCATTGTCTCTGTTAAATTTACATTCAATGGAATCTGACTTTAATCATTTAAAATGTCAGGGCATATTCTACACCTGCTTTAAAAAAGAAATTCTCATTGTCGTCAGGGAGAATGTACTGGGTAGGATGATACAAATTCCTCCCTAAAAGAGCAAAACTATTTGCCATACGTTCCATAATTGGCTAGAAAGCACACTGTTTAAACCAGTCAACTGACTCTTCAGGAGGAAAAATTCTTAAATTTAGGGAAATTTACCATTTCCATTTTCCTCTCTCTCCACCCTCACTCAGATTCTTATGTGAATGTCTCTTATTTATTTGGGAAAATTGAGGAGATGTGTGCTGTTTTGGTTTGTCTGTAGCTTGTTGCATCCTAGAGAGCCTGCTCATTGTAACCCAATCAACCTGCTCAGCAGCCGGTAGAGAATGGAAATAGGGTTCATGAAAAATTAGGACCATTTTTCAGTAAGATAGTAAAATTGTTATTTAAAACATAGTTCCTATCTCTTTATGTAAACTTATCTATTTAAGATTAATTTAGCATTTCAAATAGTAAGTCATAAACATTTTTCTAACTTGGGCTTTCTTGGTAAATGCTCAAAAAAGAAACATATTTCTTCTCGGGAACAGGGTAGAGACGCTGGCACAAAGTATCCACTAAAAGTGTACCATTTATAATTGTAAAAGTGTTACCACAGTCCTTTCCTTATTCTCATTGGCAATTGTTCCAAATCCTCAGCTGTAGACAGTACTGATGCTAATATAGGAAATTTAAGAGAATCTGGGCTGCTGTTTACAACCTAAGAGCACATGGAGGGGTGCGCCTTCTTTCCACTGGTGGATGTTTCTAATGCACGTTCACGCTTCTGCTTTGACTGGAAGAACCATGCATCTTGCCTCTGATAATGAATATCTAATGTTTTGCTAAATATGACTTTTTCAGTTTTTTATTGCCCAGTAAAAATAGTCTTGACTCTTACAAGCTGTGTGCTATCTCAGGACTTTCTTTTCAGAATTTTTTCCAGATCAAACTTATTAAACGTATGTAAATATTTGTAGTTTACTAAGTTACGGATTAAAACTACATTTGAGTGAAAGAAACCACTGTATTTCTTACAGCTGCCGTGATTCGTCAGTTTCCCTCTGGGTCATGGGAAGATTGCACTGCTTTTACTAATGAACAATAATGAGATAGAGTAACTGCTTTAGCATCTCTCCCAACCACATTTCTGCCCTTTTAATGACATTTATTGACCAAAAACAAAACATAAGTAGAAAGCCAGGGGAAACAAAACAAACACCACCTAGGATGTGACAGAAAAGTTTCTCAGAGTTCAAAGAAAAGCAACCTAATTCCAGGTCAAAAAACTTCCTGGAGGAAAAGATGGGGTGGGTGGTGGGGGGGTAATGCTTATTAAAATAATGAGCAGACATGTTTGAGGTGGATGGCTGCGAATTGTACTTTTATGAGATGGTTTCTTTGGGTCTCCATGGAAGACTTCTGTGAACCTGTTCTCATAAAGAAAAGACCAAATTGGCTGAGATGAACAGTTTGTATTTGTTATGTGGATTACTATTTGCTAAGAATAAGCCACAAGCAATGAATCCATTTCACTGAGGAGTGTACAGTGGAATGAGCCAAAGTCCCAAATGGAAGACATCAATACTTTATTTCCTAGTACAAGCCCTGAAAAAAATAGAGCCAATAGCTGGTTATATTTTTTATACCTGTTACTCTGCTTAGGCTCATATTTATTCATGTATGGAACAGCTTGATCGAAATAAAAATTTTTAATTATGTATCAGCCTTAAAATTCAGACGAAGAAGCTATTCTTTGCAGTGATTTTGTGGCCTGTTTTAAAACTGGACACAAATCTGTGAGCTCATCTTAAATCTTGATGCCCACTCAGTGACATATGGCACAGCTTTATGCCAAAATGCAATTAACAATATTAAATCATCATGATAGAAAGATGCCTGTTAGATACAAGTGTGTTTTTGTTATGATTTTCTACCTATTATTTAATGTCCCTTTATAAGTTTCTTAAATTCCTCAGATAATTTGTTTAATATATTAAATATGAAAGTCATATTGAACGTGACTCGTGGCCCTTAAATCACCTAGGAAAGATGCCGTAAAGACACTGTCCCTTGGTACCCCTTGTACTTGCTATCACTTGCCCTAAATGTGTATTTGCTGAGGAGGGAGGTCCGCTCTTTTTGTCCAAGGAGAAGGTGATGACCTTTAATATAATATTAGCTCACTTGTCTGTAAGGGGCATCACGGGAAGAGTCAGGCTTTGCCTTCTAAGGACAGTTTGGGGCAGTGGGGTCCAAACATCAGCTACAGCTGCCCGCCCTTCTGAATTCTCAGGACTCAGGAGATGGATGTGTAAGTAGGAACGCGGACACGGAGACGCAGACACGGAGACGCAGACACACAAACCTACATGCACAGATACAAAGTGGGGACACGGGGACGTCAGCCAGTGGTGGTCGCTGCCTGGTGGAGGGCTCAGAGAAAAGGGGTCTGAAAACGTCTTTAGTACCTCAAAGAAAAAACGTTATTACTATGCCCCTCATCTTGATTCTTCAAGAAAGAAAGAAAAAAATCCTCTAAATTATAGCACACGTAGAAAATCTTCGACCGCACAACAGAAGATATTTACAAAACACGTTCGACCTGTTAAGAAGTTACTGGAAAACAAAAACACCATGGGGGTTTCACTGGAAGTATAGTAGATCTCATTGTAGTGGGGCTCATTGTTATGGAACACAGATTTCAAGAAACCATTTTGGGAGTCAAAATTGTGTCCCCCCAAACAGGGTAGCACCAAGCAAAAGCCCAAAACAATGAGGTAAACTGTTAAATAGAACGCAGGGAGTCGGTCTGCCACCTGCTCAGCGTGGGCAAGTTCCTGACCTGTAGGCCTGGTGGGTCTATGAGGCGACTCGGAGCGTGCGTGCTCGGGAGTCTACCAGCACCCACCTCCTCTCGGGAGTGGTAATAACCCAGAGCTAAGGAGCACAAGTTACAGAACAGAGCGTTGGATGCCCACTGGCAGAGACTCGGGAAGAGCCTGTAAGTGCCAACTTCAAACATTAATACCAATTTCAAACTTTAGGAACAAGGAGGCTGGCACCTGAAGACTTTGCGTGTACTCCTGCCATTTCCTGGGAAGGCTTTGCCGCCAAGCTGCTTTCGGAACAGGTGGGACTGTCTCCACAGCGTGTTCTGTGATGTTGGCTGAGAAAGGTGACAATAATCCGTGAGGGGACGCCATTGTCAACAGAGAGGGAGATTCCAATCAGGTGATTTTCACTGTCTGAGAGAAACGGTCTTTGTGGCTTTGCTGTTCTTCATGAAAAGGCACTGATTAAAGCACCTTCATGCTCTGTGGTTTGTAGAAGAATGCAGAGGAGCAAAAAATAGACTATTTGGTCCCCATTAAAAATGGACCCTATTTAAAGCAACGTGATATTAAAACTGAGTGAAATCTAATACAAATGCAGGTTCAATAAGTGTTATTAAATTATTAGACCTTTAGGTGAAAATATACACTCGAACTGCCTTTATATGCAATCAAAGCCGTGATTAAATATTAATGCCGTAAGATTAAAGGGTCACTTGAATGGCTTTTTTGGAAGCAATACCCCCAGATGGTGAACAGGACATGTTGCTGGCTAGCTGTATTTGTATATTTTGTGGGTGCTAAAATCTGGACCAATGGGAGCGTGAAAACCCTAAGAGCTGGGTCGGCAGAGCTCGCCCGCAGGTGTGCTGACACTCCTTCCTGCCAAACCACAAAAGCTCAGTGACTGTCGTGTCCGCCGGCAGTGCCACCGCAGGGACCTTCTGCAGGGAGGGAGAGGCGACCTGGAGCAGCGTTCCTGTGATGACACACACCCTTAAACCACGCGGAACAAAAGCTGCTGATATTCCATACTAATGGGTGTGAGACACTGAATCTTAGGAAGGTATTTTCCGTTTTTGTTTTTTAAGAAACACTTTTCCTTCTCTCTGATGGCTGAGTCTCAAATCCAGCACACCCTTAGTTTCTGTAGTTCCTATGACTTATTTCCTAAGGGGAAGTTTTCTCTTAGTCACTAACAGTGCTGAGTCACCTGACAGTCACCCCCTCACTCAGGGCGGAAGCAGTGGGACCAGGGACCCCCAGGCTTCTCGTGGGGAGGGTAGTCACATACCCCATCCCACGGCTCTGGCTGGCACCGAGCGGGCCCAGGTTGGCAGCCCCTTTGTCTGTGGCATCAGGGACTCCCACGCCGTCCTGCTTCCATACTCTGAGCAGCCCGTGCCCTGACCCACAGCATCCGTCCGTGCCCTGGTCCCAGAGGAGCACAGACCTGGGCCCCCCTCCTAGCTCACACAAGCCTTACGGAGGGGGGCATGCACATCTGCTTCCCCTGCTGTTTGTTCTCTCTGGGTTGGACCTCAGGGAGCCCCAAGCACAGCACGCCCAGGAACGGAGGATCCCTGCTCAGCTGGGCCCCTCCATCGAGCCTGCATGGGGTGGGCGTCCCATGTCGGTCACTGGTGTATCTGCTGGCTTGACCGCCTCAGTCCGAAGTCCGCGGAGCAGACGTTGCTGATTCTTTCTCCCCCATTCTCCTCAGAAGGCCACATTCAAGGCCACGTGGGCACCTCCTGCCCCTGCTCTTCCTGGAGGCAGCACAGGGAGTCGGGGTCCACGGGGGCCACACTGTGGGAACCCTTGGTCCCTGAACGGGGAGGTGCCATTCAGACCAGAGCAAGCCCAGGCCCTGGACGGGTGGGTGACTGATGTCACCTCAGTCTGTCCCTGACCCGCATACTGTGAAGGAGAAGGGCCACTCAGCCTCTTCAGCCTAGGTTTCTTTCTTTAAAACTAGACAAAATGAAAATCACCCAAAACTACATTTTTTTATAGGAATAAATACATGTGTTTAGAAAGTATAGATTTTTAAAATATGTTAGGTCATTTCCATGTTGTTGTTGTTCTTGTTGGATTGGTGGGGTCTCCAGGAAGAATGTGCTGAATGGCTGTGCCGACCACACGCACGTGAGCAGTCAGTCAGCATGGTCCAGGGCGCGAACCAGCCCGAGGGCCACAGGCGGAGCGTCTGCCAGTGTCCTCTGGGTCCCTCGTTGTTCCAGGAACGTCTTAGGCAGCCCTAGATCCCTGGTCCCGACAACACGCTCAGAGTCCAGACCGGCGCCTGTCGTCCACGGGTGAAAAGGCCCCCTTGTAAGTGAGGGTCCAGAAGAGTCCTGCCCCATTTGGAAAGTGTCCGGTCTTCAGTCCAAGGGCAAGAGAACTGGGACCAAGCCAAACCGGAGTAGGGCCCCGGTCGTCCTAAGCAGGGTGACTGAGCTCTGCATTGCTCCAGTGCTAGCTGGCGACACACGCGGCCCTTGACAAACCCCTCCGCGGCCCCGTTGCCTGTCACCCTCACAACAACCTTGTGCAGAAACACACTTATCTCCACCTGTGGGTGAAGAAACCTGAGTGAGCAGGGTCAGAAGCCCAGGTGTCCTGGCTGCAGGACCAGCAGGCTTCCCGGTGGGGGTGCACCTCTGATGGAATGAACTGTGGCCCCGGAGATGGAGTGTTTGGACAGCTCGGCCCTCGTGCCCCTTGGGCTCTGACGTCAGGAGAACGGGCAGCAGGCTCCGGGCCCCAGTGTACCCACCGGAAGTTTCCTTCTCAAAGAGCAGGTCTCTGAGGGCAGTGTCACGGCTGCTCGTTAAGGCAGGTCTGATGTGGGCTTCTCCACAGGTGACAGCTCTCTTAAAGCTCGTGACAGGAAAATGCGCATCACCGAGAGGCAGGACACAGCCCCAACATGGGAAGGGACAGGGCAACACAGACACTAGCTGTCCTCCTGGGACAGGTGGGGCATTCGGGTGACTGAGGCCAGACACGTTCCATGCGTGTCAGCACAGCCAGGTGCAGGAGAACTGGCCCAGAACCACTCTGTAGGGACAGGCTGCTCTGAACACAGTGGTTTCATTGATTGTCCGCCGTTGTGATAAGAACTTTGTTCTTTGAACTTGCCTTTCCTCCCCTCTCTGCCCTCTAGAGCTGCTCATGCTTTAGCAAACGTTCATGCAACATCCTCTGAAGCAGACCTTCCTGACCGTTTTTTAACGCCGTGGAGCCTGATGGCAGCCTCAGGAAGCCATGGCCATGCCCTTCTTAGATGAATATATTTAAAGGCATAAAATGAAAGACACACCATCATAAGGAACCCAATTAGATTAAAATAGTTATGAAATAGATTTCAATCGTGCTGTGTGTTCTTTACGAACATATTGAATAGCAACATCTACAAGCAGGTCTAATCACTGATTGCGGACTAGTGATGAGCAGAAACAATACTCTGTGATCTCTGCAGAAAAAGCAAAGAAACTGTAGCACCATATCTGCGGTTGAAATGGGCGACACTGTCATAGGCAGGTAATGCTGAATCCTCCTGTGATACCATCATGTCTATTTCACGAGGAAAAGGTCTGACAAATTTCACCTAGAGCTAGGATAAGGAGAGCAAGGATGACTTCTCCCACCCAACTTCAGAGAAGCCAGATTAAGACTCCTGCCCTAAGTAAACAGCCATCCGTCCTCCCATTGAGAGGAGACACTGAGGCCCGGAGATGCTGTGTGGGGCCAGGCAATGCAGCATCCTGGGTCGGACGGCTAGACCAGTCCATGCTGCCTACCTCTTCCCCGCTCCTTGTTTTCGGTCATAAAATGATACTACTAACCGAGAGATTTCATCCTGAAACCCTCCCCAAAAGATCAGCTGACGCCATTTACTACTCAGTGAAGACTATCGGCACAAGGAAGAGATGGTCTAAAGAGCATTTAGGAACCAAGGAAAGAAGGGTTGGTAATGTGAGACCCACATCTGAGCCACATAAACAGGGTTGCTCAACCCGGGGGGATTAGAAGATTCACGGTGTCAGAGAAAATCTCAAAAATCCAGTCCCTAATGCTCATTTTTGAGAGGGCTGTACAATTAGTAACCAGACTGCTCGAAGAAATCCTCCAGGCCAACATTCAGATTTCAAACACATAAATATTTACAAAGAAGTTAACCGTGGGGGCCACTTGTTATGCGGCATTTTGCCATGTATCATGCTCAGTTTTTGGCCCAAATTTGAGAGGGAAAAATAAAGATGTGCATTATACTGGGTAGTACTAATTCCGTATCTATATAAATGTTTTTAATTCTTTTATTTATGCTTATGAGTTAAAAATGTAACTCTAGAAATCAATAACAGTATCCCTGTGCAAAATAATACCCTGGAATACAATAGTCGGTTTTGTTGAACTTGCAACGATGAAGAGTTCTTGGCCTTCTGTGATGCGTAAATTTGTTACCGGTACATAAAATTCCTTGTACCTTGTATCTGTTCTTGTGTTTTGTAATTATTTGGTACATAAAATTTCTTGTACCGTAATATGTCAGAAAATAAATGCTAACATTCCTTTATGATCCAAAAACCCAGTAGCTAAATGTAAACAAATAAACATTTGAATTAAAAAATTAAAACGAAAGAAGTTTTTCCCTGAAAGTTTGGGCCAGAAACACAGGAGCCCATTATACCTAGGACAAAGGGGGACGTGGCACCCATGGGGGACTGGGGCCTGCGTTGCCAGAATTTTTTACAAAATAAAGAGCTCTGGGTGAAGTAGGCCCCTGAGAATACAGACTAATTTTATACATCTCCAGAAACACACACCAAAAAGAACGGCAGAGCACAAGATTATTTAGGTAACCAATGATGTAAATGAAAAGGTGGATCACTGAACTATTTCACCGCTTTCGTAAATCAAAGGTCTGGCTTCCCCTATTTCCCTTTCTGTCATTTGTATATCGTATGACATCCAGGCTTACGACACACACAGCTCGCGGCTGCTTCACTCAGTCGCTGAGGCAGTCCCAGTGACCTCTCACTGCGGGAAGACGGCACTCACTCCCCCCAGCCCGGGCCAGGGCCATCTTCCTCTCCCACTTCCCTTGGTCCCCACATGTCTGCTGCATGGCCACCCCCTTCTGGCCCACCTCAAATCTACCACCTGCTCTGGCTCACCCACCCCACCTCAAATCTACCAGCCCAGCCGCCAGTCCCCGCTGGGGCTCACCCAGCAACATGGGTCAAGATGGCACCTCACATACCTCCAGCTGCCCTCTCTCCTCCCTGCAGGCCGCCCCCCACCAGCCCAAGTGCTGCCCTCCCCGTCCTGGTTTTGTCCGCCTGTGTTAACCCTTCCCGCTCCCTCAACATTAGTCTTGCCCCTCCTGTATTCCAGTGTGACTGGGTATTTAACACACAGGCTGAGTATCCTGAGACATGATCACCATGAAAAGTCTAGTTAACATCCATCACCTTCCATCGTTGCCAAATTGTTTTCTTGTGATGAGAGCTTTTAAGATCTACTCTCTTAGCAACGTTCACGTCTGCAATGTGGGCTGTACAATTTTTGCTAAAAAATCGCTACACAAAGTCGCTATACAAATTTTGAGTCATTGTGCCGAACCTCTGAAAGGGGTGTAAAACGTATGTCACCCCGATCAAAGTAAATAGCTAAGTAATTACTAAATGAATGAAAAGCAGGCCAGTGGCACAGGCAAAGAGCTTGCTGCCGAGGGACCCAGACCGGGCTGTGACCTTGGGCAGACACCTCGCCCTGGGCTTCGCTGGAAAAGAAAGGGGCTGGACCGGACGACAGCTAAGCTTCATGGGTCGTTCCATGATTCTATGGAACACCAGTCGCCACTCTCCTTACTGATATGTTTGCGTAGATGTTTTGTCGTTGTTGGTTTCCCCCAGCCCCCCAGCTTCTTCTGGTCCTCCTCCCCAGGCCTGGCTCCAGTGCCACTCTCTTCCTGCGTCAGCTTCCTGTCCCCCGAGCCGCCTCACAGCGCTTCTCCTCCCTCACTCTTGCTTCCCCATGGGCACCCCCGGCCCCCACACCCTCTTCCCCTCTCTCACCCTATTACTTCATCTGGTTGCAGATTCTCTTTGCTCTTCTGGCCTTTGTTGGATTGCCTTCAGTTTCCTCCCCCTTTTGTTTCTATGGGGTTCTCTAAACTGTTTGTGCATTTTTTTAAAATTTCCTTCTTCCACGTTAGCCCATTCTCTCCTGTGTACCCAGTCCTACAGCCGCGTTCCCTGTGACCAGCCGGGATGCCTGGAGCTAACCATGGCAACGGGCCGCTGGCCGGCCTTCCCAGCGGACCAGCCCACTCCCAGCCTCACCTTCTCCTTCTTCCTGGAGAAGGCACTAGAAAGAAGGGCCGAGGACTCCCGGGGGAAAGGGAACAGGTTCTGGATGCCTAGCCCTGAGTTCAGGTGTCCAGGCAGCTCCCCTCAGGTGTTACGAGGCCCGCGGGCCTGCCAGATGGCGTGGGGAGTTGGGTGGGGACACAGGTCTTTGCTCATTGGTGACATGCGTTGCTAAAAGTTGGCAGGTAATTGTAAGTATATGACAAATCACACTGTCACACTTTCAGAGTGGAAAAGAAGCCTCGTCCTAGAGCTGTCCCGGGGCTAAGGAAGGATTTCGGTCTTGGCCAAGGAGCCCCATCCTCCATATTTTTTCCCCTTCTTGGAAAAGCTCAGCCTCTGCGGTCCCAGCCTCGCCTGGGCTGGGCTCATGGCCTCATTGTCCCCACTGAGCCCTGTGGGCCAGGGCACGACAGTCCCAGGCCCAGCCCCGGATTAGAAACGGAACAGACTGTGTCCGGTGAGAGCCGATGCCCCCGCTTCCTGAGACGGTCCTCCTTTTCTCTTTGGGCCCCAGCTCTGCCCGCTTTTAAAGCCCCCCACACACAGAAGGCGCAGTCAAGCGTGCAGCCGGTGGCCCCTCAGGCTCCTGGGCTCTGGGAGTGGCCACCATTCACCCTTTGCCTCTGGGGGCTTCTGAACCGTGAAGTCCTGGTCAGCGGGGCTCAGGACAATCGCTGGGAGCGAGGGCTCCACAGGCTAGTGCTTCCCGTGTCCTCACAGCTGCCCCAGGGCTGTCCCCAGAAGAGCCTGAGGACACCCAAGGACACAGCCGGAAGGCAGGCCTGGCTCACAGCAGTGCCACCTCTGGCGCTGGTCTCCGGCCTGTGCAGCGTGGAAGGAGTGGCAGGGTGCTGCAGGGCCTCTGTCCCCACCCGAGGAGGACGACAGTCCACGCCCACTGGTGACAGAGCAAGGCCCTCGCCTGGCCTCTCACAGAAGCCCCGCCTCCATCCGCCATCTCCGACCAGAGCGGCCTGTACAGCCTGCTACCCTCCTTCCTGTCACTCACTGACTGGGGGCCCCCTTGCGATCTTCCAGCTTTAATCCCTGTGCACCCCCTCTCTGTCCCCAGCTCGCAGTTGCCTGCGGCTCCTCCCAGGGCCTCACTGGCCCAGCTGGCACGTGTGTCCCCACTCCCACAGGCACAAATCCTCACCCAGCACTGTCTGTGACCCCAGGGTCACTGAGACCCTTCTCTGCTGGCAGGTGCCCAGACCAGGTGGAGGAACAAACAGACAGAGGGGAGCACTGACCTGGGCTGGGCTCCCAGCGCCAGGCGGAGCGCCCACCAGGAACGCGTGCATGTGGTCGCCTTCCCAGAGGATCTGCTTTCCTCCCATCCCCCGCCCAGTGCTTTGCTCATCAGGAAGGAACCTGCTCAGCCCTGAAATCAAAGCTTTATACTCAGAGACTCAGTTTCTTCTCCTGTAAAATGGGTCGGAAATGGTGCCAACAACATGGCCCTGCTGTGAGGAGCTCAGGATGTAACCTCAAAGTGCATGTATACACAGCAGCTTTAGTTATAATGTGACCGTAGGATTTGTCCTCCAAATATACGTGGATCTAATGTGACTGATAAAGTCATTTAAAAGCTCCGTGGAGGGCCGGCCTAGTGGCTCGGGCGGTTAGAGCTCCGTTCTCCTAACTCCAAAGGCTGCCGGTTCGATTCCCACATGGGCCAGTGGACTCTCAACCACAAGGTTGCCAGTTCGATTCCTCGACTCCTGCAAGGGATGGTGGGCAGCAGCCCCTGCAACTAAGATTGAAAGGACAACAACTTGACTTGGAAAAAAGTCTTGGAAGTGCACGCTGTTCCCCAATAAAGTCCTGTTCCCCTTCCCTAATAAAAAAAAATCTTAAAAACAAAACAAAATAAAATAAAAGAGCCGTGAAACTGAGAATTGTTTTTATGTCTCCATGTTTTCTCAGAAAGAACTAAAACTGTAATAACTGTCAGGTCATGGATCTCAAAATCTTTGGATGTTAAAAAGAGATCCTTTTACCTGACAAGTCTGGAAATCGTTGAACGGACGAGAAGGACAAGGAGGGCCGGAGAGGACAAGAAGGTTGTGAGGGCATAGCCGGGTTCTGACCCCTGACCCTCGGTCTCAGGCAGCAGGACCTGGGCCTGGCTCTTGGAGTAGATAATTCAAAGCAGACAGTGCAGACAAGTGTCCAGGTGTCTGGTCTGCAGGTGCAGCCAGTCGTCCTATGACATAACGAAGACAGCACTGTCGACGGGGAAACTGAGGCACAGGTCGGTTGAGTGGTGGCCCCAGGCTCACACGCTGGGCAGTGGCTGACTGGTGATGCACACCCAGAGTCCTGCTCTTAGCCCCCCTGCTGTGCCACCTCCCAAGGGACACTTAGTGAGGGACAGTGTGGCGATGTGTGAAGGCACGGCCACCTGACCAGTCCTTCTCCTGTGGCCTTTGCCAGCTGTCAAGTCGCAGACAGTTGTGCACAAAGTTCTCTCTGATGAGCAAGCACATCTCCTGGGATTTCACACGACAGCCAAGACATTCATCCTGTCTAGGTCGCCCAACACCTTTTGCTGAGTGATGATAACTTGTGGTCCCCTTGTACCTACCTCAGGGACACCATGAGCAGGGTCCGAGTTTTCTCAGCAGGATCTCCAATATACGTGTACCCCTCCCCCAGCCCTGGACCCCCAGGAGCAAGCGCCTTTGGCTCAGAGCACTTGGTGTGTGACTTACACCCCTGGGAGAATTCTCCCCAGGAAGAAGCCTCTTCCTGACCCCTGCTTAGGGCTCCACCCGACCTCACGGGGCATGTGCAGGAATGCAGGAGCCCCAGGGGGGGTCAGAGCTCTGGAGGGGCTCTTGAGCTTTCTGGGAGGTCATGACCTTAAGAAAGACAGAAGGAGGAGATCCAAGATGGCAGAGTAGAAAAGCACTGTGCATGCTTCCTTCTATGAACATATTAAAATTACAGCTAAATTAGAACAACCTGGAGAACCACCTGACGTCTGGCTCAACAGCTTTATAACTCAGGATGGAAAGATGACATGTGGAGACTGATGGGGGGCGGAGACGCGGGGCGGAGGCGCAGGACGGGCCCCACACCTGTGTGGCGCTTGAGACCCAGGAGGGATCTCTCGGTCGCAGAGGTGCCCCCAGAGGAGCCAGGGGTCCAGCCCCACACGGGCCTCCTCAGCCTGCAGCACCGGGGCTGGGAAGAGGAGCCCCCACCACACCTGGCTGTGAAACACAGTGGGGATTCCGACAGTTCAGGTGGGAAGGAAGGTGACAGTAAACCAGGCGTCCTCTTAAAGAGCCTGTTCATAGACTCACTCGCTCGCAGGCACTCACCTTGGGGTCCAGCGGAGGGACGGTGACTCGGGGGTACTTCAGTCTGAGGTGTGTGGCCTGGGGGGAGGCCTGGAGGACAGTCGCCATTTCCCCTGTGAGGAGACCTGCCCGGTACAGCCAGCAGGCAGGTGCCATCGTTTCTGTGTTAAACCTGCCCCCCCATGCTTATGGCCAAGTCTGAATCTGATTGGCCTGGTGAGCTCCGGGGCTCCGCCCATCCGACTCAGCTGGGACCCCACCCCACCCCACTGTCACACAGCTGGAGGCACTTTCTCCAAGAGCAGCCAGCCCCTTCCACGTTGCACTCTTTCTGGGAAAACTCCCAGAGTCCACAGGCCCCAGGTGGGCAGCAGCTGGCCTCCGTGCGCGCTGAGACCTTTGCTGAGTAGCTCCAGGCTCAGCACGGGCACCAAAGCAGAATTTACATTAACCTGGTGACCACAACTCTTCCCATTCTAGTGACTCCCTGACACCCTGCCTCCCCCAACTTGGGTACCACACGAGGCTTTATCAGTGGCTGAACCTTACAGGACCCAGCAGGTGGCAGCAGGCCTCGGGGTGTCCTGGCTTTTTGCGCAGGTACCCAGGCCTGGTACTGGTGGCAGAAGTCCTCAGTTCTCAGTGTGGCCTCTCACACGCACCTACAACTTGAGCACAGGCAGTGAACTATTGCAGATTGCTTTGTAGCTCCTACCAAGTAGTCCCCACTGAGTGGGATTTGCCCCAGGGGGCTCTGGTGCCTGTTGAGACCACCCTTTGGGTGTGACCCTTGTGAGGCTAATTGAGCAGTGCTCTGCTGTGGTCTGAAGCCAACCTCCAAGTAATGTTGGTTCTGGGGCCACTTGGGAGGGGCTCTGGTGTAGGTCCAGGTCACCCACTGCCTGTGACCTGCCAGGGACTACCTGGGGCCCCATTTTTATCCCAGGAGAGCAAAGCCCCTTTGCCATCTGGGCTCCAGGTCACCACCTGCCCAACACCTGCCTTTGGGCACAGATGTGATGAAAATTGGCTGACTTGTGAGGTCGAGCTGATCAGGGCTCCATCCTTGGGGAGTGACTGCACTTTTCTTGGCTTTAGGAAGCCAGCAGGTATTTAGGTGTCTCCTGCTGCCTGCTGTTCCTTTCAAGCAGCAAACGCCCCTCCCACCTGGGTGTGGCCCACTTTCTCTGGAAGCCCCTCCCTGCCTCGCTCTTACAGCCCACCACAAATATCTGTTCAAATGAGAGGAAGTCTCCTCTTTGGCAGTCACAGTGGACAGTCATGAGTACAAACCTGCTGGCACCTTTGTTCTATTAAAAGAATGCACCCCTTCCTGGAGGTGGACACAGCCCTACACCAGGCTTAGCAAACAAAATACAGGCTGGGTTTTAACTCACCTCAGTGGGCTGCCCTTGGGCAGTGAGTAACCTGTTCAACTGTATGTGGCAGCCTGTCTCTCTCCCACTCTTCTGTCTCTGTACTAGCAAATTACATGAAACTCCCAATGTAGGTCCGTGGATGATCTTTGAAAAACAAGAAGTGAACCATCTTGGCTTCCAGTATTCGGTAGTGTGTAAAAACACCTCCTGTTTTGGGGTGGAGGGGTGATACGTGTCCACAAGTTTCACCCAAGATCATCACACAAGAGGGTCGGGTGTAGGAATAATTTTGAATGCATTAGCCTACATTTTTACTGTACTGGGGAGATGACAAAAGTGGTGCTATGTCAGCATATCCGAATGCTGTTGCTTTGGAGCCAGGCCCCGGGTGATGGAAGGGCGTGTGGCTCTGCTCGTCAGCTTGGAACATACTGCAGGTGTACGTCCACACCAGGAAGACGCCGCATCTTCCTTCACTCGTGCTCAGCTCTCCATTCTCAGCCCTCCGGGAAAATGTTCAGATGGGCCCCCTTGCCGTTTACATAATTACACAACAGGTAGTCAGAGCGATGGAACAGTGTCCTTTGTCATACAAGGTCTGGGTGGGTGTATGTTGGATCCTCCGCCTTCCTCCTCCTCTTCCTGGGTCTAAGCACCTGAGGGAGCAGTGGGGAGGTGAGAACGAAGGACACAGACGTGAAAGGCAAGGGCAACAAGACCATCTCTCTTCCCTCGGGACGGGGCTGGCCTGAGACGGAGGGACAGGCCGTGGTCACTGTGGTGTGATGGACAGGCTTCCAGGTAGGTCACTGCACGGCCAGGGTGAGCTGGCAGGGGCTGCCCTGGCCAATTAACTGTGTGCCTTGCCATCTCGTTGTCCTAACTCTGCATGTCCTCAGTGAGCAGGTGGGCTCTGCCCCACATGGTCATTTAGAGATCCAGGTGGACGTGGGCTTCAGTGCTCTGTGACACCAGCATCTATGCTGAGACGTCCAGAGTTGTGGAGGCAGGAAAGGGAGACCCTGGGGCGCTCTCACAGCTCTTGTGAGCCTTGGACCTGCGGGTGTAATGGGTCACTTCGCCCCAAGAACATTGGTCAGTGCTAATCCGGTGTCTCCGCCATGCCTCTGCCTGCCTGGGGGCCGTCCTTAACCAACCTTCTGTTCTTCTTGGCCTAAGCCAGGACCTGCATCATCACGGGGTCCAGCTTGGTGTCCGGCCATGTATCCCGTTGTTCTCCATGCCTGTGTGTCCCAGTCTTGCCAAGAGGACTCTAGCTTCCATTTTGAGAACCTCAGTTCCAAACGTTATTGGGCCACTTACATGAATTACCTTCAGTCACACAGGGAGTCAGGAAGCCAGCAACAGTGAACGCAATGATGACAGCTCCTAGTCACACTGTGCTCTCAGCACCTAGTGGGCATCGTGAATCGAGAGCAAGGCTTCTCTGTGCCAGGCTGAGTGCATGCAGAATTTCAATCCCCCTCTGAGGCTGAGGGGCAGGGGTGTCCCTATTTTGGGGACAGCAAGACACAGAGCCGACCAGAGCCTTCCTTGCCCATGGTCCACCCAAGTTCATAGTCAGGTCTGGCCTAGCAAGGCGCATGCTCCTGTCTGTGACAATGCTGCTTGGGGGCCTGGAGTCCTAGGGTGGAGGAGGGGCTGAGACTGACCTAAAACTGGGAAACCCACAGGGCATCACGCAAGAGTTCAGAGCTCGGCGTCTTTACAGTTAACAAGTCATAGGTGAGCTTGGCAGAGATGTGGGAGGCTCGTATCCTAGTCACCGCCAACACGTCACCAAGCAGCCCTCTGCCAGGCACCGTGCTGAATGCTTCCGTGGGCCAGCTCCTGCAGGTTTCTCCACAATAGCTTCCGTCATCTATCCTCAGGTTCCCGGGGAGCAAAGCAAGGCCCAGAGGGGGACTCAGGAACAGCGTGCTTTGCATCTGTGTAGCCCGTGCAGGTGACAAAGTGGGTTCACATGAATTGTTCTACATGTCTCACTGGGTGACACGAATGCAGGCTAGCCAGGCCCCAACGAAAGTCAGGGTCACGTCACTGATGGCACACACCAGCTGAGGAAGCTGAAGGGCAGTGTCCCGTGCAGAGCAAGAGCTCCCCCAGACCCGCCGGGCTGTCCCTTGTTGGTCGCCTGCTCCCTAAAATGGTGGCAACGACAGAATCCACTGGGTAGGGTTTATTATGAGAATGGTTTACGGTAAGCCACATTATATGCTAGGTCTGGCTGTGTCCCCCAAATTCATGTACATTCGTGAACCTGGGACTGGGACTTCTTTAGAAATAGTCTCGGCAAATGGAATCGAGGGACCAGGCCACACTGAGTGAGGGTGGGTCCCTAACCTGGTATAACTAGTGTCCTTAGAAAAAGGGGAAAAGGGGCATGGCCACACACAGAGGGAGAGGCCCACGTGAAGACAGAGGCAGAGATAGGGGCGGTGCTCGGACAGGCTGTGGAATGCCAAGGATTGATGGCCAGACTCCGGAAGGGATGTGGGACAGGTTGTCTCCTGGAGTCCCAGAAGGAGCCAACGCGGCTGACGCCTGGATTTCTGGCTTCCAGAACTGAGACAGTACGTTTCAGTTGTTTTCAGCCCGCCCTCACCCCCACTGGGGGTACTTTGTTGTGGCAGCCCTAGGTAACGGATGTGTTGGCACACATAGGAACTCAATCACTGTTAGGTGTGGTTATTATTTCAGACAGAAAGATATACTAGACCAAATGTCTGGGAACCCTGACTGCTGGAATAAGAAATAACGGAAATGCTAGGATGTCTTTGAGGTAACCACCAGCTGAAGGACAAGTCGTAAAGGAATGGAGAGAAGCGGTAAGAGGAAGGGAAGGGGGTCCCGGAAAATTCGTGGGCCAGAGTTTGGCTGCTGATCACTAAGTTTCACTCAGCCTCTCTTCCCTGGAATTTTGAAGCCTACCACTTCCCAATTGTGGATTTACAGTCATTACAGTGCACGTGAATCGCTTCACAACTTGAAGGAGACGAGGCTTTACAGCAGAAATGGACATTCCTAAGTCCTGGGGACCAGGGGTGGTGGGTGTTGGGACCAGGCCTTCCAAACCCTGTCCCCTCCCCCGTCGTCTCCCCTGGGGGACGTGGGTCAGCTGGGATCCAGAAGGGCAAAGGCTGGTCTTTGCTATTCAAGGATTTGAGGCATGCTTAGTGGGGGTCAGGTTTTATGCCCGAGGCAGAGGGAATTCTAACACACACTAGAGCAGAAAGACAGAAATTGTCTTTTAGATGGCTGCCATCTGCAATATTTAGCAGGCAGGTTCTGCAGGGCAGTTTAACCTTCTGTAACCTTACCGTTCCGTCTCCGGCGCTCACGCTCTTTCTCTCTCACACACACACACACACACACACACACACTCACATTCTCTCACACTCAAATGTACAGATGGATCTGCGATTAGATAAAATATTTTACCATGATGGTCTTGTTTGAGAGGGAACGCTACAGACTGACATTCTTCTGTCCGGACCTGGCATCTTGCATATGCAAACATGCACAACTTACGTATTCACCTGTAACAGGAATTGAAACTTAGAAAGGCAAGAACCTGTGAGCTTCCTGCTAACCGGGGCAATACAGAATGTACGCTTGGAGCTCGGCAAATAATTAATAGTAATGAAAACTGACGTTGTAAAAATTGAAGTGAGAGGGCTGAGAGCAAGGAATTGGTTTGGTTGTCAAACCTCAGGCCTAAAGGGAAACAGATTGCTTTGGAGAATCTTTTAATTAATTTCAGAGTTTTCCTGTTTCTTCTCCGCCAAATGAGCTGAGTTTCTTTCTCAGCTATCAGGAAGCTCTGTAGAAAGAGGGTGGGATGGGGGGGGTGGCGGCATGAATGGTGTTGGGATCATCCCTTCCTGGCAGCCTCTGGAATTCCCCACCCCCACCCCCAGCAAAGGCAGCTCAAGGTGGGGGTGACACAGACCAAAGAGGGGTTCGTTTTGCCAATTTACTGTTACTACCTGTGAATAAGCCAGGAGGTCTGCCTCATTCATAGCTAAAATAAAAAATGGATCTCTACAGTCTGACCAAGTTCAGCCACTGAGCAGCAGCATTAACTTGTATTCTAACAAGATTAAAATATATTTGTCCTGGGGATTAGCATACTTAAGTCCCCTTTTGCCTTTTTAGCAGTGGCAGGGCACTTTGATCTGCCTTGCGTGGCGAGAGCACGGCTTGGGCCCAGCTACCCGACTGCCAAGTGTGAAATCGGCCTGATGTCATCCTCATTCTTCATCTTTTACATCTTTCACCAGTTTAATTATATTTCCGCCACAAAGCTCTGGCGTCTCATTGCATATTCAAGTTGGACTAGGAAGCATTTTAAAAAAAAAAGGTTGAAATACCCCTGTAGGGGGAAGGGAGTGCCCCGCCGCCCCCACCCCTCCGCAAATCCTGGTGCAAAGGCAAGGAGCCCCAGTCCTTAGTTTGCCCCTAATGGATGTGCTTACCTGTTTGTGGTCCAACTTTGGCCGGCTCTGCGTGGCTCCCAGCTCCCTCATTTGGCGCTAGGCACAAAGGCCACTGTCACGCCCCGTGTGCTGGGTTTGGTGCTGTTTGGCTTGGGACGCCAGTGGGTTTGTATTACATTCATCCTCTGATGTGCTGCTTTTCCTTCCTTAGGGCCCAGAAACCTACAGGGCACGCTCCTGTCGCTGCATAAAAGCTACCTTTCTCAGTCACCAGTCGCCCACTTTGAGGCAAAGTGCAATCGGCCAAAATAAATTCTAGGGCCCACTCAGTAACCAAAGGGAATGTATCTGGCTGATCTTTGATCACCTCAAAAGACAATTTAACTCTCCATCCAAACCAGCTATGCTGGCCCTGTAACCCTTCAGATTCCCCTGGAACCGTTTGGAAAGGCCAGCCTGCCAACAGAATAGGCTTTGAGTTGGTCTGAGGGTGGCACCTCCTGCTGGACCTCACCTCTAATGCCACCAGAGCCTCCTCCTGACGACTGAGGGGCTGGGGGGACCGCAGGGAAGGAGGAGGAGGAGCAGACTCTGGTCCTGCCGGGCCCTGCACAGGCACCTCCTAGGGCACTGGTGTTGGGGAGAGGAAATGAGCCAGCCACCTGCGGTGCAGGCTAGGGTTTGACCTTCTTGCCAGTCCCCCCCCACCCCCCCCCCCGCCCCAGGCTCCATTCACACCCCGCTGGAGTGTCTCAGAGACCCCGGCTTTCTCTAGGGCTCTGGCTGGCCGTTGGGTGTTACTTCCACGTACAAGCTGGACAGAATAGAAATGCAGATCACTGTCTTTAGCATTTGAGAGCAGGTCAGCCCTGGGAAACGCGGTCCTCCGACAGCCCTTTTGTCTGAGATTTTCCAGGGTTTTCCACTTTCTGGGGGAGGGGAGCACCCGCAGGTAAAGAGACAATAGGTGGGCTGAGTTGATTGCCACTTTTGCCATTTGGGGAAAAAGAAGAGACAGCCCTGTTAGGTCTTTTAAAAAGTCCACGTTTCGGACCCTTTTTATTTTGAATCATCATCACTCCTGTTAAAATGGGGGGCGGGGGGGGGGTTAACAACACATTGCTTCTCAAATTGAATGAGAGAATTATAAAATTATCTCCACATAATTAATTCAGGATTATGTTTCATTCTAGTTAGCATGTAATCAAAGCCTGTTATGCTTTTAGCTATAGGAACAGCAATTAATTGAAAAGGGTTACTTACACCCTTCACTATTTAGACAGAAGAAGCCGGCCACGCCGTGGGAGCCACTCGCCCTCGGACAACGCATGGCTTGGCTGGGACACACGTGCCAGGTGGCTTTCAGCTCTCACTGTCTGCTTGGGCACCCCTTCCTCCGCTTTGAGTCAAATCTGTCTGGTGGCCACGGGACTCGCTGCCCTGTGCAGTAATCACCGATGGGGACCGACAGTGGGGTGATGGGACCACTTATTGGGCTTCTGTAGACACCCAAGACACAGCACCTTGTTTATTTGGAGGTCAGGATTCCCCTGGGTGTGGTGAATGCTGCTACGAAGATGTATGTGTGTGTGTGAGCCCTGAGATAACAAAACACACTTAGGTATGGTTCAAAAAATAAAGGGGGTTCGGGGGGTGTTTCTGGAAAGTGCTAGAGTTCTGTATTTTCACTAGCAAGAATGGTCGTCCATTCTCCCTCAGTTCCTACCACAGCACTTTCTATAATCACGTGGGTATTGTCTCTGCTTGTTCGTGATTTTCTCCTTTTTCCTTTCCCTAAACAGCTACACAAATGCAACACTGGGTGGGAGAAGCAAGGAAGGTGTGGGTGCTCTACCAGAAGTAGGCTGGGCCGTGGAGGGGCAGCCTGAGCGGAACACCAGCTCCATTTTTTGCTTCCCACTTAGGGAGCCCCCAGGAAGCCTGGGAGGTAGATGTCCCTTCTGTCAGAGAGGAGCGGTTGGGCTGCGGGGGTGTGAGTAACACACTGGCAGTTGAGCTTCGGCTGGAATGCCTGGTGACAGAGCTCTGTAATTGTCAGGGCACCACGCGTCTTTCAGTGCTAAGTGATGTTTTAGAAGTATTTGTATGAAAAACCGCGAGACCCGAGCTGTCCTGGAGCCAAGGTGGAGCGAGCAGCTTTGGGCATCTGAAAGCGCGCTGGGCCTGATGCTGTCTTTGCAGGCTGCAGTGTCTTCCCAAACAGATGCAAGTTTGGAAGGCAGCCTGGCCCTCGTCCCTTCCGGGGACCGAGAGCTTCCCAATGTCCATGCAGGGGTGTTAGCACGGGAAGGCATTCTCGGAGACGGCAGACAGCCTCTGAGTCGCGGTGAAAACGGTTTCCTGGGGCACCTTAGCTGCAGTGACGGAGCGACAATACTCGCCTTGGCGAGAGTCAAACTGTGCAAAAGGATGGGTGACTCTGCCGTGTCCCGACTGCCTGAATGGAAACAAACGCCAGTCTGCAGGATTCACATTGTGCTGATGGGAGTGGGAGAGCAAAACTATCCAAAACCTTGGGACAAAGTTTTGGCGCAAAGGGAAAACGCAGAGGCGACGTGCCTTGGCCCGAAGTGACGCCAGCGGGCGGGCAGGGACCGGGGTGCGGCGGCTTTGGAGGGAAGCGGCCAGTCCGCTGCGGGCGGGGCGGCGGACACAGACGCGGGGCGCGCCCCGGGGGCGCCGGGCGGCGGGAGCCTGTGCTTACCCGTCCGAGGAGGGGCAAGGGAGGACGGAGGGGAGTGAGCGGGGGGTGGAGGCCGGGGGAGGAGAGGAGGGCAAACCCGGCGGCGGAGCCTGGCGGTCCCCGTGCAGACAAAGGGCTTGGCGGGAGCCGCGCGCCCCGAACGCGCGGGAAGGCGCCGGGCGGCCCCTCCGCGGCCGAGTCTCGGCTCCACAGACGGGGACGCGCCCGACGCTTAGACGCGCGCTGACCCACGCTCCTCGGCCCCACGGAGGGCCTCCGCGTGTCGGGCTCGGTCCCCCGCGCTCTGCCCACGCGCGCCCTCCGCGGAGGACACAGCGCTGTGAGCCGCCCGCCGGGCGCCCGTGCCCCGTTCCCTCCGGGGTCGGGGAGGCCTTTGTTCCTGCTCCGCGCCACGCGCGGGGCTCAGCCCAGGAGCGGGCGGCACAGCCGCTGGGACCGTCCCTGGCCCCGCCGCCAAGGGCCCCCAGGCCACAGCCCCCGCCCTGGTGGCCCCGGACACGGAGCTCCGTACCTGCGCCCCGATCTGTCGCCCAGGCGTGCCCGGCCTGGCTGGGTGGGCGAGGGGCCGCGGGCCCGCCCGTCTTGGGGACCCCACATCCCCGCGTGGGGGCTGGGCCTGAGCGGCGGAGGTGGCCGTCACCCCAGGGGCTGAGCACGAGGCCAGGAGCGACGAGAACAGCGCCGCCGTCCTCAGCAGCCAGCGCCCAGCGCGGCGGAGCACGCGTGATGAAATCTCCTAATTAGGAGCCAATTTAATGAATATTGTTACATTTCAGGCGAGTTCAAGAACGGCCTTTTATGTTCTGCGGGCGGGAAGCACAAACAACGGAGTCTTAGAGATTAATAATCTCAGGAATGGCCTGCGCGGGGGCGGCCCGGCCTGGCGCCCGTGGGTCCCGGGCTCCGCGCGCGCGCCCGTCCGCGCGGGCCCCTGTCCAGGCCACCCCACCCGCGTCCCCGGCTTCGAGGCCCGCAGAAGGCCTCGCCTGCGCGCGGAGGGGACGGAGCGCGGCCGTGGGGTCCCCTCCCCGGCCCGGCGCGGGGGCTGCCCGCCCGTGTGCAGGGGGTGACAGCGCGGGTGGCGTGGGACAGCCCGGCCTCCCCAGGGGCCTCCGGCAACGCGGCCCGTGGTCGCCAGTCGCCGTTCACTTACGGCGCGCGCCGCTCTGCGGGGCAGGCTGCGGTTTTCGGCGGAGCCGGGACGCTCGCGGGGCGCGCGGGACCGCGCGGGGCGCGCGTTAAGCCAGCGGGAGACGGAGCGGCGTTTAGCGGGGCCGGAGCCCGCCCCCCAGACGCGCGTGCACTTGCATGGACAGTGCCGGGGCGTTTGCACGCGCGCTGTGTGTGTGCCGGGCACACCTGTGCCCAGAGGTCTGGGAGCCCCACGCATCTGCCCTTTGCACTCAGGGAAACACGGACAAGACGGAGCCCTCTGCGCGGTCAGCCTGGTGTCCTTCCCTGCCCTTAAAGAAAGCACACGGCAGGGCCACGCCGGGCGGCCCCGGCGCCGGTTTCCACCCCGATTCGGACCCCGGCCCGCGCGTGGGACGTCACTCATCCGGCCCGTTTCGGCGCTGGGAGGGGGGAGCGCCTCTGAGCACCGGGCAGGCCTGTCCAGCCTGCGCCCTGCTGCGCAGCGGCTCCGAGCAGGCCCGGGAAGGCGGCTGTGCCCGGCCGCGGAGCTGGGGGACGCCTCAGTCCCAGCTGCAGGGACACATCCAGGCCTGGGGGTGGGGGCCGTTCAGCCTGCGGGCGCAAGGACTTCCTTGGGAAAGGAGCTTTCCACTGACAAACGTTTAGGAAACCGGCCTCCTGCGGGTCGGACCGTCTGGCGGGTGGGTTGGGGGCGCCACCGACCCTGGTGCTGCAGGCCGGGTCGGATCCCGGGCACCCAGACACCCAGGGGGACGGTGCGGGCCTCCGGATTCCTGAAAGGAGCTTGGACTCCTCTGCCGGTCTGGCTCTGACCCCCACTCTCCCCTAGTGAGAGCGCGCCGGCTGGTGAAGCAGGGACGCTCCATGAGTTGGGGGCTTGGATTGTATCCTGCTGATTAAAAAAAAAATTAATAAATGTAAGAGCAAGACCAGAATCTCAGAGTTTTAAGGGTCTAAAGGCTCATTCGGTCAAATCCTCTCCCAGAGACAAAGAAGAAAAATCTCTATGCCACTATAGACCTAATGTCTGTTTGCATGCCTCTGAGGATGGGGAACTCATTACCTTACAAAACTGTACCTTACCCCTTAATAGTGTTATGATTTGCAAACAGATTAAAAAATAAAACCATTGCTTAATGTTGCTATATTGTCCTTTTATTAAAAAGAGAGACTCCAATCGGATCACAGGAGTTGTGCTAGTGGGCTTTTGTTTTGTTTTGAATCTAGGAACCTTCACAAAGGTGCAAAAAGCGGCAGTGGGGAAGACGCTGAGGGGGCCTGCCCGACGGCGCCCCATTGGCGATGACGCTGGGGCGCTCCCGGAGGAGGAGCCAGCAGCTGAGACCCTGGCTCCCTCCATCGACTTGTCTTCGCAAATCCGGAGAGCAGCCTCTGTGAAACGGAAGACGATCCTGCCAGTAGTCTGAGCTTCTTTTACTGGGAGCAGAAAAACTTTCTTTCCAAACCGAGAAAGTTTGTATGTAGAGCAACTGGGCGTGCAGGGCTCCAGTGGACTGTCCTGCCCGGCCTCCGGGGAGGTGGATCCCGCTGGCTTCTGGGCCGGCCGAGGAGACCCTGGGCCCCAGGGCTGGTCACCTCCAGCGAAGCCGGTCCTTTTTCCACATCCGCCTGGGATGTTGTCCCAGTGCTTTACGTGGGCGGTAAAAACAGCAACAAAACACAAAAGAGGAGAGCCCCTCTGTCAGTCACATCAGAGTTCCTCGCCCCAGGGGCTAAGGAGTCGCGCTCTCAGCGCGAGCAGCCAGGGGGACAGAGACCTGTTGCGGTCTGCAGGGTTTTAAATATTTAGTCAGTGGAAGAGGGCCACTGACTAAATACTTTTTAACACTTCCTTCTGGTCGAGAGAGGTACACTTCACTTTGGTTGTTCTGAGACAGCCAAAGTGTCTTCATTATTTTTTAAAAGTGCCCGTAACCACAAAGGTTGGCCTGTGCACGCCTGCTTAACCTGGCACGAAGGCCACCGGTACCTTCGCGGGGGAGGGGTGCCCAGGACCGTGCGCCCGGACTCAGAAACAGACTCAGAAAAACTAGGCATTCCACCTTGGACAGCCAATGTTTTACAGTAAAGCGGTTTTTTCTTTTTATTTAATGTTAACTTTCAAGAATTTAAACACACAAAAATGCAGGGGGAAGGTTCACAATTTTGATAACCACAGTTGTAAATAGAAACATTCATTTCTCATAAGATTATAAATATTTGATACTGAAACTGTAAAATGCACGTGTTTTATAAACTGAAAATAAAATAAAAAACTTTAAAAACCAAAAAACGTTGCTTCCTGTTAAAAAGGCATATCATTTCATTGAGTTTCCTAAGCAGCAGATGGTTATTCACAGATTTTTAAATTACAACTTTTGTTTTTATAGTTTCCTTTTTAAAAACGTTTACACTCGTTATGTACAAAGTGAAACTATTATCGCAGTGAAATAAAGAGGTTTAAGGCAAAGAGAGAAGTTCATCCTCAGGCCTCAGGGGAAAGCCATGACTCCTGCCCCAGCCCTGGGCACACCCCCGGGCTGTCCTGGCGGCAGATGGACATCTGGACATGATTCTTTTTCCATACACTAAACACAAGACAGTGTGGAGTAATATATATAATGTGTTTGTTTATATATATGGACTTGGCGGGATATATTGAATATATTTAATTTACACTGTACCACACCTTCAAAAAATAAAATGTATATTTAGAAAAACAAGGAAAGACAAAAAGTGATCAGAAATGATTATTTACACATTTTCTTCCTTCCCCAAATGCGGGAGGATTCAGAGTGCCTTTAAAAGTCAAGGTAGTCACATGTCCCAGAACTGTGGGCTCATCTATGCCTGCCTGTGTGTGTGTGTGTGTGTGTGTGTGTGTGTGTGTACATGCATACAGACATTTGTATACACACACAATTTACTTTAAAAGAATGCTCTCTATAGCAAAAGTGGCCATTAAAAACGAAAAAAAAAAAGAAGAGAAGAAAAAGGAAAGGAACAAAATGCCAACTCTCTGGGAGCCCTCTGCCCGCCCGCCCCGCAGGGGAGGCAGTGGACCTCTGCCGTTTCTGGGGCCGACTGGCGGGCGTCTGCGGGGGCTGGCAGAGCTGCAGGACATTCCCTGAGCCTGGGCCTGGGGGGCCATCCACCACGCGTGGGCCCCTCGGCCGGGAGGCGGGAGAGCTGGCGCTGGTGGCGCGTGGCGGGACAGGGGACAGCGACACAGACGCAGACGGAAGCACGCACGGAGGCGGGGCGCAGGCCTGGCCTAGCGAGGAGAGGGCCTGGGAGAAAAAGCAGGAGGGGAGGAGCGGAGCGGGCCAGGCCCCCACTCTCCACGGAGGACTCCCGCCTTCCGGTCGCCAGGGCCCTGTCACGGTCCCGGCCCGGCTGGGGTGCCGCCTCTCCTGCGGACCTCGCCAAGCCCGCACAAACAAAGTGGCAGAACTCATAGACCAAGTAGGAGCTTTTTATTCGGTTCACAGTCGTGTGAAATGCAGCAATAAAAATCTTTGGACTTCAGCAAGTTGTTTTAATTTTTTTCTTCTTTTGAAATAAAAAAAAAGTGTCCAATGTCCCATAATGGAGCTTAGGGGATTAAAAAAGATGACACCCTAAGCGGCCCCCTTTGCAAAAAAAAAGTCATAAAATTAGCATAATCTCATAAACACACACAAAAAAATCAAAAAATATTTTATAGTCAGATATTTTGGATTTTACACCACCTGTAAATTATATATACACAGAATATTGCAGAACCATAGCTATTACACGAGCTTTTCACTATGAATGCTGGTATCATCTTTATACACTGGCCCTTTATCACGATTTTAAATTATTGCATTGCTTAGCGCGCACCGAGGCCGGCGCCGCCCGCTCGCGCGGGCCTACTCGCTATCCGACTTGCCCTCCTTGGCGGTGGTGGAGTGGTTGTACAGGCCCTGGGCCATGAGGTGCACGGCCAGCGTGTTCTTGCTGCCCGTGGCCTTCTTGATCTTGGCGCGCTTGTTCTGGAACCAGATCTTGATCTGCGACTCGTTGAGGCTGAGCTCCTGCGCCAGGCTCTGGCGCCGCTGCTCCGTCAGGTACCTGTTGGTTTGGAACTCGGCCTTGAGCCTCTGCAGCTGCTCGGCCGTGAAGGCCGTGCGCGGCCGCTTGTCCTCCTTGTTGGGGTTCTTCTTCTTTGGTTTGCGGGACCTGGGGCCTGGGGAGTTATGGCGGACAGAGAGAACACCGGTTAGGGGGCCAGCCTGCCTGCTGACCCAGGCTGGGTCCCCCCGCAGGGCAGGCGCGGGAAGGAAGTGCTGCCCAAGGCAGGGGCAGACCTGGAGGAGAGCTGGGCTGAGACTGGGCCCCGCTCACAGCACCTCCACCACCCAGCCCTGGGAACGGAGGCTACCGGCCAGCCAAGCCTGGTTGAGGGGTGGCAGTGGGAGTACAGGGCAGGCTTCCTGGAAAGGTCTCCTGATAAAAGGAAAGCAAAGCCTCATAACTTTCTGGCAGGGGTTTTGCAAGCCCTCCTGAGGTTCTATCCAGGAAAAAGGACAGGGAAGGTAGGTGCTGGTTGAGAAGGAGAGGGGGAAAGAATAGGAGCAGCCCAAGTAGCAGGAGCAGCCCTGGGAGCTGTGAGGGGCTGCCACAGGACCCCCAGAGGGGACACCCCAGAGGGGACACCCCAGAGGGGACACCCCAGAGGGGACACCCCAGAGGGTACCCAGCCTTGTGGGAGCCAGGGGGCAGGTGGGTCCTGAGAACAGGAGGCCTGCCTCCACCTTAGCCCCCTTCCTGCCTCCCCCACTGGCTCTGTGGGCCCAAGTTCATTGTCTCCATGAAGGATGGGAGCACACACACACATCTTTCCTGGATGGGGAGGGAGCACTGCCACTCAGTTTCCCTCCTCGTCCCCCCCACCAAGTCTCCTCAGTTCCCAGCAAGGGAGAGGACCCTCTTCCAGCTTGGGAGGGGGTGCAGCTGACCTTGGGCAGAAGAGTCACTCTTCTGACCCCCAGGCAGGCCTCCTCCCCCTGGGACCCCCTCACTTGGTTCAGAACAGCGGTGGTAAGGATCCCTAGACCCGACCAGCAATAGGCCTGAGAGGCGGGAGCCAAACACTTTCTTTTTGTTATGTTAAGAAGCTCAGCTCTTCCGCCTGCCCTGGTGTCTAAGGCAGGAGGCCTCGGAGGCCGCTGGGGAGGGAGTGGAACTGTGTCTGGGTCTGTTAATCTGTTAAGTGTGTGAATCAACTTTGGGGAGTTTCTAGCCTCAACTTCTAAGGAGGTGCCTGCGGCCGGAGGCTGGAGAAGGCTAGACCGAACTCAGCCAGAACCCCAGGTCTCTGCCCTGTGCCCCCAACTCACCCTGCAGGGCTGGGGGCCTGCCCCGCCACCCTGAGCGGCTGCCGAATCCCACCCGAGCACTACCGGGCTGCATTCCGACTGGACCCTGAGCCCTCCAAGGCGCATCCAGCCACGGTTCTGGGACAGTCCTGAGACCCAGTGAGCGCGGATAACTTCCTCTCCACCCACCAAGCAAGCCATGCACTCTCTTCGGGGGAGGCAAATTCCCCAAGAGGGGTTGTGGGCGCCAAGGGCCGTTGACCTCAAAGCCCGGGCCTTTTAGGTTCTAAAGCACACCCACACTCCAGCCGTGCCCCCACGAGCACCATCGTCCCGCACACGCCCAGGGCGTCACCGGCCGGGCCTTGCTGGAGGTTTCGGACTCGCAGCGGTGGACCCTGCTCCCCGGAAGCACAAAGGGGACCGGAGGTGGCTCTGTGAGGCCCAGAAGGGCTGGTCCGCACCTGCTGGACCGACCGCAGCCTCGACTCCAGGAGCCATTCTCCGTCTCCATTCTTTTGCCACTCCACCCCAACCCCAAGAAGGGTGCCTTACCCCCTAAACTCCTCTTCTCTTGGGGCTCTCGCGCACACAAATCAGCCCGCAAAACACACACATCGTTTTACGGAAAGAAAATCTCCCCCAAAGCAGAATTTTTAGTTCCCTCTCTTCCTGGATTTTCTTTCAAAGCACAAACACTTAGGAGTCTCAAACAGAACGAAACCTCAGCAAGAAAACTCTGCGTTGCTTTTTTTCTTAAATGATAAGAAACATAAACGTGATCTTACAGGTTTTCTTTTCTTTTCTTTTCTTTTTAAGACTTAAGACCAGCGACTCTGGCCAGGCCCGGCTGCCGGGCTCCTGCGGGCCACTGGGGTCTGGCGGGCTGCGACTCCAGCGCACAAAGCCGGCCCCATTGTGAGCCTATATGTTAATTAAATATTAACAAAGGAGGGAGGCGAGAACAATGGAGCAAATTTCAGATCTAGCTGAAGAAATTTGGGTTTCGTCAGAGATAGATACACATTTCTGCGGAAAGAAGCCAAGGGGTGACTCAGTTGTGTTGTGCTCCCAGTAAACGACCCCGGCAAAACAGTGGAGGGTTTGGGGCAAGGGAATCAGGTCTGCGCTGCCAGCTCGGGGACAAATGGAGTGCTCTCCTAATGGCTGTGCGCAGTTGCAGACCCGCTCTTACGATCGCTGATGATTTCTGCAAGGACTTGAACTTAGCTTTTAGAAACCTCAGACCTATGGAAAACACACGCGACGCCTCTGCACAAACCCCCTCTGCAATCTGCTCCTTTCCTACCAGGGAAGCAGCCGCAGGGAAGCTCGGGGAGAAAGTCCCTTCTATCGGCAAGGATTGCAAGCCCCCTCCTCCGAGCTGTGTGCAGGATGGGAGATGAGCGGCACGCTGCGGGGTCGGCAAATAAAACGCGGCAGAGGGCAAAGGGCGCCCGCTTTCGCCCTTGCCTCTCCCGATCGCCGCTCTCCCTGCGCAGCACAGGCCGCGGGGCTGCGGGGGAGCAGCAGCCTCTCTTCCTCCCCGGCTGCTTGGAGGAATCCCGGGGGGCAGGACGGACCTAGGAGTGGGGAGCTGGGCGAACATCCTGGGTCCACGCTGGGTTGCGAGGACCGCAGGCAGGCTGAGCAGCGGGCCTGCGGGCCCGTCCTGCGGCCACGGCGGTCCTACCAAGTAAACTCCACCGGGGAAGGCGCCCGGGGCTGCGCGGAGGGGGCGGGCCCTCCCGCGTCGGTGCTCCCAGTCTGCAGCCCCGGCGAGTGCACGCCGCCCGGCCGCCTGGCCGCAGCCCGCAGGGCCGTGCGCGCGTCTTTGTGTGTGTGGGGGGGCTGGGGGCGTCCGGGCGCCCCCTCCCGGGAAGTCCCCTCCCGGGCCCGCGGCTCACCTGAGGAAGGCCGGTCCGAGTAGCGCGTGCAGTAGACCCAGGCCGGCCAGAGCATGGGCTGCGTGCCCAGCGTGGCGCTGGCCTGCGAGCTGTCCGAGTCCGAGCTCAACGACAGGTCGCCGCCGCCCGCGCCGCGGGCCTTGAGGGCCGCGTCCAGGGGACCGCCGGGGTCGCCGCCTTTCCGGGCGCCGCCGTGCGGACACCGCGCTTTGGAGCCGCCTTCGCCGTCGCTCGCAGATTCGCCGCCGCCGGGCCGCGGGCCGCCCGCACTCGGCGCCCCCGGCGCGCTCTGCCGGGGCTCCCGGCCCGGCCCCGGGGGCTGCTCGGCGCCGCCCGCCTCCGCGCCGCCCTCGCCGCCCGTCCCCGCGTCCTTCCTCCGGCCGAACTCGGGCCGCAGGATGTTGTCGATGAAGAAGTTGGTGACGCGGTGCGGGTGCTGGTGGTTGCCCGGCGCCTGCAGGACCGCGGGCAGCCTCGGAGCCCGCCGGCGCCCGGTGTCCGCGTCGCCCGGGCCGCCGCTGGGGCTGGGGCCCGCCGGCCGCGGCCGCTCCGCCGGCGCTTCGCTGGGCTGCGGGCCGCTGTCCTCCATGCCGCTCAGCAGCGGTCCCCTCCCGGCTCAGCGGGGGCCGCCGTCAGCCCGGCCCCGCGGCGCCCAGGACCCCGCCGAGTCCGCCGCCAGGGCTGGGGGCCCGCGAGCCGCCGGCCGCGCTCGGAGCCGAGCCGTCCCTCCGAGTGCAGTTCCGAAGCACCGCGAGCCGCCCGGCGCCCGACGCCGGAGGTTCCCAGGAGCCGCACCGGGCGCCACAGTCAACGCGCCGCGCCGGGGCCCCGGGGCGCCCCCCGGCTGCGCGCTCCGCGCCGCGTGCGCTGCCTGCGGCTCCCGCCGGGCGCTGGGGCTGCGCGCATGCAGGCGGCGCGCTCGCCGGCCGGTCCTCGAGGGTGCGGGGCGCGGGCGGGCAGCGCGCACATGGAGGCCCGCGGGCCCGCGCTGCGCCCGGCCGCCGCCCCGCTGCCCGCCGGGCCGCCCCTCCGGCGTGCGGCCGCGCCCCCGCCGAGCCCCGCCGAGCCCCGCGGCCCGAGTCGCATGGGGGGGCGGCGGAGGCCGGGCCGGGCCGGGCTGAGCCGCCCGCGCTCCCTCGCGGTCTGCGCCCCGCTCGCCTCGGCCCCCGCGCCCGCTCGGCAATTCCAGGCCACTTGGCGCAACCGGAGACACTTTCACTCTGGATTTTTGTTCTTATTTTTAACAGAGCCCCCTCGAGTGACGTCGCGGGCCGGGCTCCTGGACACGTGCCTCCGGCCAATGGCCGCGGCGCCGCGCACCCACGTGACGCGCCCGCCGCCGCGCGCTGACCGAGCCGCCCCTCCCCCCCTTAAAGCGGCCGCGCACTCGGGCGACGGGCGCCGGAGCCCGACCCGGCGAGGCCGCGACCGCGTCCCCTGCGCTCGCTCGCGCTTTCCCCACCGCGTCTCGGTTCAGGGACCCGACGCGCCACCGCGACAGCCCCTCCAGGTCACCCTCGTGCGCGGACGTGGACACGCGCTGCGAGAGTCCTGTTTTGAACATTTCCATATTGTTTACCGTGGGGGAAACATCCCACAATTCCTTGCACAAAAACGCATAAATCATATTAAATGATGAGCTGCCGAGATACAAAGGGGCTTTTGTAGTCCGCGTTCTGTGCTGCTGGAGAGGGACGTTGTCACTTACATTTGACTCGCGTGAGCCGGCGGATGCCCGTGTTAAACGCGGAGCTGACGCGCAGGACCCTCCTCCTGTGGACACGTACTGTAAGTGTGCATGTGTGTGCGCGTGGAGGGCGGCGCGTGCACACGGCAGGGTCCCTCTGGGAACGCCGGTCCTCAGGAAACACGCGTGTGGGCCCGGAAGAGCGCGCGAACACGACTTCGGGCTCGGTGCGGGGAAAGAAAGAAGCGTGGGGGCGACAGCGGAATCGTGCGTGGAACAGAGAGGAGGCTGGCGGTTCAGCCAAACCTTCAAACCCATCCGCAGAGGAAGCGCCCCCAGAGCACCTGCCTCCCCCTCCCACCTCCCAGCAGATCACACGCCCCCCCCACTGCTTGCGGGGCTACCAGGCCTTTCAACCCATTTCCTTTGTCTTAATATTCTTTAAACTACTTTCATAGGAGGGCGGGGCCCACCTGAAAGGGGAAGTAGGAATCAAATGGTGTGGGGGGCAATTTGTTTCTCCCCTTCCCTCCCTCTTTTCCCTGTTCCTTTCTAAACTTTCCAGCTGCTGTCAGAATATCCACCTTGAACTTGCTTCCTCGTCTCTTCCCCCACCTCCTCTAGGCTCCTTTCGGTTTGCTCTTCTCTCCTTGCCCCCAGCTGCAGACACCCCCACCCCAAACCCCGACCCTTGTCTCAGGTGTGCCTGTCATTCATTTAAAATAAATTTTTATGGAAATTTGCAAACTTCGGAAAACAGACAAAAGGGCGACTCTGAGGTTGCAGGCAGCCCTGGTTCAATAAAAGTGCCCTCGTGGAAAGGGGGTGAGGACAGAGGAGGGACAGCCGGGTACTCTAGGACTGGCCGGCCCAGGCGGCTGCAGAGTGACCCCCAGCAGCTGAGGTCCACAGCAGAGCTGCCTCGGGGCCTGGCTCTGCCCGTTGGGTGCTGCCAGGCCAGGAGACACGAGATAAGGTCTGGGCAAGCAGTCCTCCGGGCAGTGTAATCATCAGCCCACCCTGACGCGTGAAAGCTTCACCTCAGCCTGGCTCAGCCAACCTCCTGTTCCCACCCTGTCCTCTCTCCACTGCCGCCTCCAGGGTGTAGGCTGGGGTGGGACAGGAAGCAGCAGTTACAAGATCTGCTTCCAGGGAAATTAACCTGTCCAGGGCCCTGGAGGGGTTGGGAAGAAGAGCTAGGCTGGGTCACCTGGCCGCCAAAGGTGGTGGAGGCAGGTAAGTGCTGGGTGTTGGTAGGCTCTGGAGGCAGATGGGGAGGCTCACGGGTACTCTGTGACACTTAAGCAGTGGGGAAGCCATTTCTCACTTGGGGTGACACATCTCTTCCCCTGTTACCCCCTCTCCATTGGATGGGTCCACACCAAATTACCTGGCTAGGCACATACCTGCTAGGAACCTTGCCTGAGTCTCAAAAAAATGACACCACCCCCCTAGTCTGCCTGCCCCTAGAAAAATGGGGCTGATGAGCTTTGTGGGAACAGCTTACTGACACATGGTTAGGGTTTGGGGAAGAAATTCCCTGGCCCTCTGGGAACCCTAATCTTCACCAGCCAGGTAATGTCCAATTACTTGGGTCTCCGGAAGGTGGAGTGGGTGGCGGGTGGGCCCAGGACTGGTTTACTTCCTGCAAAGGCAGCCAGGTTAATTTCTCACCCATCCCATGAAAACCAATTCGGCTGCTTCCTAAGAAATATTTTCCAGTTTCTCGGGCACCATCACTTCTGAGCGTCGCAGCATTAAATGAGCCCAAGGCACTGCACTTGCACTCTGTTCTTTCCTGACACCCAGACCCCAAATCACAGCGGCCACATGGACTCTGAAGCAGCCGGTTATCTCTAGGCAAATCTGGACTCGCTGTCTGCAGGCTGTGCCATCAGGCTGGTGTGAGGAGAGGGAGCCTGGGTTATTGGGGGGCGGGGGCGAAGTGCCCGAAGAGAAAGGAATGGGGAAAGAAGTAATTAGAGGAGCCGGTCCAGGCCTCCCAAAGCCCACCCAAACTTGAACATAATTCTGGAAAAGCGCACCCCTTGAGAGCGGGCACCATGCAATGGGGGTGGTGTGGGGGGGGCTGCGGGAATTGGGGCTGGAGCTGCACGAAATCGGTTTGCTTAGGGAATCCTGCTTTACACACCCAGAAATCTCATCAAGCAGTCCCCTGAAGCTTCCAAAACGTGCTAGAGGCCCGGCGCCCGCCTCCTGCCAGACCGGGGACCCCGCCCTGGCTGTGCTTTCCGGGGACGCGAGGGAGCCCCCATTTCCAAGTCTCTGTTCCCGGGCGGGACACGCGGCCCTGCGCCCAGGGAGCCCCGCCGCTGGCTCTCCGACCCGGACGCCGCAGCAGCCCCCAGGGCCGGCCTCTCTGTCCGCGATCAGGAGAGCGGTCCACGGACACGCGTGTCCCCCGGCACAAAGCGAGGCTTTGGCTCCCTGTGCAGCCCGTCCCTTCTCCCCTCGGCTTTGGACAGTGCCAGCTCACGGAGAACCGCCCCACATACTTCCCGGGCGTCTGCACAAAAGGGGGCCTTTCAAAGAGAGGAGAGCGGCTTCCAGACACGGGGGATTTACAACACCGACGCTCGTGTCACAGACAACATGTCGCGCAGCCGCCGGTGGCACAGCTCGCGGAGACGCCGGGTGCCTGGCTGCGGATCCAGCCTCCGTTTTTTCCTTAGAGGGAGGCCGGACAGAGGAGGGTGGGTGACTTTTCCCGAAGCGTCGCTGTCCCCTGACTTCCCACACTCCTCTGGATGGGCGTGGGGATACTCGGAGAAAACGAACGCAATGAGAGAGGCGTCCGCTCGCGGAGTCCTCGTCACTGGGTTGGCAGAGGCGGCCAACAATTAGGGAGAGCGAAATCTCAACCCAAACAAAATCGGGCGGGAGCCCGCGCTGCCAGCCCGGCTCTGGGCGGATCCTGGGGCCGAGACGGGAGACACTCCTCCCGCCCGGCCGAGACCCGCGTTGGCTCCTGGTGCAGCCGCCACGACCGGGTCTGCAGACAAAGGCCAAAAGGAAGGGGCTTGGGGAGCAGTGGGCGAGCCTGGCCCGGCAGCGGGCGCCAAGGTAGATCGTCCGTGCTCTCCTCCGAACGAAGGAAGCACAGGCCTACAGAAGCAGGGGACTAACTTGGGGGGCTAGGGTGGTGAAGGCGGGGGTCTGGGATCAGGGTCTCCAAGCGAGTAATCCCAAGAAAGAAGGGGTTAAACGCAGCAGTGGCGGACCTGGAACGGGCAGTGGGGGCGCAAGCCCTTGTGCTCTAGGCCCGTGCCTGTCCCTGACCTAAGCCGCAGAAGGGTGCCCAGATCCGAGGTGTCCTGTGGCCACAGGGAGCCTGGTGGGTGGGTTGGTGCCCACGGATGCTGGCTAAGAAGGCCGTTTGGGCTCTGCCCCAGGGGCTAGAGAAGAAGCGGCTTGTGCACAGCCAAACCTCCCTGGGTGCTGGGGGCGCCAAGTGGGGGAGGCATCCAGTGGGGACAGCCTCCTGTCCAGGCCACAGGGAGAGGTCTTACTTTTGAAGCTGAGCCCCAGTGCTAGCCCCGGAGAGCTGGGGAGAGGAGCGTACGGTGGCCACCTCTCCAGAGCTGGAAAGTACCATGCAGAAACCATCCCTAACATGGTTTATCCTGAAAACAGAGGCTTCCACAGGAGAACGACTTGTGCCAGTGAACCCACACCCAACTCACTCCTCTGTCTCGGCCCCTTGGCCCACCCTCCCTTGAGGGTTCTCCAGGGTGGGGGGACTCTTGTCTTAGATGACCTGACTGTCCTTGGGAATCACCGTGTGCCCTGGGGACCCCTTTCCTGCACTCTCACCCCAGTTCACTGCCGTTCTTAATCCAGATAAAACGTGGCCCCCACTGGAAGCTGGGCCCGCTTTCACTCGAGGCCTGTCACTGTGTCTTCACCGGACTCAGGCTGCGGGATCTGGCTGGGCTCTACCCTGATCAGCTTGTGCAGGGACAGGGTTGCAAGTCACACAGACAGTTTGATTCTTTTCTTTATTTTTCCCAAAACTCTTCACAACTGTACTGTAAAGAAGATGTCCCCTCAGAATTGCAGCGACCCAGAACATATTCTAAATAATCCAGAGACATATAATCAAACTGGTTTGGCAAAAGAATGGGAAGAGCGGCGTCTGTGGCTTGCGCTGGCTAAGCACACCGAAACAAGAAGAAAAAACATGTAAAGGGACAATGAGTTCTAAAGAAACCTAGCCACTTTCTCTCTAATCTTACAATTCCTTACCGATAGTGGAAGAGATTCTAGTGTCTATCCACCATCTTCCCTTTGACCTTTGAAGGAGCCCCCGGGAACTCCTGCTTTCCTCACAGACCGCGAGGTTTCTTATCTTGTCTTTCTTTCTGTGATGGCCCAGGTCATCAAAGAGAGGCTAGTGTAGCCTAAACTCGTGTACATTGACTTCAGAGTATTTTTAGAAATATGATTTAAGTGACTGGAGAGTTCCAGAATTTTAGGCAAGTTCAGGTTTAATTTAAACCACCCGGATACATCCTAGCCAAACTATCTACAGCGAGTGAGACAAATAACTGAATGGTCTGCGTTTTACATCTGGAAGAAAATACCTAAACCATCACCACTCGCCCCCCCCCACACCCAATTATTAACAACTGAATACTGCTTCCCTGGGGAACTCTTATAGGGTTGTGTACTTGTTTGGTTGGAGAAGATAGATTTTTTTAAAAATCTACATTTAAGTTTAGTTATGGACTTGATTTACTTTTTTCTTTATTAAATACAAATATATTAAGATATGTGGTTTGCTATAAAAGGATGAAACTAAATTGTGAATGAAATCCAGACACTCCCTATGCCTAATTAAATTATTGATCAATTCCACTGAGTTCAACAAAGTTGGTCATTCCTTTAGCATGAGAATCTAGTTCATGATCATTCTTGTGAGTATAGTGTGTGTGTGTGTGTGTGTGTGTGTGGGGGGGGGTTATGTCCCCAACAGGGTCATCTCCTGTGCTCACTACAGAAGTGTGTGCAGGTGACCAGCACAAAAGCTTGGTCACGAGCTCCGTGAACACACATGCCACTCGTACCCACCCACATGGTGCCTTAGTCACAGCTTTCAGGGCATGCTGACCAAGGCCCCAAATGCCCTCCCCAGGGCAGCTCCACAGTCTGCTCCCCGCAGGGCGGGAGAATCTCTCCTAGCCCCTCTTCCTGGACTCCCTCATCCCAGGACAGCTCTTCCACGTAAGGAAAAGCCAGCAACATTTTAAAGTTAAGGCACTTTATGGAACTGTTCTTTCTCCTTAAAGAAAATCTCCCCCGTCTCCCAACCCCTCTAAAAAATACCCGGTTTCTCTGCAGACAGCGTCTCTGTTGTGCTTCACGGGATGAAGTTTCAGACTTTGTGTGTGTCTCATATCAGTTAATCCCCTAAGACACAACAGCTTCTAGGATACCGGCAAAGTTCAGAACTCTGCCGTTTGGAGTGTTAACACCGGCGGGGAGAGAGAAATGGGATACGCAGGAGGCTTTCCCACGTATGTACTAATGCCCTGACATTCCTGGGGATTTACACCTCCGTCTACCCAGAGCGAGAAAAGCCAGTTGTTCTAATTAACTGCCTAATTTTAGCTCCCGGTTTGCACTGCCAGGGCTAATTTTGGCGGAGGCACAGCCCCTGGGTTACAGATGTTGGGGGACCCCCTCCCCGCGCCCGGCGGGAAGGCGACCGAGGCAGGAAGGGACGGTTCGGTGCCAAGGCACGGCAGATGCGCTGGGAGGGCAAAGCGCGTGTTTCCCCCAAAACGACACACTTTGGCCGACGCTTAGGTTTTCTGTCTGATTTGCAGATACAAGTTCAGCTGCTCCTTGTGCAAAACAGCCACGAAAAGCTGAGCCTTAAACATCAGATGTGAAGCTAAGTCCCGGTGGGTTGGAAACCTAGCTCTGCGGTCAGAATGGATTTTGGATCAAGACCGCCAGAGGCCAGCGTGTGTCAGGGTCCGAGACTGGGCGGAATACAGGCCTTAGCCTTTCCGCACAGGCGGGAGTCTCCTTTCCTAGCGGAAACAACCGGGAAACACAACATCCAGCGAAAAGACAGCGGCGGTGTGGTGTGCGCCCAGGCGCGAGGGAGAGCTCCCTCTCCGGGAGCCGAGGCGCCTCGCACTCCCGGCTCAGGGCGGGTGGGGGCGGGTGGGGCCTGCTCGGGTTTGGATGGAGTGCGGGGAAGCAGGCGCTCGTGGCGGTCCCGGCTGCTCCGCGGAGCGGGGGAGCGGACGGGGCGCAGCAGGAGTGGCCGGGGGGGTCTGGGACGAGCT